>NC_044308.2:115745128-116361063 GCF_007474595.2 Lynx canadensis
GAAGATACTATCGGAGATGAACTGTTGTCTGCCTGACTCGGAACCACAACTCCAACTGCCTCCTCATTTTTGGCCCACGTGAGCTTCTTAATGGTATTTGTAACGAGTTCGGCCTATGGAACATTTTAATCAGCTTTTGCATTCTTACAATTTTGGTGTCTTTGCTGTAGTTTTCATTGCTACTGTTGGCCAGGCTAAAGCAGGAGCCAAGCATAAACCCAACTCACTTCTTGACCGGCCCTGTCACAGTATATATGTAACTTTATTGTCCTTTCTTACTTATCAGAGTGCAGAGGGTCACGTGATGAACCATTGTCACTTGAGGAACAGGCACTGTTGGCTGCCTGTCCAATAGTCATTTCCTCCTTTTGCAGCCTTGACCACGGTAAGAAAGAGCTAAAAAAGCACTGAAAAGGTAGGAATAAAAAGGCTGAATAAATATAAACTGTGACTGGTCTAAGCCAATCATGGGAATCTTAAACCTCTTTGCCAGATAATCACTTTTCAGCCTGCCTTGCTGTTTGACATGGCCGTGTGATCCAGCTCCCATGATGGGCAGAGGAAAAAAATCTGGAAAATATTTCCTTCCTGATGAATAGGATCCTTTGCCCCCCTTTTCTCCTCTTTGAATGTAGTAGGAAGACCTCATGCCTAGAGCTGAGGGAGGCAGCCTAGCCATCTGGTGACGGTGAGGTGACAGCATGAGGGTGAAAAGCTACCGTGCTCAGGACGCCTATGCTGAAGGGCGCAAAGGAACTGGATCCTTGATGACATTTTTGAGTTAGCAGTCAACTCTGGAATTGCCCACTTGGGGAATCTTTCTCAAGAAACAAGAAAGTTCCTTCCAGTTTAAGGCACTCTTTCTTGCAGGTGAACCTATCCTAATTGATACATGCCAATGGTGGCCAATGCATGAGAGGCTCAACTTTTCTGAAAGGCGGTGTTGATATTGTAGTAGCTGCGAAACTACAAACTAACAAATCCAATGTCAGGAGCTGACCAGGTGGGTGAATAGGATGCATTTTTCTTTCAACTGGTAGAAGCCGATCTTTCCAGAAGATGGACAGATTAAGATGAAGGAGTGGGCAAAAAGGAATCATCCAGAATCTATATTCCACAATCCTTGAGTACAGTTAAGGTGGCATACTTTTTAGCTGTGTTTTCTGTTGAGCCTAAAAACATATGTTTTTGACAACATTTAACAGACGGAAGTTAACCTATATGGTCTAAGAACAGGGAGTCAGACTCACAAATGGAGACCTCTCAAAGAGCTTGGGACAGGCGCTAAGGAACGACATGGGGTTTAACTTGAGCATGCGTTTATCCCAGAGCAGATGGCACAAAATAATGTGTATTCAGGATCAAAGGAAATTAGAAATGCCTCTTAATTTCAGCTCTCTTACAACCATACATTTTAGTTTCTATTAATTTTTAGTGAGTGGTTATTCATTTTGCAAATTTATTCACTGACAGTTTTAAATGGCCATCTTCCACACAGCATCTAAAATACTGTTGGATCTATACAAAAACTGAATTATGGAATCTCTTCAGGAATAGGGTGTTAAGGAAAGTTCCTGAACTTTGAAGTCAGACCAACAAGAATTCAAATTTTCTGCTATTAACTAGCTGTGACCTTGGACATATTACTTTACTTCTTGAGCCTCATTTCTTAAATGAGGATAATAATATGCATCACAAACGTCTATTGGGTGATTGAAGCAAAGAATTTAAAGTACAGGGGCACATGGGTGGCTCAGTCCGTTAGGCAGCCGACTATTGACTTCAGTTCAGGTCATGACCTCACAGTTGGTGAGAGGGAGCGTCACGTGGGGCTCTGTGCTAGCACCAGGGAGCCTGCTTGGGATTCTCTCTCTCTGCAAATTAAAAAAAAAAAAAAAAAAAAGAGAATGTAAAGTACAGAACATGCAGATGATAAGTAATAGCTTCTCTGTCAATTAGGGTCTAACAGGAAATAGATGGAATATGCAAATTAGGATGTTTTAACATTTTTTTTTCTTCCTTACAAATGGAGTTATTTCCAAAGGAGGGAAGTACCGAGGGGAACCACATCTAGTAAAAATCTCCAGGTTAAACAAACAGAGCTGCTGTCCAAATTTAATTTACAAAGCTGTTTATCACCTCATTGTTGTCTTATTGAAAACCAGGAAACAATCCAGATGTCTGAGTATGGTGAATTGATTACATCCGTACAGCTGAATACCATAAAACTACTAAAAATAACATTGTAAAAGTAAACATCTTGACACCAAATATATTAGTAATATAGTGCTAAGTGAAACAATAGTTTTTAAGATATTATAGAATCTATTTTGTGAAAATTACATTTCTATTATATTTATAATCTAAATTTATATCTAGATATAATTATTTAAAGCCAGACCCTTAAGATTCTTTGGGGATCTTTTATAACCTTCCAGCCTTTTTTCAGTCCTGAAAGTGGTAGAGAGTTGATTTCACATTTTTTAGCGGACTGGGGGGAGTCATCCTTGATTCACAATACTTGGTCAGTATTGTGTTTGGTAATAGGCCCTCTCAAGTATGTTTGAACCAGAGCTGTCTCTGAGTCTCTGTAACTTCTTTGGGGTGGGGCTCAGGGTCAAGATGGAAAAAATGCTGTCGTTTGCCTAGTGGATTTAGAAAGCACTCCCTTGCCAAGTGTTGCTTTTTTTTTTTTTTTTGGTTAATTACGTGCAGGGTATCTGGAGCTAGGAAACCAATCTTCCCTTTAGAAAAGAGACTCTAAAAAGTCATTGGACTGACCATGGTTTAGCTCCACGTGGGCCAGATGACTGATGTCCATGTGTGGAATTACTTAGGATAGAATAACCCAAAAAGTACAGCTGCCGGACTATTGTGATCTGTTTTCATTGTCTGGCTGGAGCCATACCTCTGAGGGTGGAGGGATGAACTTTCCTCTACAGCAAGGGAAGTGAACTGAAGTGGTTACAGTGTGACAGGTAGTAATGATATTAATAGGAAACATACATGTCCAAAAGTGTTCTAAGGATTCTACTTGAATCACCCCTTTAAATCCTCAAAATACCCTGTGAAGAAGATACTATTATCAGTGTAATTTTACAGAAGGAACCCATACACGGAGAGGTTAAGTACCTTGTCCACAGTTAAAGAGCCAGAAAGTAACAGAGATGGAATTCGAACCTCAGTTTGGGTGCAGAGCTGGGTTCTGACATTATGATCTGTTGCCTCTGTGAAGTGTGTGTAATGTCCTTGAGTGAAGCTGGCAGGACATAAGCAAATGGGAGAAGGGGGAAGTGGGCAAACTGGAGATGAATGTCCTGCCTGAAGAGACAGCTACCAGTCAGCAACTGCTGTTGTAGAGGAATGTGGGCTCAGTGTTTCCAGATGATGTGAGTTTTCAAGAGAAAACGGAAATCTGGATTTTTAAGTAAAATTCCTAATTTAAGTTTTTAAATTTTTCTGTTTTTTTTAAAGTTTAATTTTTTTTTGCAAGAGAGCGGGGAGGGGCAGAGAGGGAGGAAGAGAGAAAATCCCAAGCAGCCTATGCGCTGTCAGCACAGAGCTCGACGCGGAGCTGGATCTCACAAACCGTGAGTTCATGACCTGGGCCAAAATCAAGAGTCAGATGCTTAACTGACTGAGCCACCCAGGCACTCCAAGTAAAATTCCTAATTTTATTTTTATTTTTTTTATTTTTTTTCAACGTTTATTTATTTTTGAGACAGAGAGAGACAGAGCATGAATGGGGGAGGGGCAGAGAGGGAGGGAGACACAGAATCGGAAGCAGGCTCCAGGCTCTGAGCCATCAGCCCAGAGCCCGACGCGGGGCTCGAACTCACGGACCACGAGATCGTGACCTGAGCTGAAGTCGGACGCTTAACCGACTGAGCCACGCAGGCGCCCCTATTTTTATTTTTTTTTAATGTTTTTATTTATTTTTGAGAGAGAAAGACACAGCATGAGCAGGGGAGGGGTAGACAGAGGGAGACACAGGATCCAAAGCAGGCCCCAGGCTCCGGGCTGTCAGCGCAGAGCCCGATGCAGGGCTCAAACTCACAAACCACGAGATTGTGACCTGAGCCGAAGTCAGACGCTCAACCAACTGAGCCACCCAGGCGCCCCTAAGTAAAATTCCTAATTTTAAAGTACACTGCTGGCCAAAACACACACATATGTAACACACATTCATACTACCATGGACAAGTAATTTCTGAACCCTGCATTAAAGAGGATGGACATTTCCATGTTCAATCATCTCCAAAAAAGAAGAGAGCCGAGTTGATGGACCTTAGATGGGAGGGAGGAAAAAAACTCCACCATTTATTATGTTGTCATGTTAAGTAAGTTAATTTATGTCTCTGTTTTCTCATATATAAGTTAGTGTGGAAAACAGTATTATCTCATAGGGTTTAGGTGGGGGTTAACTGGGATAACCAACTTTTTAGAGTACCAACCTGGGACACAGCCAGGCCAGACTAAAATATATGTAATATATAATGTATATTATAAGTGCATAGAGTAAATGTATTACATACAATATATAATTATGATTAACATAAATATGCTTTATTAATTTAACAAAAAATTTAGAAGATAGGTGTTTATTTGAAATTATACATCATTCTGTATTATTTACTTTTTTTAGTTTACTTTTAAATACTTTTTACTTTTTTAAATTTTTTTTAATGTTTATTTTTGAGAAACAGAGTGAGAGTGGAGAAGGGGTAGAGAGGGAGGGAGACACAAAATTGGAAGCAGGCTCCAGGCTCCGAGCTGTCAGCACAGAGCCTGATGTGGGGCTCAAACCCACGAACCATGAGATCATGACCTGAGCTGAAGTCGGACGCTTAACCGACTGAGCCACCCAAGTGCCCCATACTTTCAAATACTTTTAAACAATAGCATGTTGGGGCACCTGAGTGGCTCAGTCAGTTGAGCATCTGACTTCGGCTCAGGTCATGATCTCATGGTTTGTGGGTTTGAGCCCCACATCGGGCTCTGTGCTGACAGCTCACAGCCTGGGGCCTGCTTCAGATTCTGTCTCCCTCTCTCTCTGCCCCTCTCCCACTCATACTCTATCTCTCTCTCTGAAAAATAAACATTAAAAATTTTTTTTAAAAATAAACAATTACATAGTGCTACTATTATTAACATAATTATGTTAATTAGAACAATAAGAAGCTGTCCCAGAACCATTTGTTCAAAAGACTCTCTTTCCCCCACTGAACGGTCTTGGCACCTTGTTGAAAATCAGTTGCCCATAGACGCATCGGTTTATTGTGTATGTTAAGACACGTAAGACTTTTTTTTTAAAGAAGCATGTAAATCAATTGGACTAATTAGACAGGTATTACCTATTTAACTTTTTAATTTAATTATTTAATTAAAATAATAATGAACTTTACCTTTCTGTCCCATATTTTACTGTTTTCCTTTCCCAATAATACTTCTCTGAACTCCTTACAACCTTTAGAACCTGCTTCTCTTTTTTTTTTTTTTTAATTTTATTTTTGGGACAGAGAGAGACAGAGCATGAACGGGGGAGGGGCAGAGAGAGAGGGAGACACAGAATTGGAAACAGGCTCCAGGCTCTGAGCCGTCAGCCCAGAGCCCGACGCGGGGCTCGAACTCACGGACCGCGAGATCGTGACCTGGCTGAAGTCGGACGCTTAACCGACTGCGCCACCCAGGCGCCCCATCTTTTTTAACGTAATGGTAAAATTGAGCGGTAAAACATAAAATTCACTTTGACTTGCAGTTTTGTTCTTCTCAGGCCTGCGTGACTCAGAATCTAGGTATGGGTCCAATGTGATGACATCAAGCTAAATGTCATCGTAACAAAATCATGTGAACATGGAATACTGAGGATTTTACTTCCAACCAGCAGATTTTCAGACTCGTAGAAATTAGTTTCCAGTTCTCCAGAAATGTCTATCCACATGTTTCCATAGGGCTGTTTTGACAGATTAGTTCTTTATCAATTAATTAGGTCTTTTGCATCTATGGATTCATCATATAGGCGATCCAGGTCTTAAAAATATTCTAAGGGGTGCCTAGGTGGCTCATTGGTTGAGCAACCAACTCTTGATTTCAGCTCAGGTCATGATCCCAGGGTCATGGGATCAAGCCCTGCATCGGATTCTGCAATGAGCGTGTAGCCTGCTTATGATTCTCTCTCCCTTTGCCCCTCTCCCCCACTCGCATTCTTTCTAAAATAAATAAATAAATAAATAAATAAATAAATAAATAAATAATAAAAAATATTCTGAAACACATTAAATGCTATCGTAATTTTAACCTCTCTTTCTCAGGAAAAATAGTTTAAAATCTGTTTCTTTAATGTTTTTATTTATTTTTGAGACAGAGAGAGACAAAGCATGAGCAGGGGAGGGGCAGAGAGAGAGGGAGACACAGAATTTGAAGCAGGCTCCAGGCTCTGAGCTGTCAGCACAGAGCCTGATGAGGGGCTTGAACTCACAGACTGTGAGATCATGACCTGAGCCGAAGTCGGACACTCAACCAACTGAGCCACCCAGACACCCCTCAGGAAAAATCATTTTAAAGCACTGAGGTAACTTAACTTGTGAAACTGAATTTGGAGTCCACATAAGTTACCATGTAGTAAAGAAATTCAGAAGTCCTGTTTAACTCAGTGTCTTTTTCTGGTAGCATTTTTTTCTTTTGAATTGTGGAGCAGTCTTATTTCCAAAACATGAATCATTTTTCACAGTATTAGTTTTTGTCACAACTAACAAACATCAAACTCTGGTGGCAATCAGTTTATTCACTTTTAGGCCTCGTAGGGCCTCTTCAGAGATCATCAAACAATTTTAGAGAGCAGCATATACATTTCTGTTTTATCAGAATCCTTGTTTTCTTCAACGTATTTCCAAATTAGAGAAGGATATTCTTCTCATCCCACACTTTGAAGATTTGATTTTATGGTAGGCCAACATTTTAACATCTTTTATATGGAAGGCAACAATGATAGCTGTCTTACAGGCACATGCATAATGAGGCTATCTCCTTCTGTTCTGTAAAATAAAAAATCTCATTAAGTGCCTTTGTACATTTTGAGAACTGAAAGACTGAAATTTTTCAAGATGAAAGCCTCAATTTCACAGGTAAACAAGCCACCTCTCGTTAGCGGTGTTAGATACCAAATGTACAGGCTACTTAGAAGCTATGATATATTCATTTTCTTTGGTAAGGTATTTATGGACTGAATGGAACTCGGCAAAACTTAACTTTGCACTGTCTGGTGAATGTGTAGCTAGACGAACAAGTCTAGTTTGTATTTGGATAAGATACCAATAATCTTTTGTCTTATTTTTGTGTGTGTGTGCTTCCATTAAAATCTTGGTAGAAATCAAGAAGATGAGTTGAAACTCCAGTTTTGAAATCAAAGTACACGAGAGCTGAAGGGGACATTTTTTTACATTTCAGTGATTCGAAGCATCATCTACTGTTCCCTAGAAGCAGGATCCTGATGACAACTGAAGAACTGACTCTACGCTGTAAGGCGCCAGCACGTCTGTCGTGAAACTTTGCCCTTTTGTTTGCCCATCGGACTTTCTAGCTGCAACTTTTGTATCAAGAAACGTAACTTCACTCAATTTCATGGAGCAGTCAAGGGAACTATAATGATAATGTATTTGTTTTTTCCCATGGGGCACCCAAGGCAATTCAGCAGCTATACTTTTCAAGTTAGCATTTGTGTCTTTTGTGAGAGGGACAATAAAGTTTTTATTGATTTAGAAGTACTTGCCTACCTCATCCCAGATTTGTGAGATCATTTCTCTATGTGCTTTCACTTCCCATCTCCACCATGCCCAATCCCAAAGACTGTGCAGTATGTTGTTCTGGTTTTTTATCTCCCTAACCCAGTTGTATGTACGTCTTTCCATTTATTATTTAAGTAACACATTTTGCTTTACTTTTTAGTGAAGTTTGGGACATGCTGGCTTTGGCACTATAATCATACTCATTGTCTGAACTCTTAGAAAACATGGTCACAATATTCACAATGTGAAACAACAAACTAGTGCTACCTTCATAAAAAGCAAAACGGTCCGGAGGCAATTGAGCACAAACCGCTAACAGTCATGGTTACAATGCACTTGAGATGCACACTTCAGCTGCATCACTGGGAGTGACCAAAATGGGTGATCCATTACTGTGGAGTGCAAATCATGGTTGCCAACATCGGTGGACAACGGGAAATCAACAGTGGCTACAAAAGATGGGTAGTCTATGCTGTATCTCTTTGACACTAAAAAGCAATGTTGCTTTCAGCCTCTATTCTTTGGGCCACTCTATGAAGTTTGTACTTTTCCTTCAACCTTCTGTACTCATCACTGAAAATCAGGCCTTTTTTCTCAGGGAGAGGGTCTACTGAGACCAGGACTTACAATACTAAAATTGAACTCCTGACAGCAAACCGAGAGGGTTGGTCACTCTAGCCAATTAAATAAGATAATACACATAAAGCACTTAGCACGATGCCAAGGACAGAAGTGTTCATTAGGGCCTCAAGGAAGTTGAATCTGGAGTTAGGGCACAGAGATGCTCCGAGGTTTCCCAATGATGGGAACAAACTGGTCCTGCTATATGGAGGCAAAGAAGGAGACTAGGAAAGAGGTGCCCAATAAGGACTCTGAGATGGGTCTAGGTTGGTAGCTTTATTTTATTTGTTGTTTATGATTCTCCATCAAGCTGCATATAAAGCTTTAGCTAGGTTTTTTTATGAGGTCCATAGGCAAGGGAGACAGCAGTGGGGCGGCTAGACACCAGAGAAAGACCATGCTGGAGCTGTTCCTTAACAAATGAAACTTAGCAAAACCTGGGGTACACTATGAGTGTATTAAGTCCTTGCACGGTAGAACTGCCAAAAAAAATTCAGGACACCCTGTGAAATATGAATTTCAGACAAACAGCACTTTTTAAATATAAGTACTTCTCAAATATTATATGGGAAATAAACTAAGCAATTATTCATTTCATTTGAAATTAAAATTTAACTGGGGATATTGTATTTTTACTTGCTAAATCGGATAACTCTATTGCACTGGGCAAGTGGGACCTTATGAAATGTAACTGATTTTTTTTATCACAATATGGGAAAGCCCAGAGATAGAGTGATCAATTGACAGACAACTGAAAAGTTAGAAACTAAAGGTTAAAAATGGTTATAATTGAATAGCAGTATTATAGTGATTTTAATGTACTTTTCCTAAATTCTACTTTTTCTAAATATTGTTATATTAATGTATAATTCAAATAGTATAGTGTTTGTGTTGGGGAGATCTAGAGAAGCACCTAAAGGATGCATAACATACACTTCACACAGTGTATGTTAGCCAATTTGACAATTAATTATATTTAAAAATTAAAAAAATAATAAAAATAAACATTTAAGTAATAAAAAAATGTAAATTCACATTGATGGGTATGTCAAAGGGGCACCAGGAATCAACGGAAAGAACTACCAATGGCCAAAGCTGAAATATTTGAGCAGCTTAGTAAATAATGTACTATAAGATTGTAGCTCAAAGTATAAAATTAATATCCATGAGTCCATTAAATAAATAAATAAATAAATAAATAAATAAATAAATAAATAAATAAATAAAACACCCATTTTGACTTTTACGTGAGGAAGGAGTTTTCATTGGGTTTCGCTACTGAAGTTGGGGATTGTGTATTACAACAGCTAGCTAGTTCTGAGTAATGCATACTCTTGGTTTTGGGGTAGATTCCCGTGGTTCATCGCTTACATACAACACCCTGTGCTCAACCCAACAAGTCCCCTCACCCTCAATGCCCATCACCCATCTTCCCCTCTCCTGCACCCCCCCCCATCCACCCTCAATTTGTTTTCTGTATTTAAGAGTCTCTTATGGTTTGCCTCCCTCCCTCTCTTTTTGTAACTATTTTTTTCCCCTCCCCTTCCCCCATGGTCTTCTGTTAAGTTTCTCAAGATACACATATGAGTGAAAACATAAGATATCTATCCTTCTCTGACTGACTTACTTCACTCAGCATGGTACCTTCCAGTTCAGGCAGCTCTCTTCCAAATGGGATTCAGGGACCCAGGTTACTTCCATATTGTATGGCCTTCATCTTTAATCCAAAGTTGTCATGGGTTGTTTCTACCTCCATTCCTGTCAGATCAAATGGGAAAATGAGCATGAAGGATTTTAAGTGAAAGAATTTTGAGTGGGAAGATTTTTATGAGCCCAGGTTGGAAGTTCCATCATCAATTTAACCCACATTCCACCGACCAGAATTTAGTAGTTTATGCCACCAGAGACATGAATGAAAAACTTGAACTGAAGGAGTTACATGTTCCTAGAATGTTTCATGTTTTTATGGCCCCTTGATAAAATTATTCTGAAAGTTATCTAGAAGGAAAAATAAGGGCGAAAACAGTCAAAAACTTCTCAAAATAAAAATGATGATGATGGGGGCGCCTGGGTGGCTCAGTCAGTTAAGCTGAGTCCGACCTCAGCTCAGGTCATGATCTCACGGTTCGGTTCGTGAGTTCGAGCCCCACATTGGGCTCTGTGCTGACAGCTCAGAGCCTGGAGTCGGCTTCAGATTCTGTGTCTCCCTCTCTCTCTGCCCCTCCCCTGCTCATGCTCTGTCTCTCTCTCTCTCAAAAATAAATAAACGTTTAAAAATTTCAAAAGTGATGATGACAAATAAGTGCATGGAGGGGGTATTTTCAGTATCATATATAATATTAAAAGTTTACAATATTGAAATCAGAATGAAACTCGTATCAAAAATAGACACACACACACACACACACACACACACACACACAGAGAATAGAGTTCAGAAAGTGACTTAAGTATGAATTAGAAATTGCTTTGAGTAGAATAAATGGGCTTTGCTTCCAAAGCCAATATATGACATGCATTCCCTTTAAAGGGTCCTACCTGGGGTTTGCACTGACTTTGGCCTCAACGAATTGTTGATGTTTTTCATTATCTGCTAGCCAACACCTCCATCCAGACCTTACTGCCCTTTTATTCAACAATAGGAAGAAGCCACCCGCTTATACTTGGGTGAAGCATGTTCAATGTCTTTGTCTGGGTAGTGGTTACACAGGTATTTACCCATGTAAAAATCCATCAGGCTGTACATTTAAGATTTGTCAAGTTTATTTTATGTAAATTATACCTCAAAGAAAGATATTTTAAAAAGAAAAAAGTAGAATGACCTTTGAGCATTTATAACCAGGGGATCTGATTAGGCCTGGATAATTAAGAAGGCTTTGCTGGGCAAGTAACATATGAGCTAGAATTTGAAGTGCAAGATGCTGTTAAACAGGCAGAGGGCAAGGCAGACCATTCTGGATAGAAGGGCCAGCATGTATGAAGGCCCTGTATTGTAAAGTGTCTTGTAGAGGCATTCATCTATATGGTCTTTTAGAACTTTTATAGAGTTGTCTTTGACATTTAGATTCTTAAACCATCTGATATTAATTTTTGCATATAATGTGAGGTATGGGTATAATTTTATTTTCTGTCATATAGATAACCAATTATGCCAGCCCTGTTTGTTAACAAATAATCCTTTTCTACTGATCTGCTATGCTAACTCTATCATATACCACGTTTCAGTATTTGTGTCTCTTTCCAGGCTTTCATTTTATTCAACTAGACTCTTTACATCTCCACCAATGTCACACCATCCTTAATTACTATAGCTGTATAAAAACTCTTCATATCTTGTAGGTACGTCTATTCATCTCTAAGCGTTTCTACAAGAGTGTCTTAGTTATTCTTGGCCTTTCCATAAACATTTTATTTTACTTTGTTTTATTTTTAAAGACATTTGGAAGGAAATTTATTATATTTACAAGCAAAACTGGTGGCCTATGTTTTCTTTGTTCTGAAACAAAAATATTCAAAGTTTGGCATTAGCATGTAATGAGTAATAACAAACCAGAATTATACTGTGATAGGAGTCTCAAAGCACGTTGATCCTTTATACATCTCAGGTTATAGTTTAAAGCTGTGGACGTTTTTCACTAGTTCATTATGAAATTACTACTACTTCCTTTCTCTGCATCTCAATTGCCCTACAAATGTGAAAAAAAAAAAAAAAAAGAAAGAAAAAAGGCAATACAGACCCCAACAGTAGCTCACAGAAATCTTGAAGACTTCAGCCATCTATCCACGTTTACCTATGGCTATTCAGTTTTGCAAAAGAATCAAATAACCTCATTTACCATTACAAGAGAAACATTAGGTAATTTTATACCTTGGAAGATCTAAATTAACTGTGGTATGATTAATGTGTTAGTGGTTTGCACACTATACAGTTAAATGCTAAAACAGAATGGGCATATAATAATTCCACTTACAGAGAATTTCAAATGAAGAGGAAAGTTTCAGAAGCCATATTATTTAAAGCTGAAGAGAAAACCCCTTACATTTTAATTTCTGCAAATCTCTCAACAACAAAAAAACTATTTCTGAAGAGTCTAACAGACCAACTAAAAGCAGAAACAGCTTCTTTTCACTCAACCAAGGGGACACGTCTTCAGAAAAAATGAAAATGTAGACAATTACAGCCAAGACTCTGATCAAGATCTATGCAGGGAAGTAATGGGGCATAATTTAGAATTACATACTTGGAGCAGTTTGAAGAAGTTCTCTTGGGAAGAGCTGGTGAATTGGCAGATGAAATGTATGCAGTGATGCACAATGTGGAGCAGAAAAGCTGAGTAGACCCCCTCCTCTGAAGATTTTTTTTACAACCAGAACAGGAAACCTGAATAGCTGTGGTTGAAACCAAAGAAGTATTTTCTTCCTACCAGATGATGTCAGAGAAAGCTGAATGAATGCCTGTAGCCAACTGTAGAGTGTCTGAAAACGTCGTGTTTATTTTCAGTTCATTCTCCTAAGTTTGGGGCTGCTGGGCTTCACAACACTCCTGAGCACTGTCAGCTTCTGTCTTCATTTCATCTAGCCGCCCCAGTTGTGGTGCCACTGCTTTGTCATATTCACCAACTATCGGTGACTCTTTTATCTTAGTATGTGATGCAAAGGAATCCTCCAGTTCCAAACTAATGAATTTCTGCTTGGGGGATAGTATTCAGGTTCCAAAAATAAAATATGAATTGATTGAGAGTCTGATTTTAAAATTAGTCCTTTTAAATACGGTAATTTTCTGGAAGCACAAAGGGACCTTCAACAGCTTGGACTCAAGGTTCCTTCACATACCAACACTGGCTTTCTTCCCTTCATCCATTATTCCCCAACAGGGCTGTGCTTTATAATTCTCTGGTAGACATATCTCTGTGCTTTCTTCTGGGACCAGCCTTCTCCACTTCTATTTCCCCAGGCCTGACTATAGCATAAGCTACCAAACCCAAAAGTTTACTTGTAACTTATTAAACAGTCTTAGAAAATGTAAAGTCTTCTATCCAAGGTTAATCCAAATATCTGCAATCACTACCTCTCCCCGACCCTAAACATTTTAGAACTAGCTTTTAAGGGGTGCCTGGATGGCTCAGTCAGTTAAGTGTCCAACTCTTGATTCCGGCTCAGGTCATAATCTCAGTTGTGAGATAGAGCTGGCGTTGGACTCCACGCTCAATGTAGAGCCTGCTTAGGATTCTCTCCTTCTGCCCCTCTCCCACTTGCACATGCACTCACTCTCTCTCAAAAAAAAAAATAAATTAATTAAAAACAATAGAATTAACTTTAAAAATTTTTTTACTTATTTAAGTTTATTTATTTACTTTGAGAGAGAGTAAGCACAAGCAGGGGAGGAGCAGAGAGAAGGATAGACAGAATCCCAAGCAGGCTCCACACCATCAGTGCACAGCCTAACGTGGGGCTCGAACTCATGAACCGTGAGATCATGACTTGAGCTGAGATCAAGAGTTGGATGCTTAACCAACTGTGCCACTCAGGATCCCCGAAAAAGAATTAACTTTTAAGAACAGAAAAACATTTATTGGATTTTGATTGCAATTGCATTGAAAAAATACAAGTATTTGAGAGAGAATTGACAGCTTTATGATAATGTTTTCCAATCCACGAACATGATGTATCTCTTGTTTTATTTGGGCAACTTTAATTCATTAAAGGTTTATCTTTTGTGCTCGCTTCGGCAGCACATATACTAAAGGTTTATCTTTTTTTTTTTCAGTGAAAGTGTTGTGTGTCTTCTGTTAGCTTTTCCTAGGTATTTATATTTTTGAAGTTTCCATAAATATTATTTTTACTGTTTCTTGTTGCTAAATACAAATGTAATAATTTGTGTAATTACATTTTACCTAACAGACTTGCTAGATACTCTTTAATAATTTGTCTTTAGATTATTTTGGATTGTCTACAAAGAAAATCATGTCGTTTATGAATTATGACCATTTTATTTACTTCTTTACAATACTTATAAATTTATTTATTTCCTTGCCTTACCGTGTTGGCCTGGGACTCCAGAACAATGATTAATGGAAGTAGTAATAGATAGCCTGTGTCTTCTAATAAATCTTAAGGAGAATGCTTCATTTTTTTCAGAGGTAAATATGATATTTGTTGTAGGCTTAATTTTGTTCCAGCAGGAAGTTTCCTTTTATTTTTAATTTGCTAACAATGTTTTTTAAAAGTCATAAAAGAGGGGCGCCTGGGTGGCGCAGTTGGTTGAGCGTCCGACTTCAGCCAGGTCACGATCTCACAGTCCGTGAGTTCGAGCCCCGCGTCAGGCTCTGGGCTGATGGCTCGGAGCCTGGATCCTGTTTCCGATTCTGTGTCTCCCTCTCTCTCTGCCCCTCCCCCGTTCATGCTCTGTCTCTCTCTGTTCCAAAAATAAATAAAAACGTTGAAAAAAAAAATTTAAAAAAATAAATAAATAAAATAAAAGTCATGAAAGAGTGTTGAAATTTAACTAAGTAGTTGTATAACTTGAACTGGTTATATGGTCTTCTTTAATCTGTTAATGTTGGAAATTTTATCAATCGATTTTCAAATGTTGAACCAATGTTGCATTACCAGAATAAATTAAACTTAGTCATAATGTAGTATGTCTTTTATATGTTGCTAAATTCAGTTTGCTAATATTTTATTTAAAAATTTTAAATCCATGTTCATTATTGAGCATTACCTATAATTTTCTTTCTTATTTTCTCTTTCTTGGATTTTAATTATCATGATTATACCATTCTCTTAAAACAAATTATAGAGTATTCTCTCTTTTATAAGTTTCTGGAAGAGCTGGTTTAAGATTGGAATTATCTATTTCTTGACTGTCAGGTAGAATTCAACACAATCATTCAATAGGATCTTGTTGATTTTCTGGCTGGTAGTTCTATCAGCTTCTGAGATGGGCTGTTTAAGTCCCCAGCTGTAATTGTGGTTTGTCTATTTCTCCTTTCAGCTAGATCAGTTTTTGCTTCATGTAATTTGAAGCTCTGAAGTTGAGTGCATACACATTTAGGATAATTATATCTTCTGTTAAGAGTTGAATTGTGTCATCCAAAAAGATATGTTGAAGTCATAATTCCTGGTATCTGTGAATCTGACCTCACTTGGAAATAGATGCAATCAGGTTATAGTGAGGTCACGTTGGATTAGGGTCGGCTTTATAAGAAGAAAAAAAATTGGACACAGACATAGGGAGAAGGTAGCTATGTGATGAAAGAGGCAGAAATTGAAGTGATGCATCTACAAGCCAAGGAATGCCAAAGGTTGCCAGAAAACACCAGAAGCTAGAAGGCAAAAAGAAGGATTCTCCCCTACACGTTTCAGAGGGAGCATGGCCTTGCCAACACCTTAATTTCAGGATTTTACCCTCCAAAACTGTGAGATAATAAATTTATATTGTTTTAAGCCACCCAGTTTGTGGTACTTAGGAAACTAATGTATCTTCCTAGTGGACTGATCCTTTATCGTTGTGTAATATTCCTCTTTGTCTCTAGTAATAATCCTTTGCTTTGAAATCTACTTTATCAGATATGAATATGCCACTCCTGGTTTTTTAGATCAATGTTTGCATCGTAAATCTTTTTCAATCATTTTTTTCAACCTACCTATTTCATTGAATTTGAAGTGAATTTCTTGTACGCAGCATATTTTTAAGTGATGTTTATTTATCCATCCCACTTATCTTTGCCTTTTAACTGGTGTATTTAGACCACACTCAAGGTGATGTTGTTAATGCTTAAGTCTGCAATTTTATTATTTGTTTTTGTTTCCACTAGTTCTCATTCCTTTGTTTCTTTTTCTTGCCTTTCTGTGGGTTATTTGAACATTTTTTTTAGGATCTTATCTTATTTGTAGTGTGTTTGAGTGTGTCTCTTTGTATACTTTTCATAGTGGTTGCTCTAAATATTACAATAGAAATATATGACTTATTATGTTCTACTGGCATCAACATTTGAGCATTTATAGGGAAGTTTAGTAACCTTACTTCTATTTAGGTCCCTTTGCCTTCTCCACTTTCAAATATCATTGTCTTGAGTATCAGGTGGTGTTACAGTTTTTGTTTCAGTCATCAAATATGACTTCTAGAACTCAGGAGGAGAAGGACAGTCTACCGTATGTACCCATATTTCTAATCTTCCCATTGTTCTTCCTTCCTGATGCTCCAAGATTCCTTCTTTTATCATATCTTGTCTCTTTGAAGACGTTCCTTTAGCTAATAAGGGTAGGTCTGCTAGAGACCAATTCTTGGCGTTTTCTTTCCTTCAAAAGTGTCTTTATTTCCTCTTCATTCCTGAAGGATAGTTTCACAGGAAATAGAACTCATGGTTGACAGTTCTGTTCTTTCACCACTTGAAAAATGCACCACTTCCTTCCGGGCCTGCATATTTTTTATGAGACATCTTCTGTCATTGGAATTAGTGTTCTTTATAGGGAATGCATCATCTGGAAGCTGCCTTGGCCCTTCTGGCCAACCTGGTAGTTCTCAAGCCTCAGCAAGTACCCACAGCCTGGGTGATTAACTAAATCTTTCTTCATATATCTATAGATCAGGCATTCTTTTCGAAAACAAAGCCCATCTACACATCACCGAATTCTCTTGCACAAACCTCCCTCCCCTCTGGGCACCAAGGAACTAGACCCCCTTGCACAACCTCCAAGCTGAGATAACATCTGTAGCTGGCACCATCAAGTCTCCATGCAATCAAAAAATGCTATGGATTGGGGCACCTGGGTGGCTCATTCAGTTAAGCATCCAACTCTTGATTTTGGCTCAAGTCATGATCTCATGGCCGTAAGCCTGCTTAAGATTCTCTCTCTCTCTCTCTCTCTCTCTCTCTCTGCCTACCCCCCTCACTCTCTCTAATAATAATAAATAATAAATAATAAATAAAAAGAGTAATGTTACAGATCAATACACTCTCTTTACTGATTAACTGCCCTAAACTCCTTTAAAAACCCCTGCACCAGGCAGAAACCTTAAAGCTGGCCTTTGGACAAGATTCTGCCTTTTCCCCAGATTGCCAGACACCTGAAAAAAGCTCATACTCTTTTTCAAACAAAACTCTTGAGTATTGGCTTTTTGAGTAATGGGCAAACTTGGGTTTTGGTAACAATTTCTATTTTCAAGATTTTTTTTCTTTTTCTGAAGTTTCCATAAGTTTAATTATGCCGTGTGTTGGAGTAGACCTCTTTGGATTTGTTCTGTTTGGGATTTGTTCATCTTGAATATATAGGTTTGTGTCTTTTGCCAAATGTGGGACGTTTTCAGCTATTATTTCTTTGAATATTCTTTCAGTCTCACTCTCTTTTTCTGGGACTCTGATACGAATGTTTGCATTGTCTCACAGGTCCCTGATCCCCTGAAGCTCTATTCTTCTTTTTCCCTCAGCCTATCTTACCTCTTGTTCATACTGGGTAAGTTCTATCGATTTGTGCTAAAGTTCACTGTCTATCCCCGGTCATCTTCATTCTACTATTTAACCCAGCAATATAAAAGAAATTTTTAATTGTATTTTTCAGTTCTATAATTTTAATGTTTCTTTTTATATAACTTGTTTCTTTGCTCACATTTTCTGTTTTTTTCTTGTTTGAAAAGAATTTGTAATGATTGTTAAAGCACTTTACAATGGCCTCTTTAAAAATCCTTGTCAGATAATTCCAACATCTGATTCATTTCCATATTGGTATTAGATGATCGTTTTTTCTCATTGAAGTTGTGATTTTCTTGGTTCTTGGTATGATGAGTGATTTTCAATTATACCCTGGACATTTTGCCCATTATGTTAAAAAAAAAAAACAACAAAAAAACAACTCTGGTCCCTATTTAAACACTTTATTTTAACAGGCATTTACCTTGTTTAGGTTTAGCATGCAAGTTCTATCCAACTTTTGTGAGCTGTAGTTTCAGTGACAGTTTAATTTTCAGAGACTTTGTGGTATTATTTTGGTCTACTTGCTTTTTTCAGGTGACACTGGGATTCCCACTTGTTCCTGCTGCTGCTGCCTAAGAAAACAGAAGGATTTGTGCAGACTGGGCCATTTAGTGTCCTCCAGCAAGGGGAAGGGAGCCTTAGTTCTACAGGGACAAAGAAGCTTCCTGGCTGGGCAGCCTGTTGTGGTGGGGTCCCTCTTGCTGATCACCTGTCCTCCCACCCCAGTGTCTCTGGATGGAGAAGGGAAATCTCAGGCCCATGAAGACAAAAAGGTGTGCCATGCCTTGCTACTGTTGTGATAGCACCTCTCCTGTTCATGTTATGTGGCCTCTCTAGTGTCTCTGACTAGGAGAGGGCAGTCTCAGGCCCACAAGGACAAAGCAGACTTTCCTGCTTGGGATGCAAATTGTGATGGGGGCCAGCGGTCCAGTGCTGCTCAGCTGTCCCAGTATCTCTTGATGGGGGAAGTGAATCTCAGGCCCAGAAAAGTGCTATCCCTAACCACTAATCATTAGCAGGGCTCCTTGCCAGTGATGCCAGGCTCGCTGGGTGGTGTTTTCCTGTTTGATACTGGTGGGGAGACGGCAGGGGGAAGGGGAATGGGAAGTGGTGAATGAGCCAACCTGGGCTACTTGCTGTTGCTAAGTTGGGTGTTCGGAAACACTGGGTCCGAGGTGCCGTTGGGTGAGGTGTTTGTAAATACGCTGCTGCTGGGTATTGAGATTCCAAACCAGCTTTCCATCTTTTTACAACCTTTTATTAGAGTTCTCCTTTGGCTACCTTTTGTGTTACTTCCAGGGTCTAGAGATGTATTTAGTGGGAAGGAGCAGGGAGAAACAAATCTACACCATCTTATGTGAACTGGAAATTATTTACTTATTCAGTTCTCTTACCATTTGTAGACTATTCAGGTTTTCTATTCATTCTAAAATCAGCTTTGGTAAGTTAAGTTTTCTAGGACTTTATTAATTTCATCTAAGTTTTCTTTTCTTTTTTTTTTTTTTTTAATGTTTACTTATTTTTGAGACAGAGGGAGACAGAGTGCGAGTGGGGAGGGGCATAGAGAGAGGGAGACACAGAAACTGAAACAGGCTCCGGGCTCTGAGCTGTCAGCACAGAGCCCGATGCGGGGCTGGAACCCACGAACCGTGAGATCATAACCTGAGCCGAAGCCGGACGCTTAACCGACTGAGCCACCCAGGCGCCCCTCATCTAAGTTTTCAAATGTGCTGTCAAAAAGCTTTGATTTTATTGTCTTTAAATCTCTATAGTTATAGTTTTATTTTTTTAAATTTCTTATTGTGTTTGTTTATTCTCTTTTGTTCCTCCCTGGTAATCTTTGCTAAAGAATTACCTATGTTTTTTAAGATTTTATTTTTAAGTAATCTCCAAAACCCAACGTGGGGCTTGAACTCACAGCCCTAAAATCAAGAGTCACATGCTCTATCAACTGAGCCAGCTAGGCATCCCAAGAGTTATCTATTTTATAAGCCCTTTTTTAAAATGTTTATTTACTTAACTTTTAATGTTGATTTATTTTTGAGAGAGAGAGCATGAGCAGTGGAGGGGCAGAGAGAAAGGGAGACACATAATTTGAAGCAGGCTCAGAGCCTGATGCGGGGCTCGTACTCACAAACCCTGAGATCATGACCCAAGCCCAAGTCAGTAGCTTAACTGACTGAGTCACCCAGGCGCCCCTATTTATTTTTGAGAGAGAGAGACAGAGTGCAAATTGGGGAAGGGCAGAGAAAAAAGGAGACACAGAATCTGAAGCAGGCTCCAGTCTCTGAGCTGTCAGCACAGAGCCCAACGCCGGGCTCGAATCTACCAACCATGAGATCATGACCTGAGCTGAAGTCAGAAGCTTAACCAACGGAGCCACTCAGATGCCCCATAAGTCTTTTGGAATAGCTAGTTTATACCTTTGATGAGTCTTTCAACTTTATATTAATTTATTAATTTCCTCCACTCTGCCTTTCTTTGGGTTTGTTCTCAATTCTTTTCCAAATTTCTTAAATTGGAGACTTAGCTTATTAATTTTCAGCCTTTCTTCTTTTCCAATATATGTATCGTTTAAGACTATAAATATCCCTATAAACCCAGCAGTACTTACACAGAAAGTTTTGATATATAACATGTGGTCTCCTATAGAGGAGGGATGCCAGCTTCACCCAAAGTTTTGATGTGGAGACTGATGACACCACACATATACTGAGAGTATGAAAAAGTTTATTCCTGACATAATAAGGTTTTCTGGGGAGTAAGGTAAGCTTGAAAGCAGCTCCAAAGATGGCTTGAGAGAGCAGGAAGGGGCAACTGGCTTGGGATTTTATGGTGGTTAAGGGGCGGGTTTGAGGTGAGAGTTCCCACAGGTTGACTAGAGCTTGTGTGGCTTGACTGTATCAGAGGAAGGAAAGAACATCCAAACTTTCTTATCTCCTTGCCCAGCAGTGAGACGAAGGCAAAGGAGAGGTGGAGCCTGAAAATTATCAGCAAACATCACCGATGGAGTCAGACTCTTTATGGCACATAATATTACCACTATAATTTATTTCTAAATATTGTTAGTGCCATCATGACTTCTTCTTTGACTAAGAGTTGTTTAGAAGTATGTGTGTATATTCTAAAGTATCTAACTACATGGTGTTTTCGCTGTATTTAAAAACTTCTAACTAGAGGTGCCTGAGTGGCTCAGTCAGGTAAGCGGCCGACTTCGGCTCAGATCATAATCTAGTCATTTGTGGCTTTGAGCCCCACATCAGGCACCACGCTGACAGTGTGGAGCCTGCTTGGGATTCTCTCTTCCCCTCTCTCTGCCCCTCCCTGGCTTGTGCTGTCTCTCTCACTCTCTCAAAATAAATAAACTTTAAAAAATAAAAATAAAAATTTCTAACTAAACCGCATTGTGATTGGAGAATGTGGTAGTATGTTAATTTTGATATGTTTCACAAGAATTTTAAAGGAATTTTAATTCTCAAATTTAGAATGTAATGTTTGAGTTACTTTTCTCCGCTTGTTTTAAAAATTATCCTTTTCTTTGCTGTCTACGATTTCACCATGACTTGTCAAAGTTTTCTTTTATTTATTTTCTTTTATTTATTCTATTTGTGATACATGAAGGCTTTGTGTGTGTTTCTCATAAAATGTGGAAAATTCTCTGTCACTATCTCTTTGAAGATTGCCTCTTCCTCCTTTTCTGTTATTTCTGTTTTAGACTTTGAATAGATACTTCCTGGAACTTGTTGCTCTAGCCTCCTTAACTAATATTTCTTTCATTTTTTCCATTTTCTGGATAATTTGAATTCTGGGTAATTTCTTCCAATGTACCTTTCAGTACACCAATTTTCTCTAAACTGTTCTAACTTGCTCCACTGAGTTTTATCAGTCTAATTATTTTATTTTTCATTTCTAGAAATTCTTGCTGGCTGTTTTCCAAATCTTAGTGGTCTCCCTTCAAATTCTTTTATTCTTTGAGCACATTTTGAGCTTTTAAATTTTTCTTTAAATATATTAAGTATGTTTATTTTATAATCTATGCATGATAATTTGAATATGTTAAGTCTTTTGGGGCCTAATACAACTGTTGTTTCTTTGGCTGTCACTTATGGGACCTTATTTCTGCCCTATTATCTGTTTTTCCTAGAGCTATTTGTTCATTCGTTCATTCATGTATTCATTCGTTCATTCATTCATTTTGGAATCTTTGGGAATGCTTTGGGATTTCGTTGAAGTCGCATTCCTGAAAAGAAGATTTGCTTTTGCTTAAGGGCACTATATCAACCTGGATAAATTAAATTATCTATTGAAAGTTTTTAGAAATTTCTAGGAGTCACATAGATTGTATGCATTTGGCCTCAAACCTACTTTGGGCATGCCTGTTATTATAAATTCTCATGGGAGATTACCTACCTCTCCTTTGTTACAAGTTTGAGACAAGTAATTTTCACCCCTCTCCTCCTTTTTTTGTAGAAGGTTTGTTTCTCATTTTCCTTTTGGGTTCTAGCTTTATGAAGAGATCTCCTGTTAGACTTCTGAGGTCCAACTTCACTCCTGTTCCCTGGCATAACACAGGCACTGAAACCCCCAAAGATCAAAATCTCCAGGGATTAGGAGAAATCCCTTTAGGAGAAATTAGGGATTAGGAGAAATTTCCCATTAGGGAAAAAGCAGACCTGGGTGCTCTCTTACTTATTGGGAGTTCCTCCTAGTATTACTTTTGGCCTCTGTAAATCCTTTCATTTGTCTCAACTCAGAAAATCTTTAAACAAATTTTTTAAAATAGACTTTTTTTTTTTTAAGTTTTAGGTTCATGGCAAAATTGAGCATACAGTACAGAGAGTTCCCACATACCCTCTGCTTCCCTCCCGTGCCACAACCTCTCACTTCTCTGATGGATCTCACTAAAGTTGTTAATTTTTCAGTTTATGTAGCGTTTCCCTTGTTGTTGAGACAGAGTGCAACTTCCAAGCTGCCAAGCTTCCTCACATGGGAGACCAGAAACCAGAGTTTTACTTTTCTTTTTTATGGTTTCTCAGTGGTCACCCCTCATCTACGGTCAACAATTTTTAAAAATATCTTATTTACAGTTTTAATTACTTTAGTCTAAAAGGGTTATTCCAGGTATCTAGTTGGCCAAAGTATCCAAAATGGAAATCCTTATTATTTTCTTTTGAATCAGAATTATTAGCTTTCTAATTTGGCAATTTATATTGCAACTATCCAATTTATACCGCAACTATCACTTTGAGAGTTCTTGTTTCTCCTCACGCTGACCTAGGCATACCTTGAACATAGTCTGAACATCTTTACCTATGTTACCTACTTCGTTGTATCTCATCTTTATCTAAATGCCTATCGTTACTAACATTTTATTGATTTGTAAGAGTTTATTATTATAAACCTCATTTGCCATATCTTATCTATTGTATCTTTTCCCCAGGTACTCAGTTTCCTGTGTTTTTTTTTTTTTTACCTTAAAATTGATGTATTTCCTATTCCTAAGTTCCAACTCAAAAATTCTAATTCACCAGGTTTGAAGTAAGCTCTAAGAATATGTATTTTATTTTTTTTTATTTTTTTTATTTTTTACGTTTATTTATTTTTGAGACAGAGAGAGACAGAGCATGAACAGGGGAGGGTCAGAGAGAGAGGGAGACACAGAATCTGAAACAGGCTCCAGGCTCCGAGCTGTCAGCACAGAGCCCGATGCGGGGCTCGAACTCACGACTGCGAGATCATGACCTGAGCCGAAGTCGGTCGCCCAACCGACTGAGCCACCCAGGCGCCCTTAAGAATATGTATTTTAAAGAAATACTCAGCTGTTACTGTGAACCACATCCTGCAAAAATACTAATAGATACTATTAGTTTCATAGATCATTAGATAAATCAAAAAAAAAGGTACCGTGACTCCAAGTCTGCTATTCTTCACACTATACCAGTTACACCTTTCTGACCCCATTTTGGTTCTTGCTTCCTTCTTTCTCCATCCAATTTTCACAAGAAACTACCCATTACTACAAACATGAAAATCCTGTGGCAGATAAGAGAAGTATAAGCTGCTTTTCTAGTAGACATGAAGTCATTAAAACTGCAGACCTTGGGGCGCCTGGGTGGCTCAGTCGGTTGAGCAGCCAACTTCGGCTCAGGTCATGATCTCGCAGTTCATGAGTTCGAGCCCCACATCGGGCTCTGTGCTGACAGCTCGGAGCCTGGAGCCTGCTTCGGATTCTGTGTCTCCCTCTCTCTGCCCCTTCCCCACTCATGCTTTGTCTCTATCTCTCAAAAATGAATAAACATAAAAAAAATTATAAAAAAAAAAAGACTGCAGACCTTAACACCAGACAGATCTGGGTTCAAGTCCTGGCTCACAGGATTATTTTTCAGCTGCTGTGTGATCTTAGCCATGATTACATAAGAAGGTTACTTAATCTCTTTATGCCTCAATTGTCTCATTGGTAACATGTAAATAATCAAGACACTTACACTCACAGTCAGAATAGCGATTAATGGAATAGTACTTGAAAAGCAGAGGCTTCGAAGCATAGTAAGTGACCAATCACTAAATAGTAGCACTTCTGTGTTACTATTTTTTTGCTGAGCTTATGAGAATTTGCTCTAATTTTTGTACCAAGGTCAGGGCTACAGTTCTGCCTCAGATGCAGGTAATAAAGAAATATATTATCTGGAAAGAATTAAAAACCAACTGAGTAAAAGTCTGCCTGCTTTTTAAAAAAATTAATTATTTCATTTTTTTTTTTTTTAATTTTAGAAAGAGAATGCACGAGTAGGGAAGAGGGGCAGAGGGGGAGAGAGAGAATCTTAAGCAGGCGCCAAGAGTCCAAGAGTTGGACAGTCAACTGACTGAGCCACCCAGGCGTCCCAAAGTCTGCCAGCTTTTTATCGTTACTATATAAATCTGGAATTCTAAACAAAGTACTATTCCCCGAATATTTTTTGTTGTTGTTGGACTAGGTTCTAAATAACTGCCATGGCTACTGTTAAGTTTTTATTATACGTGACCTTCAAGGTAGCAATTTTGTTGCTTATTCTTCAGTAAACATTGCATTCTACATGGAGGTTAAGGATGAGAGCTCTGGCCCTTGCCATTCAGACTAGCTCCATTCATTCATTCATTCATTCATTCATTTACATCCAAGTTAGTTAGCATATAGTGCAACAATGATTTCAGGAGTAGATTCCTTAATGCCCCTTACCCATTTAAACATCCCCTCTCCCACAACCCCTCCAGCAACCCTCTGTTTATTCTCTATATTTAAGAGTCTTTTGTTTTGTCCCCCTCCCTGTTTTTATATTGTTTTTGCTTCCCTTCCCTTATGTTCATCTGTTTTGTATCTTAAAGTCTTCATATGAGTGAAGTCATATGATATTTGTCTTTCTCTGACTAATTTCGCTTAGCCTAATGCCCTCTAGTTCCATCCACGTAGTTGTAAATGGCAAGATTTCATTCTTTTTGATTGCTGAGTAATACTCCATCGTGTGTGTGTGTGTGTGTGTGTGTGTGTGTGTGTGTATACACACACACACACACACACACCCCACATCTTCTTTATCCATTCATCCACTGATGGACATTCGGGCTCTTTCCATACCTTGGCTATTGTTGGTAGTGCTGCTATAAACATTGGGGTGCATGAGTCCCTTCAAAACAGCACACCTGTATCCCTTGCATCTGCTGGGTCGTAGGGTAGTTCTAGTTTTAATTTTTTGAGGAACCTCCATACTGTTTTCCAGAGTGGCTGCACAAGTTTGCATTCCCACCAGCAGTGCAAAAGAGATCCTCTTTCTCTGCATTCTCATCAACATCTGTTGTTGCCTGAATTGTTAATGTTAGCCATTTTGACAGGTGGGAGGTGGTATCTCATTGTGGTTTTGATTTGTATTTCCCTGACGATGAGTGATGTTGAGCATTTTTTTTATGTGTCGGCTGGTCACCTGGATGTCTTCTTTGGAGAAGTGTCTATTCATGTCTTTTGCCCATTTCTTGACAAGATTATTTGTTTTTGAGTTTGATAAGTTCTTTATAGATTTTGGATACTAACCCTTTATCTGATATGTCATTTGCAAATATATTTTCCCATTCCATTGGTTGCCTTTTAGTTTTGCTGATTGTTTCCTTTGCTGTGCAGAAGCTTTTTATTTTGATGAGGTCCCAACAGCTCATTTTTGCTTTTGTTTCCCTTGCCTCTGGAGACGTGTTGAGTAAGAAGTTGCTGCGGCCGAGGCCAAAGAGGTTTTCGCCTGCTTTCTCCTCGAGGATTTTGATGGCTTCCTGTCTTACATTTAGGTCTTTCATCTATTTTGAGTTTGTTTTTGTGGATGGTGTAAGAAAGTGGTCAAATTTCATTTTTCTGCATGCCGCTGTCCAGTTTTCCCAACACCATTTGCTGAAGAGACTGTCTGTATTCCATTGGATATTCTTTCCTGCTTTGTCAAAGATTAGTTGGCCATACGTTTGTGGGTCTATTTCTGGGATCTCTATTCTGTTCCACTGATCCGAGTGTCTGTTTTTGTGCCATCCATGCATTCATTTTGAGAGTAAGTTTGTAAGGGTTCAAAATCATTCAAACTAACTTTGGGTGTAGTTTGTTTCTCCAATTCATATGATACCACACATTCTGGTGTTCAAACAAAAAATTCAAATAATGATAGCACAGTGATTTGTAAAGACAAAGATACATTACTTCGACTCTGTCATTGTATGTGATAGTGAGGTTTTTATTTGTACTTAAGGGGTGCTTGGGTGGCTCAGTCAGTTGAGTGTCAGACTTCGGCTCAGGTCACGATCTCGCAGTCTGTGAGTTCGAGCCCCGCGTCGGGCTCTGTGCTGACAGCTCAGAGCCTGGAGCCTGCTTCAGATTCTGTCTCCCTCTCTCTCTGCCCCTCCCCCGCTCATGCTCTCTCTGTCTCTGTCAAAAATAAATAAAAATTGGGGCGCCTGGGTGGCGCAGTCGGTTAAGCGTCCGACTTCAGCCAGGTCACGATCTCGCGGTCCGGGAGTTCGAGCCCCGCGTCAGGCTCTGTGCTGATGGCTCACAGCCTGGAGCCTGTTTCCGATTCTGTGTCTCCCTCTCTCTCTGCCCCTCGCCCATTCATGCTCTGTCTCTCTCTGTCCCAAAAATAAATAAACGTTGAAAAAAAAAGTTTAAAAAAAAATAATAATAAAAAATAAATAAATAAAAATTTATTTGTACTTAAAATTTTAGATTATAGAGATATTTAAAAGTTGCTAGAATTGATCCTGAAGAAATAAAGACATGGCAGTTTGCCAATTTTTGAATTTTGTTGTGAAATTGGATTTTCATGAATCTCTGCTTATCCTTTTGTTTAAAACTTCTCTTGGGACGCCTGGATGGCTCTGGCGGTTGAGCGTCCAACTCTTGATTTCAGCTCAGGTCATGATCCCAGGGTTGCGGGATGTAGCCCTATGTCAGGCTCTGTGCTGGGCCTGGAGCCTGCTTAAGATTCTCTCTCTCCTTCTGCCCTCCTCCCCCACGGCCACTGGCTCTCTTTTTCAATTTAAAACTTCTCTTAGGGGCCCCTGAGTGGCTCAGTCAGTTAAGCGTCTGACTCTGGCTCAGGTCATGATCTCATGGTTTGTGGGTTCGAGCCCCACACCAGGCTCTGTGCTGACAGCTCAGAGCCTGGAGCCTGCTTCGGATTCTGTGTCTCACTCTCTCTCTCTGCCCCTCCTGCGTTCATGCTCTCGCGCTCTCTCTCTCAAAAATAAACATTAAAATTTTTAAAAATAATAAATAAAAATAAAAAATAAAAAAATAAAACTTATCTTACTAGTTTATCTTGCTTCATGTGAAAACTTTTGAAGTGAAAATTAATAAGAAATTAATAACAAGTCTTGCTATACTGTCCATTAAACAACAGTATGTGAAAATGCATTCTCATAAAGCCATTGACAAATCTGAAGTCAAGGCCCAAACAGAAACTGTAATGTTGTTATTCTTTACTATGATAAACTAATATGAAGGCACAAGTTTTACTACACACACACACACACACACACACACATATGTAACAAGTGTTAACCTATTCTTTCTCTCCTTTTTCTGCTCTCTATATATTTTACTTTTTAAAACTTTTTCAATTATATGATTACAAAGGGAAATTCAATAAAAGAAAATTTCCACTTTTTTCAAAGCTTTTGAAATGGAATTTTCACTTTTATTTATTTTTACTGACATGACATACTGTAAGGTTCAAAAAAAGAAATGTTCACTGTTTACATGTTTTCTGGCCATTATTATTATTTACTTCATCTCATGATTATTCCTAAAAATAACTTTGTCATCAAGAGGAAGAAATGTTAAAAAAAAGAATTAATCTACACCAGCTGTCAAATACCCTAGATAGAACACTGGGTTTAATCCAAAAATAAGTGGAGTCTACTTCCAGAGCAGTCCAGTTACATTTTTCCCTGTCAAGCATCAGGGTTCCCACCTCACCTTCCTGTCTCCTTTCTGTTCATTCTTCTCTCTCCTCTTTCTCTTCATTGCCTCACCCAGCTCTGAAGTGCTGTTTTAATATGATGGACCCAGTGATAGTGGAACTGGCTCTGTGGTGAATTCATCAGAGAACAGGCTGCACAGGAAACTGAATGAAAGCCTGTGTATCACAAACCAGAAGACCAGGAAAGGTCAGAAAAGGATGCTTTATTAGGTAGCAGAGTACTGGGCTCAATTTCCTGTTGTGAGGACTCTGAATGGGGAGCATCTAGATGTCTCCACAAACTGTTTAAAGGAGCAGTCCTGTGATGGGGAAAGTGATGTGGTGGGGGAGGCCGATGATATGGGGCGGAAAAGAGAACCTAAACAAAAGGCACCACAAGAAAGAGAAACACTTTTTCAAAACCACAGTGATAAAATTCCTTTTTTTTTTTTCCGCCAATGCTTTCTTGTCCTGAGAGTTGGTGGGGGTGCCATATATCCAAACAATACCAAAATGACAGAAAAAGTCAATAGGTCTGGGTCAAAAATACTCATAGAAAATTCAAAAAAGAAATTTAAAAAGCAATAAATATGTAAAAACAATGAATGTTATAATGCTAATAAAATGAAATAGTCACCTCACTACAATTTAAGAAATATGAATAAATAGAGAATCAACTTGCCAAAGATTTAAAAAGTCACCAAGTGTTGGCATGGTAAGACAGAGAAATAGAAAGCTAATCCATTATTTGTGGAGTATAAATTGGTATCCTGGAGAATTTAGCAATATTTATCCTCAAAAATCTATATTCATTGTAACCTACCCCTTTAATTTGTACAGAGGAAATAACTATAAATTGATAATGATTTAACCCTACATAAATTAATTACATAATTATTATTTATAATATAGAAAATCTGGAAATACCTCAACTATCCAAAAATAGTGGTTGGTTAGATTATATCTTTTGAGTGGAAATTTATCCAGTGATTAAAAATTATGTGCTATCAGATATCTAAGGACATGCAAAATATACTCTTAAGTAAAAAAAACAAATTACTAAACATTATTCCCTATGCTTAGAAATGTAACTGGAAAATATCTATTGAAGTAGAAAAAAGAATCTTTATTCCCTTCTTTCACTTCACTCTCCCTACTTGCTCTTCCCTAATTCATCCCAATCCTGAGAGGGAGTTGCTAGCGTTTGGGCAAATTCCGGGATTCTGTTTGGTCCAGTTACTGACTGGGAGCCATTGTGTATTAAAAGGTCCTATGTGGGGGCGCCTGGGTGGCGCAGTCGGTTAAGCGTCCGACTTCAGCCAGGTCACAATCTCGCGTTCCGTGAGTTCGAGCCCCGCGTCAGGCTCTGGGCTGATGGCTCAGAGCCTGGAGCCTGTTTCCGATTCTGTGTCTCCCTCTCTCTCTGCCCCTCGCCCGTTCATGCTCTGTCTCTCTCTGTCCCAAAAATAAATAAACGTTGAAAAAAAAATTTTTTTTAAATAAAAATAAAAAAAAATAAAAGGTCCTATGTGTAGCTCCCTCTCTCTTGCTTCCTACTGCCCCCATGTGGTAGGATTGGTAAATTGAACGAAGATCCACTTGGACTAACCAACTTGCAAGTTCACCTAGTGTCTCTTTATACTCATCATTGCTTAGCCTCCTGTACCTTGTGGTGATCTAGAGAATGGAAGATCGCAAGAAATGGAATCGGGCTTGGGAAGAAGTGGAAACTCTGCTAGGCTGATAGGGAATAGGTGCTACGGCTATCCTTCAGGGTACTCAAGGTCCAGGCTGCCTGTGTAAACCACAAAGCAAGGGAGGGGATTAAAAGACACAATCGGTTATTCAAAGGCATAGGAAAAGAAAGCTCAAGGGGTAGAAGCCCCTTCTACCAAATCCTTTTGTAGCCAGACTTTGTCCAAATCACAGTAAGAAACAGTAGCAAACATCTGTTTTTATTTGTCCTGTTTTTCTTATTCTGATAAGAGCACCATCCACCAAGGTTTTTAACCTGCATAAAGCTGAACCCTTTCCTGGCTTTGGGAGTTTTAACATGGCACTATCCTGGCTGAGAACAATGCATCTCTCTGTCCATGGTATTTTATTTGGAGATGAATAAGTGCACACAAAGGGAAGATGTTTCCTTGGAACTAGATGACATGTTTGGAGCACTGAAATGAACTGCAACTCTAAAGCCTGGAAAATCTGTGTGAATAAAAGTGAAGAAGTCATCCAGGAAAAGGAGAGAATGTTTGCTAAATGTGATGTCAGCAAATCAATACCTTGTACATAATAAGATATGCCATAATATTAATACCAACACAGTCAGTAGTAAAACACAAAATCTTAAGAGTATATTTAGCTTACATACCAAAATTTGATCACTGTCAGAAGAGTGGTCACAAATGAACTGAGGTTATCTTTTCCTTCTTGACTGTTTTTTGGGTTCTGTTTTGTTTTGTTTTGTTTTGTTTTGTTGAGTGGGGACATACTTTTCCAAGGCACAAGTTGAGTGGCTAATAACAAGAGTGTAGGATCTGGTAAAATGTAGTAATTCAGTTACGACAGTAAAAATGCAGAAAGGGCAATGATGTGAACAGAGGAAAATTCTAGGGAGTATCAAGATACAAAAATTCAGAAGGCTAAATTTGTGTTCAAGTCTAAGAGGTCAACTTTGGGTTTGAAATGAGATACAAAGAGAAAGGTCAGAATCTGCCTATACTCTGGTTCCAAGGAAGAAGTAAAAACAAGGAAATGGACAAATTAGCAAAGGGTCAAGGTAATTTCCTGGAATATAAAATACTGGAGGGGCATCTGGGTGGCTCAGTCTGTTGAGTGTCTGACTCTTGATTTCGGCTTGGGTCATGATCTCACAGTTTGTGAGTTCAAGCCCCACACTAGGCTCCATGCTGACAGTGCAGAGCCTGCTTGGGATTCTCTGTCTCCCTCTTTCTGACCCTCCCCTGTAGTTTAAAGGATCATAAATAAACACCAGCTCTCTAATGGTCTTTCTAGTGTACCTGTTTAAAAGTAACAGAATGGGGTGCCTGGTTGGCTCAGCTGGTTGAGTGTCTAGCTTTGGTCAGGTCATGATCTCATGGTTCATGAGTTCGAGCCCTGCATCAGGCTCACTGCTGTCAGCGTGGAGCCTGCTTGGGATTCTCTGTCCTCCTCTGTCTCTGTCCTCCCCCCGGCTCTTGCTCTCTGTCTCAAAAATAAAACAAACCAAAAAAAAAAAAAAAAAAAGTAACAGAATTAAAAAAAAAAGAATATAAATAAATAAATGTAACAGAATAAGCATGCAAAAAAAAAAACTGGAAAATTCAACTCCATAATTGACAGTATGGTAAACTATATGTCCAGTTCCAAGCTCACACTGCAAAATAATTTAAACATCTGGATAGTTTTTTTAATCCTCCCAACTTTTTATATGCATATAGGTATCCTAACAAGAAAGTAAGGGAAATTATCCAAGACCAAAATGGAGTAAAAGGCAAAAAGATAAATACTGTAAGACAGGTGAAAAATCCCTGGACATTAGAGTAAGAAGACCTATCTTCTATCTAATCAGAGTTTCAAGATGGACTTGGTAAGGCAACAGTCCTAAAGATGGAGGCTGGACGTTTTCCAGACTGATGAAAGATAAGAACATTCAGATTAAGATTTCCAAACCCCAAGCTGGATAAATTAGACTTCCACACCCAGACACATCACACTGCATTTACAGAAGAGCAAAGAAAAGAAGACTGTAAAAGAAGCTAGAAAGAAAGGCAGATGAGATACGAAGTAATGGCAGTTTTTACAAACAGCTGAATTCTCAACAACAATGGTACTGGCCATAAGACAGCAGAATCACACCTTCAAAATCGGAGAAGAAAACATAGTATCGAATACCCAAGAAAATAAATTCTCACTCAGGAGAAAAGGGATGAAGTGAGTCTTTTCTTTTTTTTTTTTTTTTCAACGTTTATTTATTTTTGGGACAGAGAGAGACAGAGCATGAACGGGGGAGGGGCAGAGAGAGAGGGAGACACAGAATCGGAAACAGGCTCCAGGCTCTGAGCCATCAGCCCAGAGCCTGACACGGGGCTCGAACTCACAGACCGCGAGATCATGATCTGGCTGAAGTCGGACGCTTAACCGACTGCACCACCCAGGCGCCCCGAAGTGAGTCTTTTCAAACAAAAATAATTTGCTATTAAAGACTCAGTTGAAGGACTCTAAAGTCTTTATGTCACACACAAAAAGAAACTGAATTTAGTAAGAAAATGCAATGTAGGAAAACAAAGTGGTAAATGTATGAATGAATCAAAATAAATACTGACTGCAGAAATGGTATTAAAATAGTATCTAATTTGGGAGAACCATTTTCAAAAAAATAATATCCTGGGAAATATATAAGTTCGGGAAATTAAAGTTTTCTTGTCCTTATATTATTTTAGAAAAGGCTAAAGATAATAACTTTGTATTTTGTTACAGACAGTAATGCTACTCTTCAGTATTTATGATTCTACTCCCCTTTGGGAAACGATGGGGGCCTGTACCTCCTTGCCTACTGGAAGTTAGCATTGGCCATGAAACTAGCTTTGATCAATGAAATATGAACAGAAGTGTCACTTCCAAGAAGTATTTAAGAGTTGGTTTGAGTATCCATTCTCTCTTCCCTTTGCTGCTGTGACCAGTGACTAGTACTATTCCTGTTGAACCCTCCTCAACAGCCTGTAACCCACAGTGAGGATGAAATCTTGGTTCTTTCTGAAATTTTCAGATTGTTCATACAACAATATAAATTACTTTATCCCAACAGAAACAAGCATTGGTACTGAGAGCAGTGGGTGAAATGCATATGGAGGTGAGAACATGTAATGCCAAAATGTTTAGTAAAAAGTCATCTGCCCTATGTTGGGAGACATATCATGTACCTAATAAAGTTATGTGTGGCTCTAAGGGAAGAAGCTAGAAAACAACTTTACTAGTGAGTGTTGATAACTGTCTGCATTTGACCATTTCCTTAGTTCGGGAAAGAATTTGCATGTTTACAAACAGGAATCAAAGGGAGTAGAGAGAATATGGAAATTCAGGGACTTTCAGAAATGGAAAAGAAAACTTCCTCACCACCCCAAATGTCAAAGCTAAATGTAAAAACTATTTGAGCAACAAAGGCTAATTATAACTCAGCCTTGAGGCAAAAGTCAAAATAAAGGAGTGCTCATTGTAACTTTATGAAAACTACTGGATGGATGAAGAACTTCAAATTGGGAAAAAGCCAAATAAGGGTGTCGTATCCAGCAAATTGTTCACTTAGATAAAATAACTCAAAGTAAATAGCTAAAAGTATGTGTTCTTCCCAGTGACATCGAGTAGACTCAAGTTACCTGATATTAAAGGGAATAGGGATGTAGGGATATATGTGTTAAAGAAGAGAAATAGAACACTCTAAAAAAGCATATTTATTATAAGGAACTGCAGATATGGATACTGGTACATACAGCTGACTGAAATCAAATAGAGAGCAAGTCTATTAAGTTTGGGGGAGTCTTACTGCCAGAGGAAGCAGGGCAACAAAAGGTGGAGAAAGCTGCATGGCCCACAAGGAGGTTCTATTGCCCTCGTTTTCCGATGAGACCAAGAAGAATAATACAAAAGGAAGAACTTTCCAGAAGGTAGAGTCAGGGCCACAGCGAACAATGGAAAAAGAAGTCCTTTCACTCTCTAGAGTAGACTTAATCAGGAGATATTTCCCACCCCAAAGAGGGAGGGCCTTAACCATATGTGCCCACCAGAATTTCAAAACTGCTACGGACCAGTGATTGCTATGTTTCATGGAATTTTTCTTTTCCAAATGGGGGTACTTTTCTCTTTATGCTGTGCTTATTTCATCATTGTATACTGGGAGCGTGTAACAAACCGAATTTTTCTTTTCGAATTAAAAAAAAAAAGTTTATTTATTTTTGAGACAGAGAGAGGCAAAGCATGAGCAGAGGAGGGGTAGAGAGAGAGGGAGACACAGAATCTGAAGCAGGCTCCAGGCTCTGAGCTGTCAGCACCAGGCCCAACGTGGGGCTCGAACTCACGAGCTGTGAGATCATGACCTGAGCCAAAGTCAGATGCTTAACCTACTGAGCCACCCAGGGGCCCCCCAATTTTTCTTTTTGGCTCAAAGGCCTTGCATCAAGAGCAAGTATATCAAGATCTGTTGTAGAGATTGCTACGTATCCATCCTACCCTACAATACAGAGGAAACCTGATCCTGAGCTAACCTTTCTCACTAGATGGGAATTTGGGGTGGCTCTCCTTTGACGTGAGAGTAAGCTTAACCTACATTTGGTGAGCAAAAGGGCAAACTGTGGTAGACATTACATCTCTTCACCAGTATTTCAAGTTTTCCTTTCCTTCTACTCACACAAGAGGAGTGCATTTCCCTGCTCCCACTAATTTGGGTGTGGTCCCGTGACTTGTGTCCAATGAAATATGAGAAGTGATCCAAGGAGATGTATTTAAGCACCGCTACAAACTGTCCATTCTCTGATCTTCCTCCTACAACTGATGCTCCCAAATGGTCAATCTTCCATCAGCCTACGGTGCAGAGGGGGCATGGAAATCTTTACAGTTGTAAGCCACTAAGAATTTGGGACTGTTTATTCCCAGTGCATAATACAGTCTATCCTAGTGGATACTGGTATACAAGTTAAAATATAAAGAGAAATAAAAGAATACAGAATATAATTCCAAACTGTTAGGGGAGAACAGGAATGGAAAATTAAAAATAAATCAAGAAGACTCAGAATAAAGAACAGTCCTCTACACTGAAGAAATAAAATCTTAGGAAAAGCTTCCTACATTGCCCTTCTCTTACTTCGCAATAGACCGTTAGAAACTGTCAATAACAATCAATCAAGAAGAAAGTACATTAGAATAAAAAAAGGAAAACAGAGAGAGAGCAACAGAGGGCAGCAAATAATATGGTAGAAATCAATTTAGATGTACAGTTGAACTTTAAACAACATGGGCCTGAACTGCATGTGTCCACTTATATTTCTTACAGTACAGTACTGTAAATGTATTTTCCCTTCCTTATGATTTTAGTAACATTTTTTTTCTTCAGCTTACTTTATTGTAAGACTATAGTATGTAATACATATAACACACAAAATACGTATTAATTGACTGTTGATGTTATCGGTAAGGCTTCCAATCAACAGTAGACTATTAGTAGTTAAATTCTGGAGGAGTCAAAGTTACATGTGGATTTTTGACCACGTGGGGATCAGCACCCCCAACCCGTGTTGTTCAAGGGTCAACTGCATTAATCGTATCTTGGAAGGTTTCTGCATTAATAATCTCCAAATCTCAGTGACTTACAGAATCTGTTTGTTTTTCACACACATTGCATTCCAGTCTTTGGTTGGCCTTAGCTATTCAATCTGGAACCTAGACTGAAGGAATGGCTTCAGTCTGCCACAGGTATGGTGGCAGAAAACAACTCGTTAGAACAACAATGACTCTCTATATACAAGCTTCTACTGAGAAGTAGTACATTTATTTCTACTCACTTCCAATTAGTAAAAAACAAAAACAAAACAAAAACACAAAAGAAATCATTAAGGCCAAGCATCTTAATAGACTTAGATGTCAATGGGGTTATAATACTTTAGTAGGGACAGGCTTAGAAGAGACAGGGATTGTAAGGAGGGGCTGTTAGGAAGGGTCAGGGACAATTTTGATAATAATCTACTATACCAAATATAAAACTGATCCCAATAAATGGAAATTGTCTAGACTATCCAATTTGAAGTCAGTGATTATCACACTGGATTAAAAATAATCCAACCCTCTGCTCTTTATAAGTGCCTCACAAAACACAAGGACAGAAAAAGTGTGAAAGTCAAAGCATGGGAAAAAGAGACTAGGAAAATATTAAAGAAACTTGGGGTAGCTATACTAATGCCATACAAAATAGACTTTAAAGCAAAAAGCATTTCTAGAGATAAAGATGATCACTACATAATGATAAAGGTCTCATCAGAAAAATATAACAATTCTAAACTTTATGGCTTAATAACATAGTCTCAAAATATATAGACAATTTCAATATCATAGAGGAGGATTTTAACTAATTTCTTATAGTAAATTAAATAGACCAAAAAATAAGGATATAAAGAATCTGAGCAACACAATTAACAAGTTAAATGGAAAGCAGAGAGAGAGAGAGAGAGAGAGAGAGAGAGAGAGAGAGAATACTGCACTCAACAGCTGTAGAATATATTCTTTCCAAGCACAAAATATTTATGATCATGCATACAAATGTCAGTTAATTTTCAAAAATTAGTATCACACAGAACACTTACTTAACAACAATAAAATTAAGTCACAAACCAGTAACAGATGAGTAAAACTATTCACACGTGTTTAGAAATTTTAACATTTATTTGTGGGTCAAAAAATGTGGTAATAGAAATCAGAAAATTCTCAGAACCAAATAATGAAGAATGTCATATTCAATATTTGCGAGTAGTCAATATTTGCGAGATGCTGCTAAAGTCTTAGTTTGGGAAAAATGGATAATTGTATGTTCCTAAGTAAACACAAAAGGCTCAAAAGTAACGAACTAATAAGCATTCCAACCTTAGACATTATGGGAAAAATACAGAACAAACTTTACAAGGCACAAAAGATATAATCAAGATTTTTATTAAGAGAGAAATTACATAATTACATAAGAAATTTGGGGCCAAACACATGCCCCTGCATGCCTGTTTTAGACCAATCAGCATATCAACAGTATCTTTTAAGGTCCAAACTTATAACTGTGTAAGAGAAGAAAAAGGGAAAACCCGTAAGGAAGGAGGGGCAGCAGCAGAAGCGAACGGAAGAAGCAAAGCAAGACTGTGGTTTCAGCTGGGTCTAGCCTCAGCCCCACATCTCCAGGAGCTCTGATGCACACAGCACACCACAGTCTTTCCCACCTTAGCAGGGGAGTGAGGTTTCTGTATCTCCATAACAGGCATTAGGCAGTCACTGTTTGCAGGCTGTAACAGGGATAAGTAATGCATAACTTCCAGACACCTCCTGGTGATGTTGTTCCAATCTACCAAAGGCAAGCCTCTTGAAAATGTTGCAAGTGCATTAGTAGCGTCGCGTGGAGCAGCTGGAGGAGAATGCGTACACCAAGCCAACGAAAGCAAACTCAGGACGTCTGGACACAGCACCAACATTGTCTGCTGTGCTCCACCCCTTGAACCACTCAGGTCCACTTGCTTTACACGTTAGGTTCACTCCATTCTTTGGCAACTTCTCCAGGATTCTGGTTGATTACAATTTCTATGAAAACTTAAAAGAGAAGTTAGTGGGATAAACTATAGCCTCCACAGCTGCCGTCAGTCCTGAGGTCAGAACTGACAAGGATGATTTCCTTTCTTTACTAGCCAGTCTACATTCCCCTCACCCTGTGCTTGCATTTCTGCTGGTCTAGGTGGCTTCCTGTGTGGTACTGTTATCTGAAGGGTCTGAGACTTTGGTTACCATGCTGTTGTCTGGCCACAGTTAAGCTCTGCTTGCCAATTTACAAGGTCTGGATTACCAAGAGATACCCAGTGGCTCACATGAGTGCTACATATAAATCTTCCCTGCTACCAGTATGTAGCAGCAACCTGGCCTTCCCATGAATATCAAATTCAATTACCCCTTCAAGTATGGTAACTCTTTTCTCCTCTTGCTGGTCTACTAGCACAATGAGCATAAAATGACCAGTGGCAGCCAACACCTTAAGTTTAGTGGAACTATTAATGTTTCCCTTATTGGAAGTGTTCCCTTTCTAGAAACCAGGACCTCTAGTTCTTCAACAGAAGAGCCCTAAAGTTTCAGAAACTGGAAGCAAAAGTTTCCCAAGTGGGTTGCTGGAACAGAGCGATCCTTCCCAGTCCTTGGTTCCCAGCAGTAACACAGAACCATACAGCCATCACTGATTTAAGGGGAAAATGGCAAACCTTTTCTTTAAAGTGCCAGTCGGTACATATTTTAGACTTTGTGGACCATACAGTCTCTGACCTGACTACTTAACTCTGCCGATGTAGCCTAACAGAAGCCACAGACAATATATAAATGATGAGCGTGCTTGTGTCCCAATGACATCATGTTTGTAAAACAGTAGCAAGCCCGATTTGGCCTCTGAACCAGTTCGCCAACCTCTGCTTTAACATATACATATACTGTATCCTGAAGGAATACCTTTGTAAGACATCACCTTCAAACTGTTGCTTCGGCTGTGTTTCTTTGAGGCCATTCCATTGCTCTTTCAGGCTAGCAGCTTAGCAATGATGTGGGATGTAGTGGGATCAGTGAATCACAAAGACATGTACCCACTGCAGAACCGCTTTTTTTCATAAATCCAGCCCTTTGATCTGAAGTGCCAGTATGTGGGAGATCCCATGTCAGTAAATCAGATACTCTGTGAGTCCTTGAATAGAGGCGCTGACCAAGTTGGTAACAGGCAGGAAAGGTAAACGCACACTTAGAAAACATGTCAATCTTAGTCAAAATGAATTGCTGCCCTCTCCAGGGTGGAAAGGGTCTCACGTAATCACTAAGTGACTCCTCAAAGATTCGCACACTAAAAGGGTCCGGCATCCATCTCCGTGGCTGACAGGGAGGGTGGGAGCAGTAGCAAGGTCAGCTTTGATGAGGGACGCCATGCTTCTGTGCCCAGGAGGAGCCTTCATCTGTCCACCATGGCTACTCCATTCATGAATCCATCACGTCGGCACTGTGGTGGCCCAAGACCAGGGCAGACTGGTATCTGCACTGCAATCTGGGTAGATGGCAGCTGTTCAGTGATCTGTTTGCAATGATCTCCTGCCCCTTTACTATCCTCTTTCCAGGCAAGCATCAGAGCAGCCTCGTATGCAGGGAATAATCGGTCAGGACCTAGACACCAAGTGGTCTAGGTTTAGGTGCCAGTCAGTCAGATTACTGTCAGCTGCTTTATTGTTTGTTTTTTTAAGCAGCCTCACTGAGATGTAATTCACATGCCATAAAAGTCACTCATTTTCAACGTATAATTAATTTTATTATATTTCCAGTTGCAAAACCATCATCACAACCTCATTTTAGAACATTTTCATTACCCTAAAAAAACCCTCATGGTCCATTTATACCCATTCTCCAATTATCATTCCCAGCACTAGAGAGCCACCAATTTATTTTCTCTCTCTTTAGATTTGCCTTTTTTGGATATTTAACATAAATGGATTCATACAACATGTGTTCTTTTGTGACTGGCTTTTTTCACTGAGTATGATTTTGTAGCTCATCCACGTTGTAGTATGCATCAGTACGTCATTCCTTTTTATTGCCAAATTATATTCCATCGTATGACTCTACCATATTTTGTTTATCCATTTACCAGTTGAGGGATATTTAGATTCCTTCCACTTTTCAGCTGTGAGAAATGCTGCTATGAATATACATGTTCAAGTCTTTGTATCAAGGTTATATGTTTTCATTTCTACTGATGGTCTTAAGGAAACTGGATTCAGGCACCTTGAGGAAGGAAAGCCTCCAGTCCTATGTGAAGTTAGGCTTAGGTTTGTCCCCTGCTGCTGAGGTGATGAGGCAGTATCCCCAAGTCCGAACTATTTCATTTTTAGGCAACTAAGGAGCACTCCCAGGATCACCATCATCAGTCAGGGCAGGGCATCTACAAACAGCCTACATACTTCCTTAATGGTGACACCTTCCTTTTTACAATCAGGAACAAGACATTTCTATATAACATTGCGCTGGAGGTTCTAGCCAGTTAAAGGCAAGAAAAAGAGTTAAAAATTACAAGAACTGGAAAGGAAGAATCAGAAGTGTTATTCAGAGATGCGGGGAAAAATCAAAATAATTTACAGATAAATAACTGGAATGAGAGGTGACTGTATTTGGAATCAAAACCAAGACATACAACTCAAGTTCTTTTATATATGCCATCAAAACCCAGCTTTTAAAAGATAAAGCCTAATCTAGAGAGAAGATTACATCTACAATAGTATATAAAAATGAGGTAGCTAGGAATAAATCTAACCAAAAAGGTGTGTGCCCTTCCTGAGGAAAACTGTACTACCTTCTTGAAGGACGTTGAAAAAGGCTTCACCCGGCAGGAAGATGTGCTATGTTTATGTGTGTGTATATATATATATACATATATATATATATATATATATATATGTATATATATATATGTATATGTATATATATATGTATATATATATATGTATATGTATATATATATATGTATATATATGTGTGTGTGTGTGTGTGTGTATATATATATACACACCCAATATTGCAAAGAAGTCAGTTTTCAAATTGACTTATAGATTCAATTCAATCTAGTTTTGGTTTTTGTTTATTTTGTTTTCTTGGTTGGTGGCTCAATAAACTGTTTCTAAAATTTCTATGAAAAAACAAAGGGCCAAGAATAGTTAGGACATTCATGAGGAAAAAGAATAAAGTAGGAATCTTGTATTAAATATCAAGGCTTATAACTAAGCTATATTCATGAGCCCAAATGGTACCTGTACAGAAACAGACAAAAACAGACTGACAAATGGGAACAGAGAACTTAGACCACATATATATGCAAACTTGATTTATGTCAGAAGTGATAAAAATGGATCAGTGGGTTAAGAGCCTTTTGATAAATGGTGCTGAAAAAATTGTTCATCCAAATAGTTAGATATGGAGCCTGGCTGGCGCAGTCTGTATAGCATGCAATTTTTTTAATGTTTATTTATTTTTGAGAGAGAGACAGAGACAGAGAGCAAGCAGGGGAGGGGCAGAGAGAGAGGGAGACACAGAATCCGAAGCAGGCTCCAGGTTCTGAGCTATCAGCACATAGCCTGACACGGGGCTTGAACCCACGAACCGTGAGATCATGACCTGAGCTGAAGTCGGATGCTTAACTGGCTGAGCCACCCAGGCGCCCCTGTATAGCATTCAACTCTTAATCTTGAGGCTGTGAGTTCGACCTCGACATTGGGTATAGAGATTACTTAAAAATAAAATATATTTTTAAAAAAACCAAATAGATATGAAATTGGAAATCAATTTGTCATCATCAGCCACAGCTAAAACTGTGGATATTGTATGATGCAGAAATTCCACTCCTAGGTACACCTGCTGAAAAGATTTGCACATTTTCACCAGAGTTTATGTAGAAGAATGTTCACAGCATTTTATACATAAGGAAAAGATAAGGGGGAAAATCCAAATGTCCACTAAGAAGAGAATCCACAAGTCACTTGTAATCACACTATAGACATACACTAGAGAAAATTAATGCATGCAGCTCTATGAATCAAAACTTCTAAACATTAACCGGAAAAAGTACCCAAATAGTTTATACAACATGATTTCATCTATATTGAGTTAATAAAGACATAAAACAATATATAATTTAGGAAAACTTACATCTGTGCTTAAAATATAAAAATAAGGGGAGTGATAAATCATCAAATATCTCAAATGCCGTGATGAGTGGAGGTAGGGGACTGGTTTATGCAGGGTAAGTCAAGAAATCAGGTAAAGCACTTCAAATACAGTGGTGATATTCTGTTTCTTGGTTGGGTGGTAGGTCTAGAACTTTTTTAAATTGTTGCTTCTATACTTTAAGCATATTAACATTCCTTCACATGCATTAAATTCAATATTTAATAAAATTGTTGCATACACATTATAGGGTCAGGATGGACCCCAATTCAAATCTGATTGAAGCGTGGACACAGACACCAAGAAGGTATGAAAAGATTTATTAATCATATAATAAGGCTTTCTGGGGAGAACAGGGTGGTTCCCAAGCAGGCCCAAAAATGGCTTGAGAGAGCAGGAAAAGATCGGCGTAAGGCTTTTATGGTGACTAGGAAAGGGGACTAGAACAAGGGTTCCCATGCCTGCTGTGATGTTCCACAGGCACAAAGGAAAGATCACTTTGGCTTTCTTATCAGTTTGTCCATGTGTGGGACAGGTGGTGAAGAAGGAGAGGGGAGGTTTAAAAGATGTCAGTTAAACATTAAAAAATGGAGTTACACTCTTTATAACAAAAAAATTTAAACAAAACTGTAACCAAAGGAAACAAAAGGGATATTTGCAACTGTAATAAAGGAAACAAAAGGGATATTTGCCATTTTGGAAGTAATAGATCTGTGTTGGAAGGAATATCACCTCTCCCTTCTAGATACCACTTCTCCCATTCTTCTCCCAGGAATATCCCACTAGAGGAATAACTATGGTCAAACAAACTTTGTAGAAAATTTAAATTCTTTACTATTCCACAGAAGAAACTCAGTAGCAAGAGGAATTACTATAATAACATAAACTTAGATATCAAGTCTTGTGGAGTGAAAAGAATGAGAATTGCTCATGATGTTTAAAAGTTCTTGAGATTATGCAGTATTATAAGTATCAGCTGGGCCTCTCTGGTACCCGAGCTGAGCCCAAAAGGAATCATTTGCTTTACCACCATGGTAGTGAAGAAATTCTGCAACTCTTAACCCACTAATTGCAAACGAGTACCAAGCTTGAAGCCTTCTCCCCAAGTAAAGTATTTCCTTCCTACTGGAAAGATACAGACAATGAATTATAAGTACGTCAATTTTTGAGACACCTACTGGGTACAGCTGCAGACATAAAGATGAAAAAGATGTAATCTATGCTCTTTAAGGGCTCACAGTTTCTTGTATCACTTTTGTACCCTAAGGTGTGAAAATGTAGACTTACAGAAAACCTACGGCCAGATTGATGGCTCAAATGATAAAATAATTCATCAGATTGCTTTCAACGTACTTCAATACTAAGGAATACACGAGAACCATTACAAACTGTATCTACTGCATGATGAATGCTCACAGAAGGAAATATACATGCTTAAGAAAATTCTTAATAAACAGGTTGGGAGTGAATGATAAGACCCTGAGAACACAGGTCAGTGGAGCTAAAGGTGAAGGAACAGATAGCTAAATTTCTCTGCATTTATAACGATGAAAAATGTGGGATGGGCAGAGAACAAGAGGAGAGTAAATTTAAACAGGAAATGTTTGAGAAGCTTTCAGGAACAGAACTGTATACCCTGAAATTGTAAGCTGTGGGCACAAATGAAATGCAAATCCCTCCATTTCCCCCATCTTTAGTACAGCGTTCTACACACCCACACACACCCATAAAACTTTTGAGTAGGGCTCTGTTGGGCAGAAAGAAAGAAGGGCCAAACGTCTGGTTTCATCTACAGTATCAGGTGAGCACAATTATAATATTGTAAAAACACTTATGGGCCAAGTGATATCCTAAGCTCTCTACATACACTAATATATTTAAGAGTTCTATAGTAACTTATTTAATAATGCTCAAGGCAAACCTATAAGGTAAGCAGTAATATTTTTAGCATTTCCTAAGTGAGACATCAAAAGCACAGAGAAGTTAAGTGATTTGCCCAAGGTTGTAGCAGCAGCTAAGAGACAAAACTGGCTCTGGGTGGCAGCAATATGGAGAGCAGGTATCCAAATCCTAACCAGAGTTGGAGCATAACAAGCCAGCTCCCCCGCAACAGGAATGTTGGGAGAGCTGGCCAACTGAGGACCACAGATGTCCAGAGGAGGTGAGAGGAGACAGACTCAAGATGACCACCGGACAGAAGTGCAGAGCAAAGGCCCCATGAGCCCAGCAGTCTACACTGATGTCCCCCAGAACAGAGGGCCAGTTCTGACAATGTGTACCATGGCCCTGTCCTTTTGGGAACACCTGAGGGGCATGACTGAGGAAAGCCTAGGGTCCTACCATTTACCACATGGGGCTGTTGAAGACCAAGAAGCAAACCGAACAAACTTCTCAGATGATCTCTACCCAGGACCCTTAACCACGGTGTCCTCCAGTACATTGTATGCTCCCGGTGCATAAATGTATAAATATATGTGCGTACATTTAATATCATTTCTTTCCACGTAAGACATATGCCTTAACTCCTTTCTTGGGTGTTAGTTTCCTTTTAGATTCCTTTCATGTCCACACTTCTGTCTCCAAGCAAGTGACTTGGGTATTTTGCTGAAAATCTTTCAGCAAAGATCACCATTTTTCTAAGACAGCTTTCATTCCTGTTTGTTAATTTCTATCCTGGTGGCCACCACCCAGGTTCATATCCTTATCCCCTTATTCCTGGACCATCTGCTCACTGGTCTCTCAACTTCACCTTCTCCAAGTTATTACTGCCCCTTTTGCCCTACACGTTTAGTGAATTTTCTGATTCTGAAATCTTCAAGGGTTTCCACTGCCAATGTGAAAAAGGTTTATGACCTTAACCAACTTAGTCTTCTCTCTCTAATTACCACTCCAGTCTCTACCTCCCTTAACTGCAAAATACTTCTCAGAAGTTTTCCACATTAGCTGTTTTCACTTCCTTACTTCCCATTCTCTCTTCAATCCACTCTAACTCACCCTTACCTTTATTCCTCCTCGGAAATGACTTTCATAAACCCTGACAACTTTCACATGGCCAAACTCAATAATCAGTTCTCTATTCTCTTCTCACATAAAGTCCCAAGCATCTGGCACAGGTGGATACTGTCTTCTTGAAAAATTTTCTTCCCTTGCGTTCTATGTATGATGCCATTTCGGGATAAAACCTGTATGAGTTTTGGTTTTACTCTGATTTTTTTACCAAGCCTCCTTTGAAGCATATACTCATTTGTCTTCTATCCTCTTCATACTTCCACCTTCTTAAGAATATTGATCTTGCCTTATATTGCAACATAATCAGCTGCTTACTAATACAAACATGCAAATACCAAGACCTCAGAAAGCTTCCTCTAACACAACAGACTGTGGTGGCTCTGTGGCTTAGTTAGACCTGTTATCTTTCCTGAGTATCTGCTCAGTTGTCCTGAAAGTAACACTACCCCTTTTCAAGGTTAAATTCCCAGAACTGATCACTTCCTCCTCTGTGCTGCCTATCTCATGCCCTTATGACTCTCAAAGCCCCCAAACCCTCCATTTCACTCACTGGCCTATAGATCTGCCTTTATCCACAGATTAGAATTTGAGAGTTCCTTGAAGGCATATAATGTGTCTGGGTGTGTGTGTGTGTGTGTTTGTGTTTCTGATAATTTGCTCAGTGCCCACAACTCAATAGCCATCCAAATAATTGATGGAAAACACTTGGATGAAATGAACCAGGCCAGGAGGAGCAATAAGAGAAGTTGATGGTTGCTACAGAAGCCTGAGAAACAGGAGAGCTGGCTGGTCACCCTGCCCTGGCTTGCCTACAGTGAACATAAACTTGTTCATGAGCTTTGAGTATCTGGCTGTTACAAGCACCTCTGGGGTGGGGAAATGTGCTCCTCAGAGGCTTCACACACTGTTCTCATCCACATCCTCTCCTCATTTGGCTGAAGAAAAAGCGCTGAGGCAAAAAGGCTTGAGTTGAGTCTCAGATTCACCATCAACTAGGAGGACATTTCAGAGCCACAAAAGCCCATCTGTCAGATGTAAATGACTGTCTGGATTCAAAAGGCCATTGTAAAGCTCAAATGAAGACTCAGCTGACTGTGCACTCTTACTCACAGTTTATTTCCAGATCCTAGCAGAGTGCCTAGGATATAAATGGTGCTCAGTAATGTTTGTTAAACCAACAAAATGAGATCAACCTGTTCTGTCTTCTATTTCCCCCATACTGGTGACCAGCACAACTCAGAAATCTTGGAACCTCACTCACTGAAGTTTCACACTCTTTGTCAATGCCACTTCTAACCTGTCATCCTATCTGGTTAGTTTCATGTTCTACTCCAGCTCTATATGCCTCAGTTAGCATCCTCACCCTTCCTCATGTGTTTTTCATTCTACTGATAATAGAGTTTTTGGCTGATGCTAGTTTTTTACTGCTATGAAGTATGCGGCGATGAACAATCTCATTCACGTATCTTGATGCACAGGCACATGTTTCTGTTTCCAAATTGATTGTGCCAATTTATACCCCATCAGCAGTGTGTGAGATTTTTAGTTATTCCACATCCTTGCCAATTCCTACCATTTTCCTCTTTTAAAAAAATAAAAGCGATTCTGCTACATGTGTAGTGGTACCTCATTGTGGTTTTAATTTGCATTTCTGTCTCTGATTAATGAGGCTGAGCCCTTTTCACATTTGTATTGGCAATTTGGATATCCTCCTTCGTGAAAGCTTTGTCCTTCTACTTTTGATTCATAATTCATAAGTCCATTTTATATTATGGACACAAGCCCTTTATTGACTTTATGTGTAGCAAATATCTTCTCCCAGTTTAAAGCTTGTCTTTTCTCTTTCTTAAAGTTATCTTTTGATGAACCTAAGTTCTTCATTTTGGTATTACCCAATTTATCAATATTTTCCTTTATAGTAAACTGTTTTATATCCTATTTAATAATTATTTTTCTAGGGGCACCTAGGTGTTTCAGCCAGTTAAGCATCGGACTCTTGATTTCAGGTCAGGTCTCGATCTCACGGTTTGTGGGTTCAAGCCCCATGTAGGGCTCTGTGCTGACAGTGCAAAGCTTGCTTGGGATTCTCTCTCTCTCTCTGCCTCTCCCCACCTCGCATATGCGCTGACTCTCTCTCAAAAATAAATACACTTAAAACATTATTTTTCTGCTCTTAACTAATATATTACCTAATATTACCTAAAATTTTAATAATCCCTTACATGGAGATGTATAGCTAATGAAATACTGATTTTATGTGGTAATAGGATAGGAATCTTTTTTTTTTTTTTTTGGCACGTGCACATTTCTTTGTCCTAGCACTATATACCTAGAAGTTCTTCCTTTACCTTGTGCTCTATGTTTTTAATTGTTTTCATAAATCAGGTATTGATATGTATGGGTCTTCTCCCTGTAATCTGCATTATTTTTTGACCTTGGCTATTTGTCTATCCTTGCACATATACCTTAATTACCGTCTTAGGCAAATCTCAGCCCTTTGAATCTCCATCATAAACTTAAGAATCATCTTCTCAAATTTCACAAAATAGTTGCTGGGAATGTCACCAGTGTACACTGAATTTATAGATCATGCTGGATTGAGATATCTGTATGATTTCGAATCCTATAATCCATGAAATGATAGGTACATCATACATTTATTTTAGGTCACTTTTTAGCCTCAATAATATTTTCTATTTTAGTTCTTGAATGCCTTTTATTTGATGCAAAATACTGGGTATTTTTATGCTAATATATATGGTATTGTTTCTAAAACTAACTTTCATTTTTTTACCCTGGTATATAGAAATACAATTGATTTTTGTCTTTTGATCTTGAAATGCAAACTTGTTAAACTCATTAATTCTAAAAACTCATTTGTGGAGCTTTTTGGATTTTTTTCACACAATCACATTCAAATAATGCCATTTAAAATTTTCTTTCCGATCTTTTAACATTTATTTTCATTTTCTTGCTTTACTGGATTGGCTAGGACTTCCAGTACATTGTTGAATATAAGTGGTAGGGATAGTGTGGGAATCCTTGATCTAATCTCAAAGGGAATGACTGTAACATTTCACCATTAAGCCTGACATTTGTTGTAGGTTTTCTTATAATCTGGCATCAGAAGAAAAATTCTCCCCTACATTTTTAGTACTATTGGTAGCTAGACAACCTAAAGATATTCCTTCACTGTTTTTATAGTTATTTTCCTTATCATTGGTTTTCAGCAAATTGTTTGTGATATGCACTTATGACTATTACTGCTATTACTATTCTGTACGTAGTTTGTAACAATTCTTGAATTTGCAGCTTGATATCTTTCATGAGATTTGGCAAATTCTTAACCATTAGTTTTTTCAAACGTAGCTTCTGCCCCATTCATTTTGGACTTGCTTTCCAGAACTTCGGTTATGAATAGGGAAAGGGTTAACATTAGGCGAGGAGAGATAAGGGAGCCTTAGGGAGGCAGACTGCAGGTGCAAGTAAGAGGCTGAAGAAGCGGCATATTCCAGACCTGCCTGGGCTAGGCGCCATGAGTGGAGCCTCACAAACTCTCTGATAAGGTCAGGGACAAAAATCCTTGACGGCTACCCAGTCAGGACCTCTCTCACTCTCGAGAGCTTTATACTTTCCCTCGATAAACTCTATCTCTTTGTTCACTCTCTGTTGTCTGCGAGATTCATTCTTCTACTCCTTCCACTCGCCTTTAACAGTTATATGTAGATTAGACATTCTTGTGGCATCCTCTTTGTATTTTACCTTCTCATCACTATTTTTCATCATTTTGGGTCTCCATGTTTTATTCAGGATATTTTTTTCAGAACTTTCTTTCAGTTCGGTAATTCTCTGTTCAGTTGTGCTTTGTTTCTCATTATTTTACCCACTAAGTTTTAAGTATTTGTTATTATTTTTTCATATTACAGTATCTTTTGGCTCTTTTTCAAATCTACTATGTCTTTGATAGTTCCAGTTCTCTGCCAAAATTAAAAATCTTGACTTTTATCATCTTAAATCTATTAACACAGTTTTCTAAGTCTCTGGCTGGTAACTCCAACAGCTAGAGTCCTTATGAACCTAATATTTGTTGTTTCTGCTGGTTCTTGTTTATGTTATATGTTACCTTGTCTCTTTGTGTGCCTAGTTATTTCTTTTCAAATTTTACCTAACATTACATTTCCAAAATTAGAATTAATCTGTGACCTAACAGTGTTAACATTCTCCAGAAAGAATTTCACTTTTTCTTTTCCTGCCAGTGGCTAGAGGCAACAGTAATCCAAAATACCTTGATCCAAATTCAGGGACTGAGATAATGTGTGTGTGTGTGTGTGTGTGTGTGTGTGTGTGTGTGTGTGTGTTTAAGTTTATTTATTTTTGAAAGAGAAAGCGTGAGCGAGGGGCAGAGAAAGAGGGAGACAGAGAATCCCAAGCAGGCTCTGTGCTGTCAGTGTAGAGTCAGATGCTTAGCTGACTGAGCCACCCAGGCACCCTGAGATAATGTTTTTTAAATTTTTTATTTATTTTTATTTTTTGAACGTATATTTGTAATTTATGAGAGTGAGAGAGTCAGAGTATGAGCGGGAGAGGGGCAGAGAGAGACAGAAAGAGAGAGACACACACACAGAATCTGAAGCAGGCTCCGGGCTCTGAACTGTCCATATAGAACCCAACCCAGGGCTCGAACCCACCAACTGTGAGATCATGACCTGAGCCAAAGTCGGACGCTTAACCGACTGAGCCACCCAGGCGCCCTGTGGGGCTTTTATAAGGGCACTGATCCTATTCATGAGGGCTCCACCCTCATGACCTAACCACCTCCCAAAGGCCCCACCTCCAAAGACCATGATCACATGAGGATTAGGTTTCAATGTGAATTTGGGGGGAGATACGAACATTCAGCCTATGGCAGAAATACTCCCAGGGGAAAAACAACACCAAATTCCATACTCAGCTCTCTGGATCCCTTTCTTCTCTCCATTCACAGCCTGCGGTAATCCTTTATCTTATTATATCTTTTATGCCTCAAGTAGATTTTCTATTGTAAAATCGACCTAGATTTTCTGGTTTTCTCAGAGTTTGATCTGAATTACCTGGTCTATCACTATTGACTGTGGAAGCCCTGTAGTTATTTCTTTAGTTGTCGGTTTTCCCCCACTCCACTGTAAATTCCTTGGTCATTTCTGCAGCACCAGATCCTGTCAGCTAGCAGATGCTTTATAAACGTTTATATCAGTCTAGGTTACTGCTTTCAAGTGTGAAACAGATTCTTAGTGATCTAAGCTGCTCGCACAATCTGGGAAGGTCAGAGAGCCAACCACAGTCACTCTGAGGCCAGAACAAACCTGGCTCCACAGATGGTCCAGGGCAGATATGGGCGTTGCTGCTGACAGGCCCAGGCACTGCAGACTGTATCACAGATCTCACTCACCAACACTGGATTCTGGGCACTGGTATTACAGTGTTGCTGCTGCTAAACAGGAAGACCCGCAGGGAAATGGATGGAAATAGAGAGTGGGGAAAGCTGAGGAAGGGAGGGCAAGACAAGGGCATGACGTTTTGGAGAAACCTGGCTTTGTCAAGGAATTGACAAGGAATTCGATCTCTTTTCAAACACTGAGCTAGAAATCCTGTAGAACTGGAAAGTAGAGGTTTACTGATCCCAAAGTGAATTATACCATTTCCAAAGACTGAGCAGATGATACAAATGAATAAAAGGGCCCAGAAAGATAGATTCCACTGTGACCACCCCAGCCCTCCTCTTCCTTGCCCTGTAATGCCCTGTTTGAGAGACCATGATCTGTTTCACATATTCTTCTTTTCCAAAGTCCCCATACCCCTTACCATGGTCTGAGCAATTTAAATTCCACTGCTTTTCAAAAGGATTTCTTCAAAAAATAAAAATAAAAATAAATAATAATAAAAGGATTTCTTCAGAAACTGCTATGTGAGCCAAGGGTCCCAACAACCTCTATGCCAGTGCCTTTCAAGTAGATTAGACTTGTTAATAAAAATTATTATATTTCTCACCTGCTTCGATACAGCTTTCATAATAAGAGTGTTTCTTCAGAAGCACAGGACTCTGCAGGGACTATCCTCTGGTTTTCAGCCATCCTGCCCACAGGGCATTCATTCCAAAAAGGAAGGAGTAACTCTCAAGAGGCCTAGGATGGTCTGACTTCGCCATAAAGAACTCCTTTTTGTTGTTGTTGCTGAGAGACAAAGAGAGAGAGAGAATATGAATCTCATGGAGTCGTAGGCTCCATGCTTAGGGAGGCCCGACATGGGGCTTGACCCTGAGATCATGGCCTGAGCCAAAATCAAGAGTAAGACACTCAACCGACTGAGCCACCCAGGCACCCCAAGGACTTTTTTTTTTTAATACACTTCGCTATTTGCCAAAAGATCTGTCAGCAATAAGAAATGAGGGAAATATCCGTTATCCCAAAGCCAGGAGACCACTTCATCTCATTGCTTAACTGAGTTTTAGGAGGTTCCTAGGCAGTCTGGCATCTTCTTTTCCCGTTTAAAGTCCTTCTATAATTGTCTGCTATATTATGTCCGGGGATTTTAGTTGTTCAGAGGGAGTACCAGGGGGCACTCACGCTCCGTCTTGGTCAGAACTAGAAGTCCTCTCCCCATATATTTTTAAAGTGATATCATCCTAACACATAGATATAAATAAACAAAGGCCAAAGCTTTCTTTTAGATAAACTACCTCCTTTTTTCGTTTCTTCAAAATTACAAATAACACTGTAAAGAACATCTGATAAATATTAACTTTGCAGAGGCGGAAATGTGAGGTCAAAAGGCATACCCATTTTAAATTTTGATAAATGTATCAAATTCATCTCAAATTTATTAATACCAACAGTGAATGCGCATATTTGTAGACATCTTCACTAATCATTTCACTAATTATACATTATCAAATGTTTTAATCTTTGACAATCCAACACATAGAAAATACTATTTAAATTCTCACTGACTCATATTTCATTAAGTTTGAAAAGAATTTAAGTGTCCAGTGGTACCTTGTGGATAAGTTTTATCTCATTATTTAACAACTTAAAAAGGTTTGTTTAAATGTTTATTTATTTTTGAGAGAGAGAGAGAGCGCGAGCAGGGGAGGGGCAGAGAGAGAGAGAGGGGGAGACACAGAATCGGAAGTAGGCTCCAGGCTCTGAGCTGCCAGCACAGAGCCCAACATGGGACTCGAACCCATTAACTGCTAGTTCATGACCTGAGCCGAAGTCAGACGCTCAACCGACTGAGCCACCCAGGTACTCCTTAACTATTTTAGTGAGATGATGTATATGATGATGTATATGTAAAAGCTTATCATTTGCTTTTCAAACATATTTAAGATGTCTTATTTTTTTAATGGAAGATTATGATGATAATGTTGATCCTTATTTGTGAGATATTTCTACCTTTTTTCCTGTCACACTTAGATAGGACTTCCCCAAAACAATAAAAATATTCTTGTGGTAAGAAGGATGATCCCCCACCACTCCCAAAGATATCCACGTTCTAATCACTGGAAATTGTGCATATATTTTCCTACACAGCAAAAAGGAATTAAGGTTGCAGGTAGAACTAATGCAGCTAACAGGTTGGCTACAGATGAGAAAATACGAGATTTAGAAAGTAGCAGGTCACTGATGATCTCAGCAAGGGAAACTGAGGAACAGAGAAGAAGCTGAAGCACCAAAATCCATATGTTTTCAAGAGCATTATCTGAGAAGGAAAGGAGAAAATTATTAGTGTGTCCCTGGTACTTTAAAACCCTCTTCTGAATGTTGTTCCATAAAGATTAGCAACATTTATCAGAGGATATAACCTACCTTGAAGATGTTATAGTAATTATGGGCTTTATGTAATAACATGCCGCTCTTTACATAATATTGCTACAAGGAAAAGTGGATGCATGACTTGAGTTCATTCCAGTAATTTTGCTACGTTTATGAGCACTCAATCTAATATTTTCTGTCTGCCTGACTCCAGCTATGCCAACAGGTTAATTAGTATATTTGACACACGACCAAAGATTTTATAATTTTATAATCCTTCCCAAACGCACACCATGTTGTGTTTACAATTAAATGGCCTTTGTCCACGGCCTAATTAGTGTAATTGGACTTAACTCCGATTGGAAGGCCTACCTCGCCGCCCCACAGCTTTATCCAAATTATTGTGTTTATGGACAAGGCGGCCACGGAAAACCACCTGCACAAGGTCACGCAGCAAATCAAAGGAATGGTGTGGATTCCAACTGAGGTCTAACTGGTTCCAAGGCCTAATCGTTCCATCGTTATACCAATGTCGACTTGCACTCCCTGGAGCAATGGAACAAAGTCCTCATTCTCAGGGCACTCGGTGTAGAAGGGAACACAGAACACAAAAGAGTATCATGTGAGCAGTACTGACACAAAGAACAACACAGCCATCGCTTTGGGAATCCCTACCATTTGGCAGACGTTGGGCTGAACGCTTCATACATCCTTTGGTCAGCTACGTGAAATACGAATCAAGTCCATTTCACAAACCAGGAGACTGACGCGGGGAGAGGCCGAAAATCGCACAATTATTAAGCAACCGCATCGAGTCCCCCGTGACCGCAGCCCGCAGGCTCGGCAAGTACCACACCGGGGTTAAAATCTGGCTCTGACGTACGTTAATTTTGTTACCTCCGGCAAGGGTCGCCCTCGACGCGGGCTGCCTTAAAACTCTCACTCCCCGGACCATCCCTCGAGCGCCAGGGTCCGGCTCTTCCGCCCGCTGCGACACCCGTTCCCTGCATCCGCCCGCCCACCTCTTCCTCACGTCTCTCTGCTCTCACCTCGCCACCTCCATCACCAACAAGGGGCGTCGCACCAGCGCGTGTGCAAACACGACCGAGCCGTCCGACGCGGGCCCAGCGCGCCTCCCGGATCTCAGCAGCTCGGGCTCCCCCGCGACGAGGACGCCGTACACCGCCAGGCTGGCCGGCAGTCGCCGAGCTCGCCGTCCTCTCCGGACCGACCCCCGCCAGGCAAAAGCAATCGATCCCTCGCCACAAACTGGCGCCTCCGCCCGGAAATGAAGCGGCAACGCTTTGGTTCCGGCGCCTTGGCCCGCAATTGGGATTTAGAGACCGGAATTGGGTTCACTGTCGCGTTCAAACTGATCTGGAAAGGATACTTAACATACCCCAGACTAATTCTTAGAACACTCCCTTGCACATAGCCTCCGTGGATACTTGTGGGATGGAGAGCTTGCCGGCTTCATTTAAAAAGTAAAAATTTTTAAGTGCTATGAAAGGTTAGATCGAATGGTAATCCGTGTAGTATCTTGCTATCATTGAGCTTTCGATGGTAGTGCTTTTACTGCCAGATGGCCTGTAATCCAGTCACCTATGAGTGTCTGTTTTCTCCTTCAGTAACCCTCCAGCACACCCTTCTGTGGGTCATCGGAAGGCTAACGGAACAGAGATGAGAAGATACCAAGGCTGGTAGTCCAACAGGCACACGAACATGTGCTTTCGGTAGCTTAGGAAGCAGCCCCCACGTGTCCCATTTGCCAGGGTGTCAGAGAAAGCCTCACCTATCAAGTACTGTTTGAGATGACATAATAGAGCTCAAGTGGCACGGAATAACATTTCCCACGCTATCCCTGAAATCTTCCCATCTGTCCTTGCCTCTGTTTTGCCACTGAAATGTCCCTGGTTTAACCCTTTATCTTCCCACCTATTAAAGTAGCCCTTAAGTGGTCACCAGAGGAGAAAGTCCTGAACTCCTGCTTTTAGGGCTGCTCCAGTAACACTCATGTTCACAGGACTACAGGGTCAAATATGGGGTGGGGGAGAGGAAAGAAACTTCATTGTGATTTGCAAGTCCATCTTTGACAATGCTGAAAGTTATCTAAAAGATACAAAAGATGGTGGGATTCTTCTGCCCTTGCCTGCAGTGTTCATTCTGATTTTCTTAGCAAGGAATATCAATCAAGCCTTTTGTACTACAACTTTGAGGTCAAAGGCTGCCTTCCTGCCTGTATCCCCTATTTACTCCATACTCCGTCTAGAGGAGACAGCATTCCCTGAGTATTCTGTGAACTTCCATAACTACAAAGTGCACCTCCAGGGAAACCAGGTTCATGAAGCCTCCAGACGCTGCAGGCAGTGTTGAATTAATCCCTCCTCAGCACCTGTGACTTATATATATCACAAAGTATGCATCACAGTCTATTATTCAATGTATAGTGCCTTCACTATACAGCTGACCTTTGAACAACACGGGGGCTTAGGGGTGCTGACCCCATGTAGTTGAAAATCTGCATGTAACTTTTGCCACCCCTCCCCGACAAAAAACTGAACTATCAATAGCCTACTGTTGACTGGAAGCCTTACCAATAACATAAAGTCAATTAATGCATATTTTTTATGTGTATTATATACTGCATTCTTACAATAAAGAAAATGTTAAGAAAATCATGAGAAAATATTTACAGTACTGTAAAAAAAATCAGCATAGAAGTGGACCCACACAGTTCAAACCCATATTGTTCAAGGATCAACGCATGTAAGGATATAAGCAACATGAAAAGAGGAGAGTACTACTGTTTGAATCTCCAACATCTATACAAGTCTCTAGTGTATGGCAAGTGCTTAATAAGTGTTCAATGAACGAATGATGATGTAAGTGATTTTAATAAAAGTCTTCTCTGCCGGTCCCTTTATCAAGTTGGTGCTGTGAAGGAGTTCTGTGGCACACTTCGTTTGTTCAAAAACACTTTCTCCCTTGGTTTGGAAGAAAAAGCAGCTGGAGTGAGCCAAAGAACTGAGCTGTTTTAAAGCTTCTGGCTCTGTGCTGCCCACTAGAGGAGCCTGAACTATACCAAGTGGAGCCTGTTTTAACATTCTTCATTGAATAAACATTTTTTAGCATGTGTTCACCTAGCACTGTTACAAATGTCAAAAACAGTGTCCCTGCTCTCAGGAGCTTGTATCCTCACACATAGTCACAAATGGAGATATGCAGGCTTTATGACCTTTAGAAAAAAATAATGGTCCCTACCCGACCCTTTGAACTGCGAGTGAACAGGAGGGTTTGTTCAATTGGTAGTCAGGATAACTAAAGTTCGGCCCAGAATCATCTACTAAATCACCTGGGTGACCTTGGGCAACTCGTCTCTTTTCCTCTGGCTTCATATTCCTCTTCTGTAAAATAAGGATCTTATTCAGAGATGGGTGATCTTTTGAGAAAATTTCGCATTCTCTTATTCTGACACCTTAATAAATGCAGGCCCTACATCAATTGTAGGAGAAACGGAGGCTTTTAGCTGGCATAAACTGATGAAGCGTCTAGATTTTTTTCTAGCAAAGAGTAGATGTTATTTTCGGGGGCCAACTGTGGCCTGAGTGCATGGATTGGCACTTGGCTATCTATGGGCTTCTCTGATCTTTATATACCAGAACTTAAGAGAAAGATCATGGTAAAAGCAATTAGCAAAGGAAAAGGGGGAAAGAGGGAACAAGACAACTGGTGCTTCTTGATTTCCTTAATGGGAAAGGAAAGAAGCAGGGGACAGAAGGCTGCCCTTGGGGACTTCACAATATTGGAAAGTCCAAGGAACTGCTTAGGAGTGGACACCTTTACACCACTTTTTCAAGATGTTTTCCCTGTGTGCTTCCCAATATACTTAGTCTGCTCGCCCAGGCCCTTCCCACAAAAATCACCAAACAAGCCTGAAGAACCTCCCTGCTGGGCCTTTGTTGGTGAGGAGCTGGGATTTCCGAAAGTGGGGTGTTTTCTCACACACTGGACACAGTGTAGGATTTGGGAGTTTCTTTTCTTGTTCCTCAATGCCTGAGGAAAACTTGATTTGCCCAGAAGAAATTCTCTAGATCAAGGAAAAGGTGATGTGCGAGGACATCATCCCTTTATGGCACAGGACTAAACATGCCCCCCGGCGATGACATGGACTGGTGACTCATGCTGCTGAGGGCAGACCTCAGAGCAACCTGCCAGGGCCACTGTCCCAGATGGTTCCTCCCCACTCAGGTGCCCACCATGTGCGTCTGGGTATGTGTACATGTGTCTGTGGGGAGCAGGATGTTTGTGAAGCAGCAGGTGCAACGGCCCAGCAGGAAGCTTTGATTATTACTGCCTGCAGGCATCTGATGCTCAGGAGCCCTGGTTTCTGGTGTCAAGGTTTATGTTGGCAAGAAAAGGGAGGTGAGAAAAAAATAGGAGAAAGCGGAGCACAAAGCATGAAGGCAGAGGGAATAGCTGTAGAAAGGGAGTAGAGCCCAGCTGGTTGGCAGCTCCTCAGAACACCAGATGTGGAAGATTTTCTCCTCTGTGCTTTTTTGGACTCCTGGTTGTGGAGTGCAGGGTTTATGTGGTTCTGATGCGCTGAAGGCATCAGCAGGTCCTTGGGGAGCCAACTCTGCACACAGAGGACACAAGTAGCTGAGGCGGCCGAGGCGATTCGCCCAGCCTGGAATCTCCTGGCCCCACGGGATCTAAAGGGAGAATGCAGAGGGAGAACAGTCAGGATTCAGGATTATGGGACCCCTGTAGAGAGAGCAGCCCTACGCCGGGCTGGGCTTCACGGAGTCAGAGCCGCCAAATTCAGTCTTGTGTGGTCTTAGCACGCCCTCTGCTGGCGTTAGGCAGTGACTCTAAGGCTTTCTCACACCGGGATGCTGGATGGGAGCATCACAGACGTCTCATGCCTCTCAACCCTGTCGTCCTCGAATCTAGTCTCCACTCTCACAGTCTAAAAAATCCCACTGCAGAAATCTGTCGTCCACTTTCCCCCTATCATTTGCTGAGGCATCTAGAAGGTTTAAACATTGTTTAAGGGTCAAAAGGCAGAAAACCAGTTAAAAAAAAAAAGTTTTTAATGAATTATTTGAAGCCATGACTTCAGACAGAATGTCTACCATCTGTAAGCAAACCATTTTTCATCTACTGGCCAATGATAGTACCAACCATTCCTTTATCACCTATCTTCTCTGCCTGTTTCTTTACTGAGTGCCTCACATACTTCACTAGGTTAACTGGCTGAGACAACTACAAAACTCCCAATTCACAGGCAAGTTAACGGAGACTGAAGTGGGTTATGTAATCTGTGTAAGATTTGTAATCTGTTTGTCATGTTTGTAATCTGACAAACTGACAAGATTCCAGTTCAAGTCTATCAGTTTGTGTATTTTCCCACTGAACTTTGCTGTGTGCAGAAGGGACATAGATCATGCAGATCTTTCCACACAGGACTGTTACTGATAGATGTCTGTGCAATGTTATTAAAATACTGTTTTAGATGTGACATTTTGTGAAGAACTTCGTTATTACTAATAATTGTTACCTATTTAATAGCTAACATCTGTCGAGTACTTTCTCTATGCCATTGTTCTAAGCTTTACATAACTAACTCACATCAACTCTATGATGTTGCTACTGTTATTCCCATTTTCCACATGAGGAAACAGGGCCACCAAGTAAATATTTTTCCCAAGACTATACATGTATATTTAAATCATAGAATGTAACGTTCCTCACTATGGTTCCTCACTAGTTCCCTGTGGCAGAAAAGAGCTTATTTTCTGTCAAGTGGTTTTCTGCATCTTGATAGGATTATGTGGTTTTTACTCTTAATTCTAGTGATGTGGTATTATGTACTAATTTTTTAATGTTGTCAATCTTGCATTCCTGAGATAAACCTCACTTGATCATGATGTATAACTGTGTTATTGGATTCGCGTGCTCATATTTTGTTGAGAGTTTTTACATCTACATTCACAGGAGGTATTGGTCAGTTAACTTTCTCGTTATGTCTTTGCCTGGTATTTTTATCAGGATACTAGTTTCACAAAATGAGTTAGGAAATGTTCCATTCTCTTCTACTTTTTTGGAAACGTTTGTAAAGAATTGGCATTTGTTCTTCTTTTGAATATTTGGTAGAATTCACAACAAAGCCATCCGGGTCTGGGTTTTTCTTTGTGGGTATTTTTTTTTTAAAACCAATTCAGTACCTTGTTATAGGTCTATTCAGATTTATATTCCTTCTTGAATCAGTTTTGGTAGTTTGTGTCTTTCTAGGAATTTGTTTATTTAACCTAAATTACCTAACTCATTGGCATAGAATTGCTTATAGCATTCCCTTAAAGTTTTTTTAACTTTTAATTTCTGTAAGGTTGCTAGTAATGTCCCCCTTACATTCCTGACTTTAATAATTTGAGTCTTGTTTCTTTTTTTATTTTAATCAATCTAAAGGCTTGTCAATTTTGTTGCTCTTAAAAAAAAAAGAACCTTTGGTTTCATGGATTTCTCTATTGTGTTTCTGTTCTCTTCCGTTTACTTCTTTCTAATCTTTATTTACTTTCTGTTTGCTTTAGGTTTTGTTCGCTCTTCTTTTTCAAGTGTGTTAAGGTGAAAGGTTAAGTCACTAATTTGAGATCTTTTCTTGACATAGGTGTCTATAGCTACACATTTCAATCTAAGTGCTGTTTTGAAGCATCCCATAGTTTTGGTATGTTGTATCTTCATTTGGATTCACCTCAAAGTATTTATTATTTCCGTTTTGATTTCTTCTCCAACCAGTTGGGACATTCAATTACACTTCATTTTCATATACATGTAAATTTCCAAAACTTTCTCTATAGTTGATTTCTTACAGTCCTAGAACATGTTTGAAATTAGTATGATTGAAATCCTTTTAAATTTATTGAGGCTTGTTTTATGGCAAAATGTTTATCCTGGAGAATGTTTCATGCGCACCTGAAAAGAATGTCTTCTTCTCTCGTTGGGTAATCCATAGAGGTCAGGTCAAGTTGGTTTACAGTGTTGTTCAAGTTTTCTATTAACGTAGATAGATGGTCTTCTGCCTAGTTGTTCTATCCATTATTAAAGGTGGAGTACTTAGGTCTCCCACTGTAATTATAAAATTGCCTTTTTCTACATTTTTGCTTCTTATATTATTGGAATGTGTTGTTAGTTGTATATATGTTTTATAATCATTATATCTTGACTATTGACCATTTATCATTATAAAATGTTCTTCTTTGTCTCTTGGAATAATTTTTGCCTCAAAGTATACTTTTTCTGATATTAGACAGCCAAAGCAGCTCTCTTTGGTTACTATTTGCATGGTATACATTTTTCCATCCTTATACTCTGAACTTACAGTTTCTCTGAATCTAAAGTGAGCCTCTTGTAGACAGCATACAACTGGATCATGTTTTTTTATCCATTCTGTCAATCTCTGCTTTTAAATTTGTGAATATAATTCTTTTATACTTAATGTAAATTGATAGGGGCACCTGGATGGCTCAGTCGGTTAAGCATCCAAGTTCAGCTCAGGTCATGATCTCATGGTTTGTGGGTTCGAGCCCCACATCAGGCTCTGTGCTGACAACTCAGAGCCTGGAACCTGCTTCGGATTCTGTGTCTCCCTCTCTATCTGCCCCCCTCCCCCTCCCCCCCCCACCCATGCTCTCTCTCTCAAAAATAAACATTAAAAAAAATTTCATTAATGTAAATTGATAAGTACCCTTTCGTCTATTTTTACTATTTTCTACCTGTCTTTTGTATTTGTTTCTTTTGTATTGGGCAGATATTTTAGTGTAACATTTAATACCTTTTATGATTTTTAACTACATTTTTGAGTGATTTTCTTAAAGCTTACTCTAGGGCTTACAATATACATATTACTTACCAGAATCTACTTTAGATTTATACTAATTCCAGTAAGATATAAAAACTTTCTTCCTATTTACCCTGATCTTTCCCTACTTTCTTGGTGCTATTATTTTTTTTTAATTTTTTTTTTCAACGTTTATTTATTTTTGAGACAGAGAGAGACAGAGCATGAACGGGGGAGGGGCAGAGAGAGAGGGAGACACAGAATCGGAAACAGGCTCCAGGCTCTGGGCCATCAGCCCAGAGCCCGACGCGGGGCTCGAACTCACGGACCGCGAGATCGTGACCTGGCTGAAGTCGGACGCTTAACCGACTGCGCCACCCAGGCGCCCCGGTGCTATTATTTTTATACATATTATAGCTATGCATTTCACAAACCCAACAAACGTTATAATTATTGATTTATGCTCTTCTATGTATTTGGAAGAAGTTTTAAAAAATTATTTATAAACTTAAATGCTAGCCTTATTTATCATGTTTGGTTCTCTTTTTTGCTTCCTGTGGATTCAGTTATCTGGTATCATTTCCTTGCCCCAATAAAGCTTCATTCCCACTCCATTCTTTTACTGTATTATTGTCTAATATATTACATTTCTATATGTAGACCTCAAAATACATTTTATAGAAAGGGTTCTACTTGTTCTTAAAACAAATTAAGAAGGGGAAAAATTGTAATTGTACTTTTTTTTAAAGTTTATTTATTTATTTATTTTGAGAGGTGGGAGGGGCAGAGAGAAAGGAAGAGAGAGAATCCCAAGCAGGCTCCATGCTGTCAGTGCAGAGTCTGATGTGGGGCTCGGACTCACAAACCGTGAGATCATGACCTGAGCCAAAACCAACAGTCGGATACTTAAGCAACTGAGCCACCCAGGTGCCCCTGTAGTTGTACTTTGTAAAAAATAATTACCCAATTACCTTTATCAGTGCTCTTTTGTCATTTCTTATGGATTTAATTACTTTCTGGTATCATTTCCCTCTCTCTTTCCTCAGTCATGTCTATTCTTTTTTTTTTTTCTTTAGTCATGTCTATTCTATTGATGACCCCATCAAAGGCATTTCTGTTACACGGTTTTTGATTTCTAGAATTTCCCTTTAATTCTTAAAACTTCCATCTCACTGCTTACAGTACCCATCTGTTCTTGCATGTTGTGTATTTTTTTCCATCAGAACTCTAAACATCTTAATTATAGTTATTTTAAAGTATCGACATGATAAATCCAATATTCCTACCATATATGAATCTGATTATAATGCTTGGCCTTTTCAAACTGTGCCTTTTGTATTTTAGAATGCCTTGTAGTTTCTTCGTTGAAAGTTGGACATGATATCCAGTTGGACTGGGTAAAAGAAACTCCAGTGAAGAGCCTTTAGGGATGTGGTGGTAATGTGAAGGGGAAGGGGAACATTCTATAATCTTATGATTAGGTCTCAGTCTTCTAGTCATCGTGGTCCCACATGACCTTCACAACTACTTTTCAGTCTTCCTCCCCACATCCTCACCCCATTTAGGTGAACAGGAAGGCTAGAAGGGGCTGATGTCGGGTATTTCCCTTACCCTAGAGTTGGTTAGACTCTGGTAAAATCCAGTGTGATTAGTCTCTAGCAAAAATCTCCTTTGAGGCCAGGCTTTTGTTAAAGAGAACAAAATTTAGGGGACATATTTCAGAATAGTTAATTTTTCCTCCCCCTACTGAAACGACAAGATTTTCCTCTACTATTCACTGCAAGAACCTGGTGGGGCCCCAGGAAGTAAACCTCATAAAAGTGTGCCCCTGGCCTGGTCTCTAGGAGTTTTTAACTCAAATTAGTCCATGCTCAGTCTCCAGTAATTAGGCAATTGCCCTTTAAGCATTCCTACCTGATGTGGCTTCCAGGTAGTTTCTCCTCCAGGTAACCTGTGATCCTCTGTATTTGCGTGTCTCAAATTTTCCAGTGGTGGTTTTGTTCTGTGTCCTCAATTCTCTCATGGATCAAAGAATAGTTGTTGATTTTCAGTTTTTTCAGCTTATCCTTTGTGTGAGGATGGGAGGTGTGACTTCCAAGGTTGCTATCTGTTGGACCGGAAACTGAAGTCCCCTATGCAGTTTTTAAAGAAACTGCCAAAGAATTTTCCAGACCACTTGTACCATTTTACATTATACCAGCAATGTGTTTGAGATCTAGTTTCTCCACATCTTTGCCAGCATTTGGAATTGCCCCTTTTTTATTTTAGCTGTTCTAATAAATGTGTAGTGATTTCTCAGTGTAGTCTAAATTTGTATTTCCCTAATGACTAGTGATGTCAATCATTCTTTTCAGGTGCCTGTTTGCCATTCATATACCCTGTTCAGAGAAATGTCACTTTATGACTTTTGACCATTTTCTGATTGGATTGTTTGCTTTTTTACAATTGAGTTTTTGGAGCTCTTTATGTATTCTAGATATGAGTCTTTTAGCAGATATGTGGTCGACAAATATTTTCTCTCAGTCTGGAGAGGTATTTTCTTAACATGTTCTAATGGTATCAATGCAATCATCAGGTTAAGACTTTGGAGACTGATTAGTAGTATTATAAGCAAAACCAAAACTCTTATCAGCCTGTGATCAGTATTGTTTTTCTACATAGGTTTGACATAAAATCACTGTGTGATGTTACTTTGACTTTTATCAAAAGTATCTGTCATCACATTGCTCGCATCCAGGCTTCTGCAGGTCTGAGATTTTCTTCCCACTGAATATGTAGCAAGAATTCCAGTGGATGGCATTTTTGTCAAAAAGAAAAAAAGAAAGAAAGAAAGAATCCACTTAGGTTGTTTTAGTCTTAGTCTTAAGGATTTCTGGATTTCGTCCTTGGAGGAGGTCAGGATCTTCCCAAGGCCTGGGTCCTCGAATATTCTTCCAGTCATCAAAAGTGGAATCCTTTATTTTCTATACAGCCACAAAAATTAAAGCATATATATTAGTGTAGGAGGCATGTAGCTTTGATTAGGACATTACTGATTCATCAATGAATAAATGAGTGGAAAAAATCCAATTTTAGCAAATAAATCAACTGCATATCACGCATAATAATTGAAGAAATGGCATATCTCTTAGGGTTTGGAAGTTTTCTTGCTTGCTAGTCATGTTAATTAGACTATCTTCCCCCCCCCCCCATCAGAATAAAATTATCAAATTATAGAGGGTCTACATGCTTTATTTCTGAGAATACAAAGAAAGGGAAGAAGCTGGGAAAACAAAAATCCAACTCCGAAGGTTAAACGAACATAATAATGACTAGCATGGGTTAGCATGGGTAATGGTAGTAAGTAAGAGGGGAAAAACAAAGGTAGAGACCCTAATGCCTGCTAGAAGGAAGAAAAGAGGCCAAGATGATTTGTCCTGCACATGAGAAATGAGCCTGAGCCAGAGAATGAAAAGACATTCCCCAGAGCTGCCATGAGCCAATCCCTTTCAGTCAGTAAAACCTAGTTTCAACCAGTCTGGATCACTGTACCTTCAGTGAGTGTGAAGTATCTCTCAGCACAGAGGTAGGATAAAGGGAAGAATATAAAGGTTTCTTCACCCTTCAACACCACTCTGACAACAAGTTTTCTACAACTGCTTTATCTGTTCTCGAATTACTGCTGAAATAATATAGAAAAAGAGACTCACAGAACACAGAATAGCTTATATCCAAAGATAAGGAAAATGACGTAAATTTACATGGACCCTTGTAACAAAAATAAAAAGGAGCATTTCTCTTTTACTAAGAAGCTGTATAACCTTGGGGCACCTGGGTGGCTCAGTCAGTCAAGCATCTGACTTTGGCTCAGGTCACGATCTTGCAGTTCACGATTTCGAGCCCCGCATCAGGCTCCGTGCTGACAGCTCAGAGCCTGGAGTCTGCTTTGGATTCTGTGTTTCCCTCCTTTCTCTCTGCCCGTCCCCCACTCACACTGTCTCTCTCTGTCTCTCTCTGTCAAAAATAAACATTAAAAAAAAAAAGAAGCGGGGCGCCTGCGTGGCTCAGTGGGTTAAGCGTCCGACTTCAGCTCAGGTCACGATCTCACGGTCCGTGAGTTCGAGCCCCGCGTCGGGCTCTGGGCTGATGGCCCAGAGCCTGGAGCCTGCTTCCGATTCTGTGTCTCCCTCTCTCTCTGCTCCTCTCCCGTTCATGCTCTGTCTCTGTCTCAAACATAAATAAATGTTAAAAAAATATATATATATTAAAAAAAAAAAAAAAAGAAGCTGTATAACCTTGGGCAAGTGATTTAAGCTGTCTGGGCACTATTCCCTCCTAAGTAATAATAAAAAGGCTTGACCAAATGGTCTACATGGTTTCTTCAGTTCTCAAATTCTATGATCTCCAAAATAAGTAAAGGAAAATTTATCCCCAGACAAACCCTCCAGAGCCATCACTACTGACACAGTGCTTATAGACCGAGAAGGAGCAAGTTATAGGCTTTGAAAAACTAGTGGGGAAGCAGAGAACTGAACCACTCTCTAAATTCCACTTATAGGATGTCTGTATTAAATATATGTGGATGAACAAGATTGTACTAATTTAAGGTGCAGGAGAGTAAATTATTTTAAAGTTTAGTTATGAAATGATTCAGTTACAAAAAGGTCTGAAGAAAGAATAATGGCCTCTACCCAGGTAACGTAAGATATATGCTCAAGAGAACTAAGAATAATTCTTCGATGGGATGCAAATTGGTAGAACAACTTCATGCGAGAGGGTTCCAAGTCTTCAAAGATCTTTGGTGAATGAAAGAGTCTCTGTGGAATTCTGCAAAACATGTACGGTCACTGAAGACTACACGTGGTGGGCAAGACCACTTACGGCTTACCACTTAACCAACTGCTACAGAACTGAGTACGGAACGGAACCAAGAAGAAAGCAGTGTCAATACTGATTGTCAGCCCTGCTGGTGTGGGACCTCTCTTTAACACCGAGTTGCTCCTTTGGCATACAGCTGAGGCACCAAAAGCTAGTCTTTAGAAATAAGGATCATGCCAAGAGGAAGACCCGCATTAGACTCAGTCCAACAGAGCTTAAGGCCAAACTCTGACAAGATCCTCTGGGGAGGCAATTTGGAGAATGAGTCTCATAGGGTTACAGCAGTTTAGGGAACGCCAAAGTCTTTCCACAGATCCTCCCTCAAAAAGACAAAACCGAGCTCAAAATGATCAGCCAATAATTGAAGGGCCTGCTAAAATGAGAGTCAACGTTCTTCAATGTATTATTTATAATGTTCACCTTTCAAGCAAAAATGATCAAACATACATAGAAATATGGGAAAATATGACCCACAGTCACAAAAACGAACGGACTCCAAGAAATGGAGCACACCCTCCTCACCACATCCTATATTAAACACTTTGGTTTCTGATCAGATGGGTGGAAAACGACACCTCATTATAACTTTAACTAACATTCCTGTAAGTTTAGTACCTCTTTATATGTCTAAGAATGAAATTTATTTCCTTTTCTCTGTAGTCTTTACACGTTTTGCCCATGTTCCTACTGCCCACCTAAATTGTTAAACTTTTCCATATTGATCTGCAGACGCTCTTCATATTTAAATTAATTCATCATGATAAGATAAACAACAGTTTTAGGATGTCTCATTTAACCAGTGACTTTATATACATTTTTTAAGGCTGAACTTTTGAATTTTTATATATAAACTCATCAATCTTTCCCTGTAAAGCTTTGGAATTTTGTATTACATTTAAATCAGCTTTTCTGACTCAAGACCACAGAAAAGAATCTCCATTTTTTTTCTCCTAGTATTTTTAGCATTGCTTTTTTATTTTTAAATTCTTGTTCCATCTAGAATTCATCCATTTATAGTATATGAAATATAGATCCATCCTTATTTTCTTTCCAAATGACTACATAGTTAGTTGCCCCGATACCATACTGTTTAAGGTAAATAATTTTCTTCTGCACTGGTAATCATTTCCGTTAACCTGAAGAGAGAGCGAATCAGTCACTGACCGGGAAGACGGTTACAAAAGAGAGGCTGTATTAACATACAATACATATTAACGTATGTACCTCATACTCTGATTCCAATGACACTTTATTCATTTTCAGCTTTTTTTCTAATTCAGGATCAATCTGTAGAAAAGAAAGAGGAGCCGTAAGTTGTTCAAGTCTCTTACATTCAACTGTGAATGTAAAAAGTTATATAAGGGATGGCTGGGGTGGTGTGGCAGATGACAAACACGTGACAAAATCTCTCCCACCCGATCGCGTCATGACAGCTAACGTACTACCACCACTACTATAATTATCAGCAGCCTGTATTCGCCAGCACTCTTCATATGCCAGGCATTCTGACATACGTTATCTCTTGTAATCCTCACCGAAACTTATGAGATAATTATTATGATGATGATCACAAGTGAAGATAATGGGACACAAGGAGTTCGAATCACTTGTTGAAGAGGAAGAAACTGGCTTTGAAACTTGGCCCTCTGCCTCCAGAGTCCATGCTGTTAACAACCACCCTAAATGATAAATAACATAAAATACAAACAAAATAACATAAAAATACTAATAAATATAGTGCTGCTCTTGAAAACAAAAAATAAGACCTTCAATACACCTGAAATAAAGAAGCATCGAAGAAAAAATTCAACAGGAGTCCACAGTAGTAAACAGGAGCTGATGCCATGTTACCTATGCGTGGCAAAGTGTTGAGGAAAGAAGAATGTGATCACTGAAATTGATAAACAAACAACAGAACCCAAATTAAAATAAATGGAATAGCAGAATAGTAACTGAACACAGCTTAAGACCATTAATACACTAGGGTGCCTGGGTGGCTCAGTTGATTGAGTGTCCGACTTCAGCTCAGGTCATGATCCCAAGGTCATGAGATCAAGCCCTGTGTCAGGCTCCACACTGAAGGTGGAGCCTGCTTGGGATTCTCTGTCTCCCTCTCTGTCTCTCTGCCTTTTCCCCCACTCATGCTCTCTCTTTCTCAAAATAAATAAACTTAATTAAAAAAAAAAAAGACCATTAATACACTAGAAATACCATTAGAATAATGCACAAGAATTGGGATGAAGGAAAGAAAAGGCCTATGGTGAAAGCTACATCTAAAAGCCCCAATAGGGGCTGTTAGGGATTTCAGAATTAGAGAACAGAGAGAATGGAGGAAGGGATATAATTAAATAATTGACCAGTAATTAACTGAGTAATATTTAGAAAAGCATGAGTCCTCAGCCTGAAACAACACAAGAAAAAATAACCACAACAAAACAAAAACAGCTATTCTTAATTGAGTAATAGTAAAGTGTTAGAATATTAAGAATAGGGGCGCGTGGGTGGCTCAGTCTGAGTGTCTGACTTCAGCTCAGGTCATGATCTCGCGTTCAGTGGAGTTCAAGCCCTATGTCAGGCTTTGTGCTGACAGCTCAGAGCCTGGAGCCTGCTTCGGATTCTGTGTCTCCTTCTCTCTCTGCCCCTCCCCAACTTTTGCTCTCTCTCTCAAAAATAAATAAACATTAAAAAAAAATAACACAGTCATTTGGCTTTCTCTTTCAGTGATGTTGGGACCATGCTGGCATTGGTATTGTAATTGTTCTCATTCTCATTATCTAAATCTTAGAAAACATGATCACAACATTAACAATGTTAAGAATTAAACTAGCTCTATTTCAAAGGAAAAAGAAAGACTTAATACTCAGGATTATAATGCACTTATATGCACACTTAGGTCATACTACTTGGAGCGATGCAACAATGGATGGTCCATTATTGTAGTTCCATGGTTGTTAGTATTAAGAGTCAGGAGAACAAAAAAGAACCACCACCACTAAGAATGGCGTAGATAAGGGGTGTCTGGGTGGCTCAGGTCAAAATCGCACAGTTCGTGAGTCTGGGTTCTCTGCGTCTGGCTCTCTGCATCCAGTTCTCTACGTTGAGCTCTCTGGTGTCAGCACAGAGCCCATTTCAGATCCCACTTCAGATCCTCTATCCCCCTTTCTCTCTGCCCCTCCCCCATTTGCGCTCGATCTCTCTCAAAATAAATAAATAACCTTTAAAAAAAAACAAAAGAATGGCATAGATAAACTATGCCCTATGTATTTCACACTAGAATTGAAAGCTAGTGCTTTCAGTTCATTTTTTTAGCCCACCTCTTGGATTCTGTACTTTCCTTTCCACTTTCCTCACCAATGACTGAAAAGCAGGAGTTTCTGTGTTCTGGGATGCCAGACTTTCAGTACTAAAATCAGGACATTTCCAGGCAAACTAAGATGGCCAGTCACTCCAAATCAATACTGTCTTTCTCCACCCTCCTCAACACTTCTCAGCTGAACTTATCCTAGTCTTTCTCAACGGCATTTGTACTCTCAACCTCAGACTTGACCCCCCCTTAATCTCAGCAATTCTGTCCTTTTGACTCCCCTTTGCTCTTGGTCTCTCAACCCTAATAACCCCAGTTAACCTCAGTGAATCATCCTGTTAATCACTCTCACATTCAGTCCACTTTATCCTCTTTATCTTGTCTGAACTCAATCTCACCCAAACACTTACTCTTGACTTCATCTGAGTTTGACTTCTGAACATCAACCAACCTGGACTTCTCAATCTCAGGTCTTGTCCTCTGATCCTTCTCACTTGAACTCTGTCCACTCAGCCTCCTCCCATAGACCTTGACCAACCGCATCCTCTCAACCTTGTTCTCATCAACCAACCTTGTCCTCTCAATTGCAATGAACTTCATTCTATTTCACCTTTCTTCTCTTTACTTTAAGCCCATCTTCTAAACTTCTCCTATTAATGCAATCTCCCTCATTCTCTCTCCTTAACTCGGTGAATGGCATCACCATTTATCCAGTCCACAAAACCAAAACCTCAAGCTGTGCAAGACTTACTCATTTTTTTATATTATATACATCACATTAGTCATCAAATACTATCAATTAGCTGCTAAAAAATTTTTTTTCTGGAACCCATTTATTTCTAACTTCATTGCAAATATTTTATTTCAAGTTTCATTACTGTCCATGTGTACTACTGCCAAAGCACCCTAACAGGTCTCATCTCTCCCCTTCCACCTTGCTCAATCCCCATCCATCTTGTCCCATCCACGGCCAGAGGGATTTCTAAAATGAACATCTGACGATATGCCCAATACTCCTCCTGTGTTATAGAATATCATTTTCAACATTTAGCTAACACTCATCCAATTTTTTTTAAGTTTATTTTGAGAGAGAGAGAGAGAGCACGCACACGTGCTCAAGGGAGGGGAAGAAAGAGAGGGAAAGAGAGAATCCCAAACAGGCTCTATTCTGTCAGCATGTGGAGCCCCACATGGGGCTCCAACCCACAAACTCTGAGATCTGTGAGATCTGTGAGAAACTGTGAGATCATGACCTGGGCTGAAATCAAGAGTCAGACTGAGCTGCCCAGGTGACCCAACACTTACTCATTCGTAGGGTCGTAATTCAAAGGTTAATGCCTCTAGCAAACCTTCTGTGATACCCCTTTCCCAAGTCTAAATTGTATGTCTCTAGTACTGTTTTATGCAAAACTCTAATATAGCATTTTACTGGGCAATGATGTAATTTGTTTGACTACATTTTTTTTTAATTTTTTTTTTAACGTTTATTTATTTTTGAGACAGAGAGAGACAGAGCGTGAACGGGGGAGGGTCAGAGAGAGGGAGACACAGAATCTGAAACAGGCTCCAGGCTCTGAGCTGTCAGCACAGAGCCCGACGCGGGGCTCGAACTCACGGACCGCGAGATCGTGACCCGAGCCGAAGTCAGCCGCTTTACCGACTGAGCCACCCAGGCGCCCCTGACTACATTTTTATACTGGATGTCTTCCAGCCTAAATTATGCCACAAGCTTTGTAAGAACTAATTTCTTGAATCTTTATCTATAGGATCTGCCACATAATAAATACATATGACAAATATTCAATTATTTTTCAAATATGTATAGTCATCCCACTTCCAAAAGTCAGATTATTATAACTTTCATCTTAAAGGGAAAGGGAAAAAAATTCCTTAATAAAATAAGCAGGATGCTAACAGACACTTTTTAATACAGTTAATAATTGCTCTATTACCCCACAGAAATCACACATTCTTTTTAAATTTAATATTTACTCTAATATCTAATATCTTTAAGACTAGTTGGAATTGGCGTTTCTCTTAAATCATAAAATTAACTGAGAAAACTAAATAGGCCTTTACTCTTTATTTTCCTATCGATAATTATTAATTAATATTATATATTATATATATTTCATTAGCAGACCTCAGTAATATTGGTAGTAAATCATATATATATTTCATCACACATATATATTTATATTTATATATAATATGAATATTAAATATGTTATATATATTTATCATATATAAATAACTTGGAAAAAACTCAAATATCACAAATGGCCACAAACAAAAACTACATACTTCTGAAAGAATTAACCAGGGTTCTTATGTAACACTTGGCTTGAATTTTTAAGTAACCGTGTAATCACAGAAGGTGAGAATCCTAACACTACCTCGAAATAGTCATGTAACCTTAGGCAAGTTACTTAAGTTCTCTGAACCTCAGCTTCCTCACCTGTAAATTTCATATATATATATATATATATATATATATATATATATACACATACACACACACATATATAATTTATTATTTATAATGAAAATAATTTTCTTTTACTGTTAGTATATCAGTTTATATATCCATATAATTTATAAAATTACTGGTATTAATATGAAATGGAGTAATAAAATGGGAGTGAAACTGTCCCACATTCTTCAGTCCCTCCTAAATCCTAAAAACAACTACACCAGAGTCCATTTTATTGGAGAATACAGTATTGTAAATTTTCCAATGATGAAGAAGATTACTAAATTCTTTACATTTCATGATTCATTTCCAGATCATCACTCATGTTGTCTTACAGAATAAGGAAAAGTCCAAAGATTATATGGCCACCTTGAAAAGCAAGACAAAACTCAGACTGTTTAACACTGCATATACACATGTAAACCAGAACATACATATACACAGACACATGCTGAACACCAATTACAGTCCTTACTTTAATTTTCACAGCATCGTAGCGGATTTGTGAAAACTCACGAAGACCAAAAGAACCTCCAACAATCAGCACCTAAAACAAAGAAAGGAAACAATGAAACAAAATAGAAGCGCAAAATTCAGTCTAGCTATAGATTATTTATCTAAATGCCAACAGTGACCGCTTATATGAAATCCGATAGATTATTTTTCCTGGTGAGTTGCCATTCATCTGTTCAGAGTAAGTGCAGTATATACCATTACAAGAAAACATTTTAGCCCGTTACAAAATACCAGAATCAGTACCCCATACCTTCACTCAACCTGGTTTGGACAAGAAGGGAAGGAAAGTAGCATTAACATACACCTGGTATTCCAAGTCCTCTTCTGTATGTTGTTGAATAAAGATCCTAGGAAGCATTAATACTTATCCAAGAAAGGAAATAATTTCAGCTTGAAGATAAATGTAGTACAGTAATTACGGCATATTTGACTGATACTCGATGAAAAGGATGTATCTTTTGAGGTCTTTCCAGTAGTGCTGGGTTTCACAGCACTGAATTCAACATCTTCCTCTTCAATATTATTTATATGTTTAGGATTCATATTTTGAAACATGGTCCTCTAGGTCCAGTATAGACATAGAGACAAATATAGAGTAACATGTTTGGGGGAAAGGCTACTATGGTACTTTCCATTCCAAGAAATAAAACAAAACAGGAAACCTCTAAGTATCTAGAAGGTACTTCAACACTAGTGGTTTTGAGATCCGGCTTTGGTGATTTTGAAAAATAAGGAACAAAATCATACTGGCATTCACTGGCACATGCAGGTGACCTCAGGTTAGTGGCCACAATCACAATGCTTCTGAATGGATCTCCTTTTTGGGGCAGAGGAATCTATAGAGAGGATGGTTTTTACACATGCCCTGTGATCTACACAAATATAATTACTACATTACCTTTTAAGGCGGTTTTCTTTAAACTTTTTTTAAGGTCACTTCTCTCCTTTTGTTCTGCTAAAATGCACAAAGCTGGTATCTTCACCTACACCAACACCTATTCATTCCAAAGTAATAAACTATTATGATTTAAAACAAAGTGGCTTTTGTCCACATGCTGTACTGAAATTGTTTCATTTACTATGACATCAAGACTTGCTGAAGCAAAATAACTTGCCAAGGTGGATCAGAAAGTAAGAGGGGTTGTTGGGCTGGATTCCAACTCTGGTTGGTGTTATGTCAACCTCAACCTGTATCTTCAAAGATGAATGAGATCTTCAGGGAACTCAGTGTAGGGCTGTAGACAAACATATAAACACCACAACTACTATCAATGTGCCTTAAAATTATCAATTATAATTTAGCGACCTTTTGAAAGCTGTTACAGTGTGGCAGGTACGGTGCTAACCACTCGATTCACAAGGTTTTACTGAACTCCTAACAACAACCCGGGAGGAATTAAACCAGTTCACAAACCAGGAAGCTGAAATATAGAGATGCCCGAAATTGTACAGTTAAAGTAAATACATCTATTTCGACGATCCACAGCATCGTCAAAGGGTAGCAGCAGGTTAAAAATGCAAGTTTAGTAATCACCCAGTGCTGGAATAAAAGCTGGTTCTGACCTCGCTCTCTGAAGCACATCCTGGTAACTCTTAGGGAGGGTAAAAGATCCCACTACCGGCGGGGGCAGAAGTCTAAGGCTGCCTAGAAGCTTCTTCCTAGCCCAGGTTGCTGCTCCCCGACGGCCACATCACAGACCCTCGCAGCCAGGATCCTGCCCACCTCGAGGCTCCACCCCTTTCGGAATCCGGACCCACCCCTTCCGGAATCCCGCCCCACACGTTTTCCTCCCTGCGCTCACCAGCATGGGGACTCCGTAGCGAAGGGTCTTGTTCTTGCGCAGGGCGCGCATCACCGCTTGTGTAGACATGACTGAACTCTCCGACGCGCTTGGACGTCTAGCTCAACAGGCCCAGCGCGGCCTCCCGAATCTCGGCAGCTCCAGCTCCCTCCCCACGGGGAAGTCCTTCACTCGCCTCCTTTCCTTGGCCTCCCGATACTCGGTCCTCCCTTGATAGGCCTCCTCCAGGCAAAAGCAGTCGATGCGTCGTAACACGCTAGCGCGTCCTGGCGGAAATTCGAGTGTCGGCGGTTTGGTTCCGGCACTCTGGTTTGCAATCGGGACTCCGACGCTTAACCCTGTCTGTAGTCTTCAGCAAATGATCCCCGTACCTCCCACGTTTGGGGGTCTTGGCCAACGTCTTCTTACCTTCCCAAGCATATAGCCGCTCTATAAAGTCAGCTAACCAAAAAGAAAAAAAAAATTTGAAGCTAGTACTGCAGTTTCTTGTACTCTGGCTATTTGTAGAATGGGGAGTTTACCGGCTTGATAGAGATTTTTAGAAATAAATAAACCGCCACGAAAGGGTAGGTTGAGTGGCAATCAGTGTAGTACCTTGCTATCACTGAACATTTAATGCTAGTACTTCTACTGCCAGATAGCCTGTAATCTTCAGCCGTTTATGAATGTCCATTTTCCAATCACTCCGCAACCCTCGGGCACACATTTTTCAACGTTTATTTATTTTTGGGACAGAGAGAGACAGAGCATGAACGGGGGAGGGGCAGAGAGAGAGGGAGACACAGAATCGGAAACAGGCTCCAGGCTCCGCGGGCACACATTTTTGCAGGTCATTCGAAGGTTCGAAGACAACAGCGATGAAAAAAATAACAATCCCTGTCTTAAAGAAAGAAGCTGGCAGTTTAATGGCCAAACAAATGAATGTGCCTTAAGTACGACGGTTGCTTAGGAAACAGCTCCCACGTGCCATTTGCCAGGTGAGTCAGAGAAAAAGCCTCACCTACCGAGTACTATTTGAGATGCCATAAAAGTATAAAATACAGGTGACACGGGGTAACATTTCCCAGGCTAGCCCTGAAATCTTTCCATCTGCCCCTGCCTCTCGTGCCACCGAAACGTTCGTAGTTGAATCTTTTGTTATCTTTCCACATACTGAAGTCACCCCTGAGTGGTCTTCAGAAGAGAAATACCAGCTCTGCCTTTCAGCTGCTCTAATAATAGGCCCATGGGGTCAAATATGATAAAACAAACAGAACCCGAATGGTGGTTCTCAAGTCTGTCTTCCACACTGCTGAATCAAAAAGCATAAACAATGAGATTCTCTTGGTTGGCTTTGTTCTTTGCCTACAGTAGTGACTCCAGTTTTCTTAGCAAGGAACTTCAGGCCCTTTGTAATATAGTATGACTTTGGCCTGCATTTTCTACCGCTCTTCTTCACTCACTCCATACTCCATCTTGGAAGAGATATTATTCCATGAGTATTGCATGAACTTCCACATCTTCAAAATGCAGTTTCAGGGACACCAGTAAGCCTCCCTTACTCCACAGGCGATATAAATTCTTCCCTCCTCAGAGCTGGAGTAGCCTCTGACTAATACATATCACACAGCACTATCACACTGTATTACCAGTCTTAGTGTATGAAGTCATTCTTGCTCCGAATAGCATAAAAGCAAAATGAAAACAGGAGAGAAGGAAGGATACTTCAGAGTTTGAATTTGAACCTCGGGATTTACTTTTTGGTTCTGAGGCTGAGGAAATTAGTCAAACCTCTCCACCCCCTTTTCCCTAAAGAAGCATCACATGAACTGATCCAAGGGAGAGTTTGAAGTGATCAGGACAAGCTTTATTAAAGGGAGACTGAAAATTCCTCACCCCTATATCTCCAATCTTCTATCACCCCAATCTGTCCAAGGAAGAAACTTCTTGCAAACTGGGGAGCATTTAGCCTGAGAGGTTAAGTCAAACTACCCAGTGGGGAGTGCTGGGGAAAAACTATGTAGATTCATGGGAAAGAGTCTGGAACAGTTATAGAATGCAGGAGAATTTAGCATTGAAGGGATGGCCTTATACTTGCTATGTTTTATGAATAGGGTCTCCTTCAATGTGATTTTGTTGTACTTTATTTTGAATTGTTTGACTTTTGCTGTTTGTTGTATATTTGTTCATTTAATTCATCTCTCTGCAGAGAAGGAACCAGATAGGGCCATGAGATTTCTTACAGGATGTATTGTGAAGTATGCAAATTTTGCATATAGCTTTCCTTCTTTCCTCATTCACTTCCTTTCAATATTTCAGAACTCATAGAGCATCCAGGTTAGTTCCGTATTATTTCTCCCACTTTCCCTCATATCCTAGATGTGAAGGGCACTCCTCTAAAGTCCAGGCCTTTTCCTACCTTCTCACTATATAAAACCTCTCCCTACTGGATCAGACACCAGTAAATGCTTACTGCATTAAGCTAGTAGTTAATAATGGATTAAGTCGTACACATATATTCTAGGTAATGCTGTAGCTAATAATCTGCTACCCTTTTTAGATAAAGCATATATTCAGTTTAGGTAAATATAGGTCTTCAGCCTCTCATTTGTTCCATTATTTAAGTAAGCATTTATGAGATGGCTCTGAAGGAGCAACTAAATAGTAAAAATTACAAGTATGCTGGAAGATTGTCAGGGAGCAAAATTTGGAGCAATGGGAAATTTAAATGCCTAAGAAGTAATATTATATAGGTGGTAAACTCCATTGTCTGTGTTTAGTGCTCACCTTAAGCATTACTACGGTATACCTCAGTTTCTCTGTTAAATCCAAATAAGTGATATTTGTCATCCTTTTTATAATTCTTACAAAACCCACAAAATTCTTCATCAGTATGGGCTCTGTTGCCTTCTCAGAAACACGACTCAAATCCCATCTGTGCTTTCAGTGTTCATCAACAGTCACAGTGTTGATTCAGCCATCCCAACTGTCATACTTCCAAGGGGGAGGATATGAAAATGCACATCCAGGAAACAAGGCATCTCCACCACCCATGCCAGTCTTTTAGGACTCATATGTTTTTGATATGTAGGCAAGTTATGTTTTCCTCCAGTATCTGCTCTACCTTCACTTAACTCGTGCCAGTATATAGGAGCATTCGTATCAAAATGACCAATCTTGAGAGCTTTAGCACTGAGGTTAAGTTTTAGAACTGTGGCCAAACTTAATGGCTATGGGTACCAAAAGATTAGTTACTTCATGAATCTTTGTTTGCTTTCCTAATTGACACCTAATATCTAAGTTGATTCACTCAAAAACCTTACGAAGTTTGGAAGAGCACGATTCCAGATCCATTTTACAGATGAGCACATTGAGGCTCAGAAAAGTTAAGAGGCTTGTACAAGGTCAAAACTGTGTGAAGTAGCACAAATGCCCCGACTAGAACTAAACATCTATAGCATTTGACAATACTGACTATCTGATTCTCGAAATTTCCTCTGCCTGTGGCTTCTGTGGATGTTTGGCTCTCGCAGATCCTTGCCAACTTCGAGCCCTATAAATAAAAACTTCAGCCTTAGAAATCTTAGCTGGAGTCGTCAGCCTATTCCAGTTTTCTTCTCTATCTCAGTGACTCTCCAAGTCTAGTGTGCACAGAATCCTTGCGAGAGCTGATCAAAACACAGATTGCTGGGCTACATCCCAAGTGTCTGATTCAGTGGGTCTGGGATGGGACTTGAAAACTGGCTTCTCTAACAAGCTTTCATTCGTGTGATCCTTCTGCTGGTCTGGGGACTACTCTGTGAGAAACATTGCTCTGTCCTTGTTCCCACGCTCTATCCTCTTTCCCTAGGTAAAGTCAATTATCACATTGGCTTCAAATTTTATCACACTGTGGATGACTTCTGGCATATTTCCAGCAGCATAAATGGTTTTCTAACACTTCAAAGTCAACATGCCACAAAGATTTCTTTTCCTTTTTTTTCTTTCTTTTCCTTTTTGCTGTCTTTCTTTGTTTCTTTGTTTCTTTCTTTCTTTTTTTGTCCTTCCCTCCATTCCATCTAATTTCTCTGGCTATAACCACAGTGGCTGATAGTTGGCTACTCAGTTTCCAATCCAGTCAAATGTGAAATCAGTTAAAAGGAAGCCTCTGACATTATTCAGCTAGGAAAGAAATTGTTTCTCCCTTAATGCACATCTCTCTTGTGATAGTGATCATTAACATTATAGTTTTATTTTTATTTATTTTTTTTAATTTTTTTTCAACGTTTTTTATTTATTTTTGGGACAGAGAGAGACAGAGCATGAACGGTGGAGGGGCAGAGAGAGAGGGAGACACAGAATCGGAAACAGGCTCCAGGCTCTGAGCCATCAGCCCAGAGCCCGACGCGGGGCTCGAACTCACGGACCGCGAGATCGTGACCTGGCTGAAGTCGGACGCTTAACCGACTGCGCCACCCAGGCGCCCCAACATTATAGTTTTAGAATTATTCCTGTATTTGTCTTATTACTTTTTACAGAATATGAACTATGGGATGAATGTGACCATGTCTAATACACTGCTGTCTTCCCTGACTTCCTTTGTAGCCCTAAACCACAGTCCATGACTTTTGGGAAAACAAATAAAATGGCCGCAGCAAAGGTGACAAGAACTTCCCGTACCATGCTTTATAGCGAAGACTCCCCGAGTAGTGATTCCTAAACCAAACACAAATCTGCTCTACAACACTTTGGAGAGAATCCAAGGTAAGTCTCCTGTACAAAAAAAAAAAAAAAAAAAAAAAAAATGTTGGAAATCTCTTCTGTACAGATTAATGAAACCAAAATATTAACAAAATCCAAAGTTAATTACATTGTCTCAAAGTGCAGTATTAGCTAGATTACAGCAAATTTCATCATGGAGAGCAAATCAAGAAAACTCTAACCTTCCAATTCCCATGGGACTAAAGCCTATCTGAAAGCTTTCTAAATATTGTCTATTTAACTAAGGCTTCCTTTCTGGGTAGACGATTGGGTGCTTTTGTGATATAAGTCAACGGTGAAATGGGATTTTATCTATTAAAATTTATGTTCAAAAAAGCTTTGTAGAAAAACGTCTATTGAGAATTGTAAAGACAAATGTTTGAATAAAGAGCAAGTAAAGTGTACTTTTATCTCAAGATAAATTTCTTGAAAAGGAGACCATTTAAAAATGGCCTATTTGTAGGGGCGCCTGGGTGGCGCAGTCGGTTAAGCGTCCGACTTCAGCCAGGTCACGATCTCGCGGTCCGTGAGTTCGAGCCCCGCGTCAGGCTCTGGGCTGATGGCTCAGAGCCTGGAGCCTGCTTCCGAGTCTGTGTCTCCCTCTCTCTCTGCCCCTCCCCCGTTCATGCTCTGTCTCTCTCTGTCCCAAAAATAAATAAACGTTGAAAAAAAAAAAATTAAAAAAAAAAAATGGCCTATTTGTGTGTTTTAAGTGTTTGAGTAACATCTTTGTCCACCACTGGTTTAAAAAAAAAACATGGGGCGCCTGGGTGGCTCAGTCGGTTAAGCCTCTGACTTCAGCTCAGGTCATGATCTCACGGTCTGTGAGTTTGAGCCCCGCATCGGGCTCTGTGCTGACAGCTCAGAGCCTGGAGCCTGCTTCTGATTCTGTGTCTCCCTCTCTCTCCGACCCTCCCCCACTCATGCTCTCTATCTCTCTCTGCCTCAGAAATAAATAAAAATTTAAAAAAACTTTTTTAATTAAAAAAAATAAATAAAAAAACAACAGTTAAAAATCATTGTACATATAAAGTTTCCTATAAATCAAAACATAGTGTGCATCCAATAAAACTAAAACTTGACACTCAAAAGTGAACCTACTTCCTAAAGTAACCACTGCAGTCAAGTAACACTGTTTTTCAAATTTAAATTTTCCCAGCTTTACTGATATATAACGGAGATAGAACATTGTATAAGATTAATGCATATACCATAATGATTTGATTAAGGTACATATTGTGAAATGATCACCAAAGTAAATTTAGTTAAGATCTATCACCTCACATAGTTACAAAATTTTTTTCCTTGTAATAAGAATTTTTAAGATCTCCTACAACACTATTAATGAGACTATTAGTAGCACTATTTTGAATAATCCCTAAATCATGAAGGATATCAAAATAACAATTATAATTCACATGGCAATTAATAAAAAGGAAAAAACATCATATGACAGATGACAGAAAATAAACTTTTGACTTGTAATGAAGAAGAACCAAAAAAAAAAAGGTATAGAAATTAGTGAAAATAAAAGCTAAAATAAAAGAAATGGAAAACAAACAAAACCAGAAAAATGGATTAATATAAATCCAAAAGCTGGTTATTAGAAAGAATCAATTCAAAGATTAAAGAAAAAATATTTAAATCTGTTAGGAATGAGACAGAAAACAAAAACAGAGATCAATAAGAAAGTAAAAAAGATTGCATGAGAATTTCAAGTTCTATTACCATACATTGAACAGCAAGAGAAATTGATGGTTTTGTGATAAAACATAAAAGTCAAACATACCAATTACTGAGGAAATTGGAAACTTACCATTAAGAAGGACTAGACCCTTGGCTGTGATATAGGAAAAAAACATTCATCATAATTGAGTCCAGCCATAACTATCTTTCAAAAGTCCAGTGAGGGGCGCCTGGGTGTCGCAGTCGGTTAAGCGTCCGACTTCAGCCAGGTCACGATCTCGCGGTCCGGGAGTTCGAGCCCCGCGTCAGGCTCTGGGCTGATGGCTCGGAGCCTGGAGCCTGTTTCCGATTCTGTGTCTCCCTCTCTCTCTGCCCCTCCCCCGTTCATGCTCTGTCTCTCTCTGTCCCAAAAATAAATAAACGTTGAAAAAAAAATTAAAAAAAAAAAAGTCCAGTGAAAAACTGGTCTTTCTAGCAAACAGCAGTGTGAGTAGATTGGGCGAGGTTTAACAACAGTGGAAATAAAATATATTTTACTTACTTCTCAACATCCATCACAGCACAAGTTCTTTTTAAAAAGGATAGCTGGGGTCTGGGTGACAGCGGCCTGCAGGTCCCCTACTGTCATCCAGAATTCTAAGGCTTTCTGCAGAGATTTGAAAAACGGCAACAAATGAAAGTATCAGCATCTTTAGTTCAGCATCCTTGGCTGTGGAGTAGATAGAGTCACTTTTACCTGAGAACCCTCTACAAGAACCATTTAAAAATGCTTGGAACTATATAGTGAGTAATTACAAATAGTTCCAGATTGCAACATGGGAACCTTAATAGTTCATGAGGCCCTTTATTTCTTGTTCTGTTTACCTGGATTTTTGTTTCAATTTATACTTTACATGGAAAAGTACAAAATTCAGAAAAATAAATCAGAAACATGAGAAAGCCAATAGAAATGTTTTAAAGTACTTCTCTTTAATCAGTTTTGTATCCAGCTTCCTTTGATTTGTGGAACTTATTATTTTACAGAGTATTTTAATATTCCTTATGATTGGGAAAGAATGCCAAGACGGTATATGCTGTTGGGAAGATGCGTAGGCTGTGCGGTGATTGAGGACACCTGGCACCATTTTCTGCATAGGCTCTTACATCACAAAAGAACACATAAAATATATTCATAAAATTCATCATGAATTTCAGGCGCCATTTGGGATGGAAGCTGACTATGCATATCCGTTGGAAACTCTGATTTTCGGAACTGGATTTTCCATTGGAATCATGCTTCTGGGTGATCATGTCATTCTTCTTTGGGCATGGGTGACCATTCGTTCGATAGACACTATTGATGTCCATAGTGGTGGTGACATTCCTCTCAACCCTTTAAATCTGATCCCTTTCATTGCTGGTTCTCAACATCATGATTTCCACCACATGAACTTCATTGGAAATTACGCTTCAGCATTTACATGGTGGGATAGAATTTTTGGAAGAGACTCTCAGTTTATTGCCTACAATGAAAAGGTGAAGAAGGTTGCAAAAAAAGACTGAGTAAATATCTCTTCTAAACCTTCCTGAGGGTACTTTTCCTGAATTGAAGCGAGTAGCTAACATTGCTTCTGCGGAGCAGAAATGAACAAGCAGAAATGAACAACGGATACAAAGGACATTAACAACCTTGAACTATCTTCCTAGTGGGAACTTTTTCTACTCTACATAAAAGTTCTGTGTGTGTAGAAATAAGTAAATAGATAACGAAGTATGATTTTCACGAGGAAGTTTTAAAGGCCACATTGCTAACCTTACAGAAAGGTTTGAAGTAATGGAAGAAGTATTCATCTATGTCTTTCCCCCAATAACACCATATTCCTGAAGTTGAAATTGATCTTTAAAATCTTTTAAATATATAGTGGTCATTTCAAAAACTCTTAGCAGGGTGTTGGTCTCATATTGAACTTTAAGCATCTTTTAGAATTTGCCTAAACATCAAAGTATCACGGGTTGAATCACATCAAATGACAGTGTGAGTGAGGCTGCCGAACCAGGAAGAGCCAGCACCAAGAACCTCCACTCTTGTCCTCAGCTGACCAGTTTGAGGTGATTCTCTTTCTTTGAGAAGTCCTTTTGGATTGCAAAGCACTACTGGTTTCCATAAACGAAGGCCTTTCTGAATTGTTGTAAGTGGAATATTTTAGTCTGAAGGTTTCCGGGTTACTTGAATTTTTTTTTTAAATTGAGCTTTATTTCTGCTGTTTACCCTTTCATTTTTGTAGGTTAAGTTTTCATTATACCTAAAACTGTATCTTGAAACATTGTGAACCGACTTGCTGTATTTGCACTTTGAACTATTGAAATAAATGTGATTTTTTTGTCTATCTTGTTTCCAATTTTGAACATCAGCTGTCATTTTTATTCTTATAAGGAAAAGTACAGAAACCATTAAATTTTGTAATAAAAGGAATAATTCTTTTAAAAAAAGGATAGTAGGAAAAAGGACAAGGTAGGAAATAGGAGACTAGGAGAGAGGATAACATCTCCCTTGAAAAGATACTTTATGGTCTTATACTCATTATCTAAAAGAATTAACCTCTACTTAGCACATCCACAGAAAAGCCAGATTTATTTAAAGTCTGAAATAAATTTCCTGACCCCCTAAAGTAATACTGAGATAGAGAAAAGCTTTTAATACTTTCCCCACGTCAGCAGTCTGTCATTCACTTTGTTCTAGGCAAGACCAGCTTTAAATGTGCCCTGTAGCGATGCTGTTACATTTCCCTATACTTGTACTCCACACCCCCCACCCCCACCTGCAGCCAGAGCCAGATTAAAATACACTTGTTTCCTGTATCCCCAGCGCCCTGAAACATTGTATTCCTCCTCTAGTCAATTCTTCTTGGGGACTGTTGTATAGGTAGTTTTACTGGTACTTTACAGGAATTTGCCATTTCGTGAATTCAAGGGCCTTTTCCTTCTGAATGTATGATCATAGGGCTTATATCAACTTCCTCTGACAGTTGTTTAAACGTTTCTGAAAGCATCTGAGTTCTTACGGCCGGTCCTTTGTGTCCTCCATGGGAGGAAAGCTTTTTTACTGTCTCTATATATGGGTGTCCGTCAAACAAACAAACAAAAAATACCATTTTCTGTGCAAACCCAGAATTGATACCCAGAGAAAATATTAGAAGGACAAGGGGAAGGATTGGAGACTAGAGCACTGAGGAGAAAAAGAACCAAATTTGAAAACAAAACGTAAATGCAGAAGAAGTTGGCATTAGGGTGGGCCGAGGGATGGAGAAGCTGATGTTAAAGGGCTAATTTGTGGAGGCTTCTGTGGCCAGGCAGATTGGGTTACAGGGAGCAGGTGCCGGATGGAGAGGAGCTGTGCAGGATGTAGCTGGCGCCCCCAGGACCAGACAAGCTTGAAAACAGAGGCTGAGAATTGACACAGAGGAAATGACACGGAGTTAACAATCTAGAAAAGAAGTGGAGGAGAAAACACACAAACTTTAAAGTTCATAGGAAGACCCTGAGGGGAAGAGCCTGACATTTCTGAGTAACCAAAAAGTTGGGGAGGGGAGGGATCAGAGAGAGAGGGTGGAGTGTGGGGTGAAAAGGGTTTGAAGAAGCAAGCGGGAACTAGATTGTGCTGGCCTTCGAGTATTTTGGACGGAATCCTAAGTGCAATGGGAAACTTTTAGGGGTTTTTAAGCAGAGGCGAGACATGTTTGAGATTTGTTTTTACCAGAATCTTTGTCTAAGACAAGCAAACGACTAACGACGAGGGCAGTTAGAAAGCTAATGCAGTGGTCCAAGCAAAACTGGGTGGTGGTTTAGACTACGACTCAAGGAACAGTGTGACAGGCTGGGAATGGTCAGTACGAGATGGAGTAAAATGTGTAAAGCGACATGCCACTGAAATAAATGGGCACAAGGACTATAGGGTACCCAGGGTCATTTGACATGGCTGGAGATGGACCATTTTTCTTTGCCTTAGATAATAGTTGCCCAGAAAAGCGAACTTAAAACTTCCTTTTCCATAAAGTGGTTTCTAATTAACCATTGACCTCAGATACAAAGTTTGAAACACCATCGCACTGTGGTTGAGGGTGGATTAAAGTTGTGATATGAGAGAATCACTCCCCATTAACTACTTGGGGGCCCTGGAGGGTAAATATTGCCAGACCCCGCAGGCAGTGGAACTAGCCATAATTTTAACTAGTAATTTATTATGGATTAGGAAACCAGCTAACCGAACTTGTTAGAAAATTATATAAAATAAAACTGAAGACTTTTTGCACATGGATTTGGTGATATTTAGTTGTTTGGGTTTAAAAAAAAATCTTGTTGCTGCTTCCGTCCTTCTTGGTTATTTTCTAGATAGTTCAGATTACCTTTGGATATCTCAGTCACGTCTGTAGGTTTGGGAGTAAAGGTAGAAATTAGAGGGACAGAGAGCCCACTATAGTAGTAATGGTAGTGTATTCACTATGTATTTTATTTTCTGTATTTTGATGTTTTGACATCTGGGGCCTTGCTGACCCAGAAGGGACTGCTCCTCCCAGGGTTAGATGGTTTTTACAGACAGTAAACAGCTGACTCTCTCATGAGCCTACTTTTCAAATACAAACCAACCAACCCGGAGCCTACGCTCCTTTGTGGAGCTCTCACACTCAGGGTCATTTATACACATGCCCTAAACACCCCAAGGCCAGGTACCAGAAAACTAGGGAGAGCTCCTCTGCCACACAGGCCACTGCAGTTGTTCAAACTAGCCAATCCTAACCCTATATATCTGGTCTTGCCTGTTCCTTCCCATGCCACCATCGTGAAGGTTCTTGTCCATACTTCCTCCCTTTCCCTCTGCCTTATGCCCAATGCTAGTACTTCCCTGTATGGTCCCCATGGCATGGTGTGTCCCCTTCTCTTGGGAACTGTGCGTAACGAACTATCTTTTCAATGTCAGCGGTCTCCTGATCTTCTGGCCTTACTATACCTCAATTACTCTATTAATACCCAAGATCTAAAACAGGAAAACTACCAACCCTTTCTGATTCCCTATCTTCTATCTGCACCCAAATAGGTTTCTAGCAAACAAATTTTCCATGAAAAAGTTATTATTCATTCTTCTACATTCTTCATTATTACTCATTCTTATATATTACTTATTATCTATATTTTTCCTCTTAAACACACAAGGCAAGAGCAATGTGATGGAGTATAAGGAGCACAGAAAAAGTTCTGGTCTGGCTTCAAATCTTGACCCCTATCCCCCATACTGTGAAGAGCTCAATCTAGCCTATTGGAAGATGAGAGGCCATGTGAAGAATCAAGGCACCCTAGCCAATAGCCAGCACTAAACGCCAAAATAAGGCCATTCTGGACTACCTACTTCTGTTCCACCATCAGATGGATGAAGCTGCATGTGACCCAGGTGTTAGCAGAAGAAACACTCTGAAACCCACAGAATATCACTAAAATATTGTGTTAACCCACTAGGTTTTGCAGTGGTTTATTACATAATTGACAACTGACATATCTTCTTAGCTCCTCAAGGGAGAAAAGCCATTCTGTACACACAACGATAGACTAGTCCTTGGACTTCAGGTCTGAACTTTGTTTAAGCCATGTGACAGAGCAATGATGACCAAGATAAACTGCCTTTTCTCTTCATACCAAGGTCAGCTACATGCAAAGTAACTTGGACCAAAGGTCAATATTCAGTTTTGACCAGTCCGTTCTCATTCTGTGGCACAAACCTATTTCTGCCTTCTATGTATCTTGTCAGGCTTTGGGGGAGTAGAGAGGGTACAAATAAGATAGTAAATGTTGGTAACTGTATGTGCCCTTATCCTTATCTCCTGTATCAAAGCTAAGCCCCAAACTGGTCATTTAGATTTCTTCCTTTCCTCCTTCCATTGTTCTGTCAGAGATGCTATGCTGTTAGAAAAATAAGGACGTATTTATTCAATAGCCTCCAGAATAATGTGGAAAAAATATTGTAAAGGTTCACTGACAAATGCAACAAGTTTTTGTTGAATGCCAATAGGGCTAGGCAGTTAGATCTACTTTTACTTTATTTGCTATACCTGGTATCAATAGCAAAGCTTAGGAGAGATTATCAGCTTTTTAATGGCTTCCTTTACACATTTAATCTCTGGTGATATTCCCTAAGGACTAGGGTTTCATGTCCATGTGTTTTCCATTCCAAGTTGCAACAGGGCATCTATTTGATCTGAGAAACCGACAGCTGTTCAGATCCAGGCATGCAATGTGACATTAAGACCAAAGTAGAAAGGAAGCAAAATAAGGTTCACAAGGAAAATAATCTTATAAGAACTAACATTTTAGCCTGCGGGTAAAATGCACATATATTCAGGAATAAGAAACTCGTATTCAAATCAGCATTGCAAATACAGAATTAAATTGGAATTCAATTCAGAAATCTATAAACTAGTAAGAAGGGTCATCCCATTTGCCTGTGATTGGTTAATAAATTTAATGATTACAGTAAATACAAAGTTCTTTTGTAAATGACTCTGTTAATGATTGTCTTGCATTTGAAAACACACTTCAGCCCTCTCCCCCTGAAAAAAGAACATGAACAGTATGGACAACGTTTAGGAACAAGACCTAATGTTTGTATAACTTCTTTAGACACAGCAATACTTTCTTTATAATATAGGCTGATATGGTCCCAAGTGCATCAGGTAAGCAGACCAAGTGCTTTATAGTATGTGTGTGTATATATAAATGTCAACACCAGGCAAGAGTCTATGGCAGTTAAGAACCTGGTTCCGATCAGAATTCCTTCAAATACTGTCCTCCTTCTGATCACAGTTGTCCTTTTGGATGTGAATGCTGGTCTCAAGATCTGAAGACAAAAGAGGAACAGCAAAAGGGGCCTATTCCAGGACAGTAACCAAGTCTAAACCCATTATAGGTAAGAGGTTGAGAGCTTCGTAACTTAATCACCTGCTTCTAGATGATGTTAGCAAAATACTTTAACATCAAGATCCCCAGCAAATACTCCCCCACGATCAAATAGTGAGCCATTTCAGCTTAGAGTGACTGTATCTTATTTATCTTTGTATCCACCACCTAGTGCACACTAGACGCTCACTTGTTGAGAGAAACAACTCTCATCCGTCCAAAGATAAATTCTGACTAAAATTGACTAGAGTAAAATCTTTATTGGCTCCACGTGAGATTACATGAATACCACTCCCCCTCCACACTTGACAGCCTAATGGTTATGTTCCGTTTCTTTACATATTCCGTTTAAATTGCTATTTACACAATAAAAACAATGTCCAACATCAAAACACACACACACACTTCTCTAGTTTAAAACTACTGGAATTTGTTTCAGAAGAGCTTGTGTGATTGAATTTGATATTAGTGCTTTCACAGATGATTCTGTGGGATCTCCCAGTTTTGCCCAATGGCCTGCAATACCCTTCAGCTGTCAGCTCTTCCCGTCTCTGTTCAAGGCCCAAAGACAGAAGATACAAGTGGACGGAGATAGAAAGGACATTGTCTATGTTCATGTAGTGGATACATTCAAGTCACAAATATGAGATGGAAAGGGCACTTCTACAATAGACTAAGTCTTTGATCTGACTTAGATCTCAGATCTGTCAGTTTCCTCTCTGAGCTTGGATTTTCTCATCTCTAAGATAGATTAATCCTAGAATCTTTCTGGTTCCCTTTTAGCTCTAATGTTCTATGATTTGGCTCTAATTTATTTACTAGCTGCACACACTGAATCACTAATAACATTTTGCTGGCCAGTCCTTAGCAAATCAGAAGCCACAGAATGCTCCACTTCTCATTCCACATCCACACTTGGGCAGAAGCCCACAGTTCGGCTCTAAAAGGCCCAAGTGAGGGGCGCCTGGGTGGCTCAGTCGGTTAAGCGTCCAACTTCAGTTCAGGTCATGATCTCACAGTCCGTGAGTTTGAGCCCCGCGTCGGGCTCTGTGCTGACAGCTCGGGGCCTGGAGCCTGTTTCGGATTCTGTGTCTCCCTCTCTCTCTGCCCCTCACCTGCTCATGCTCTGTCTCTGTCTCAAAAATAAATAAAAACATTAAAAAAAAAAAAAAGGCCCAAGTGAAATTCTCATTTTAGACTGGAGCAATGCCTGCATGTGATTTGACTATTCAAGTTATTTAAGAATTTAAATGCCACAGGGCATTGTTTACTGACACTGCATACTGGAATGACCCGATGAACTTTATTTTACTGCTGCCTGAGTCCCACCCCCAGAGATTCTATTGAGTTGGTCTAGGTGCTTCCGGGAACCAGAATTTTATAAGCTCTCCAGATGATTCTAGCCTAAGAAAAGAGGACAACTATTGGCATAGAGCAGAGATTCTCAAAGTTCACTGTCAACCAGTCACCTGGAGGGATTGTTACAACACAGATTACTCAGTGCTGTACTGCTTCTGATTCAGCAGGTCTGGGATGAAGCCCAAGAATTTACTTTTCTAACAAGGTCCCCAGTGATGCTGATGTTTTGACACTGATAACCACTGCGAATAAGAAATATCACTGACAGTGGCATCCAATGTCCTGAGTTAAATCCTGATTCTACCACTACCACCTATGTAATCTTAGAAAAGTAATTTATTGGGGCGCCTGGGTGGCGCAGTCGGTTAAGCATCCGACTTCAGCCAGGTCACCATCTCGCGGTCCGTGAGTTCGAGCCCCGCGTCGGGCTCTGGGCTGATGGCTCGGAGCCTGGAGCCTGTTTCCGACTCTGTGACTCCCTCTCTCTCTGCCCCTCCCCCATTCATGCTCTGTCTCTCTCTGTCCCAAAAATAAATAAACGTTGAAAAAAAAAATTTAAAAAAAAAAAAAAAGAAAAGTAATTTATTATCTTTCCTTTGGTGTCTTTTTAAACAATACTTAGACCTCAGAATTGTGAGTCATAAACATACAGTGTACCAATCAGGATTTAGTACACTATCTAGCACAAAATATGGTAACAAGTATTAATTTCCTTTTCTATTGTACATGGCTAGATGGTGTGAATAATTAAGTTAAATCAATAGCACAGATTAAAACTTGGCAGGAAAAGAAAACAGAGACAATGGAAGCAAATGATGTCTTATTAAAATTATTCATATAAGATAATAAATACAGAAGTGTTTTAAGTATATTGTCTTAAAATACTTTCATTCAATTTTTAAAACTTGTACATAGTAATTTAGGTAGCAGGAATATTAGACACAATCTATAAAGTGAAAGATCTATATAGATCATGAATTTTTTAAATGACCTACAATGGACTTCAATACTTCATCCAGAATAAAAGTTTTCTAGAGAATCAGGAAAGTTGAATGGCATACTTGCCTAAAACTTGAATCATGCCTAAAACTTGGATCTTTTAATGCTGTTTAATTCCAGAAAAAAACTAAATTATTAAAGTGCATAAGAATCCCTATTATTAGACAAAGCAAAACTTCTACCAACAAGGGGATAAGTGTCCTATTTATTTTGAATGTCTCAAGGTCCTCTCAAGAGTTGATGTCCAAACCCTGAGATGAGTCCCGGGAGGTAAGCAGGCCCTTTGCGGAAGCTTCTGCACCAGCCTCCAAACGCAGGGCGGGCACCCAGCGTGGTGCCTCCACAGCGGGACTGGTTGAGGTGAGAACTAGAACACCGTCCGTGCTCTCTGTGGGCCCTACAGGTACAGTCGTCTAAGTGAGTCTCAAAGGTACTGAACAGTTCAGGTGTAAGAGCCTAAGTCCTACTGCGATTGTTTAAAGCAAGTTTCTCCTTAGAGCAATGGTTGGCCCAGAGGAAAGGTCTTACTAAGGTTTTTATTTTTAAAAGCCTTCCCTTTACACTCTGGCCTGATGTCATTATGTGACAGCTTTCTTTTTTGGAATTCCTGAAAAAAAAAATGTGATGGCTGCCTGCACATCTCTGTTGCTACATCATGTTCTGAGTTTCTTTTTCTTTATTGTTTTCAACTGTTACTTAACCTGATGATATACTTTTAACTTCTCATCTATTTATGAATTGCCTTAATTAGACTGTGAGCTCCTCAAGGGTCCTCAATTTGTCCCCTTTCTCCAGGGAACTTTCCCAAGTGTTTTGAGTCTCAGAACTGTTCCCGTTTGCTGTCTGCAGTATAAATTTGACATTCTTTGTAAAAGTGTCTTAACAAAGCTGGTGTCCAACCAACAAGTGTAAAATATTGACTAGATTATCCACGCTAAAAGTCGGACACGGCTGGTTGCCTCAGGGCAGGTGTTCACACTATTGCTGTCGGGATCATGTAAGGCCTGTAGCTGATAGCCAGTATATCTGGAGGGCGGAAATGATTTCTTTTTAAGCTAGAGAATCTGTCTTGGTTCAGCTCTCCTTAGTTAGGGCCTTAAAACCAACATTCAGTAGCACATGAACGGACTGGTTCCTGTCTCATTAATGTCTTTGGTATTCCTGAGCATCCATTCATCCATCTCCTTCTCTCAAGGTCTCCCCATGAAACATCCACCAAACTTCCCTATCCACTAAGATAAAACTCTTTTCTTCCCCTTCCCTGCAAAATAGTTTGTTCATTCAAAGCCACAGCCGGTGTTTAGATCCTCTCAAAACTACCTGTGATCCGAACCCTCTCAACTGAGTTGTAAGCAGAGCTGCTTCATGCCTGTCCTGACAGAGAGCAGCTCCATCACTCAGAATTTGCCTATTTCTAGAGACCAAAAGTCTGTTAGATGGCCTGAGAGGGTTCAGGTGCCACCTTGGAGGCACCGTCCTTGTGCCTTTTAGAGTTTTCTCACTGGTTTGGTTTGGCCCCATCACCATAGCCCTGACCACAATCATGCCAGCTGATCCTTTAACAGGACTGTGAGGTACCAAAAAGGTCTCTAGGGCAGCCCAGAGACCAGTCAGATTTATCTTTGCATTTCAAAGGTTGGGGAACAGACTGACTTATGTGAAGCTGGATTATGGCATTTTACCTCCACTCCACCACAGCTATTGTAAAAAGAAATATTGTTCTAAGATTTCTGATTAGTTGGTTTGGTCTTCTCTTTTTCTTTTTGGGCATCTTTGTAAGGCTCACTCCCTCAACTTCTGCTACGCATCGCATTCTTCCATTCAGAACATCCCTTATAACAGAAACCTGAAACCACAGAGCCGCTTTCCACTTCTTTAATTCTCCACGAGGCATCACTATTATACTGTCATATATGGATGTGTGTGTGTGTGTGTGTGCATTTGCTTTTTTGAAAAAGCAAAAATGCTCTCCTCACCATCCTGTGTTTGATATAGGCACCCAAGTATGTAGTTAGAAATTAAATAAAGGCCACAAAAACTTCCCAAGGAAGATCATTAAGGAGAAAAATCCTCTCTTCTCTTGCAGCACACAGCTGGCCTTTGAGGCATGCCAGCTAAGGAACAGGTATCACCCGTGCTGATGGGAAGACTGGACCTTTCCCTCTTTGGGTTGTAGCTGAACTTCTATTGGTGGTCCTAGCAAAACAGATTAACTCCCCATTTGTTCCAAGCCAAGTCTTGTCTTCAAACAATGCCTTCACTCTCCCATTAGAATATAAGGACTTGGAGATTTGGGTGGCGAGGTCCTGGCTAGGTAGCAGTCTCTTAAAATGATGTGTTGGCTACGCAGAGAGGGAAGGATATGGGAGAATGGCAGGGGAGGAGGGTGAGAGGAAGAGAGAAATGTATCTTCTATTGGGAGCACTGGAAGACAGCAAGCTTTTCAAAGTCGTTGCCGGTATCTCATGAAGGCCCATGCTGCTACCATGGTGAGGGCAAACACTGGCACCAGCACCAGAGCTATGGGGATACCACTCGGCTCCCCTTCACTTCGATGTCCTATAGGCCCATTCTGCACCTGTAACTGGAAGGAAAAGAAAAACATTACTCAAGTGACCAATGTGTGTTTACCCCAACTGAAATGTCCACGCTGACACATGACCCGGGTCCAGACCACCCAAAGCTGTAACCTCCAAGAACTATCTAGCGGGAGCCCTCTCTGTTTGTTCCAGATTGACACATCAGCGTCATCAATTCTCTGGATATAAGTCTGATGGGGAGGTGTTTAACCTTGCTGTGCTACTGACCTAAAAGGATCCGAAGGTAAGCAAGTAACCTCTTTCTGTTTCTGTACTGCCTCCACCAAGCTCTATGTCTATCATATTAGGACAATGAAGACATGAGCTGAAGCCTATTGATCCTGTGGGGAAGCTAGAAATTATTGGGCGGGGGCAGGGAGTGTCGACCTTCCTAGAAATGTTTACTTAGAAAGATTCCCAGTCATCAGAAAACAGTAAGAGCAGATCTGAGCAATGTTAACACAGGTACGGTGCCATTTTGGGAAATACTTTGCAATTCCCAAAAGGCACCCACTCCCTCCTAATATAGGGTCATGTCCTTTATCTCTACTTTCTAGCACTGGGCACAGTAAAGATGAAGTTTATATGAAACAGAAGTAAAAGACTCGGAGGAAAAAGAAAAAATCATATCCAAGTGGTAATAACCTTCCACTGCCTAAGGCATTCCCTTTTGAGGCTGGTGGCCTTTCTTAATATTAACTTTTAATAGCTAACCTGCAATTATGAGTCATAATACCATCTTGTTTCAGTTCAATGGTATCGACCTCCTCATTGCAACCAGTGAAAGTCTGATCATTCCATCTGAAAGGCAACACTGCACAAACTACCTTTTCTATCCTCTCTCCCACCTACCTCTACATCTTTCACTCATTTCCTGTTGAGATCTCCTGAGAAGGCATGCCAATAGAAAGTATGGTTTTTAGGGCTAGGCCAATTCTCTGACCAGAAATTTTATCAGGAGTTATTTATGGATGTTTCCTAAAATGTGAACTTTGAAAATCATTTCCCACATGCCTTCAAAAAGCACTAATCATACCTGAAGTGTATACCTGTGTTCGTTACTTGCCTTTATCTATTGCACAAAGCCTTCCATGCTTTATAAACAGAAGAGCCAAGGCAGAAACAGCTGATTACCAATACTGTCACTTATGGATCTGTTTTCGAATCCATCACATGCAGATTCTGCTTGCAACCATGGCTGTTTTCCCAAGTGTCTTTCATGCCTAGCCCCTTCCAATTTTGTACTATCTCCTGTTAGGCCCTTCTTCAGCCTCTGAAGCCTCACTCAAGAGCTGAGTGAGGCAGGACAGCATTAATTTAAGAGGGAGTAACTTTAAAGGCACACTGAACCTATGCTGTAAATGCACTCTGAAGACCTTGGTGCTATGGAAAGAATTAGGTCTACCTGGCTTCTCCACCCATCATCCAAATTATAAAACACTAGGAACTAAGACGTGGATGCAGGGATAGGTGCTGCTTTGATGAAACTCTGAAATCCATTTCCTTTTTCCTGGAGTTCCCCTTTGAGCATTATAGCTTTGGTCAACAGTGTCATCAAGATGGTAAGAAATGGGGTTCATGGTGGTGACAGGGAAAAGCACATAGTGGGTATCAGAAAATCCACCATCTTTCGTTTACACTTTGAGTTTCCTTAATAAGTATGTTCAAGGGCAGACATAGGCTTCCCTCCCTACTAAAAATAAAACTGATGCTGGTTGTATTTTTCCCCATTTATTTAAATTTTGTTGTCACGCTTTATATTTAAGGCACGTCACCTTGAAGCCAGGACCTAGGCTGCAAGCATACTGTTTGAATTTCCTTTCATGATAAGCAGAAGTCCCTGCAGACCCCTGCCTGTGCCAGACAAGCTCTTTAAAAAAGTGAGAATGGGAGGGGGAAAAAAAGCCAAACGCACTACCGAAGAGGCTTTATTCCCACAAAAGCCTGGTGCCAGCTCGCTGGCTGCAAATAACACCTACCCTGTGCTGTACTCTTAGGGACACAGCATAGCCTGCGTTACGAAAGAGGTCTACAGCATCCTGGTGCAGCAAGTTCTTTAGGTCTTGGCCATTTACCTGTCAAAAACAGCAAGAAAAGTAGTAAGGGAGGGAGAATGTGAATTCTCCTAAGTCAAAGATTTACATTCATGTGACTGGACATTTAAAAAACTACAGAGCAAATTCCAAGGGCTAGGAGAATGGGAATGTTACGTAGAACTCAGAGTAACTTTCGTCATTTTTAAAGCTATGTTTTCCTAGAACTGAGGTTCCATGGGCCATTTGAAGAGCACCAAGGTTTAAAAAAAAAAAAAAAAAAGTCTCTCCTTCACCTTAGCTCTTACTGCCTGTCTCATTTTGACACTTGGGTTTCTGTTACAGTATTTGTGTGTCTTCCATGAGCATCAGCCTGCTTCCCTACAGCCGACATGGTCTTCCGAGTTATCCTCTATCCTTTATATTCCTAATCCTTGGCATTGCCAGTGTCAACCCCAGAAATATAACTTGATGAAACTCTACAAATGTAACTCTACGAAACAAACCTACTAGCCCATTTTATTGGTCTTGTTCAATTGTGAACAATTTCCCTTGATTCCATGAATACTCCCATCCTTCTCCAATTTACTATTTTTACACTATTTCTTTGATGATATAAAGTCCTAAAAAAATGTTTCAGTGTAGGTCAGTCCTACCATTTAGAGGTGAGAGGTGACCGGTGGTAGTAATACTTTTTAGCGTCAGGAGTGACAGTGTCCGCAAGTGACATCTATCCTATGCTGTACTCAGTGACACAGCATAGCCCACTCTATGCAAGATTTACACATCTTTGGTACATGTTGGTGTCTGCAACAGCAACAGCACCAAGAACGCTTAATGTATTTACTTGGTAGGTTCTGTGCTGTATGCTTCACATATACTACGTAATGTACTTCTCACAATAATCCTATGAGGTAGACACCATTTTTATCTTGTCTTCACAATGAAGAAACTCTACCCTAAGTCATAGTAGGTATAGGAGCTAGGGCTAGTGTTTTTAAATACTGGAAGGTTAAAGTGCCCTTGCAATTTGCTGTTCCTTCTGTGCTATTATTCTTCCACCTTGACTATTCTATTCCACTTTGACTATTCTTTTTTTGTTCATTTATTTTGAGAGAGAGAGACAGAGAGATAGCACTAGTAGGGGAGGGGCAGAGAGACAGAGAGGGAGAGAAAGAATCCCAAGCTTTACTGCATCCTTACCCATCTAGGAGTTCTTGCTGTCAGCAAGGAGCCTGATGTGAGCCTTGATCCCATTAACCATGAGATCATGACCTGAGCTGAAATCAAGTGCTTTGTTGAAATAACAGCACTTGCTGTTGGTTGAGTTGGACACTTAACCAACTATTGTCAGCTGAAGCTCAAGCCATTGACTTATTCAAGCCTCTCATCTTGTTACTATCTTCCTTCTCCAAGAGGTTCTCCATACAATCCCCTGCCAATGCCCTTGGTGAATTAATCTAACTAACAACACTTTGGTGTTACAGACTGTCTACCTTTCCATATTAACAGTTTCCTGCTCTATTCCACTTTAGCCACCAACTGGCATATGCCTTTGACTTCAGCAATGGGCATGCTTCAGCTCCAATATCTCAAACTCCCGGACCACAATTTATACTCCTTTCACACTTCATATTCCTCTACTCAATGTGCTCATTATCCTCATCAAAATCTTTTAACCTTTTTAGGCTTTACTTGCATCCTTACCCATCTAGGAGTTCTTGCTGTTATTTCAACAAAGCACTTGGTAAACTATTCGAATCCCTAGCCCCTATGATCTTCTGCCATCTTTCCAGACCTGTACAACACACTGCATTTACTTTCCTTGTCCTGAGTTTAATGTTCCTGGGGAAAAATACACACACACACTTTCCAGCACAGATCCATGCTGGCTGACACTTGCTATATCCTCATGACCTCTCTACTAACCTGGTGAAACCCCTAATGAATTCCCAGCAGCAGCTGTTCCAGACCATTCCTACCATCAAACCCCAACTCCAACCCCATCTCTTCTCTCTGCAGATTCCTTTGCCTTATCTTTCTTGAGAATATGGATAACTTTCCACACACTCTCCATTTTCTTTCCACCTCGTTCCAAGTTTCATGACAGCCTCCCACTGCTGCTTTGCCCTTCTTTCTGAATTAGATGTTTCCTTTACCAAGGCTAAGCTATTCCCTAGTGCTCTTGGTCATATCCCTTCTAGCCTTCTTATAGAACTTAAGTGGTCCCTTGCTCCTCTTGATCCCTTTATTATTGCTCTTGGCTCCTTCTCAACTAAAATTATCCTCATTTACACAGAAAACAATATAAATATTTCTTGAACCCACTATCACCCTCTTCCCATCTTTTCTCCTCTTCCTTTCATTGCAAACTTCGTTTGAAAGCACTATCCTCCACTTCTTCAGCAGCCATTCACTCTTTATTCCCTGGTACTCTCGTAATATAAGGTGGGAGGAAAGCATACGCTGTCCTGCAGCTCAGCAGTGACTTCCCATTACCAAATCCTACAGCCCTTCCTGTCTTCAGACCTCCTCCCTTTTGCAGTTCTCTCCAATCTCAGCTTATGCATACGTAGCTCTCCTAGTTCTTGAATGATTCCTTTCCTGATGCCTCTTCCCTTCCTTCCTCTTTAAGGCGAGTAAATATTCCTCCATGTCAGTAGTCCTCTGTCTTCTGAACTTCTCTGCCATGATGACCTTTCACAATTTCACCTGTAATCTGCAACACAACTCCCAAATGTTTATCCTTATTTCTACTTCTGGATTTGCCAGTTTCTTGTTGGGTGCCTGAACCCAAATATTCTGTTAGATCCCAATCAATATATCCAACGCCTCCTTTTTTACTTCCCACAAAACCAGACTATCCCAACTTCCCTCTTTTTGCTACTACCATTCCTTCAGACTAAAACTCTGATAATATTTTTAAACTCCACTCTTTGTCAATCTTCACATACAACAGACTGTCAAATCCTATAGCCTAACACAGTATAATTCCTCATACACGATTTTCTTTGAATTGCCTCTCTCTTTAGGCTGTGGATGCTTTCAGATGAACTATCATGATCACCTTCTCTCTGATTCACTTTCCTCTAGGCCCTCCCCCATTCTAACCTATTCAAACACTAGGTCTCCAGATCAATCCTCCTAAAGTACAATCCTATGTATACCACTTTACTGCTTAAAAACAAAAACAAAACTGGAGGCAGGGAGAATGACTGATTTTTCATTCTGGTATGCAAAGTCCTCCAGGAAATGGCTCCAACCCACATTCCCAGTTTAATCTCACGTTATTCCTTTTCATAACTGTGCTCTAAGTCACATAACTCACTGTCCCTAGGACATAAAACATATATTCTTACCTTCATACCTGTGCCCTAGCTATTTCCACCATCTGAATACACTTCCCGTTTTAAAAATTCTATGTATCTAACAAGATCAGTCCTGCTATCTATAGTGTAGAAGTGAATATAGTTTTCTAGTTGATGGACTTTGATTTCATGCTACAAAAGCCACCTTCTGATTAGTGTGTGTGTGTGTGTGTGTGTGTGTGTGTGTGTGTGTGTTTTGGTAGCCATGCCACAGGGAAAGAACTTCAGGAGTCCTAGAACCATCACAATGAATTCTCAACAACTCAACTTTCCAGTTAATTCCTGAGGGAGAGAATAGGTGTGAGACTGCTGATTATACTGAGAAGGCTCCTGTAACTGATCTACCCCATGTGATAACTGTATTTTTCATTGTAAGGAAATAAGTGTTTTCTCTTAGAGACAAATAATGAAGCAGTCATGTCAACAAATGCCAAAGATACCAGAGCTCAGTATGAGAGCCACGTTTCATAATGACATGAATGCAAGTGGGAGAACTGAGTCACTACATGACATGCGATGGCAGGAGTACTGAGGTCAAAGTCATCTTTGCAATCACAGCCAACACTAATTGCTAGGAATCACTGCATATTTATCATCATGTCTGGAGAGGTCTCTTCATTTTACACGTACTAACCTATTTAGTCTTCGCGATGATCCCATGAGTTAGGAACCCCCCATGTTATAGATGAAAAACTTGAAAGGCTAAGCAGCTTGTCCACAGGCATAAAGAATGGAAGCAGCAAAGCCAGGACTCAAATAGCCTGGCCGCAAAACCTTCACTTTAAAATGCAAAACCATACGGGTGCCTGGATGGCTCAGTTGGTTAAGCAGCCCACTTCGGCTCAGGTCATGATCTCGCAGGTTCGTGGGTTCGAGCCCCGCATTGGGCTCTGTGCTGACAGCTCAGAGTCTGGAGCCTGCTTTGGATTCTGTGTCTCCCTCTCTCTCTTTCTCTGCCCCTCCCCCACTCCTGCTCTCTCAAAAATAAAAAAACAACAACACGAACCCATAGAAGTTTACATTGTAAGTAAGGATTTGATTTCAGGAACATATCACTATCCATCATATTGATGTTGTTCACTGAATTTTTACTGGTTTTACAGTTTCATTTGTTTCAAACGTTATACATTTAAAAAATTTTAGTTGTATAAAATATAAGTTGTTCATATATTTTTATTCATGTGCATATATTGAAGCAGCATTAAAATTTAAGAAGCTAAAATTTAGTCAAGTGCCACTTCATTGACAAGACCTTTCTAAAGAATTCTAGTGTGAGTGATTTACTTTTCTGTATCTCCATACTATTTAGTGATCTTAAAGCTCAAAGCGAACTCTGTCCTATATTACATCACTTTACATTGTACTGTAAATAACTTGGAAAGGCTGTATTGCAAAACTCATCGTTATAGCTCCTGTTATATCTAAAGAGTACTTTGAACAACACTTGAGTAGAATAAATGTTACGTGATCTCCTGAGGTTTGCTCATAGACTGCATCCTGTAAGAGCCCGACTGACCTATTATCAGTATTATACAATGCTGAAAGGCCTGGACTCTGACAGCAGCTTTATCTGCCAGTGACTCAGTGTGTAACCTTGGTCCTCACCTGAGCCTCCTTCTGCCAATGGGGAAGAAAGACATTGGTAATATCAGGCAAAAGAAGGTGCTAGACTGGGCACACGCCAATTATACCAATTATGCCTTTCTTTCAACTCTCCTAGTTAAGCCTAAAGGTATTCTAATATAAAAGGACACTTACTCTAATTACTTAAAAAACCAAAATAAAACCCACGGGGGCGCCTGGGTGGCTCAGTTAGTTAAGCGTCTGACTCTTGATTTTGGCTCAGGTCATGGTCTCGTGGTTTCGTGGTTTCGAGGCCCACTCTGTGCACTGACTGCATATGGAGCCTGCTTAGGATTCTCCTCTCTCCACCCCTCCTCTGCTTGTACTCTCTCTGCCTCTCTCAAAATAAATAAATAAACTAAAAACAAAAAACAAAAAAACCCAAACAAGAGGCTTTTAGACATTCCAAGGGAATTTCTTTTTTAAACCATTTCTTATCCTCAAGGTAAAACAGCCCCATAAAACAAATCATGATTCTTTGTCTCATGACAAGGCCACCTCTAATCCAAAGCCAAACTGGCTTTCCAAAATTTGCCTCCTCTAAGCATTTTTAGATTCTACCTCATACTGACTAACCACCAAGTTCTGTAGATTTTACCCCTAAATGTATGTGGAGCTCACTCTTTGTCACCACCCATACTAATAAATGGAGGTTCTCGATACGTGATCCCAGAACCAGCAGCATTAGCATTCACTTGGGAACTTAAAAGTTAAAAGCAATCCATGCTTTCACAAGCCATCCACGTGATTCTGAGTTTGAGTTAATTCTAATCTAAACTAACTGAAACAAACTTTAGTGGTCTCTACATCCAGCCTACTTACCCTATTTAATACATATGCTGTGCATACACAGATTTCATCAGTGATTTTCCATTTACCAAAGTAGTGATTTTCAAATATGAGTCTATTGACCCATCACAGAAGACAGTGAGGTCAATCCAGTGGGTCAAGAGCAGTATTTAACTTTAAAAAAGTGAAATTAGAAGAAAACATAACAGAATGTATCACATATAGAAGAGATATTATTTTCTTAAACTTTGCTTCAATTATGTCTGTATGCATGTGCATGTGTGTGTGTATTACCTACTATAGGTCATAACGTGAAACGTTTCAATAGCACTTGCCTACAGTAATGCCTCTCAAAATTTATTCACATTTTTTATTCATACCCCAGGGATCGTGTTATAATGAAGATTTTGATTCCAGTACGTCTGGGAGGGTTTCTGAGACTGCATTTCTAATAAGATCGCAAGTAATGGCCAGATGGTCCGTGGATCTCACTTTTAGTACCAAGCTACTCAACCAAGAAACCTAGAACATTGCTAAACTTGCTACTTCAGCTTCCTTAACTCATGGCATAGTTTTCTTGAACTTGAGATATGGCAGATTTGCAACATGCTAGAAAATTTTGCTGACTGAATGTTCGGAGAACTGTAATGGTGGTGTTCTAGTTCACATATATGTTTTTCCCTTTAACTATAGTTGTTAGCAGTCTTCAAAATGGAGTTTCCTATTTTCTGTCTTAGGAAATTAATAAACTGAGTTAAATTTAGTTTTCTTTGATGATTAACAATTTTGAATAGCCTGAAAAAAATTTTTTGAATTGCCTCAAGAGCTCTAACTATAGAATAATATCAATATAAATGTATAAAATGTAGAGAAGAAATGGACTCAATTTAATAAGCACTGACTTCTGATTATACTCTGGATATTTTAATTTCTTGCCAAGATCCTGAAATGAACTTTCAGTCACCAAATTAAGAATTATATTTGACAAGAACAAGAAATGGAGCTGACTAGTGGCCCAATCTGTGTGTACCATTTTGTTATTACAAGGGGTTTGGTCAAAATGGAATATTCATTTATTCAATGCAAAACTCAGCCACATCACCTTGAGCTCCTGAGCTTCATAAAAATGTTGAGTTGGCCAAGGACTGACTATTCTTGACTATCCACCTCCCTTCATTGAGTCAGACACACAAGGAAAATAAACCTAGGCAGTTTAATTTTTTTCAGAAAAATAAAATTTCCCCAGGTTCCCTGGTAACCTATACAAATATTAAATCACCCTCACTATCACATGCACAAAATAAACTTTGGTGAGGAATCTCCATCTCCAGCCCTCATGTCAACCTCAGCTCTATTCCATCGGTAAGATCTGTTTTTGTTTCATGGTGGTCAGATGCAATAGGGCCTTAAATTGCATGGTAAGTCATGCAATTACTTAATATTCCTTGAAAAACATGGGCATAATCTGGGGAGAAATGGAAAGATTGTATTGTCAATAATAATTCACAGGAAACCTAGATCCCTTAATGATACTTCTATTAGTTATCCAAAATGAATGTGCTAAGGAAGTGACTCCAAAGCCAGTAATCGGGTACTTAAGTACGTCAAAGGGATAAAGTGAGTTACAGAGGAGACATAACCATTTAGTGGTTAATGCCTAACAAGTTAACCTAAGGACAGAAAGGGGATAAGATGGTAAGGCAACAGAAGCTTATTTCTTAAGGAACAGGGTCTAGAAAGAAGAATTTTGGAGCAAACCTCTGGAAGGGAAACTGGAGTCAAATAAGATAGCCCCAGAAAGAACAGAGAAGGGTGCCTGGGTGGCTCAGTCGGCTAAGTGTCCAACTTCAGCTTAGGTCATGAGTTTATGAGATCAAGCCCTGTGTCAGGCTCTATGCTGACAGCTCAGAGCCTGGAGCCTGCTTCGGAGTCTATGTCTCCCTCTCTCTGCCCCTCTCCCGCTCACGTTCTGTCTCTCTTTCTCTCAAAAATTAACATAAAGAAATTTAAAAAAAGAAAAAAGAATGGAGAGAATATACTGGCCTTGTCCTCCTGTACATGCTTTTTCTCTTTCTCAGCTTTCCTTTATTTCTCTCCATATCTGTCTTAAAATTTTGCCTTTTCTTTGCTGGGCATTTCCTCCCTCTTTTCTTTGCCATGTCTTAACTGGCCAAAACATAAACTTGAATCATTCTTTGTTATGTGTCTTACAGATATTTGTTTAATACTTAATATCTTTTATAGATCTTTGTAATATTTCTCATATTTCTTTTACTTTGATAAAGTAAAATCCTCCTTGCTATAAATTTTAAAAAGAAGCGAGTTGAGTTTTTTCGACATCTACTTTTTCTTTTCATGGACATTTATCTCCTACCATACCCTTTTAAAAAACTTGAGCGGACCTTCCAGTAATTTCTTTTCTCCGTGAGGCAATGACCCACATAAGTAAGGCCCCTCATCTCAGCTTATGTCTAATAAATTCTCTCATAATGAGCTTTATGTCCTTTTTTCCCCTAATTCTATCCCTTATATTCAGTTTTGATATGAAACCATACATAAAATCTATTAATTCACATGCAACTTTCTGTTTAGGAGAACGAGTCTGAGCTCCTCATTTACCTCTTAGGAAGCAGTACAGTATACTGATTAAGAGTAAAGTCTCCAAATTCAGACAGACCAGTTTTAGCCCTCTGCCACCTACTAGCTGTGTGACCTTGGGCGAGCGGCTTGACTTCACTAAGAACTCAGCTTCTTTAGCTGCAAAATAGTCATAATAAACGTATCCACCTCGTAGGATTACCACAATATTAAACAAATTTAAAGTTCTCAGCATATTGCTCAGCATACGGTGCTCAAAAACTAACCATTCTCATTCTTCAATAATCTATCTTTTACCAAACTTTTTTGAATAACATGGTTGTCCTCTTAACCCCTATACTTTTCAAATGTAACCCAGGCCCCAGTTTCCTGGAGACAATGTGGTAAATGGCACTTTAAAATGCATAGTTTCTAACTACATGCTATACCTTTAACAACTCACTCTCAAATTTTCCTTAATGTACCATTCAAGCTGATTTCATGTTTTTAGGATATCTTTCTCCAGGGAGCCATAGGAAATAATCTGCTTGTAAGCTTCTCAGGATCGTTTTGGGATAAAGGTATTTATCACTGTACCTCTCAAATTAATAAACAGGATCTAGCAGCTCAATGGACTGAAAAGAGGCAAAACAGTTGGTGAGAAGGACGAAAATAGGATGTTACCATCCATGACACTGTATTTATATTTTGGATCAGCCAACCTTTCTGGGCTTGCCTGGATTTCTCAACCTGTTCATCTGTTAAATATATATTGAACATTGTGCAAGGATACAAAAAATTTAAAAAGATCCAGTCCCTGCCCTTGAGGAACTTCTAGAACATTAAAAAAACAAAAACAAAAACCTAATGCTTACCATGTAGTGTCTTATTACAAAATACATAGCAGAGTGAAATGGGAGCACCGTGGACACATATCCAAATGAGAATGCATTCCGATTTCCAATTCTTAATAACAGGTGAGAAAGGATCTGAGTCTAAAAAGGACACTTTAATTCCTACCTTCCTTTTTTGTCTCTTTGGAGTAAAGGAAGACACACATTAGTGTTTCAATTAACAAAAGGGAGGTGATAAAGTATAACTGAAGAAAGACAACAATTGTGGGTTTTAAGTCCTTTTCCCCCATATCGGTCCCTCACCCTCCCTGTTCCCTGTTTTTTGAACTTGGGTAAGTAGCTTCATATTCTGGACTTACAGGCCTTGCTATCAAGTGAGGTATTATCCTCCTTGTTCCATGGCAGGGCTGGAAAAGGTGACTGATCAAGGTCCCTCCCACCGAATTCTACAATCCAGAAATTTCCAGATCCAAAAAGGCAGGCAGAAATCTTCCCAAAGAAGGGGCCAAGGGTAAGAACTGGGGTCTAGGGAGCAAGGAACAGCGAAGGAGGCCGAAGCCAGTTCTCACCGAGAGGATCTTATCACCCTCCTGGAGCCGCCCATCCAGGGCCGCAGCCCCATTCTCTTTGATGCGGCTGACGTAGATGCCACTGTCGTTGGAGACATACTGCTGATCTGTCCCACCGACGATGTTGAAGCCCAGCCCTGAGAAAATCATGGAGGAGTTGTGAAGGAGAGAGTAGCGAAGAAGAAAGGGATTAGAGAAGAAGAGGAAAAAGAAAGAGGAAAGGCCTACTGGGGAGGGGAGGCTGGCGAGTCAACTGTGACGTAACTAGTCAATAGACCCAGGCAAGGTCAATGAAAAGTATCATCAACAGAGGTCAACAGTACCCAGAGTTGCCCACTTAGACCAAGCTAGACTAAAAATACAAACAGGGTAATCAACATAGTTTGTTGAGTATGAAAACAAAAATCTATACTAAACTCAGTTAAAGAATAATGGTGATTCTTGTAAGATGTGCTTCTGTTCACATCTGATTTTGATTCTGCTGGTGGCTTTCAGAGGACCCAATTCTCGACTTTCTCGATATTAATGTAACAGGGTAAGCAGTGTTCATGAGAAGAAGCCATGCATTTAACTAATTAGCAAATGAGCTATTTTTTTTTAATACTTATTTAAGTAATCTCTACACACAAAGTGGGGCCTGAACTCACAACCCAGAGATAAAGCATTGTGCATGTTGTTCTGACTGAGCCAGCCAGGTGCCCCTCAACTATTTTCAATTTAGTGGAGGAGAGATTCCTAACCAAACCTTCCCCTTCATACTTCTCTTCTCCCAACCTTGAGGACAATTTGTGTATGGAGGTGTTTTGGAGGAAATGGTCTTAGGAGTTTCATTTTTCCTTCTACTTAGCATGAAGGGAACTAGGGAGGTAACTGAAGCTTCATGATGGGACCAAATCACCAAATTCACTCTTGTTTCCTTTTCTACTTTCAGTGCAAACAACTACATATTCAGGTAGTTTGCCAAGTTTTATCCACTGTAGAGAACGGACTACCCACTGATTAGCAACTCTCCATCTTGCCCCTCACCCTCACCCCTGGCAACTACCCTTCGATTCTTTGCTTCTGTGAGTCATTTAAATAGGTATAAAATTTCAGTTATGCAAGATGAGTAAGTTCTAGAGATCTGAAGTACAACATGGTGCCTACAGATAATAACAGTGTTACCGTACTCTTAAAAATCAGTTAAGAGAGTAGGTCTCATCTGACCACCAAAGTATCATTTCCATGGACCCACCACTCAGCTGTTGGAAGAATTTCACTTTACAAAAACCACTTTTATAAAGGAAAGAAAAGGAAAAGAAAGAATATAAAAGAAAAGGAAAGAACCTCCTGGGGTTTTCTTTATGTCAGATACTGTAGAATTCATAGCCACAGCGAAAAGAGAAAAGGGTTTGGAAACAATGAAAAAACAAAAGTCTGGTGGCACGATTAGAAGGAATGGCCGTAATCACTAGCTTACTATTGGTTTCAACAGAAAAGATACTTAAGGAGACATACGTGGGCTTTCTTAAAAATTCTCCCCATTGATAGGATGAAAGCTTCCATGTAAAGCTCACAGTGTTAACACAAGTACTAGCAAATCAATCTGTGAGTGAAAGAAACACATGGCCAAAAGGAGAGAAGCAACAGGAAACATCTCATTTACATAGCATACCTTGTGCACAGAGTCTCTGCAGGTAGAGAATGAAAAGGATTTAAGATACATGATAGAAAGAGCTACTTCTAGAAGATGACTATTTCAACTTCCTTGAAGGGTAGGGTATGAAAACTTAAGTTATTAAATGGTTTTTCTTAGAACACTCTTAATTTGTTTCATAGTGGGTGGGAGGTACTGGAAAGGGGATGGTGGGTAGTTATAACTATGAGAAAGGGGATGGTGGGTAGTTATGAGAGAAGACAGAAAGGTAGGTGAAGCCTGATTGTTGAAGGCTTTGAAACCACTTCAAAACTGTGACTGGTTTGAGCAAGGTGGCTGAGGACAACCAGCCTCTCACAATACTAACACAAACTATTTGGAGCAAATCTTTCAAATCTAACATCTTTACTAAACACTATAGGTGACTGGGGATTTGGGGAATAGGAAGCATCTGTTAAGCAGCCTAATGCAATGTAAGTGTTAGAAAGAGGAAGGAATTTACTACTGTTATTCAAAGCTACAGAAGAGTGCCTTAAAAAAAGGAGAGTGGGAGAAATCTAATCGAAATTTTCTATGAACATGTAAGTACAGTCTACTCTCACCCAGAAGTCATGCTTCAGTGGCATGTTTATAAGCGATCACTATGTCAGCTGTAAATGCACTACGCCATTTAACATGAAAACTCTGAGGCTGGCAGGAAGTCTCCTTCTTCATTAAGAGCATTTAGAGAACTGAACTCACCCATAATTCGAAGCATTGCTGAAATAAAATGGGAGTCACCAAAGCACTGGGCAGCAGTACTACCAGTTCAAACCTGGGCCCTACATTAATCCCCAAGTCATCTGTTCATTAAAAATTCCCGATCATTTACTATGCGTCAGGCACTGTGTTATGTTCTGAGGAAGACATAAAGCTAAACTGGATAGTCCCTGCTTTAACCACAAACAGAAATTTACCCTCTTGCCTGTCCCTTTTAGATTGTGCAGAGGCTAATTAGAGGCAGAACACCTGGTCATAAATTCAACTCCATAACTTATCACATGTGTGGACTGACTAAGTCAGTGTACCTCAAATCCTCGGTTTCCTTTTCTGTAACGTAAGGATTACAAATTCTGCCCTCTCTACCTCAAAAGGTAATTGCTAGGGTCTAATAACATCAAATCTGAAAAAATCCTTCATAATCTACAAAGTAGTTACTGTAAGAGCAGTTGTCAATAAACAGTGGTGCCTGCTACAGCCCAAACTGGACAGTTTGATGGAAAAAAGATTAAAAAAGACACAGTACAAATGTGGAAAGTCCTAAAATATAAGAAGACAGATAAAAAGTCCATCCAACTATTAGAACAAGACTGGTTTGGAACTCAAACTTATTGAAATTAAGTATATCTATGGTGACCCAGACATCCCCATCAGGAAGAGTTTCTAGCAAGGGTGGTATTTAAAATACACAACAGTCAGTCCAGCACATGTACCAATCAATTGCAACAGATGTCAGCTAGAAACAACCAGAAGGAGAAGGGCTCTCCCAGTATGTATCTGCTGATTACCAACTGTGTCTCAGGAAAATCTTCCATAAATAGGGTAGACCACCGATCCTAGTTTGTCTGGGAGTCTTGATGAATACCTGTTATAATTAAAATAGTCCCCTTCAACTTAAAAAGCATCTCATTTTGGACCACTGTGATCATCCTATCTATAAAGGATAATGTAAAAATGTTAACTGCAGCATGTTTTGTGGTAGGGTAAAACTGATGGTAATTTAGATGTCTATACATTAGGGAACTGATAACTAAAATATAGTTAAAAGTCAGAAGCACTAAGTAATCATATCTAAGGTAACAGGGTTTTAAAATGTAATGTTGGTTATTAATAGCCCAATATCTCCTTATAAATTAGAAACCCATGCACACAAAACAGTATTACCTACTTACAAAAATGCATGTATGTATAGGGGCACCTGGGCGGCTCAGTTGGTTAAGCATCTGACTCTCGATTTCAGCTCAGGTCATGATTTACGGTTCATGAGATCGAGCCTCAAGTCGGACTCTGCCCTGACAGTGCAAAGCCGCCTTGGGATTCTCTCTTTCCTTCTCTCTCTCTCTCAAAATAAATAAATATTTTTTTTAAAACACAAAAGACAAAAGTACATGTATTGTTAAAGACATGTAAAGACACGTTAGAATGGGTACCTATGGGGGAAAGGGTACAAGATGAAGTTTAGGGATAAAGGACAAAAATCAAACCAGAGAGGGACCTTGCATTTACTGATGATGACAATGTGTTATGGACCTAAAGGATACAATTAATTCAGCTCTCAGCATCTATGATCCAAAAGGGGCTGAGGGAGAGGAAAAAAGAAAAAGACTAGGACTCAATGGCTTTTTAAAAAGTGAGTGAATGAAGAAGTATTACATAGTGAACTCGGGTTATAATGTGCCAATAATTTTTTTTAAACGTGATAAGATTAAAATGCACTGCTTGGTCTCTAATTTGGAAAAGAAGTCTAAATGCAAGGAAGTAAAGATGGCATAAGAATTACACCACCGTAGGACTAGGAGAGAAAGAAAGTACATCTTGTATAGGAGCTTTGCAAAGTCAAACAAGAAATGCCTTCTTGTGGACACCCCCCAACCTGTCTCCAAGTCTGGACCTTGGGCTCATTTATGTATAAGAGCAGTAATAGTAGAAGCAACAGTTAATATTTACGGAGCATTTAATATGTACCAGCTACCATGCTATGCACTTTGCATACATTATCTCATTTAATCTTCTCAACAAACAGGTGAAGTGATTATTACATTTTACAGATGAATTTGAAGATGAGGCATGAAGAGATTAAGTAATTTTACAAAAGGTTAATCTGGATGTTTGATTCCAAAGTGTGAGTTTTAAATCATTTTGCCATACTCTATCGTTGTAGAAAATAGAAACAACTGCTTTAGGAAAAAAAATCTGCTAAGCAAGGCTGGCTATCTTGGGAGGGAACTTGCCTTTGAGCTGGCCGAACAAGCAATGTTGGAATAATGCTTGTAGAACAGTTCCCAACAGTAATATATTCCAGAGGAAGAACTGGTCATTCTGGAGTTCTGTCACTTTAATCTCAGTCCCTAGTGCTTACTTTCAGGCCAAAGAAAGAAAAGCCCTTCATTTATTTTAGATTCTTGTCTTTAAAATTTGTAAGTTATAAGGTAAAAAACAATGTTTAACCATATTGCTCTAGAAATAATAATTCTGGACATAATGAAAATGAAACAAAATAGTCCATTAACACCAATGATGGTAGCCACTTCTTGAATTAGGAATATCAGATTAACAAAACACCCTTATTTCCCTCACTATCAGCATGCAGGTTTTTTTTTTTATCCCAAGATAATCTCACTAATTTTCACTAGATGTCAATCAAACTCACTGTTTGTTTAGTGGTAAAATATATGTAACATAAAATTTAACTTTTTAGCCACTTTTTAAAAATGTTTATTTGTTTTTGAGAGGAAGAGAGAGAGAGAGAAAGAAGCAGAGAGACAGAATCCCAAGCAGGCTCCCCACTGTGAGCACAGAGCCCGACCCAGGGTTCGAACTCACAAACCATGAAATCACGACCTGAGCTGAAATTGAATGGATGCTTAACCAACTGAGCCACCCAGTGCCTCTAGCCATTAAAAAAATTTTTTAAATAATATTTTAATGTTTATTTATATTTGAGAGAGACAGAGTGTGAACAGGGGAGAGGCAGAGAGAGAGGGAGACAGAATCTGAAGCAGGCTCCAGGCTCTGAGCTGTCAGCACAGAGCCCGATGCGGGGCTCGAGCCCACAAACTGCCAAGATCATGACCTTAGCCAAAGTCGGACACTTAACTGGCTGAGCCACCCAGGCACCCCTAAAAAATTTTTTTAATGTTTATTTATTTTTGAGAGAAAGACACAGCACGACTGGGGGAGGGGCAGAGACAGGGAGACACAGAATCTGAAGCAGGCTCCAGGCTGTAAGCTGTCAGCACAAAGCCCAATGCATGGCTTGAACTCACAAACCATGAGATCATAAACTGAGACGAAGTCCGACACTTAACCAACTGAGCCACCCACGCGACCTATCACTAGCCATTTTTGAATGTATAATTAAATGGCATTAAGTACATGCACAATGTTGTGCAACCATCACCACTATCCATATCCAGAACTTTCTCATCATACCAAACAAAAATTCTGTACCCATTAAACAGTAATTCCTCCCCTTCACCTTGGTAACCTCTATCATACTTTAGGTCTCTAGGAGTTTGCATGTTCTGTATACCTCATGTAAGTGGAATCATACAATATTTGTCCTTTTGCGACTTGCTTCTTTTTCATTTAGCATAGTATCTTCCAGGTTCATCCATGTTGTAACATGTATCAGAATTTCATTCTTTTTAAAGGCTGAATAATATTCCATTGTATGTACATACCATATTTTGTGTATCTACTCATCTCTCAGGGGACATTTGGTTATTTCCACATTTTGGCTACTGTGAATAATGCTATGAACATTGGTGTACAAGTATCTATTTGAGTCCCTGCTTTCAATTCCTTTGGGCAATTATCTAGGAACTGAATTGCTGGATCACATAGCAATTTTTTAACAATTTGAGGAACTGCTCAAATGTTTCCCACAGTGGCTGCATCATTTAAGATTCCAACAAGCAATGCGCAGGGTTCAAATTTCTCCATATCCTTGCCAATACTTATTTTTACTTGTCTTTTAGATAATAGTCATTCTAGTGGATGTGAAGTGGTATATCATTGTGATTTTGATTTGCACTTTCCTAAGGCTGTGATGTTGAATATCTTTTCATGAGTTTATTGGCCCATATGCATATCTTCTCTGGAGAAATATCTTTCAAGTCCTTTGCTTATTCTGAATTGGTTTTGTTGTTGTTGAGTTATAAGAGTTCTTTATATACTGGATATTAATCCATTATCAGATATATGACTTGCAAATATCTTCTCTCATTCTGTGTTATCTCTGTGTCTTCTGATGCACAAAATTTTTAATTTTGGCAAAACCCAATTTATTTTTTTCACTGCCTGTACATTTTGTGTCATAGCCAAAAAACAAAAACAAAAACAAAAAAAAACCCCACCAAACTCAAAAATGTAAATATTTTCCCTATCTTTTCTTTTAAGAGTTTTATAGTATTCGCTTGGGGGGGGGAAGGGTGTAGGGGGACAGATAGTCTGCTCACTTGCTTATTTACTTATTTATAAGTTTTTATTTAAATTCCTGTTAGTAAACATACAGTGTAGTAAACATACAGTGTAATATTAGTTTCAGGTGTGCAGTATAGTTATTCAACACTTCCATACAATACCCAGTGCTCATCACAACAAATGTACTTCTTAATCCCCATCACCTACTTAACCCATCCCCCGGCCCACCTCCTTTATGGTAACCCTCAGTTTGTTCTGTATAGTTAAGAGTCTGTTTCTTGGTTTGCCTCTCTCTCTTTTCCCTTTGCCGATTTGTTCTGTTTCTTAAATTTCACATATGAGTGAAATCATGTATTTGTCTTTCTCTGACTTATTTCACTTAGCATAATAGTCTCCAGCTCCATCCATGTTGTAAATGGCATGATTTCATTCTTTTTTTTATGGCTGAATAATACTCTATTGTGTAACATATATTCCAAATCTTCTTTATCCACTCATCAATCAATGGACAGAGTTAGCTCTTACATTTCGGTATCTGATGTACTTTTAGTTTTTGTATGAGATGTAAGGCAAGAATCCAACTTCAGTGCTTTGCATTTGCAGATCCAGTTTTCCCAACACCATTTATTGGAAACTGGAAACTGTCCTTCCACACAACGAATGGTCTTGGCACCCTTTCCAAAATCATTTAACCGTATAGGAGAGGGTTTGTTTCTGGCCCCCCATTTTTATGCCAGTGCTCTATATATCTGTCCTTATGTCGGGGCCACACTATTTGGAACACTGTAGCTTTGTAGTAAGGCTTGAAATCAGGAAGTTTTGAGTTCCCCAACTTCGCTTTTTCTTTTCAAGATTGCTCTGGCTATTAGGGGTCCTTTGACATTTCATATGAATTGTAGAGTGTGGTTTTCTATTTCTACAAAAAGGCTGATTAGATTTTGACAAAGATTGCATTACTATACAGAATGCTTTGATAGTATTGTCTGTCATCTTAACCATATTAAGTCTTCCAGTCCATGAATGTGGAATGTATTTCTACTTATTCATGTCTTCATTTTTTTTCAGCCAAAATTTGTAGTTTTCAATGTACAAATTATTGCCCCCTTGGTTAAACTCACAAGTGTTTTATTCTTTTTGATGCTACTGTAAATGGAATTATTTACTTAATTTCCTTTGCAGATTGTTCATTGTTAATGCATAGAAACTAAACTGATCTTGTGTGTTGAGTGTGTATCCTGCAACTTTACTGAATCTGTTATAAACCCGAACGGGTATTGTTTGTTTGTAGAACATTTAGAGTTTACTACATGTAAGATCATTTCATCTGTGACTAGAGACAATTTTACTTCTTTCTTTCCAATTTGTATGCCTTTTCTTTCTTTTTCTTGTCTAGCCATTCTGGTTAGGACTTTTAATACCATATTGAACAAAAGTGGTGAAAGCACACATCCTTGTCTTTGTTCTTAATCTTAGCTTTCATGCTTACATAAGTGAGTATGTTGTCAGCTGTGGATTCTTCATACATTGCCATCATCATGCTGAGGAAGTTTCCTTCAATTCCTAGTTTGCTTTTAACATGGAAAAGTGTTGAATATCCTTAAATGCTTTTTCTGTATCTGCTGAGATGATCATGTGGGTTTTTTCCTTCATTCTATTAATATGTTGTATTACTTTGAAGGATTTTTCTTTTATTGAATTATCTTTGCATTCATGGAATAAATCCCATTTTGTCATGGCCTATATTCCTCTTAATATGTTCCTAAATTAAAACAATGTAGCTCTATGATCACCCTAGCGACCTACGTGAACGCAATTTCTGATCACAACCACAGGGAGCAGGACCCAAGCAGAACCAAGTTTATTTCTGGACTCTCTATCAAAATCAATCAACTGAGTTGATGAAATGGGGATTATGGTCTGGAGAGGGTGAGGTCGCTGGAAGCTGCAGGGCAAAGTTCTGGAAAGGAGGAAGGGAGGCAGAAAAAAAAAGAGATCCAGGTATCTTCATGAGTCTTTACAAAGTACTAGCCCAAGCAGATGCCGAGTCAAACTCCAGAAGACTGGACAAACAAAAACTAGGAAGTTGTATGCTGGATAATTCTCAGAGTTGAAAAAGGGCAGGGAGATTTTCAAGTTCTGTCCAGCCAGAATGGAAATCCTCAGTGATTCACTTGAAAATTCTGTGGATACTCACTTAGAACATAACTCATTTGTAGAGTTGAACTATCCCTGAAGTAAATACGACTTTAGAATCATCCTAGAAAAGGTTACAAACAGGCCTTCAGGAGGTCAAACTGATCTACAGGTTACTTAACTGCCTGCTAACACAAAGTTCAGCACTGTAACATTAACAATGTTCATGTAATAAAACAAAATGCAGACAGGCAACAACGTAATAGTCACAATATCCAGAATCTAAAAATTAACATGCTAAGAAGAAAACACGACCCATAATCAAGAGAAAAATCAATCATGAGAAACAAAACCAGAAACAATAAAGGATGAAACAGGCAGACAAGGATGTTTAAAAGGTTATTATAACTATGTGGAAATAATTAAAGGAAGTTAAACATAATGAAAAAATGGAAGATTTTTTTTCAAGTCTTTAATCCATTTCGAGTTGATTTTTGTATATGGTATAAGGGAGTGGTTCAGTTTCATCCTTGTGCATGTTTGCATGTCTTTTGCGTTCTGTCCAGTTTTTCCAACACCATTTTTTTTTTTAATTTTTTTTTTTTTTCAACGTTTATTTATTTTTGGGACAGAGAGAGACAGAGCATGAACGGGGGAGGGGCAGAGAGAGAGGGAGACACAGAATCGGAAACAGGCTCCAGGCTCTGAGCCATCAGCCCAGAGCCTGACGCGGGGCTCGAACTCACAAACTGCGAGATCGTGACCTGGCTGAAGTCGGACGCTTAACCGACTGCGCCACCCAGGCGCCCCATCCAACACCATTTTTGAAGAGACTATCTTTTCCCTATTATACATTCTTAGCCTCTTTGTTACAAATTAATTGACCATACATGCATGGGTTTATTTCTGGGCTATTTTGTTCCACTGATGTATATATGAAAATGAAAGTTGGAAAAAAAAAAAGAAAACTCACAGATTTTGAAAACTACAATATCTGAAAGGAAAAATACACTAGATGTGATTAACAGCCAATGTGATACCACAAGACAAAAGATCAATGAGCCTGAAGACATAGAAGGGACCCACAGTAACATGTAGGATAAAAGCAATATGTAACTGGAATTCCAGAAGGAGAGGAAAAGGGAAACAAAAAACGTTTGAAGAATCTACTGACTCAAATTTGTGAAAAATATACACAAGCAGATCCAAGAAGCTCAACAAACTCCAATCAGAATGAAAAGAAAAGAAAAAAAAACAAATAGCAAAGTATATCATAACCACACTGCTCAACACCAGATATAAAGAGAATCTTGAAAGCAGTCACAGGGGAAAAGGACAAGTATATACTAAGGAGCAAAGATGAGAATGACACCAGACTTCTCCTCAGAAACTATACAAGCCTTAAGTCAATGCAACATCATCTTTAAAATGCTAAAAGAGCGGAGGGTGCCTGGGTGGCTCAGTCAGTTAAGTGTCCAACTTCAGCTCAGGTCATGATCTTGCGGTTCCTGAGTTTGAGCCCAGTGTCGGGCTCTGTGCTGACAAGTCGGGAGCCTAGAGCCTGCTTCAGGTTCTGTGTCTCCCTCTCTGCCCCTCCCCTGCTCATGCTCTGTCTCTCTCTCTCAAAAATAAATAAACATTAAAAATATTTTTTAAATAAATAAAATGCTAAAATAAAAATATAATTTAGAATTTCATGTCCAGTGAATACAGCCTTCAAAAGAAAGGCAAAATAAATATTTTTTTTCAGAAAAACAAAAGCAGGGAGAATTTGTCACAAGCAGATCTGCACTATGATAAATGTTAAAGAAAATCCTTCAGACAAAAGAGGAATAATACTGAACAGAAACTGGATCTATACGCAGGAATGAATACCACCAGAAATCATAAATACGTGGATAAACACTAGTGAAAAGGAAAGGGATGGGCACACACTACGCAGGTGAACTGGCCCTATGAATATTATAAAAAGTAGACTTCAGAATAAAAAATATTACAGAGAATAAAAAAGGACCTTTCCTAATGAAAAAAGTCCATTCACCAAGATGACATTAAAACACAAAATATGACCTGGGTGCCTTGGTGGCTCACAGCGGAACATCCAACTCTTGATTTTGGCTCTGGTCATGATCTCAGGGTCATGGAACAGAGCCCTGTGTCAGGCTCTGTGCTGAGCATGGAGCTCCTTAAGATTCTCTCTCTCTCCCTCTGTTCCTCCCCCACTCATGCTCTATCTCCCTCTCTAAAATAAAATAAAGGTTAAAACATTAAATATGAACACACCAGATAAGAGAACTTAAATATTAATGGAGCAAAAACTGAAATGAGAAAAAGGCAAATAAAAAACGACAGTTGCAGATTTCAACACTTCTTAGCAACTGATAGAACAAAAAAAAAAAATCAGTAAAAATACAGAACACTTGAGCAAAACTAAGAACCAACTTCATGTAATTTATCTTTACAGAACAGCACACACAACAACTATGGAATAAACATTCCTTTCTAATGCACAGGTAATGTTCACAAAGATTGACCAAAGGCTGCTCCATAAGTAAATCTCAATGAATTTCAAAAGACAGACTTAAATTAGAAATCAGCAAAAATTGGGGCACCTGGGTGGCTCAGTCGGTTAAGCATCTAACTTCAGCTCAGGTCATGATCTCCGTTCATGGGTTCAACCTCCACATCGGGCTCTGAGCTGACAGCTCAGAGCCTGGAGCCTGCTTCAGATTCTATGTCTCCCTCTCTCTCTCTGCCCCTCCCCCGCTTGCTCTCTTTCTCTCTCTCTCTCTCAAAAATAAACATTAAAAAATTAAAAAAAAAATCAGCAAAAATAATTGTATTAGTTTTCTTGGACTGCCAAAACAAAATACTACAGACCGTATGGCTGAAATTCTGTTCTGGAGGCTTGGCAAGTCCAATGTCAAAGTACCAGCAAGATAAATTTCATGCTGAGGCCTCTTCTCTTGACGTGTAAGTGGCCACCATCTCATTGTGCGCTCACATGACTTCTTTGTGAGTTCTGAGAGAGAGATTGTGCGCACATGCACAAGCGTGCACTCTCTGGGTCTCTATAAGGACACTGATTCTATAGGATCAAGGCTCCATCCTTAACTTCATTTAACTTTAATTACTTCTGTAAAGACCTTATCTCCAAATACAGTCATATTGAGGGTTAAGGTTTCAACATCTGAATTTCCCAGGGGGGGGTGGGCACATGGGGACAAACATTCAGTCCGTAACAATAAGATATTGCAAAAAATCCCTCAATGTTTGGAAAACAACCTATGAGTTAAAGATGAAACTATAAAGGAAAACAGAAAACATTTTAACTGAATGACAATGATATCACCATATATTAAAAATTGTGGGATGGAGCTAAAGCAACATTTCGAGAGAAATCTACAGCTTTACATGCTCACAATAGAAAATAAATAATTAAAAGGTATAAAATCAATGATCTTAAATTCTATCTTAAGAAGCTAAAAAAAAAAAAACCCCACTAAGTTAAACCTAAAGGAAGAAAAGAAGAAAATAATAAAATAAAAGCAGACTCAATAACATAGAGGGGAGCCTGGGTAGCTCAATCAGAGTCTGACTTCGGCTCAGGTCATGATCTCACTGCTCGTGGGTTCGAGCCCTGCATCAGGCTCTGTGCTGACAGCTTGCAGCCGGAGCCTGGAGCCTGCTTGGGATTCTGTCTCCATCTCTCTGCCCCTCCCCCACTCATGCTCTGTCTCTAATATAAATAAAACATTAAAAACATTTTTTTAATTTAACAGAGCCAAAAGAAAGTTCTTTGAAAGGGTTAATAAAGTTGATGAACTGCTAGCAAGACTAATCTAGAAAATGTAATTTTACAAATTACCAATTTCCAGAATACAAAATGGATTATCACTATACATATCCTAAAGATATTAAAGGGATTAATATCCTAAAGATATTAAAGATAAGGGAATATTGTGAATAATTATGGTATGTTAGATAAAATGGGAAAATTCTTTCCAAAAAAATCACAAGTTATCAAAACTGACTCAAGAAGAAACAGAATATCTGAATATCCCATCTATTAGAAATATCTTCAAGGGGCACCTGGGTGGCTCAGTCATTAAGCATCTGACTTTGGTTCAGGTCATGATCTTACAGTTGGTGAGTTCGAGTCCCACACTGGGTGAGCTTTTGCCCCACTTCTCCTTCCCCCACCCCCACCCCTCCTGGGACTCTCTCTCTCTGCCCATTGCTCACTTGCACCCTCTCTCTCTCAAAAAAAAAATATCTTCAAGTGTATTAAAGATATTGAATTCATAATAAAAAAGTATTCCCACAGAGACAACTTCAGGCCCCAAGTGTTACATAAGTATGTTATAGCAAACATTTAAGGAAGAAATAATTCCCTTATGTAAAAAATTCCACAATACATTCAGTAATTTCACAAAATGTTTCTCAATCCACTTTATGAGGACAAGGTAATCTTGATACCAAAACATGAAACACAGGTTATAACATAACTACAGAAAAACATTCTGTATATGGACTCAAAAATCCTCAAGAAAATATCAGCAAAATGAATCCAGCAACATATAAAGGACGAATGTAGGGTTTACCTAAGGAATGTAAGTAAAGTGGTTTTTGCATGGGTCAATCAAATGAACAAATCCACCAGTTAATAAAGCAAAAAATCATGATTATTTCAGCACATGCAGAAATAGCAGGTGGCAAAACTCAACACCTTTTCATGATAAAAATTCTTGGCAAACTGAAAATACAAAGAAATGTCAAGTCTGATTAAAAGCATCTACAAACAGCTAACATCCCTAAAACTAGGTACAAGGAAAGGATGTCCACTCTCTCCACTAGTATTTAGCATTGTACTGGAGGTCCCAGTCAACACATGGGGCACCTGGGTGGCTCGGCTGGTTGAGTGTCTGACTTCAGCTCAGGTCATGATTCTGTGATTCTGAGCCCCATGTCGGGCTCTGCACTGACAGCTCGGAGCTCCGGAGCTCCGAGTAGGTCCCATGCACCACTCCTGTTTCAATTTGCAGAACACAACGAACTTTTCTGACTTTTGCCAAATGGACACATTCTTCCGCTTTGGACTGAAACAGAGATACTGTAACACCTGTTAGTTAAATAGCCAATCCTGCACTAGATAACCAGTTTAAAAACTCTGCCAGCACCGTTATGATTGTCTCAAAACAAGTTATGTCACCTTGTGGTTTTTACCTTTAAAAGCCTGTACTCCTGGCTCACAATTTAGGGCACAGTTTCCATTTCAGTTGACTCTGTCTCCCAGTGAAACCCCAAATCAACATTTTGCTTATTTTATAGCCTCCTCTTCTTGAATGACAGCTCCTTAAGTTCTCTCTGAAATACCTATGTAGGCACCTTTAGTCTCTCATTCCAGGATAAGCTTTTGCTCAAACACTAAACGAATGTATATGCCAGGTCTCCACTGGATCATGTCTCCATTTGCCTCCTTGCTTTCAAAATGTTTCAATCTCTTCTTTTTTTGCCTTATACTACAATCTGTACACTCCCCCACTACCCTCTTTTCAACTTGCTCCTACTCTACTGCTTCTTGCCCAAAATATGGTAATCTGTATGCTGTAGCAGGCATGAATACACCACAGTTTTGTACAAGGGGGAGAATGATATTACCTACTTTGTTTCCAAAACATTTCCTAAGACATTTAGTATGGTCTTGAGTCTTATTCTGTGACTCTACAAGGAACAGAACATATCTTATGAAGGTCCATAGCTATTTTGGTTATTCTACCTTAAGGGAACTTGGTATATGCCTATCATAATTAATAATTATTCTCCTATTGAACTGCAAAATTCTTAAAAATTGGGATCTTTTATTCTTTATTCTAGTATCTATAATTCTTTTTTTAAAGTTTTTTAAATGGTTTTTTTTATTTTTGAGGAAGAGAGACAAAGCATAAGCAGGGGAGGGGCAGAGAGAGAGAAAGGGAGACACAGAATCTGAAGCAGGCTCAGGCTCTGAGCTGTCAGCACAGAGCCCAACGCGGGGCTCGAACCCACAAACCGTGAGATCGTGACCTGAGCCGAAGTCAGATGCTCAACCGACTGAGCCACCCAGGCGCCCCCTAATATCTATAATTCTTAATCACAGTGTAGGCACATAGCAAACACTAAATGAATGCTTTTAAAAACAGCTACCTTTATTTCCGAGTCTCCTGAAACCAACAGTTTGTTCTGATTCTATCATCTTGGATCTTTTTCCTCAGTAAGTAATTTTGTACTTCTTCAAATACACTCAGTGGCTACTTTTCTGCCTAGTCATGTGGATTTAAAAAATGCTTTTTTTTTTTTTTTAAAGCTTATTTATTTTGAGAGAGAGAGAAAGCATGCCCAGGAGGGGCAGAGAGTGGGAGAGAGAAAGAATCCCAAGCAGGCTCTGCACTGTCAGTATAGAGCCTAACACGGGGCTTGAACTCACCAACTGTGAGATCATGACCTCAGCTGAAACCAAGAACTGGACGCTTAACCAACTGGGCCCCTAAAAAATGTTTCTATGGTTCGGCCTCTAACAGCTTGCCTTTCTACTTCTCCAAGGTAATTACTACATGTTTTCCTTTATATTATTCATAAGGATTGTCTTGAAAAAATATTAGTAAGAATGACCCTTGAAGCAACCTTAGATACTCATATAATATGCTCTTCTCACTCTATAAGGTTTTCTAGCTCTTGTATCTCCTTGTTTCTTACATCTTAGTTTCATATCCATTGTAACACATTACATCCACATTCTTTCCTTCTTTCTTGGAGTTAGTGGAGAACCCTGTTTGACTTTTTGAAATCTGAAATAGACCATGTTACTGGTTCTCTTTACTTAACAATATTCTATTATATTTTTCTGAGATTTATCAGTTTTCCTAGTCATTTCATGACACTTACTGACCACCCTGTGTCATGCCTGGCAAGGCAACAGGAAAACAAAAGAAGTGTATATCCTTTGAATCGGAAGAGCTCAGAGTGAAGTAGAGGGAGGAGGAGACACAAATAAGGAAGCAAATATAGAAATAAACACTAAGATAGGGATATGCACAGAATCCAGTTGGAGCATAAAGAGAAAAAAGAACTTTGTATGATGGTTGAGAGCCTGGATTTTTTTTCAAATTATTTTTATTTTAGACAGAAAGAGAGAGAGAGAACACATGTGAGTGGAGGAGGGAGAGTGGAGTGGAGTGAACGCATGTGGGGGAGGAGGGAAAGGGAGAGAGAATCTTAAGTAGGCTCCACACTCAGCATGAAGCCTGACGTGGGGCTTGATCCCACAATCCTGGGATCGTGACCTAAACCAAAATCAAGAGTTGGATGCTCAAGTGACTGAGCTACCAGGGTACAACCCCAGAGCCTGGATTTTTAAGTCACACAGACCTGAATCCAATTCTTAACTCGACCCCTTAAAGAACTGTGTGACATAAGAGTCAAGGTTTTCTCATTTATAAAATGGGATAATAACCATTTCATCTATTCCTAGTTGGGAGTACATGAGACAAAGTGTTTAGTTTGGCAATACATGACAAGCACTCAATAAATGGTATATGATACTCATAACAAGGGGGCAAGTAGCCTATATAAAGCTTCCTGGAGGAGGTGATTCTTAAATTCAGTCTTAACCAATGAACAGGAAGGGGAAGGAGTCAAGATGGAACCTTAGAGAAAGGTTAAGTTTCCATACTAGCATTAAGAACTTGTCATAATCCAGTCTCTACCTCAGCAACCTCATCTCCTTAACTCTCCTAAATGAACCTTTCTTTCTATCCAGGCCAGTATAATCCACTGACCTCAGAATATGCTTAACTAATTTTCTTTCTTCTATTACTGTTTAGGCCACACCTTCCCTATGCCTGGCACTAGCCTATAGACTGTCTATAAGACCAACATAAGTTCCATCTTCTTGTAATTGATCAGTCTGGACCTTATCAATGGCTCCATTCTTTGAACTTTTCCAGGACAAGGTCCCCACCACACTTCCTTTGCCCTCTGATGACATGCATGTTCATCATAGTCCTTAACCATCCTTTACACTGAGATTTAACTTTTCACCTGTGACTGTAATGTCTCCATGGGGACATATATTCCATGAGGGTAAGACTTCACGTAAGCAAGAGAAAACAGGGCAGAGATATAGCACTTTAGTCTCGGATCTACTTGGCACATGAATGAACAGATCAACAACAGATCAGCAACAGTCTCAGCATCAAACCTAAAGCACGTGACCAGTCTGTAGAGACTCACGTGCCTGGATTTAACAGGGTTTCTTGTTTTTAGGTTCTTACCTTGATATGCCCTCAGCTCTATCAACAGCAAACTATAAAAACTTTCCACTGTGGATTGTGTTAGTCATTTAAGATGCCTCAAATCCTTAACGCATGATATAACCAAATAAAGGTCAGGAGAAAGACTGGCAGTCAACTCCTTAGACATGGCTACTATATTGGAAGGTAGTTGATGGAATAGCAGAATCAAAAGCTCTAGGTTAAACTTACTGGCTTTAGAACTTGGGCAAATCTTTAACCTCTCCGAGAGATAATTTCCTCATCTAATAATGTGGATTAATCACTTAGCACTCAGGGTTGCTGTGAAGATTAAATGAGTTAATATATAAAGTAACTAACATTGCCAGAAATATAATCCCTCTGTAACTATTCATTATTAAAACATTATACCAACCCATCATCCTCCGCAAAAAAAAAGAAAAGTAGACACATAGAGATTCTCTTCCTTCTTTAAAGATAATATATCAAGAGCAACCTGCTGAAACCTATTGAGGCCTCAGTCCTGAACTAGGAATCCCAATCCTAACACATGGTGGGCAACAGAGCTGTCTTTATGGCCAATCTCTACCTGTTACAGTAGCGGGGGGAAAAGCGACATTTGATCCCTGTGATACTTCTTAGAGTAACCACAGCTTTTCAAAATTAAAAACTCTTAATTTGATAAAGGAAAATATAGGAGACTTAGAGACTGTTACTGAGCTGAACTCCCAAAGACTGAATTTCTTTGTCATAATTTCCCCAAGACTTCATTCTTTCCCTTGCAGTAAACAAGATTAAACAGAATAGGTTCATTTGCCTTCCAAAATGGGCCCAAACACTGAAAATATCCAAGACTCTCGCCCTTGGCGGAACACTGGCACAAAAATGCAGAATACACATTTTTGCTGCTACCTGATTAAACTATCAGGTCTCTGCATAGGAAGCTGTACATGAAGAGTGACAATGTTGCCTACAAACAGAAATGCATATTTCGAACTAGAGGCTTTTCCTATTTCTTCTACTGAAGGGAAGAGCTCTATGTGACTGCTAAAGTTACTGGAAGTTTCTAGTGGTGATAAGGGACGTCCCCGTGTATCTTCATGACCACACAATAAAGAAAAGCTGAATTAGGCTGTACAACCTACCAGGTAATTAGCTCTGAGAGGTGATAAACAGAAACTTGAAACATTCTCTTGATAACCGAGGCAACCAAACTTCAAATGACTGTTTTTAGGCCAGTTCCATCCTAAATTTGTGGCTCTATTCTCCTAAAAACATACGTTTATCAACTTACATGAGCAAGACACGAAAATGCTTAGGAAAATTAAAGAAGTCACCTGGTGAACAAATATCCATTGTGAATAAAGGCACATATACTATAGTAATTAAACCACTTCTGAGGGAAATATATTAGCTAGATATAATTATTCTTCTAAATTAGTCCTTTGAAGTTTGTCTTAACACCAGTGATTGAGAAAAAAGGCAATACTAGGAACTATAGGTCTGCGAAATTAACAGGATCAGACATTGTAGCGAATGGTGAGGTGAGCATTAGTCAACCCTGCTATGCAAACACCAAAAAAGCTGAAGTGCTATTACACTGAACTTTAAAAATATTTAGTGAGTTCTGCTCTGCTATAGTCAGGAGACCCTGGAAGTACGGTGGATGCCACAGCAAAAGGACTATGTCAAAGTACGTTAAATTCTTAAGCAAGAGACAAGAATTAAATCCAAAATCACATCAAAACAGTTCATATAATAACTAGGGATATTTAGGCTATAGAGGAAAGAGACAAAACAGGAGAACAACTAGATATCTTTAAATACTTGGGACAATCAAGAAAAGAACTAGTATTATTTTAACTGGCTCCAAGAACAAGTACCAACGGATGAAAAGTTACAGGGAAGCAGATTTTGGCTTAAAAACACTTTCCCACATAGCCTCAAAAGTCAATAAATAGTAAGCCTCAAAGGTCAATAAATATTAAGAGTGAGAGAAGGAGAAATTTACATAAAGTAGGAAAAGTGCATCTAAAAGGACTGGGCATACAGAATGTGCATTCAACAAAAGTTTAGGAGCTCACGTAAAGCATGACACTAACACATGCAGATTAGAAAGAATTACATTTCCATAAGTTGACTTCCAATCTTCTATAGCAAAAAAAAAAAAAAAAAGTATGGATGATTGTGAAAACCACATTTTATGAAGAATAATCTATAAGTGGTGGTCAAGATATCGCAAAATTCCACATGAGTAATGATGATGGATTGTTCTAGATAGTGGTGAATGGAAAGGAGTGACAGATTTACAGCCACATTTCAGAGACAGAGCTCACAGTACTTGATAACTTATTGGAGGCTCCTGGAATAACAATATTTAGCAGGTTTTACTGTGCTAGTCTAGCTACTCATTTGTTAATAATAACGACAGTAGCAAACACACAGTGCTTAAGAGGTGTCAGGCAATGTTCTGAAAGTTTTACACAGATTAACTCATTTCATTCTCATAACCCTATGAAGTATATTCTGTTATGGGGCGTCTGGGTGGCTCAGTTGGTTAAGCGTCGACTTGGGCTCAGGTCATGATCTCGCAGTTCGTGAGTTCAAGCCCTGCGCCAGGCTCTGTGATGACAGCTCAGAGCCTGCAGCCTGCTTCAGATCTGTGACTCCCTCTCTCTCTCTGCCCTTTCCCCGCTCATGCTCTGTCTCTGTCTCTCAAAAAATAAATAAATATTTTTTTAAAAATGAAATGAAGTATATATAGTCTATTATCCTGCACGTTTTATGAGAAACTAAGGCTTAGCTTGCATCAGTAAAGTTAGTCAGCCAACCAATATCGAAGATCCAGTAAGAGGTTAGATACCAGATGGATCTACGTAGTCCCAAAGCTAAAGCTCTTAATCGATCCACTAGACAGCTGTAAAAGCGAGTCAACAAAACCCAAGGCATGTAGTAGTGTTAAGAGCCCAGGGAAGAGCGTGGGGTAAAAGAGGGTGTTGGAGGCGGAAATACGACTGAGGGCCAAGTGAGGATTTAGCTGTATCAGAATCACCCAACTTGCTTGTTTAAAAAAAAGAAAGAAAGAAAAGAAAAGAAAAACCCAAGCCAGCAAGCAAAACCCTGCTTTGAATCCAAATTCCTAGAGATGGGATCTAGGAACTAACTTTTTTTTTTAAAGCAAAACCGAAAAACCTCGGGTAATTTTAAGGCACAAGCAGGTTTGAGAAGTGTGGTAGCAGATCTCTGAGGTTTCTTTCCGCTTTAGCATTCCAGTTGACACACTAAGTGAATTTCCCAAAAATGGAAGGAAGGAGAGAGGGATTCTAGCACCAAGAAAACGGCTGTGCCTTTACAGTCGACGCCGCTGATGCTCCCCTTTTTACTCAACAGTCTGTCACAGGCACAGGAATAAGTAGGCAATGGAAGGGGGGGGGTTGTTAAAAAGCAGGCTTTGGGACAGGATTTTCTGGTACTATTAGCACCCGAAAAAACCCTTCCTGACTATAAACACATGGGATAATCCGACTGAAAAATGACGTGGGTTCCTCAGATCCCGCTCTGGCTAACGGTGGATGCCAACACAGTCTTCTACGTGCTCAAAGAGGTGCAGGAAACCTCTAGGCTGGGGCCTGCCTGCTCCAAGGCCAAAGGAATCGGCTCAGCAGGAGACGGGGCTACTCTGCAATGACAACCTCAAGCACCCTGCTCCCGGAGGCAACCTGTGCCGCACATACCCGAGGGTCCTCTGGTAAGATTGATTTCCTCCTCGGTGACCAAATAATCCACTCTTCCGTTCATGTCTTACTGCTCGTCGGGGTTCCCCACTGAATCGGCTGGGGCTCGCGCAGGTGAAGGTGAGCCAATCTCCGCGCGGCGCTCCAAGCACTACACTTTCGGTTTCAGCGGCCCGCGGACCGGAAGAGGAAGTCGGGAGCGCTGGGGGCGCAGGGGATGCTGGGAGTCGTGGTTCCGGCGGCCGGCGTGAGGGTCTCTCTCCTCGTCGCCGCCGCGAACCGCTGGGTGAGCGACGACCCGGTTACCATTCCACTTTACCGTGGGGGGGGGGGGGGGGGGGGGGGGGGCCGTAGAGGTAGGAGACATGAATACATCGATTTTGTGAAGAAGTTAAATGTAAAATCCTCACGCCTCAGAAAATCGTTACAAATGGGGGGGGGGGGGGGGAGTTCTCTTATTCAGTATTCAGGATTCCAGACTGGGACGGGCGTATCAAGCAATCCGCTAATATGATTTCAGAGAATGAAATCTCACAACCTTTTATATATCCAGGCAAATACAATCCATTATATACATGGTCTCTGGCAAGAGGACTTAACACAGTTTGCTATATACATTCTTTGGTAAGTCACCCCTGTAAGTGATCATCTGTGATAGTTAATTGTCATTCAAAGGAAAAATAAAACTCTGACAGGCAGGTACTTAAACCTGGAGCAAGGCCCCTAGCCTGACTGCTATGGGGGAGAGGGGGCACAATATTTACATTTCAAAGAGAGTTGTACCTGACAAGAGGCTTTTTGGCTTTTACAAAATTTTATATACATATAAAAGAGAGAAGGAAAGATTTATAATTACAAGCTTGCTCAAAGAGAATCTAAGGGCACCTGGGTGGCTCAGTCGTTTAAGCATCCAACTCTTGGTTTTGGCTCAGGTCATGATCTCGCGGTTTGTGAGTTCGAGCCCTGCATCCGGCTCTATGCTGACCGTGCAGAGCCTGCTTGGGATTCTCTCTCTCCCTTTCTCTCTGCCCCTCCCCCGCTCATTCTGTCTCTCCAAAATAAATAAATAAACTTTAAAAATTAAAAAAAAAAATCTAAAAAAAGGGAGAGAAGGTAAAGGTTTCTTCTTTTTGGTAACAGGGAAAATTCAAGTTTTTATTTGGTTGTTTGTTTAATTCTTACAGTAAGACTAGTGGATGGACTTACTGTGACTTCAGCCCAGTCTTCCTGACTTTTGAAGTATACTTCCAAAACATGGCTCTAAGGAACCTTCACAGATCAAAAACATAAAAGCCTTAAAGGGCAGAAAGAGGACCTAAATGTGGGAAACAACCTGGAATTAGACCACAAGGATTTGTGGGCACCTTGGAGGGTTGAAAAGCGCAGTTCCAATTAAGGCATTTGAGTTCACATTAAATAATCACATCGGAACCTACTGTGTTTACGAAACAAAACAAGAAAGAAGCAGATTCAGCAGACAAGCCTCTTATTTGCTAATCCTTTGAGAAGTTAATATGGAATAATAGAAAGAACACAGGAGATGATGTTGGAAGACCTGGCCTCAAGTTTCAGTTCCATCTTCTTAAGAGTTGTCTGGCTTTAAGCAAGTAACCTAACATTTCCTAACTATGATTCTCCATCCAAAAAAAAAGGCATGGTAATAGATCTTTAAAATGTTGTGGAAAGGATTAAATGAGATGAAACTTTAAATATCACTTCTCACCTTCAAACTCAGATTCATTCCACCCTCACTTCCAAGCCTCCTTAACATGTTGATTGATTGAATGAATAAAATGATCATAATAAAAAGCAGAATATGGTAAGTGAAAAAAGTATAAGTGAGATTGAAATATCAAGAGAGAAGAGAGAAAATAGAAATGGGAAAAGAAAATCACCAGTGGAGAAATATGCAACAAATGAACAAACAAAAGAGAAAGACTGGTAGATAAAGGGGAAAAAAACAAAACAAAACTATTGATTACTCAAGTGGGGAGGGATTGGAGGGTGAGCAAAATAGGTGAAGGGGATAAAGAGGTACAAAATTCCAGTTATAAAATAAGTCTTGGGGATATAATGTACAGTATAGGGAAGATAGCCAATATTCTAGTAACTTTGTATAGTGACAGATGGTAACTAGATTTATCATGGGAATCATTTCATAATATAAATAAATATGTACTATGATGTACACCTGAAACTAAAAGGATATTGTATGTCAGTTATGCTTTACTTAAAAACTAATTAGTTAATTTGGAAGAAAAAAAACAAAGCTTCAAAGCTTCTTCTAGACTATGGAAGGGGAGATCACTACCCTGTACCTGGAAGATTGCCCTTCTCACCTGAGCACACAACTTCAAAAGGAACACATAGGGCACTAAAAGAAAACAGGTCACCAAATAAATTTACGAAATGCTGGTAATAAGTGGGAGTGACAGATTAGGCATGTAAATTGCCTTTATACCTTAATGTAAATATAGTTCTCTTAAAGTTTATTTTGAGAGAGAGCAAGAATCCCAAGCAGGTTCTGCACTGTCAGTGCAGAGACGGATGAGGGGCTTGAACCCACGAAATCATGAGATCATGACCAAGAGTTGGATGCTTAACTGACTGAGCCACCCAGGCACCCGATGCGTCTCTCACTTTAAATCAAAAGCTAGGAAATTAAGCTTAGCAAGGAAGGCATGTGGAAAGCTGAGACAGGCCAAAAGCTAGATCTGTTGTGCCCGTTATCCAAGTTGTGAATTCAAAGGAAAAGTTCTTGAAGGAAATGAAAAAGTGGTGTGAATGTAAGAAAGTGATACAGCCTTATTGCTAATATGGAGAAAGGTTAGTGGTCTGGATAGAAGATCAAACCAGCCACAACATTATCTTAAGCCAAAGCCTAATCCAGAGCAAGGCCCTAACTCTCCAATTCTATGAAGGCTGAGAGAGGTGAAGAAGTTTCAGAAAAGCTTGAAGCTAGCAGAAGTGGGTTCATGAGGTTTAAGGAAAGAAGCCATCTCCATAATAAAAGTGCAAGGTGAAGCAGCAAGTTCTGTTGTAGAAGTTGCAAGTTTTCCAGAAGACCTAACTAAGATAATTAATGAAGGTGGCTACACTAAACAATAGATTTTCAATGTGGATGAAACATCTATTGGAAGAAGATGTCATCTGGGACTTTTATAGCTAGAGAGAAGTCAGTGCCTGGCTACAAAGCTTCAAAGGCCAGCCTGACTTTCTTGTTAGAGGCTAATGCAGCTGGTGACTTTCAGTTGAAGCCAGTGCTCACTGACCTTTTCAAAAGTCCCAGGGCCTTTAAGAATTAGGCTGAATCTACTCTGCCTGTGCTTTATAAATAAAACAAAGCCTGGATGATGGCACGTCTGTTTACAACATGGTTTACTGAATATTTTAAGCTTACTGTTGGGAGCAACTGCTCAAAAAAAAGGATTCCTATCAAAATAGTACAGCTCATTGATAATATACCCAAGTGCTCTGATGAAGAGGTACAGTGAGATTAATGTTGGTTTCATGCCTGCTAACACAAGGTACAGCACATGGGTCAAGAAGTAATTCCAACTTTCAAGTCTTATTATTTAAGAAATAGATTTCATAAGGCTATAGTTGCCCAGATAGTAATTCCTCTGATGGATCTGGGCAAAATAAATTTAAGAACTTTCAGAAAAGATTCACCATTCTAGATGGCAGTGAGAACATTTGCAATTCATGGGAAGAGGTCAAAATATCATTAACCAGATGTTGGAAGTTAATTCCAACCTTAATGGATGACTTCGAGGGGTTCGAGACTTCAGTGGAAGAAGTAACTGCAGATGTGGTAGAAATAGCAAGAGAACTAGAATTAGAAGTGGAGCCTGAAGATAGGACTGAATTGCTGCGATCTCAGCATACAACTTTAACTGAGGAGGAATTGCTTCTTATGACTGAGCAAAGAAAGTGGTTTCTGGAGATGGCATCTACTCCTGGTGAAGATGCTGTGAAGATTGTTGAAATTACAGCAAAGTATTTAGAATCTTATTACATAAACTTAGTTGATCAGCAGGATTTGAGAGGATGACTCCACTTTAGAAAGAAGTTCTGTGGTCTCTACAGTGATTCTACTGTGCTATCAAATGACTACAGGAAATTGTTTGTTAAAGGAAGAGCTCATTGATGCAGCAAACTTCATTGTTGTCTTCCCTGTTTGAGGAAAGCATCCTAAGACCTTGTTTGGAAAATAAGAACTATTGAAAAATGCACTAACCAACCAATCTGCCTCTATAGACTGTTTCCAGCCTGCTGTTCTACTCTAGTGTAGACCCCAATCTCGAGCTGCACCCTCCAACTAGCTTTCCAACTTCCAGCCCAGCCATCCTTGCTTACTGCAGACTGGTGCGAGCCAGTTCTTTCATCTATCATATTGCTACTATTTCTCCTGACTAATGGGGATTTTGTACAAGTCACTGGTTTTTGTACACTGACTCCTTAGTTTGTCTAAAGTCTGAAATCAAGGAGAGATTCTCATCAGCAACCAAGAACCTCTCCCTTTAGTCCTGAGCAGGTTTTTCCTCCAATTGCAACCCAAAGTTTTACATGTCTTCCTGTCCCTATTGTTTATTTATATTTGTGCCACTAAATGTTTAAATGTTGTATAGACAGAATTTACCACCCCATAGATTCTCTAATTATTTAATACATTCTATATATAGCCTAAGAGCTATCTGTTTACTTTTTACATTTCCAAAATCTTGACATAAAACCAGCATATATTTAGGCTCAATATTAATAGTGAAATTGAAATGTGCATAATAAAACATGAGAATATAAGATAAATTCATTGTTGTCTTGTTTTAAGAAATTGCCACAGCCACCCCAACCTCTAGCAGCCACCTCCCTGATCAGTCAGCAGCCATCAACATCAAGGCAAGACCCTCTGCCAGCAAAAAAGATTAGAGCTCACTGAAACCTCAGATGATCGTTAGTACTTTTTAGCAATAGAGTGCTTTTTTTTTTTCTTGGTAATACAGTATTTTTAAGTTAAGGTATGTACATTGTTTTCTTTTAGACATAATGCTATTGCACATTAAGACTACACTGTAATGTAAATATAACTTATGTGCACTGGGAAACAAAAAAAAATTTTTTTGCAATAATTAATTTTTTTCAATATTCACTTTATTGCAGTGGTCTGAAACCAAACCCGTAGCATCTCTAAAGGTGTGCTACCCGGGGCTCACAGGTAGCTAATGGTGGTACTTCAGGTGGGATAGCATTGCTGGTAATGAAGTCACCAAAACAAGGTGGAGGTTGGAGCTAGAGCTGTGTTTTGCTGCTAGAGAAATGCTGACAGAGATTACAAACAGGAAAGAAGTCTCTTTTCCCAGATTGCAAACTCTTGCCAATGGTTCCAAGTTGGCAAAACCTAGCCAGAAGGTAGCTGTCAAGGGAATATGGGAAATGTAGTTTGTGGAGAGTCCCAGCATCAGCATTAAAGAGTACTAGAGAAGGGTAGACCTGCTGCTGTGATACAAATGAATAAGTAGCAAAACACACACACACACACACACACACACACACACACACACACAAACACACTTTTTTTAAAAAAAGTGTCACATTATAAATAGGTGAACTGGGGCGCCTGGGTGGCTCAGTCGGTTGAGCATCCGACTTCAGCTCAGGTCATGATCTCACCACTTGTGGGTTCCAGCCCCACGTCGGGCTCTGTGCTGACAGCTCAGAGCCTGGAGCCTGCTTCCGATTCTGTGTCCCACTCTCTCTCTGCCCCTCCCTCGCTCATGCTCTGTCTCTCTCTCTCTCAAGAATAAATAAAACATTAAAAATTAATTAATTAATTAATTAATTAGGTGAACCAAATAATATTAGCACACCTCTTTCTCTCTGGATTCTTTCTAGTGGAAAAAACAAAATGATCACTAGGTATATCACAAATTGGTACCAATTTTATTAATTTGGGAAGTACCCCAACCCCCCAATCTTAGTGCTTCTCATGAAACTGTGTCAGAAAATACAGCTTATATATGAGGCTAGTGTGCAATATACACTTTAGTAGCCTGCAGGTTTTCCTGAAGAGGTATGGCTAATGCTGTTGCTGCATCAATGGGGACTTCCACCTGCCTCTGGGAGGATGCACAGAGAGGGTTAGAGAACAGCTAGGGAGCCTTGGCATACAATGAATTGGCCTATAAAGTTGATTCTAAGAGGGTCAAACCCTGACCCATCAGATAAACTTACGTTCATTAAGCAGGTGGTTGTGGGGTTGATTTGTTTAACAGTGTAATTAGGCTGTCTGATTCACATACTATCCATAGTATAGTATAGTTCATATTGCAGATATTTCATAAGATTTTAATTTCTACTTATAGGTATTTTGGTTATTTTAAATTTTATTCCTACAACAAGCAATTCTAAGTGAAAATTTAGAATCAGTGTGAGTGTCAGGAGAATAAAATTCTAGAAGGGGATCTTCTGGGTCAGAGGGTAGGTATATACTAATTTGTGGAAAATATTACCAAATTTTACTTCAAAGATCTTGTGCAGTTATCCCTCTATGAACATTTTATGAGGATGCTGTTTTCCATACTGGAATTATCATCACATCTCACATCCTTGCCAAAATGCTAAGTGGAAAATAATATTTTAATTTGAAATTTTCACTTATGAATGCTGTTGAGATTATTTTAAACATTTTTATGGCTCTTTATTTTTTATCCTTTTTTGTTTCTCTGAAAAATCTTGCCCTTTGTCCATTTTTCTGTTGGAATGTTTTTCTTTTTTCATATAGGAAATCTCGGTCTTACAGAGAAGTTACAAGAAGATGACATAGAACTTCCAGATACCTTTTACCCATTTCTCCAGTTTCTTATAATTGACCTCTCTTCACTTTATTCTCTCTCTTGCTCACTCTCGTGCATGTGCTTTCTTAGTATGTGAATATATATATATATATACACAAATATACATATGTACACATACATGTACATATTCATGTACATACATATGTATCCTAGACATAGATTAATAGAAAGAAAGAAGATAGTGGGAGAAAAGAAAGGAAAGCAAGGAAAAAGACAGATGGATAGGGACATATATACATGAAAAGGCATTCTAGTATATAAGTTACAATATAGTTATCAAAATCAAGATTTTTAATATTGATACAATACTATTATCTATTTTGTAGATGTTCATCAACTGTTCCCTAAATGCCCTTTACATCTTTTTTTTTCCCCCTGCCCAAAGTCCAAGGATCACACACTCCATTCAGTTGCCATGTCTCTTTAATCTCCTTTAACCTGGAATAGTTCCTTAGTCTTTCGTTGTCTGTCATGACGAGAATACAGAACAATCATTTTGTAGAGAGCCTGTCGATTGTTGTTTAGGTACTGCTTTATTTTTAGAAGCAGTACCACAAAAGTAATGTTATGTCCATCTCAGTCAACGTTATCAGTAGGCACAAGATGTTAGTCCCATTATTGGTTAACTTTGAACACTTAATTACAGTGTTGTCCACTAGATGGCTCCACTGAAAAGTGACTATATTTCCTTTTACAATGAATAGGAAGTTTATGGAGAATTACTTTAAGTAATTATTCTTTTTTTCATCAAATTTTCACCCAGTTATTTTAGCATTCAATGATTACCCTCCATTGAAGCAGTTGTTAACTGGGAAGATTGTCAAATGATGACTTTTTTATCCATAATTCCACCTACATCTATTATTTGGCATTCTACTATAAGAAACAACTTTCCCCTTTCCCTTATTTCATTTATTTATTATCATCAGTATGGACTCATGAATTTCTGTATAATTGAATGGCTTATAATCCATTACTCTTATTTATTTTAAAACTAAATTGTCTTAGATTTGACCCATGGGAGCACCTTTAAACTGGCATCTTTGTCCTTTCAACATATCTCCATCATTCTTGGAGCATTTCATTACTTTTTGGCACACAGTGTTTTAGGCTCATCTTGTATTTCACCTGCTCCAGCCCTGGAATTATCATTTTCTCAAAGGATCTCTGTTTCCTTTGAGCAGACAATGGTATTTATAAAACAAGATCTGGGGACTAAGTCTGCTCATTATTACTGGGGTATACTTGCTTCTAGTCCCTCTCAGAAGACTGAATTAGATAATACATTTGTCTCTATTGAAATTACTATATCCTTATCTATTGGGAGACAATTCTCCATGTATCTCTTATATTTGTATACATCTTACATGCAGATGACAGATATTATTCCAGATTATCTTTTCAAAGATCTTTGTGTAGTGGACCAGTTTGGAAGGCAAAAGGTCATTCTTCAGGAGCGCCTGGGTGACTCAGTCGTTTGATCATCCGACTCTTGATTTCGGCCTCGGTCATAATCCCAGGGTCGTGGGATCGAGCCCTATGTCGTCCTCCATGCTGAGCGTGGAGCCTGCTGAAGAATCTGTCTTTCCCTCTGCCACTCTCCCTCAATCTGTCTGTCTAAAATAAAACTTTTTAAAAAACGTCACCCTTCTTGGGGCGCCTGGGTGGCGCAGTCGGTTAAGCGTCCCACTTCAGCCAGGTCACCATCTCGCGGTCCGGGAGTTCGAGCCCCGCGCCAGGCTCTGGGCTGATGGCTCAGGGCCTGGAGCCTGTTTCCGATTCTGTGTCTCCCTCTCTCTCTGCCCCTCCCCCGTTCATGCTCTGTCCCTCTCTGTCCCAAAAATAAATAAACGTTGAAAAAAAAAATTAAAAAAAAAAATGTCACCCTTCAGCGCAGAAGGCAGGTTTGCTTACTGCCTATTATAATAAAGATAATGTCTCCCTCCAGAGCAGAAATCGGGCAGATTTGCAAGCAGCCTATCATAAAAGACGTTTCCTAAAGCTCAGAGTTCCTTAGCTCTAATGTAAAATCATTATATGTGCAGTATCCTCAAGGAGCCCTCTGCATTGCCCCCATGAGACTTTGGAATAAGTTAAACTGACAAGAGCATGAAATTCCTGCTCCTTGCTGTGCCATGAGAAAGAAAGTCCTTTGTCTCTGAACCGGGCATCTCATTATCTTCTGCTACCATCCATGATATTTGTAGAGGCCGCTTTTAGGCAACAAGCTTGAGCAATAGAAACCTGAGTAAGGTAAAAGGGCCCATGGTGACCACCAAGCAGAATGCAAACAGGCTCACTAAGTGGTCCACCTCGAAGTAGCCATAGACTCTAACTGACCAACCAGGCACAGTTCCTAAGGTTACCAAAAGGAAAATTCCATACGTTCCCACACCTCCTCACTCTGCCCTATAATTGAGGTCCTTCACCATCACTTCTCACAGACCGTCTCTCCTTAGCTATCCTGCCTGCTGCTCCCTTGTGGTATATTCAGTAAACTTCTGTCTCTTGTCCTGCCTTGGGTGAATTCTTTCACCACCCACGCTGCTGGACCCTACCCAATTGGGACACCCCATATTTAGTGGCCCCCAATCTGATCAGAGCGCCCACAAAACTGTGGCAGGCTAACTTGTTAGCTTGAAGATAGGGTAAAATCTTAGACCTATCACATTTCTTGACAGTTTTTGGTGACTAAGATGGGACGCTAACAGAAACATGCTTTTCTGGAACAAAAAGAACAAAGTCCTCCACAGGCCAGAGTAGAGGATTAAAGAGGACTCCCCAGGATCCACTAGCGAATGCTCTTGATCAAGTGGTGGACAGGAAGGGACTAAGGTTTCCTCTCTGCCCTACCTTCAATAGATGCTTAGAGGCTGAGCAGTGAGTTAGGATTAAAACAAGTCAATCAAATGCTCCTTTGATTGTTGTTCATTCTCCTCCAAAGTGGGATGGGAAAGGGTTGTCATTATGACAATAGAGGCAGAAATCCCTGCAGCCCTAGCCAAAATGCAACGTGGCTGTAGCTGCTGAGTCAAAGCCTCCTCAAAGCAGTAACAAATCATGTCCACAATAAAGAGGTAGAAATTGAGTGGACCAAAAACATTAGAAGCGAATTTAATTGGGCCTTAAGTAGAGTGGGTCAGGGTTTAGTGCAGGCGCCTCTATCCTCTGTTACACTTTTGAAAGAGGATTTCAACTACCTCCATTTTGACCTCAAACTTTCTAATTGATCAAGTTCTTCTTTCTGGCTTATCTCTTAACTCAGGCAAAAGACCCTGTGAGCCAAGCATCCCCTGAAGGGAACTGATACTACCCCTTCAAGCAGTAAGGGCTGCACTGAACCAGCAAGACCCCACCCATGACAATGAAGACCTGACCTTTACTGCCCACCTGCAAGTACCTACTTACCTTTGTCCCACATTTTCCTGGTATAAACCTAGAAGTATTTTTGGCACTTTGGAGAAAGTCTTTGAGATGTTAGTCTGCTGTCTTTGTCTTCCAGTGTTGGGCTCACTGAAATAAATTCCTTTCTTATTTCATCTCCACTCATCTCTCTGCATTTTTTAAATAAGTTTATTTATTTTGAAAGAGAGCGTGTGCTCATGGGAGCAGAAGAGGGGCAGAGAGCAACAGGGAGAGAAAGAATCCCAAGCAGGGTCCATGCTGTCAGTGTGGAGCCCAACTTGGGACTCAGTCTCATGAACCATGAAATCATGGCCTGAGTCGAAATCAAGAGTCTGAGGCTTAACTATCTGAGCCGCCCAGGTGCCGCATCTCTCTGCATTTGGGTTTTGTCAGTGGTTAGTGGCTGAACCTGGTCTGTTTGGGACCCCCTGAAACCAGGTGTTCTTGCACCCCTGCAATCCCTGATGTGGTCTGAAGTGGGGTTCAGGAGCAAATGGCCAAGAAACAATTCTTGAGACGTTTTTGGTGCAAAAAGGGTGTTTTTATTATAGCATGGGGACAGGACCTGTGGGCAGAAAGAGCTGCACTGGGGTTGTAAAGAGAGACTGATTATATAATATTTTCTATCCTATGGGGGGAGGGTGATGTTAGAGCTCCAGGAAATTGAATCTATAGGGTTCTGGAGATTGCTTTTTTCTTGTAAATCATTAAGACAGTTGCAAACTGATGGAGACTCAGGCCCTGAATAACTGTGATCTCTGTCAGTTAACCATTTGCTTTTCCCTCTCCTTTTTTGTTGGGCATCCAGGAGTGCCTGAAGAATGTGACACATATCTCACCTGGAGCGTGGTTGTGGGGTGTTAGCTTGTGCTGTGTCTTCAGCTTCACCCCTGGCTAACACTTCTATTGATTCTTCCCTATTGCCAAAGGCCTGTGTGTTTTAGTCTGCTACTTAGAATACAACAGACTGGCACATTAATGCCACCCCTTTGGGGCCATGAACTCTGGAAACAAATTGTAGACACTGAACCATCTGGGTCACTCATGTAGTTGTTCCTGGTAAAGACCTATTCTCTGATGAGATCAGCAGGAATCAAACTGGTGATTAAGCTTTGTATTACCTATCATACCACATATGGCAGAACATCTACCATCATATCCTGGGCAGGAATTACAAGCATAGAACACATCAATTTCTACTATACCTGGCAGAAAATAAAAGACTCTATGTTTCTGATGCAGAGGCTACCATTGTCTGCTAGGCTTGTGATTCTTGTCAAAAGCTTATGTTTGTTTCAAGGTAAGAGAGCCCAAGTTGCATGCGTGCTATCTCTGCCTGCTCCTGGCAGACTGACTACATCAGGACTTTGATCCCTTCTTGGGGCTACCAGTGGTGCCTTGCCACTGTTGACACTTTTTGAAGTTACAGTACTCCTGTTTCAATCAGATCAGCTGACCTCGGCCACCCATTTGTGGCCTTTGAAACTACTGTGGGTCATATTTTCAGCTTTCTGAACCATTTGCAGCCTGACAATGGGACACACTGTAGTGTGAATGCATGACATTAAGCCTTTGAATGCCGAGGCACCCATTTCAAAGATATCCGTCTCAAATAAACATATTGTTAGCTACACAAATAGATAAACAGCTAGGCCACTCCACCCATGAAGCTCCTCTTTTGCAAAGCTCTGGGTAATCTAGATAACTGACCACTTGAATGACAGTGCTTTTCCTTTCCCGCACTTTAATTCCTACTCTTTTAAACATTTTTTAAAAATTTGGGGCACCTGGGTAGCTCAGTCAGTTGAGTGTCCAACTTTGGCTCTGGTCATGATCTCATGGTTCGTGGCTTTGAGCCCTGCATCTGGCTCTGTGCTGACAACTCAGAGCCTGGAGCCTGCTTTGGATTCTGTGTCTCCCTCTCTCTCTCTCTGCCCCTCCCGCTCATGCTCTGTCTCTCTCTCAAAAATAAACATTAAATCAACATCTTTAATTAAAAAACATTTTAAGTTTATTTATTTATTTTGAGAGAGAGAAAGAGCCAGGAAGGGGCAGAGAGAGAGAAGAAGAGAGAATCCCAAGCAGTCCCTGCGCTGTCGCACAGAGCCTGACTCGAGCCTGGAACTCACAAACTGTGAAATCATGACCTGAGCTGAAACCAAGAGTCAGAGGCTTAATTGACTGAGCCACCCAGGCGCGTGCGCCCCCCCACCTCCCACCTCTTTTGTTTTAAATTTACCAATAAAGAGTAAACCAGTGAGGCCCTCCACCCCAATAAAGATAGAACCCCAGATTCATACACTCTCCCCCCACCCTAACCTGGCCATGTGCTCCCAGGTATACTGTGTATGCATGCAGGACTTGTGAGTAATAAACCTCGCTTTTTGAAAGTTCCCTGATGGTTATCCCTGAGGTGTGTCAGGCATTCATAATAAGAACCACAAGGGGCAGTCCGGCCACAACATTGGCTCCAGTGGGGCAAATGTCCGAGTCACAAGAAGTAGTACAAGCCCAGGTGAATGCCCCCAGGCATTCCTAGCCAATAGCATCACTACTGGTAGGCTGAGACCTACACAAAGCACACATTTTATGCCTAAAGCCACTCATAGTGAACTGACAGTAGAGTTATTCAACAAACCATCAACATTCCCAGACATGAGGTATTATTTGAGTGTTGGAGTAGCCTCCAAGAACTTGACTTGGAGCGTAAAAGAAGATTTACGCTTCTACCTCCCTCACCTACTGTTGGTTCACACACATTATAAGATGATTTAATCACTTAATGAAGCTATCTCTAGAAAGGGATCATTGCCTCTTTATTAGAGTAGGCAGTTAGGTTTTCACAGGATGCCTGGAGGCCAGCAAAGGGGGAGTTCTGGCCCCCTATCAGGAGAGTCGGAGGACTGTGCAGGCAGCACTCTAAAAACAAAGCCACCAGAAGTTGGACCAAACCAGGCAGGTCCAAGACAAAGGAGGCCACAAACCCTGACCAAGTAAGGGAGAAAAGGCGCAAACCTCGCTTCCAAGGGAAAAAATCCCTTTCCCAAGTAATAAATATTCTACCCCCTAGTTGACGACTGTCAAGAAAAGATAGAAAACCACCAGGGGCGTGTAGCTCTCTCTTGAGCGTACCTGTCTCACATCTCCAGAGTGTACTCCCACTTTAATAAACCCTTCACTTGCATCACCCAACTGTTTTGTCTAGTCTGTCCTTGAATTCTTTCTTGCCAAGAGACCAAGAGCCTCTGGCGATATCCCGGGGACTAGCTGGGCGGAGACCTCAGGGGCCAGGGGTCTCCCCACACTACCCAGCAACATCTTAACCACTTCTTCCTAGATTATGATAAGGATACAAGGGATGGGTGTTTATATAGCACTATTTGTAAAATTCTGCATTCTGCTGTGACCATTCCTAGGCATGATTCATCTTTCATTTCCCTGGTATATCACCCTGGCAGTGCTTCCTCTCAGTGCAGCCCGACTAGAAGGAGGCTTAGAGAATTTAAACCTAATTCTTTTCTAATATTATAAAAGTGCCCTAGTACCACTTCTACCAGCCCCTTCCAGAGAGAAGGTCCGGGTCTCAGTAGGAGATTTTACAAAGATTTTAGGGGCACCTGGATGGCTCAGGCAGTAGAGCATTCTCCTTTTGATCTCAGGGTCCCGAGTGTAAGGCCCCTGTGAGGCACAGAGCCTACCTGGTTAAAAAAAAATTCTTTTTTTAATTGGGGAATTTTTTGTTATCTACAGGGGCGACAAAAACCAATTTTGTCGTAGCAGAAAGAGAACAACAACCCTGGAACTATAGGAGGGGAATACCTGTGTCCCAGGGAGGTAAGGAGGAAAGAGGGATATTAATGATCTTTATCTTTCAGAACTTCCATTTGAACCTTCCTCATGAAGGACATTGCCCTAATGCAGCTCTCCCAAACTCTTGCAGGAATCTAAAATTTAACTACCTACTGAGTCTGCCATCCCATAGCAGGCAGCTCTGGCCATGATTTGACTACCTTATCTAACCTTATGGAGAAGCCCATTGGAAAAAACAGGAGTGGCCCCAGTTCCTGCACCATGCAAAACACCAGACAACACCTTCAGATGCCTCCTTCATCCCCAAGCAATAGCTTTCACTCAGTCCCGAAGGTGGGCAGATACCACCCCGACGGGTGAAGTAGACATGACAAATCAGAGAACTGTATTCAGTCCCTGAAACACAAGGACAATTTTCCAGTTTGAACGGAACTGGGAAACATAAGGCTTACCGGCCACTAGAAAATCATACTGGAGGTACTGTAAACCTAATACTCTCAGATTTAAATGCCGTATGAAAGGACCTCAAAATGTTAAACAACATTTTTTTAGGCATTAGGTGTACCTTTGTGGTATAATTTTTGTGTATAACAGGAATTAACTGGCCTCCCTTCCCAAAACACTTTCATCTTAGGAATGATCATAGGGGTCTCCGTGTGTTTAAGGAAACATGACCAGTAGACCATGTAGCCCTCAAATGACTGCAGAGTTCTCTCCAAAATGAGGATACTCTCATTCATTTGGGGAAGATTGCCAGACAGATAATCGACTTATCATTTCTGCACATGGTAATGGCAGCTTCCTTACAATGCTGAGAAACTTATTCCAGGTTTTAGCTAATATGATCAATGACACCACCTAAGCATTGGAAGACAAGAAAATCCACCAGCTAGTTATGTTCCCAGGGAGAGCCCAGAAGGCATCTCTTCACTGAATAGGTAAAGAATGACTAATGAAAGGTGACACTGGCACCTCTGAGCAGCTCAGTAGCAGCTGTCTTCTGGTAGACCTGGGCTGATGCTGCCATGGACCTGGACTCCTAGTCTCATTGAACGAGACAGGATTCCAGAGAGGCAGGGGCCACAAGGAAGCATTTAACCATCAAAGGCAAAGCATTTGTAATTAATGTAACATTAATCAAATTGGAATGTCAAAGCAATAAACGTTCAGTCACAGGGGTCTATGATGATGTCTAATAGAACATGATATTCCTATGAGAAAAACAGATGGGAATCAATCAGGGCATAGCGTGATTTATGCAAGCAAAAACCTCTGAAGAATGATGTTAGTAGCCACAATGGAAAATGATGAGCTTTCACCCAGTTGCCAGACCTGCACCAGTTCTCAGACCCAGACTGCTTGACTGAAGTGGAAGCAAGTCCTTTCAAAGAAAGACTCTGGAGGCAATAGTGCATGGATTTATAGAACTCACGCCCTCACTCCTTCCTCAGATGATACTCAGATCTTGGAGAAAGGGAAGTGTTCACATCTTAGCAGCGTTGTCAGCTACAGGGTGTGAGCTGCCATTAATAACAAGAGAGACAAATGTTATGGTGATTGTCCCTGAGTGTGGGGGCATGTGGAGGCAAGGTAACAGATAGCCGGCACAGGTTTTTCTCATAACCTATGCCGTGTCTGTTGTCATTCTGCTGGCCCTTCATGAAAAATTGACAGATGTACTTAGCAGCTGGCAGAATGCTTTCACTGGTTCCATGATAGAGGGAGTAAGGGTCACTATAGCAACAAAAGCCAAGAGAAAGCCCCTCGGACAGCCTCCTCTACCAGCATAGGAGCAACATGCAGCTAAGACAGTAGCAGAGATCATGTTTACCTAAAAGACTTAAGAATGGTGGGCCGCATTTATTCCCATTCAGGATTCCTGTGTGGCCCCTAAAACAACCCCCCTGGTTGTGGCAGTTGCTTATTCTGTGACCCCCTCAGGTCACCGTTCAGGGGAGTAGTCCACTACAGGGAGCATGGATGAGCGGCAGTCTCCAGGTATGTTACCTTAGCAACCATGAGAAATTAACCCCAGGCCCTGTTTCCCCTGGGAAGCCCTAGCCAATGTCTGAGTGTGTTGGCACTGAGCAGGGCCACTGCTGCCCAACACAGGAGGCTGTCAAGGGTCACCCTGGCTCAAGGGCTCCTGGATGAATCTGATTCACACCAACTCTGATGTCTGAGGCTCTTCCACTGTGATTCAGACTTTTTCTCCCCCCCTTTCACAGAAGAAGTATTGTGGCCTGAAGTCTCTCTTGGTCTACTCTTACTCCTCCCCCTTTGTCCTCAGAGACATTTCCTTCAACAAATCTCCTGAAGGTCAAGACATCTGTCTTCACATCTGCTTCTCCAAAGACAGTGGTGCTGTGATCTGACAAAACAGCTGGATGGGCTTGGGGACATGCTCAATCAACACTCTAACACTCTTGGCAAGGAGGACTCTGTCCTAAGAGGAATGTGAAGAAACAAAGATAATCCCTAGACTGCCCTACATGGCAGGTAGCCCAATACTGAGGAATTTACCAACGGTGGCCCAGGCAAAGGTCCTGATGGAGGGCAACCCTCCCTCATGTGCAACGATTTAGGCATTTGGACCATACGGAAGCCACAATGTCTACAAGGATGGCAGAGTTGACAGGTTATGACTAAGTTGTGTCGATGAACTGTAAAAGGTAATGAGAATGAGAGGAACTGCCCTAGTTTACTAAACGTTAAAGGCCATGTGTGAATGCCAGAAGGCTTTTTGGGTTGCTTACCGAAGGGCCCTTCTGTCCTGGCGTGGAAGAGAGATCACAGCTGAGGAGCAATCTCACGATCAGATAGGCTTCCAACAGCAACAGGGACTTTTACATGGTCATCTAGAACAAGTATGTTATGCTGGGGAAACTCAGGAGTTCGAAACATGAGATGGTGACATCTGGGTGGATAGCCCTGAAAATATCGGCTCTGCACAGCCATATGAATGCCTGGAGCTTGTCCCGCCACAAGAGACTGTCCCCACTTCTCTTCCTGGCTGCTGTGCGACACCAAGCATAACCCGGCTGGACAAACTGCGCTGTGAGAGGAATGAGATTCCACCAAAGTAGCTGCAAGAATCACCCTGGCAAAGAATCACCCTGGCAAGGACACCATCCCAGGGGATGGGACTCACGCACTTCTACGGGGACTCTCAGAAGCACACAGAAAGCAATCGCCCATCCTGGGCAAAGTGGAAATGCTTAATTTTCCATGGAAGTAGGCAGAACAAGGCTGAGAGAAGTAGGCATGCTACACTGCATATATCATGTGAGGCCAGAGGACCCAGCAGAATGCACTGGGAAAGACACAGAGAACAGATCAGTGGTTGCCAGAGGACGGGGGAGAGGGGAGAGCAAAATTGGAGAAGAGGGTCAAAAGGTGCATTTTCCAGTCATACAACAAGCAAGCCCTGGGGAGGCAGCATACAGTGTGGTGACTATAGTGAATGAGACTGTATCGTATATTTGAAAGTGGCTGAGTAGATCTTAAAAATTCCCATCACAAGAAAAAACTCTTTTGTAACTATGTATGGTGACAGATGCTAACTGGACTTAACTGTGGTGAGCGAGCGTTTTGCAATATACACAAATATCGAGCTATTACACTGTATGTACACTTGAAACTGATATCATGCCACATGTCGATTACACCTCAATGAAAGGAAGAAACACGAACTGTGCTGGTGTAAGGAGAAGCATCACCTCTCAGGAGCTCTGTCGTGTCTCTCCTCCACAGTCCAGTTTGATGATAAGACAGATTGGCCCAGATCGGTGTTTGGTAACAACTATGGCGGTAATGAAGTCTCTGTAAGTAGTAGAGGCCAGGTGCCTGCTCTTCACAGGCCAAAGCTAGGGAACCACAATTACCATACAGTTTGTCAAGGTTGGAGAGGCAGCTAAGGGGAGTCACCTGTAGGGACTTTTGAGGTGGTAGGAAGCATAGCATCTCTGGTGGCAAACAGATGAGTGGTCACCAAAGAGAGTGCTGCCTCCCATCTATGATGGGAAGAAGGCAACATTGGCAGAGCAGGAGGCTGAGAACGGTTGCCCCAGTAAAAAGTCATGATCCTTGTGCAGCTCCTGGAACAAAGATGATTTTCAGAGGCAGTAGCTGTTGATTGAAGAGACTGCGGGGCTCCCAGGAGGAAGGACCTATCAATATCATGACACATGGATAATGTAATGATTCTCCCAGTCCTTCTCCCACAAAGCCTATAGCCCTTTTCCTGACAGTCTGCCTCCTCATGTTATAATAACGATACAAAGCTGAACTCATTATACTAGAATACCTCAGGTTTAGCATAACCCAAGAATAATAATGAGAATAATGGGAATAATGGCACGTATTAAGTGCTTAACATGTTCCAGGCCTTTCTTGGGTGCTTTCTTTTGATCATGACAAAATCCTAGCAAAGTGCATTTCACCTCCCAATGGAATGTGGACCTTGAAACTGTCACAGCCTAAGACTTTGTCCAAGAGCACATATTTTGCAGGTGGTAGATCTGTTGACACTCATGTGCCATGACACAAAACTTCTTATGTTTCCACTGTATCTCCCAACTGTTACTTTAAATGCTATTTGTTTAGGGGTGCTTGGGTGGCTCAGTTGGTTGAGAGTCTGGCTCTTGATCTAGGCTCAGGTCTTAATTTCAGGTTCATGAATTCAAGCCCTGTGTTGGCCTCCTTACTGGGTATGAAACCTACTTTAAAAAAAAAAATAGCACCAATAAAATGAACAAATAACAGAAATTCAGGATATAACCAATTGGAAAATGGTCCAATAACAAGTGTATACCAGTGCAAACAGGATTGCTATATGGGCATGTAGAAAACATCAGAATCCATGTCTTAATGAAATTAAGAGCTCCTAATGTCATCTATGGAATTAGTAAGAATATGACCAGACAGGAAATGTAAAAGAATTTAAACACATAGACCCCTTTGTATTGCCAGGGCATTTTATTCCAAGGTGGCAATCTCAGGATAAGATTGTGTAATTATCAGAGTAATTATTTTTCATTGCTCCCAGTAGGTGTCAATATGATTTTCTCTATTTTGTGCATTTCAGTATTATTTACTAACAGGAATATTGGTGCTTCCACAGTTTATTTTTCAGCTCTCATCAAAACTTCTTTTAATTGGATAAGGCCACCAATGATTAATGCAAGCAGAAAAACAAACATACGAATAAACAGTAGAGCTAGTGCCTGGTGTATATTAATAATTATTTTGGGTGTGAGACCTACTTCTCTGTCAGGTGGGGGGCCACTGTCTATACTACCACCCAATCCTCTCTCGTCACACGATGGCGGTTTCCAACCTTTCATACAGTGACAATGTTTCTTGTTGTTGCACACCCCTCTGAAGTTGCATGTCTTGACATCGCAGTCAAAACCCATGTCTTCGTAAAAAGTACAATTCTGTTTCAAACAGTATTTTCCTGGGCCACATGTTGCACCATCCACTACAAGCCCCATTTCTGGCGTATCTGTCCCATGGTGTGCGTCATATCCAAAGCATTTTTCTTCTGTAACACCTGGTATTATTATATGACGAAATGTAGTGTGCTCACCTCCACCAGGAATTTCATGGACATTACTACAGTGCAGCATTCCACAAAGAACATTATCTTCTTCACATTTAAAAGGTCTTCCTCCTCCTTGTGACACCCTCACTCCACAGTTGCCAAATCGGTCACCTAGTATATTCAAATGTTCATAACACTTCGGTGAAGCATCTTTAATTTGGAAGCCAAAAAGGGATTGACACTGCATGTCACGGTCACTACAGTTTCCTCTCACACAAACAGCTAATGCTGAACATGGGGTTCCATCTTGGGTGTACATGTCATTTGGACAATTATGCGTTTTCCCATCACAGTATTCTGGTAGATCACAAATACCAAGTAGGTCTCTGCAAATTGTTCCAGGTTGAGCAAATGTGCAGTTAACACAGCAGGGTCCTTCACTGCAGTCACTGCCAAGGGAGAGGTAACAATTGGTCTCACAACATTTATTCTCTTTACAATCTTTTAAGGAGCCACAGTCACATTCTTCTGCCTCATTTATGATCTTGTCACCACAACGAGGTGCTACATAAGGAAAATTTTTGTATAGGACATTTGGTATGCTCATACAAGGATCCCACCTAGAAATCCAGTGATGCAGTCTCGCATAAGAACAATTGCTCATTGTATCCATTAAACCAGGCTCAGGAGTCATAACACAGTAGCTTCTTCGAAAACATATGCAGCCAGGTACATCATGGCGGAGCCCCATATTATGACCCAATACATGTGCTGAAATGGTTGCAGCCAAAAATATGTGGTAATTTGCTACATATACAAATAATGATCCCCAGTTGGGGTTGCATGTTCCATCCAGGTGACCATAAAAATGCTGTCCTGAGATTTTATGTCCTGTAAGAAGCAATGAAGTATCATGTTCAATAAATCTGTGAATATTATAAAATTTCCACAACCCAAAGCTCTGTATAGCTTTGAATGCACTACTTTTTTTTGTTACATCTGTAGGATCCCGACCATTCCATATGCACAAAAGACGTACGTAGATGTCTATAAGACCCTGTTTGTAAATCGTATGGAGTACGTTGTTTATCATCACCACACCCTCTATTGCCTGTGTCACATTAGGCCTCATTAAATATAATGAGTGAGAAACTGTGTAGTGAATCTTTAAATATTTCTTATGTGGCCACCACAAATAAACAGGGGCTGCCCTAGGAGCTCCGGAAAGTATTGCCTCTTCATATGCCTGATTTGTAGATTGTTCTTCAATCTTACACCTTTGAGACTCTGACGGTCTTCCTTCTGACACAAGTAGAGAAATCACATGCTCGAATCTGGAAGAAGCCTCCAATGGTTTTATTTCATAAGTGAAGTCATCCACCTGCAGCATGCCATGCAGACCCCCGTAGCAGGTGTCCAGTGTGCCCATGGACCCAGGAACCCCTTCCAGGTAGCTGTGGTAGTAACAGTCTCGAGGGACAAACGGGTAGTCCTCCTGCATGGCACCTTGATCATTGTCAGTGATAACAGGAAAATGTTTGGGCAGCAAGCTCCTCTTGACTTTCATGTGAACCACATGTCTTTGGCCTCTGAAGTGGATCTTATAGGAAAGTTGGCCTTGTCTCTCAGCTCCACTCACTCTGTGGGACACCTTCCTGGGGATCACAACTTCAGAGGAAGTGAAGCGCCATCCCGGGAGGGCATGGGAGCAGCAGACCGGGGACAAGAGTAGCCAGAGCAGAGGCAGCCAGAGATCACCTGTCAAGTGGGCCTGGGCCCAGGCAGGCCCCATGAGTGAAGGAGCCTGTGACCACAGAAGATGCAGTCAGGTGGGGGGCAGGCGAGATGATCCCTGAAACAGCAGCTTTCCTGGCAGTGGAGTCCTGAGGAGACCAGAGAGAGACTGGGGACTGGGCAGAGGCCAGACAGGTGGAGGAGGGAGGGGAAGCTATTACATAATAATGGTGTGCTCATTAAGGAGGGGGGGGGGGCTGTGCTCAGTGAGTTGGGTGTCCTAGCACAGGGGACCTAGAGAAGAGGACAAATGGGAGGAATTGGGAACAACAGTGTGTATACCTGAGCTGAAAGGTCCCATGTTCTCTTGGAGAAGTCACAGGGGAAGAATAAGGGCATTTGGTGGAATTTTAAGTGAGCGAAGGACTTTTCTTTCTCAAACCTAAATGACATCAGGGATCAACATGTAATTAAAACAAAGGATGGAGGCTCAGTTGGTTAAGTGTCTGACTTCGGCTCAGGCCATGATCTTGCGGTTCGTGAATTTGAGCCCCACGTCAGGCTCTCTGCTGTCAGCACAGAGCCCGCTTTGGATCCTCTGTCCCCCTCTCTTTCTGTCCCTCCCTGCTTGTTCTCTCTCTCTCTCTCTCTGTCTCTCAAAAATAAACATTTAAAAAAATTAAGGAAAAGAGAAAACAAAGGATGGAGAGGAGAGTGGAAGCTTCTTAAAAGAATTTTGAGGAGAGAATTACATTCTCTGATACTTCATAACAACTGAATGCACTTGGGGTGATTGATGGAAAGAAGGAGTAAACAGAGGCCATAAGTAGAAAAATTAGCGTGTATGATAATAGTTTCTTATAAAGTTAAACTTCTAACCACCCTGTGTCCCAGCGATTCTGGCCCTAGGAAATTCCCCACAAAGACTTGTATGTGAATCTTCAGAGCAGTGTTATTCATGAAATTTATTCCACAAACTGGGAATAAACAACCAGTCCTTAATAGCTGAATGGTTAAAGAAACTGGCATATTCATCCAGTGGAATAATCCCTCATAAGTCAGAACTAACTTTTGATCCATGTAAGAATATGGATTTATCTCACAGGTATGATGATGACAGAAACAATCAGACCAAAGGAACTGAATACATGATTTAATTTGAATGAATTCTAGAATAGTCTAGAATAGGCTGTAATTTACGGAAATAGAATTTAAATCAGTAGTTTCCTGATGTGGCTGATGTGGCAATGGAGGAACGGAAGGAACTTTCTGGAGTGATAGGAAACTTCTGTATCTTCATTGAGGTGTGCTATGGATTCAATGTTTGTGTCCCTGCAAAATTCATAGGTTGAAATCCTAAGCCCAAAGGCGACAGTATTAGGAGCTGGGGCCTTTGGAACGTCTTTAGGTCATGAAGGTGGAGCCCTCACGAATGGGATCAGTGTCTTTATAACAGAGACCCCGGAGAGCTCTCTCACCCCTTCTGCCATGTGGCTTCACGGCAAGAGGTGCCATCTATGAAGCAAGAAGCCGTTCTCACCAGACAATAGATGTGTGGTTGACTTGATCTTGGACTTTGTATCTCCACAAGCGTGAGAAATAAAGTTCTCTTGTTTGTAAGACACACAGTCTACGGTATTTTGTTATAGTGGCCAAAACAGGCTAAGGTAGGGTGGTGGTTATAAATCAAAAGTCATCAAGATCCACTTTGAAATCTGTGTATTTTATTGTATGCTAAGTATACCTCAAAAAAAAAAAAGCATATGTCTTGTATGCTACGTATATTTCATTGTATGCTAAGTATAGAGGTATAACTGATGTACAATATTACATTCGTTTCAGGCATACACCAGAGTGATTTGACAATAAATAAAATAAAATAAAATAATTATTACATATTTCTCTTTCCACTTTCAAGGTAATCAAGGGAGAAGAGGGAAGTTACCATGTTATTAGACAAACTTCACAGTCTGTCACTGTCACCTTATATATGAAAGGATATTGTAATGAGACATATTGAGTATTCCTACGAAACTACTGGAATGATAATCTCTCTCTCCTAAAGGACCCCCATGCTTTTTTTTTCCAAGTAAAAAAACAAATAGTATTTGGATATTGGCATCTTTATTCCCATTTACCAGAAATTGTTCAAAGAACATGAACGATTTATCTATTGATCAGAAAAAAAAGTTTTATAACCTGAAAACATGTTTACTCACTATGAGCTGTAAATTGATTAAATCGGAGATTTCGGTGAGTTGTTTTTTTTTTTTTTTTTTTTTAGCAGTAAATAAATATCCAAAGCTGCAAACCACTTAGGAAGCCATCAGTTATGTATTTCCTACACTTCTGAAAACCTTTCTTCTGGAATCAATCTTTGTTTTTACTTTCAAAGTATGACTACTATAAATGACCATATTCATTAGCCTGCCACCTAAAAAGCATTAGCCATTAATTTGTGGAATGAACAAATAAGCAAGTTTTCTTGTGTTCTTGAAGTACAATATAGTTCCTTCACTTAAGTGCAGGATGCAGGAAGTATAAACTCCTAATGTGAATCCACCTGTACTCCACGATGAGGGCACTGAGGTCTAGACAAGGGCAGTGACCTGGCCAAGGTCACACAGCAAGCAGAACCCAGGTCTCTGACCCTCAGTTCAGAGAGGCCTGGGGCTCAGAGATAGGTCTCCTCTATCCCCAATTGGCAGAGAAGTGAACCTAGGACAAGACAGATACCCAACCTGGGGCAGTGGCAGACCTGAACATTTTGGAAATGCCCTGAGGGCTCTGACTGCCTCATACACACAGCCTGGAATGGAAAGGTGTAAGATGGGCCTGAGGGAACAGCCATACCAGGAGTAGGAATGACTCTTGCCCCATGGCCCGGAGAGGGGACATGAAGATGGCCTGGCAGGGCTACTGGGCGGAGGTGGGATGAGCAGATGGCTATGGCTTTTGGGCCATCAACACTTGCTCAAATTCCCCTACCTGAGTGTGACTGTTGCCACTGAGCCAGGGGTCATATATCCCCAAATCTCTCTTTCTTCACCTTGTCCATCATAGCAAGCCTCACCAGTGATTGGTTATGTTTCCTGCTTTGTCCACCTCTGTTCTTAGACAGTGAGTTTTCCAAGTCAGGTTAGTTCTTTGCTCCTAGCACCCAGCATAGGTCCCAGCCCAAATAGATAGATATCTGGTGAATGTTCAGGATAAACCAGAGGTATGAGTACTAATGGTAGAATTTGAGGCACACAGATATGGCTATTCCTCGTGGAGACAGTCCTCTTCAGGAGGACCACACACAGTTCTGGGCTTACCTGCAGAATTGAGAGGCACAGCTATCCCCATAGGGGTGGGGCCAAGGTGGAGGAAAGAGGGTGCCCAAGGGCTGTGAGAGGGCCTTGGGAGAATATGAAGATAGGTGCTCCACTGGGCAGAGAGCAAACTGGCCCTGGGCTTGGACCTGGGGGTACAGCAGGGGGCAGGATGGTGGATAAGGTCCTCACAGAATTCAGTTCAGTGGAGAGGATAGAAGACAAATGAGAAAAGCAGCCAACAGAGGATGCCAGGTGTTGGGGAGGACATTTCAGCAAGACATGAGGTCTAGAAGAAGCTGCAGTGCAGGGGGGACAGCACCCTAGGCCAAGGGCACAAAGGCCTGCATGTCAGGAACCCCCAGTGCAGTGGTAGCAAAATGAATGGGGTGGTGGGCTGAATCTGGTGAGGGACACATGGGGCCTCTCAGAGGTGGCAAGGAGAGTCCCCAAACTTAGGGTGCTTGAAAGGATCCTGGGTGTCCTATCTTGGCCACCATCCTCTTGGGTCAACAATCTTGATATAGCTATACCTCCTAACTGGGCAGGGCTAGGCAGGTTTGGAATGCAGTGGGCCTGGAATATTCCCCTGGAGGTAGTGCCTCTATCATCATCACCTTCTTTGTGGCAGCTGCCCTTACTGACTGCCACCACATGTCAGAGTGTCACGACCAGGTGGTGGAGACAGGCAGAGGGCACCAAAGGACCTGCCTAAAAGTCACAAGGGCAGCAGCAGGACTCATGCCTGCATACCACTTCAAGGGGTCCTTACTCAGGATTTGGGGGCAAGGTTTAAGTTACAGCTTTTAGCTTTGCCCAGGACAAAGGCTCCTCTCACCTATGTTCTGGATCTAGTAGGAGTCTGCCGGCCTGCAGCTTACAAGTTACATGCGTCCTTGGCTCTGGCAGGTGCCTGAACCAGCCTCCAGAGCCCAGTGGCCAGGAGACCTACACCTGCCCAAACCCTCTATACTTGAGGCTCCCCCTCTCCAGCCTGTAACATGGTGAGCCCTCCCCCCCCCCAGGTAGTGCTCTGCAAGGCTGGGCTGCAGGGATTTAATTTTATTTTATTAAAGTATAGTTGACATACAATGTTACATTGGTTTCAGGTGTACAACAGTGAGATGACAAGTACATACAACACAACATCTATGCTCACCACAAGTGTAGTTACCATCTTTCACCATACCTGGGCTGCAGTGATTTTAAAAATCACAATTTGCAAAGCTCAGTGTTCCTTGAAAGGCCAAGTGAGCCCCAGAGCAACTCTCCCTATCCCCTTACCTTACTCCAATGGGAACAGATCACCCTGGACAGGGTCTTGTGTCAGGGTCTCCAGTAGCTTGATGTGGTCTGATCCTCTAAATCACTGGCAAATTCAGAGCTGGAGAGGAATTGGTTCCAGCGAATCCAGCCTTCCCAGGCCCCTCCCAAAGATCAATGGGAAAACTGCTATCCATGGATAAAAACAGATTTGGGAGACTCCTAGAGTCCACGTAGAAAGTTTTAGCAACACTGGGGAACAATAACAACAACAACAACAACAAAAACAACAACAACAACAAAACTCAGAATAATCATACAAGAAGAGAAGTAAGTCTTCATTTTGCCTGCATCATCCCATCCCACGCCAGCATTGTTCAGCACCAAGAAAGGACTTCCAAACTAGAAACTTTTCCTCTTACCAGCAAAAGAAGAACAGAGTGAGTGAACAGCTTCTCCAGCCTCATGGGGCAGTGCACAAAGGTCCCACCTTAGTTTCATTCCACCTAGACCAGCAAAGTTAACACATAATGAGCTGACTAGAAGCAAGGAGGAAAAGCAGAGGCTGTTATTAGCAGACACACAGTAGGAACAATGGTGGTTTACAAATACCTGCTTTGCAAACAAACTCAGATTTGGCCACTCATGAAGCCAGCCACCTACTCAGACTCCATGGACTCACTGTGGATCTTGCCAACTTTCTCCCCCCAGATATTTGCACTTACTGACACCAGCCTCCTTGTTCTCTCCCCCTGTCCCCAGTGGAGACCAAGAGGACCAAGAGCCATGCCTGCAGCCAAATCACACTTCTTTAACCATACAAGTATAAGTGGTGGAGTCCCATCAGCATTCCAGCACTTGGGCTTAGCCTCTTTAGCTGTACCTGCATACCACAGGCCTGATGCCCATCATTGGCCTCCACTGCAATGTGCATGCCTAGGGGGAGAGTGGGTAGCCACAGTTGAGTGCACAATATCTAGCCCTTCCCCCTACAGCTGCTTGCAGGTCTGGACTAGGCCCTGCTTCTCTCATTGGCTGGTACCACCATGCCCACCAGTAGCTATTCTCTCCAGCTGTATACCTACATACCCCCAGCCCAACACCCATCACTGGCCTCAGTGTGGTGTGTATACTTGGGGAGACAGAAACGCCTCAGAGCTGCCAGTCTGTCCATAGTTGGCCCCACTCCTTGCTACCTGCCCTGGTCCTCATCACTAAAAGCATGTCTGCAAAAGGCATCTGCCACTGCATTGGCACCTACAGCTTTCCCCACAACTGAGGGTGTGCACATCACTGGCTCTGGTAACCCTTACTGCCTTCCCTGGTCCCTAGCTACCAGACCTGGAGGTACCACTAAGGAACTCAACAACTTTGCAGCTCCTGTACTTGCCAAGGACTGCATAGTTGGCAATGCTGTGAACTTCAGCGGCCCAAGCTGAGGAGACATCAGGTCCCCCCGCCCCCAGACCCAGTGAGAGCCATCACATATTCCCATACTTGGCACCCAGGTCACACAGCATGATCTCGTGTGCCATCCACCTGAAGGTGAAAGGCTTCCCATACTAAACTCAGTCCATGATGTCTGGAAGAGGTGACTGCATCTTCAAATGTACTGACACCTATGAAAGTCTACATGGATCACGAATATTCAGGAATATGTGTTTCCTCCAAAGAAATACAGTAAACCTCCAGTAACTGGCTCCAAAGAAATGGAGATCTAGGAATTGTCTGACAAGGAATTCAAAATAATTGTTAAACAGGTGCTCAGAGAATTACAAGAGAATACAGATAAACCATTCCATGAAATCAGAAAAAATAATGCAAAAACAAAAGAAGTTCAACAAAGAGAGAAAACAAAAAGGAACAAAACAGAAATATTGGAGCTGAAGAATACACTGACCTGCAGAACAGAGAGCTTCAGCAGGAAACCTGGACAAGCAGAAAGAGAATCAGTGAACTCAAAGACAGTTCAATTCAAACTAACCAATCAAAGAAGAAAAACATGAATGAAAGGGAAAAAAGAAGGCCTACAGGAATTACAGGACATCATCAAGAAAAGAAAGAAGGAAGGAAGGAAGAAAAGGGGAGGGGAGGGAAGGGAAGGAAAAAAGATAATGTACACATCATTAGAGTCCCAGAAGAAAAACAGAGACAGAAGGGGTAGAAATTTATTTAAAGTAATCATGACTGAGAACCTCTCAAACTCGGGGAGAGATTTGGATGTCCAAGTTCATGAAACTAATATGTTGCCTCAAAATCTCAGTGCAAATGTTCTTCTATAAGATACATAATCATTAAACTGGTTCATAGGGTAGGCATAATTTTAATTAAAAAAAAAATCAGTATCTTCCACACTGGTTGTGCTGCACCACAGTCCCACCAGACACATACATGAGTTCAGTAGTTCCACATCCTCACCCAAACCAATGACTCTTGCGCATGCCAGGGGATGAGAAATAGTATCTCATTCCATTTGCAATGTGCATTGCCCTGATAACTAATGATGTTATGTGTCACTATTATGTTTATTGGACACATCTATATTTTTTGTTATGAAGTGACAGTTCAAGTCTTTCTTGCCCATTTTTGTATTGGGCTATTTGTCTTAGTGTTATTGAATATAAGAGTTCTTCAAATACTTTGGATACACATTTCTTTGTTCTTATGTGTTGTGCACAAGTATTCTCTTCTGGTTTAAGGCTTCCTATTCGTTTTGTGATGGTGCCTTTTAAGGAGCTGATACTTTTCATTTTTATGAATCCCAATTTATCATTTTTGTTATCATTAATACACATTATGTCCTAAAAAAATCTTTGTTTAATCTGTTACTAAGAATATTTGTCTTATTAAAATTTCTAGAAAGGTAAGCATCTTAGCCATTACATGTAATTGTAAGATCCTCCCCCCGTTAATTTTTGTGTATGGTAAGGATAGGAGTTGAGGCTAACTTTTTTCCTATATAAACATCCAGTTTTCCTACCACTTTTTGTTATAGACTATGCTTTCCCTATTAAATTATCTTGGGGCATGTATTAGTTTTCCATTGCAATTGTAAAAATTACCATATCCTTGCTGCTTTAAAATAGGAAATTTATTTTATTTTTTTCCATTTAAAAAGGTTATTTTATTTGCATAGTATTTTTGTAAAGATTTTTTTAGTAATTTTTTTTTTCTTTTCAAATTTTTTAAATTCCAGTTAGTTAACACACAGTGCGATACTGATTTCAGGAGTAGAAGTCAGTGATTCATCACTTACATACAACCCCAGTGCTCATCATAACAACTGCCCTCCTTAATACCCATCTCCCACCTAGCCCATCCCTGACCCACCTCCCTCCATCAACCCTCAGATTGTTCTCTATCTTTAAGAGTCTCCTATGGTTTGTTTCCCTCTCCCTTTTTTCTTTGTTTCTCCTTTCCAGCTGTTTATCTGTTTCTTAAATTCCACATATGAGTGAAATCATATGATATTTGTCTTTCTCTGACTGATTTATTTCACTTAGCATAATACCCTCTAGTTCCATCCACCTTGTTGCAAATGGAAAGATTTCATTCTCTTTGATGGCTGAGTAATATTCCATTGTATATGTGTATATACATATATACCACATTTTCTCTATCCATTCATGAGTCAATGGACATTTGGGCTCTTTCCATAATTTGGCTATTGTTGATAATGCTGGTATAAACATTGAGGTGCATGTACCCTTTCAAATTTGTATTTTTGTATCCTTTGGGTAAATATCTAGTATTGCAACTGCTGCGTTATAGGGTAGTTCTACTTCTAACTTTTTGAGGAACCTCCATACCATGTTCCAGAGTAGCTGCACCAGTTTCCATTACCACCAACAGTGTAAGAGGATTCCCATTTCTCCACATCCTCACCAACATCTGTTGTTTCCTGTGTTGTTGATTTTAGCCATTCTGACAGGTGTGAGATGATATCTCATTGTGGTTTTGATTTGTATTTCCCTGATTATGGGTGATGTTGAGCATCCATTCATGTATCTGTTAGTCATCTAGATGTCTTCTTTGAAAAAGTGTCTATCCATGTCTTCTGCCCATTTCTTAACTGGATTATTTGCTTTTGGGTGTTGTTTGATAAGTTCTTTATGTATTTTGGATATTAACCCTTTATCATTTGCAAATGTCATTTGCAAATACCTTCTCCCATTCCAAAGGTTGCCTTTTAATTCTGTTGATTGTTTCCTTTGCTGTGTAGAAGATTCTTATCTTGATGAAGTCCTAATAGTATATTTTTGCTTTTATTTCCCTTGCCTCAAAGATGAATCTAATAAGTTGCTATGGCCAATGTCAAAGAGGTTACTGCCTGTGTTCTCCTCTAGGATTTTGATGATTTCCTGTCTCACATTTAGCCCTTTCATCCATTTTGAATTTGTTGTTGTGTACACTGTAAGAAAGTTGTCCAGTTTTATTTTTCAGCATGTTGCTGTCCAGTTTTCCCAACACCATTTGCTGAAAAGACTGTCTTTATTCCATTGGATACTCTTTGTTGTTTTGTTGAAGATTAGTTGACCATATAGTTGTAGGTCCATTTCTGGGTTTTTCATTCTGTTCCATTGATCTATATGTCTGTTTTTGTGCCAGTACCATACTGTCTTGATAATTACAGCTTTTTCATCATCATACCTGTGAGATAAATCCATATTCTTACATGGATCAAAAGTTAATTCTGACTTATGAGGGATTATTCCACTGGATGAATATGCCAGTTTCTTTAATCATTCAGCTATTAAGGACTGGTTGTTTATTCCCAGTTTGTGGAATAAATTTCATGAATAACACTGCTCTGAAGATTCACATACAAGTCTTTGTGGGGAATTTCCTAGGGCCAGAATCGCTGGGACACAGGGTGGTTAGAAGTTTAACTTTATAAGAAACTATTATCATACACGCTAATTTTTCTACTTATGGCCTCTGTTTCCTCTTTCTTTCCATCAATCACCTCAAGTGCATTCAGTTGTTATGAAGTATGAGAGAATCTAATTCTCTCCTCAAAATTCTTTTAAGAAGCTTCCACTCTCCTCTCCATCCTTTGTTTTCTCTTTTCCTTAATTTTTTTAAATGTTTGTTTATTTTTGAGAGAGAGAGAGAGAGAGAGAGAAAGAGAGAGAACAAGCAGGGAGGGACAGAAAGAGAGGGGGACAGAGGATCCAAAGCGGGCTCTGTGCTGACAGCAGAGAGCCTGACGTGGGGCTCAAATTCACGAACCGCAAGATCATGGCCTGAGCCGAAGTCAGACACTTAACCAACTGAGCCTCCATCCTTTGTTTTAATTACATGTTGATCCCTGATGTCATTTAGGTTTGAGAAAGAAAAGTCCTTCGCTCACTTAAAATTCCACCAAATGCCCTTATTCTTCCCCTGTGACTTCTCCAAGAGACCATGGGACCTTTCAGCTCAGGTATACACACTGTTGTTCCCAATTCCTCCCATTTGTCCTCTTCTCTAGGTCCCCTGTGCTAGGACACCCAACTCACTGAGCACAGCACCCCCCCCCCCCTTAATGAGCACACCATTATTATGTAATAGCTTCCCCTCCCTCCTCCACCTGTCTGGCCTCTGCCCAGTCCCCAGTCTCTCTCTGGTCTCCTCAGGACTCCATTGCCAGGAAAGCTGCTGTTTCAGGGATCATCTTGCCTGCCCCCCACCTGACTGCATCTTCTGTGGTCACAGGCTCCCTCACTCATGGGGCCTGCCTGGGCCCAGGCCCACTTGACAGGTGATCTCTGGCTGCCTCTGCTCTGGCTACTCTTGTCCCCGGTCTGCTGCTCCCATGCCCTCCCGGGATGGCGCTTCACTTCCTCTGAAGTTGTGATCCCCAGGAAGGTGTCCCACAGGGTGAGTGGAGCTGAGAGACAAGGCCAACTTTCCTATAAGATCCACTTCAGAGGCCAAAGACATGTGGTTCACATGAAAGTCAAGAGGAGCTTGCTGCCCAAACATTTTCCTGTTATCACTGACAATGATCAAGGTGCCATGCAGGAGGACTACCCGTTTGTCCCTCGAGACTGTTACTACCACAGCTACCTGGAAGGGGTTCCTGGGTCCATGGGCACACTGGACACCTGCTACGGGGGTCTGCATGGCATGCTGCAGGTGGATGACTTCACTTATGAAATAAAACCATTGGAGGCTTCTTCCAGATTCGAGCATGTGATTTCTCTACTTGTGTCAGAAGGAAGACCGTCAGAGTCTCAAAGGTGTAAGATTGAAGAACAATCTACAAATCAGGCATATGAAGAGGCAATACTTTCTGGAGCTCCTAGGGCAGCCCCCGTTTATTTGTGGTGGCCACATAAGAAATATTTAAAAATTCACTACACGGTTTCTAACACGTTAACTGTACGGAATACTAATTACACTCGTATAATTGAAAATGTAGTGATTTTGAACAACATATTACATACCATTTACAAACCGAGTCTCCTAGATGTCAACATACGTGCTTTGTGCATATGGGATGGAATGGACAGGATTAATTTTTATGAGTTCTCGACTATTCAAGCAGCTATAACTGAATATGGTTTGTGGAAGTTCTATGCTTTGTATGATGCAATTCGTCATGATACCTCAATACTTCTTACAGGACATAGACTCTTTGGGGCCTTATATTATGCCCACCACAATGGAATGTGCAACCCCAACTGGGGAGCAGCATATGTATGTGTAACAAATTATCACATATTTTTAGCTGCAGCTATTTCAGCACATATAGTAGGTCATAGTTTGGGCATCCGACATGATGTACCCGGTTGTCATTGCTTTCGAAGAGAACACTGTGTCATGTCTCCTGTACCTGGTTTATTGGATATGATGAGCAATTGTTCTTATGCAAGATTGCATCACTGGATTTCTGGTTGGGATCCTTGTTTGAGCATACCAAATGTCCCATACAGAAATTTTCCTTATGTAGCTGCTCGTCGTGGTGACCTAATTGTAGATCGGAATGAACAATGTGATTGTGGCTCCTTAAAACAATGTTCTAAGAATAAGTGTTGCAAGACCAATTGTGTCCTTTTCCGTGGCAGTGATTGCAGTGAAGGACCCTGCTGTGTTAACTGCAAATTTGCTCAACCTGGAACGATTTGCAGAGACCAACTTGGTATTTGTGATCTGCCAGAATACTGTGATGGGAAAACACATAATTGTCCAAATGACATGTACACCCAAGATGGAACCCCATGTTCAGCATTAGCTGTTTGTGTGAGAGGAAACTGTAGTGACCGTGACATGCAGTGTCAATCCCTTTTTGGCTTCCAAATTAAAGATGCTTCACCGAAGTGTTATGAACATTTGAATATACTAGGTGACCGATTTGGCAACTGTGGAGTGAGGGTGTCACAAGGAGGAGGAAGACCTTTTAAATGTGAAGAAGATAATGTTCTTTGTGGAATGCTGCACTGTAGTAATGTCCATGAAATTCCTGGTGGAGGTGAGCACACTACATTTCGTCATATAATAATACCAGGTGTTACAGAAGAAAAATGCTTTGGATATGACGCACACCATGGGACAGATACGCCAGAAATGGGGCTTGTAGTGGATGGTGCAACATGTGGCCCAGGAAAATACTGTTTGAAACAGAATTGTACTTTTTACGAAGACATGGGTTTTGACTGCGATGTCAAGACATGCAACTTCAGAGGGGTGTGCAACAACAAGAAACATTGTCACTGTATGAAAGGTTGGAAACCACCATCGTGTGACGAGAGAGGATTGGGTGGTAGTATAGACAGTGGTCCCCCACCTGACAGAGAAGTAGGTCTCACACCCAAAATAATTGTGAAGGTAAACAAGGCAGTACTTCTACTGACTCTTCGCTTAATTCTTTTTGTGACTTCAATCATCATTGGTAGGTTTCATCATTTAGAAGAGATACCAGAAGAAGAGAGACAAAGAAAACCCCCTAAACGCAAGTAAATACTAACTGGAATGCACCAGATGGGGAAAATCACATTGGCATATATAAGGAGAAATGATCAATAATGTGATAATTACATAATCTTATAGCCATTCTGAAATTGTCATCTGAAAATAAAATGGCAATTTAAAAAAGTTCTGTGTGTTTAAATTTATTTAACGTTTCCTGTCTAGTCATATTCTTATTATTATTAGAGATGATAGTAGAGACTCTTAGATTCATTAACAAGAAGACCAGTACTCTTCTAAGATGTGGATTCTAACATTTTATAGATGCCTGCATAGCAAATCTTGTTTGCTCTGGTATGCACTGGTTTTAACGAGTTATTGGACCATTTCCCAATTGGTTATATCCTAGACTATTGTTCTTTGTTCATTTTATTGATACTGTTAAACAAATAGCACTTATTTATTTTTAATTTTTTTAAAAATTTTTTTTTCAACGTTTATTTATTTTTGGGACAGAGAGAGACAGAGCATGAATGGGGGAGGGGCAGAAAGAGAGGGAGACACAGAATCGGAAACAGGCTCCAGGCTCTGAGCCATCAGCCCAGAGCCTGACGCGGGGCTCGAACTCACGGACCGCGAGATCGTGACCTGGCTGAAGTCGGACGTTTAACCGACTGCGCCACCCAGGCGCCCCTTTTAATTTTTTTTTAAATGTTTATTTATTTTGGAGAGAGACAGAGTGCGAGTGGGGGAGGGGCATAGAGAGAGGGAGACACAGAATCCGAAGCAGACTCCAGGCTCTGAGCTGTCAGCACAGGGCCCGATGCAGGGCTCAAAACCACAAACTGTGAGATCATAACCGGAGACGAAGTTGGACCTTAACCGACTGAGCCACCCAGGCACCCCTAAACAAATAGCATTTAAAGTAACAGTTGGGAAATACAGTGTGAACATAAGAAATTTTGTGTCATGGGACATGAGTGTCAACAGATCTACCACCTGCAAAATATGTGCCCTTGGACAAAGTCTTAGGCTGTGACAGTTTCAAGGTTCACGTTCCACTGGGAAATGAAATGCACTTTGCTAGGATTTTGTAATGATCAAAAGAAAGCACCTAAGAAGGGTCTCGCACATGTTAAACATGTAATACATGCCATTATTCCCATTTTCTCATTATTACTCTTGGGTTTTGCTAAACCTGAGGTATTCCAGTATAATGAATTTGGCATTGTATCTTTATTATAAAACCATCATCTGAGGAGCCATCTATTACTGACTGATGTATTACTGCTTAAGGCTTCTGGTAACTGAAGTTGTAGTAACTCACATACAAATCTTAGGAAGTATCTGAACAGAGACTGTCTGTAAAGTACAGGGTGGAACTGTCTGATACATGTACAGAGAAAAAACTTACACTAAAGGAAACAGGAAGCAATCACTTCAGAAATCATGCTCGAGAAGGGGGTCTCGTAAGTGACGTGTGGTAGACTTGTGCTATGTAAATGCCTTAGGCCTCAGATCCAATTTCTTTCCAAAAATATGGTGTCCAGATGAGAATAGCACCAAAGGGTAGAGGAAGGATACAGCAGTAGAGAATCAATAAGAATGCCACTCTGCACCGTTGTAATCTGTCCATTTTTTATAGAGCTCTTACTCAGCACTTCTTGTCCAGATAGCTTATCTGGTAGAGTGATCTGGTTCCCTGGTCTCAGTGGCGTGAGCCCCTGTGTACTGTGCCCTTGTCAAACTTGTGTTTCTGCATTTGCACTTGGCACCAGTATCTACTATCTACTAATGAATAAATCATGGGAATAAAAGGCCCAGCATAGGGAATATAGTTAATGATATTGTAATGGGTTGTATGGTGACAGATGGTAGCTTCACTTGTGGTGAGCAAATCAGGATGTATGGATAAATAGAATCACTGTGATGAGTGACAGGCTGCAAACACCCCCACCCCCACCCCCACCCCCAGAGGGATATGTATGTTATTCCTTGGGCACTCCTGGCTGCCCAAGAACAAAGGAGAGGGGGGAAACAAATGGTTAACTGATAGAGATCACAGTTCTTCAGGACATGAGTCTCCATCAGTTTACAAATATCTTAGTAAATTACAAGAAAAAGACAATATTATCAATAGTCTAATCTCCAGAAACCTGTAGACTCAGTTTCCTGGAGCCTCAACATCACCCTCTCCTCCATAGTGATGTGGGGAACAAAGGCAAGAAGGAAATGGCAGGTACAATTAAATTTTCTTATAACCTGCAGCCCACTGACAAATACTTGAGGCTGGCAGAGTAAAACGTTTCTCCAGTAACTCCCTACAGTCTTAATGTTAATGCCTTACTAGAGGAAAAACATCTTTAGCTTGACAATAGCAAGGCCTCAGGAATTTTAGAAGTCCTCTTTAGCATATCAAAGTCCCTCTGGAGGCCTCTCTTTAGTCTTTACCTCCCCCAATTCCATAGTATATAACTAGTTCTTCACAACTTCAGCACAGCTCTCCCTGCCCACGGGTCCTGTCCCCATGCTTTAATCAAAATCACCTTTTTGCACCAAAGACGTCTTCAAGAATTCTTTCTTGGCCATCAGCTCTGGAACCCATGAACCCCCATCACCCCTAAACTTCATCAACTGTGTTATACACCTGAAAGTAATGTAACATTACTCAAATAAAAAAATTTTTTTTACACCACATTAAGGGGCATCTGGGTGGTTCAGTCGGTTAAGCATCTGACTCTTGATTTCAGATCAGGTCATAATTTGTCATAAGATCAAGTCTTGCATTGGGCTCCATGCTGGACTGGGCATGGAACTTGTTTAAGATTCCCTCTCTCCCTCCCTCTGCCCTTCATTCTCTCACACTTTTCGCTCTCAAAACAAACAACAAAAACAACCCACATTAAGATACCACTGCATAGCTACTGGAATAGTAAAAACATTTTAAGACTGACAATAACAAGTGCTAATGAGGATATGAAGCAACTCTCATCTATTGCTGGTGGGAGGCAAAACTATAGAGTTCTTTGAAAAAACCATTTGGCTGTTTCTCATCAAGGTAAACATATACTGGACTATACACTCAGCAATCCTACTTCTAAATATTTATCCTAGTGCATTGAGAACATAAGTCCATACAAAGATCTGTATACAAATACTCATAGAAGCTTTGTTCATAATAGCCCCAAACTGGAAACAATCCAAATGTCAATCAATGGTGAATGAATAAGCAAACAGTGGTATATCCATACAATGGACGGCCACTCAGAAATAAAAAGGAACCAATTCCTGATTCATGCAACAACATGGGTGGATCTCAAACTAATGCTGAATTAAAGAAGTCAGATCCAATACACTGCAATACAGGATGACTATTTTATATGACATTTTGGAAAAGGCAAACCTATGGAGCCAGTCAGTGGTGTCAGGGGTTGGAGGGAGGGGGCTGACTGCAAAGAGGCAACAGTGAAAGTTTTTGGGGTAAAAAATGTTCTATATCTAGCCTGGGATAGTGGTTTCATGACCATGCATATTTAGCAAATTTTACTATCTACAAATTATACCTCAATAAATCTTTTTTTCAATAAATCTTTTAAAAATAACAACAGCAACAACAAAGAGTCTTCCACCTGCAGTGTGATGATGATAGCGGTTATTCTGCATGCCAAACACCCTGTGGGGATGTTATTCTAACTGCTAAAGATACCAGGCCCAATTATATACCTGGAGATTTGGGGAAGTGACCACTGGCTTGGACTACAGACCACTGAATTCACAGTAAGCTGGATATCAGCTAGGATTCCACTTATTGCCTGACAATCATAAACTTTGGAGCTCTGAGTATCCACGTCAATGTTGAAATTTAGTCCAATTACCCTGGGTATTTCTCTTTAAAATAAAAAAAGTGATAACTGACATAGTTGATTAATATCTACCATATTTGTAAACATTTTCTGTTCATTATGCTTGTTCTTTGTCTTTCACTTTTTTGTCTTCTGTGGTTTTAATTATGAAAATTTTTCTCATTCAAATGAAGTGTAGAAACCTCAGTTTCATTAAGCCCTTTTGCCATTCCCTTTTTGGTGTATTTGTCTTAAATATTTCCATGTATATTTCCACCATATACATTGAGAATTACATTAGACAATATTTTTTTTTCAGCAATCAAACATAATTTAGTAAATTCAAGAAAAGGAAAGTCCATTGTGTTTACTCATGTTTTTACTTCCATTCTCCTTCCTTAGAGCTGTTGTAAGATTCATTGTTTTATAATTTATTTTCTGCCTCAAGAATTTGCTTTAGCCATTGTTTTGGCCGGTCTGTGACAACTTCTCTTAGTTTACCTTAATTTGAAAATGTCTTGATTTCCTCTTCATTCCTGATGGATATTTTTACTGTATATAAAATTCTGGATTATTATTTTCTTTTAACTCTTGTGGAATATTTTGCTACTTCCTTCCCACCTCCATGGTTTCTAATGAGAAATCTACTATTTTTCAATTTATTTTTCCTCTGTAGGTAATATTAGGCAAGATGTTTCTCTCTGCGCATTTTCAAGATTTTTTCTTTGTCTTTAGTTTTCAAATTTTTATTATGATATGTCATAGTATGGATTTCTTTGGGTATATCCTGTTTGTGGCTCTCTCACATCTTGAATCTGTAGGCTATTTTGCAAAATTTGAGAAATCTTCAGTCATGAATTCTTTAGGTAATTTTTAGCCCAGCCCTATTTTTCTCTTTTTTTTGCAACTGTGATAAACCTGAATGTTAGATCTTTTGTTATAGTCCTACAGATCCCAGAGGCTCTTCATATTTTTTCCAGTCTATTTTCTCTCTGCTTTCCAGATTTGGTAACAACTTTTCTGTACATTCAAGTTCACCATTTGTTTCCTTTGTTCTATTTTGTTGTTGAGTCCATCCAGTGGCTTTTTGGCTTTAGGTTTTGTACTTACTTGTTACAAAATTTTCATTACTTTGTTTTCTCTCTCATATACTTCTTTGGAGAAACTATTTCTGCAAGTTTTTGTTTTTTCAACTGTTTCCATCATATTTGTTATTGCCAACTGAAACATTTTATGATTGCTGCTTCAAAATCCTCATCAGATACCTCCAACATCTGTTAGAGTTGGCATATACAGATTGTCTTTCATCGTTTAAGTTGAAACTTTTCCTAGTTTGTTCTATGTTAGGTAAATTTTCATTTTATTCTGAGCACTTTGGGTGCTATATTTTGGGGCTTGAGATATTATTTAAGTATCAGGCCCCCCCTCTGATATTGCACTAGCAGTGGAAGCATTGCATTGTTATTGCTAGTGGTGACAGATGTCCAGGTTTCAGATGACATGCCAAGAGGAAGGAGAACCTCATACTGATAAGGTGTGGAAGTTCACTTTCACCCCTTTTGACCTCTTCTAATATTACCCTTGCTATGAGGTTGAAGGATGCCTCATTACTGCTACCCAATCCACTAACACTGCCAAATGAGGACCCCATTACTACATGACGAGAATGAAAGTCCCAGAACTCTATTTGACCTTCTCTGACACCATCCCAGTGCAGGGCCTGAGACAACTCATTAGAAGTGGGTGTGATTGGATGTTTAATCCCTCATGTGGCTCATGCTAATGAGGATGCATATAGAGTTACAATACTTCCCATGACATTTGGTTGGTGTAGGACAGTTATTTCGTAAAAGGGTTCTGTCCAGGCTGCTCCTTTCCTGGTCCTCTGGTTAGAGAGAGCAAACTTGTCTTGGAGGCTTTTTTTTTTTTGTCTGTGTCTATTGCATTTCAAGGTTGTAGACTTCTCCAGACTGCAATGGGGGTAAGAGAAAATGCGGAGACACATCAATAAAAGAAAGGACAAGAACCACATGATCCTCTCAATAGATGCAGAGAAAGCATTTGACAAAAAAACAGCATCCTTTCTTAATTAAAAACCCTCAAGAAAGTAGGGATAAAAGGATCATACCTGGAGATCATAAAAGCCATATATGAAAGACCCAACGCTAATATCTTCAATGGGGAAAAACTGAGAGTTTTTTCCCTAAGGTCAGGAACAAGACAGGGAGGTCCACTCTCTCCACCGTTATTCAACACAGTATGGGAAGTCTTAGCTTCTGCAACCAGACAACACAGAGAAACAAAAAGCATCCAAATCGGCCAGGAGGAGGTCAAACTTTCACTCTTTGCAGGTGACACGATACTCTATATGGAAAACTCAAAAGATTCCACCAAAAAACTGCTAGAAGTGATTCATGAATTCAGCAAAGTTGCAGGATATAAAATCAATGCACAGATACCGGTTGCATTCCAATACACCAACAATGAAGCAACAGAAAGAGAAATCATGGAATCAATCCCATTTTCAGTGACACAAAGAAAACATAAAATACCTAGGAATAAATTTCTAACCAGAGAGGTGAAAAATCTATACACTGAAAACTATAGAAAGCTTATGAAAGAAATTGAAGAAAACACACACACAAAAAAAATGGAAAAAGATTCCATACTCCTGGATAGGAAGAACAAATATTGTTAAAATGTCGATACTACCCAAAGCAATCTACATATTCAATGCAATCCCTATCAAGATAACACCAGCATTCTTCACTGAGCTAGAACAAACAACCCTAAAATTTGTATGGAACCAGAAAAGGCCTCAAATAGCCAAAGCAATCTTGAAAAAACAAAACCAAAACAGGAGGCATCACAATCCCAGACTTCAAGCTGTATTACAAAGCTGTTATCATCAAGACAGTATGGTACTGGCACAAAAACAGACACTCAGATCAGTGGAACAGAATAGAGAACCCAGAAATGGACCCACAAACATACAGCCAACTAATCTTTGACAAAGCAGGAAAGAATATTCAGTGGAATAAAGACAGCCTCTTCAGCAAGTGGTGCTGGGAAAACAGGACAGTGACATGCAGAAAAATGAACCTGGACCACTTTCGTATACCACACACAAAAATAAACTCAAAATGGATGAAAGACCTAAATGTAAGACAGGAAGCCATCAAAATCCTTGAGGAGAAAGCAGGCAAAAACCTCTTTGATCTTGGCCGCAGCAACTTCTTACTCAACACATCTCCAGAGGCAAGGGAAACAAAAGCAAAAATGAACTGTTGGGACCTCATCAAAATAAGAAGCTTCTGCACAGTGAAGGAAACAATCAGCAAAACTAAAAGGCAACTGACAGAATGGGAGAAGATATTTGCAAACAACATATCAGATAAAGGGTTAGTATCCAAAATCTATAGGGAACTTATCACACTCAACACCAAACAACAACAACAAAAAAAACCAAAACAAACAAACAAACAAAAAAAACCAAAAACCAAAAACAAAAAACAAACAAACAAAAAAACCCAAAAATAAAAATCCAGTGAAGAAATGGGCAAAAGACATGAACAGACACTTTTCCAAAGAAGACATCCAGATGGCCAACCGACACATGAAAAAATGCTCAACATCACTCATCATCAAGGAAATACAAATCAAAACCACAATGAGATACCACCTCACACCTGTCAGAATGGCTAACATTAACAACTCCAGCAACAACAGATGTTAGGGAGGATGCAGAGAAAAAGGATCCCTTTTGCACTGCTAGTGGAATGCAGACTAGTGAAGCCACTCTGAAAAACAGTATGGAGGTTCCTCAAAAAATTAAAAATAGAACCACCCTACGATCCAGCAATTGCACTATTAGGTATTTATCCAAGGGATACAGGGATGCTGTTTTGAAGGGGCACATGCACCCCAATGTTTACAGCAGCACGATCAACGATAGCCTAAGTATGGAGAGAGCTCAAATGTCCATCGATGGATGAATGGATAAAGAAGATGTGGTATATACATACAATGGAGTATTACTCAGCAATCAAAAAGAATGAAATCTTGCCATTTGCAACTACATGGATGGAACTGGAGGGTATTATGCTAAGTGAAATTAGTCAAGAGAAAGACAAATATCATATGACTTCACTCATATGAGGACTTTAAGATAAAAAACAGATGAACCTAAGGGAAGGGAAGCAAAAATAATAAAAGCAGGGAGGGGACAAAACATAAGAAACTCTTAAATATGGAGAATAAACAGGATTGCTGGAGGGGTTGTGGGAGGGGGGATGGGCTAAATGGGTAAGGGGCATTAAGGAATCTACTCCTGAAATCATTGTTGCACTATATGCTAACTCTCTTGGATGTAACTTAAATAAAAGAAAAGAAAAAAGAAAAAAAGAAACAGCCACATCTTAAACTCGACAAGTTGTGCACATTTAATATGTATAGCTTTTTGTATGTCAATCATTTGTCAATAAAGTGGTTTTAAAAATTTAAAAAGTTAAAAAAAAAGAAAAGCAAGAAATTGGAGAGAAATTCCTGCCATGTTGTTCCTTAGGTCCCAATGTCCTTAGCTGGTTTGTATTCTTTGCTCCACCTTTCTGAACTTTCTTATGTTTGTTTTATACATAAAAAATGATGTTTTAACTTATAGTGAGCAAGAGCAATAGGGGTAAGAGTGTTTATCTTTTCTGAAAGCAGAAGTCCTCAATGCTATTTTTAAAGGAAATGGTCTTCTTCAGCAAGAGAAATGATCTTCTTTCAGCAAGAGAGATCAAGCCAAAATTACTTTTGGAAGCTTTCAATCAATCCTTCCCTACCTCTAGATCTCCCAGGATACCATCCTATCAGAAGCAGGCACTCTAGTCTTGCTACCAAAACTTTTCTAGGATTAAGCATCTGTAGTGTCCTATTCTCTCATTTCCTGGGATAGGTTTTCCTAATTTTTAAAAATATTTTTATTTTATTTTTGAAAGAGAGAGACAGAGTGTGAGCTGGGGAGGGGCAGAGAGAGAGGGAGACACAGAACATAAAGCAGGCTCCAGGCTTTGAGCCATCAGCACAGAGCCTGAAGTGGGGCTCGAACTCACAGACCATGAGATCATGACCTGAGCTGAAGTTGGACACCCAGAAAACTGAGCCAGCCAGGTGCCCCAGTTTTCTTAATTGTTAATCATCCTCGGCATAGGAGCAAATTTTATCCCCCCAGTTCAGTTCCAGACAAAAGTTTTTAATGCACCTTTCCTAAGACAGGGGTTATCTAGTTCTACCTGGATGAATGAGACAGTTTATGAAAAGGAACCTCCAAGCAAGTGTTAAAAGGTGGAAGAGGAACAGTAATCCTCCAGACTGAGAAGGCACATTGAAACAGAAAAATGAAGGACGTCGTTCCATACTGTTTACACAGGGTTTTATTCAGGGTAACTTACAAGAGTACTGAGTGAACAGTGATCCTGGCACTATGCAGCAATTCTCTGCAAAGTCAGGACCCTAACCCACAGATTTTATAAGACAAAGGGTAGTTATCTAAAGTGGTGCCATCTGTGCACCAGAGGAAAGATTAGAAGGCTTCTTGCATTCTGGTCAGAGTGTACATTAACCTCCATGAGGCCTGGAACACAGAGCCCCAAGGGAGTCATTGCATGGACATGAACAAGATGGAGGGCCAAAGATGGAGTCAGTGTTGTCAGCACTCCTACAGCAGGTTTCTGAGAAAACCAGCATGAATAGAAGAAACTTTTTCTGAGATGAAATTGAAAAGGACTATCATCAAAAATGCTTCCAATTGATAGTTGTAGAGCTCTTAATCTCCTAGTTAAATTAAAAGGTGGCAAGACTCATTGGCCAAGAATCCTTTTAAAACAGAATCTACTCAGTGTAGCATTAATATTTTACTGAATTGATTTTTACTCTATGTAATGTTTATATAGTTAAAGTCATCTTACAGATTATATGTTTTGCCAAACACTATGTCATAAATTCTCTACCAAATGATTTTGAGTATATTTTTCTCAAAAACATGAAAGGAGATACAATTTTTAAAACTTGTATATAAAACAAAAACTCAAAGCTATAAACTCTATAAAAATATTGAATATGGTAATTATAAAGGGAATTATATCAATGTTGTCTAGCTTATTTAGAAAATATTTGATACTGAATGTAGAATTTGATCTTGACAGAGTACAGAGTCATGATACAATTTAGTTCCATAGTGAAAAGTGATTGTACAGTCTAGGCCAACACAGTAGCATGAGGAAAATTATGAAGCAGAAATGAAGCTACATTGTAAGAGGACATAGAATGGAGTAGAGGAGGCTAGCCAGTTCTAATTATATTGAAGTTGCATAGAATTAGTGGAGCCAGAGCATCCTTGACAGCCAGTTGTTTCTGAAGAAGTGAAAGATCCGTGTTGCTAAGCAGGTGAATTTAGAACTTAGTTACCTGGGAGATAAAAGGAGGAGGGCTTATGTTTCCCTTTGTTATGTGAGGTCAACTACCAGCCTTTGCTCATCGATAAGTGTGGTACAAACCATTAAGAAAGAAAAGACCATGGAAATAACTGTTTATTGTGTTGGTAAGTTATCTGTTAAGTTTGGTTTTCTGCATGAGTTGGGAGCCAGAGTAGGACGATGGATAATGTGAAGTTTCTTAATTTTTGTTTTGTTTTCCTTTTTAAAGATGGAAGAAACTTGAGCATGGGTGGGGAGTAAGGTGCTGCAGTAGGGTGATCAACTACTCCAGTTTTCCTCAGACTGAGGACATGCCTGGGATGCGGGGCTTTCAGTTTTAAAACAAGGACAGTCCTGGGTGAACTAGAATGAATTGGTTACTCTGTCAGTAAAGAACAGATGAAATAGAGTTGAAAGTAGAGAACATTAACAGAATCAGTCCACATGTAGGTAAGAGATGTGATGTGGAACAGAAGATGAGGGGCTACTACCTGAATTTGGGGGAGAATTACTTTTCCACTGAGACTGGGATATGGAGCGGGATAGAAGAGAGGTAGAAATGCGTATGGATTCAGATAGGTATGTAACAGTGAAAATCGTAGAAAGCATTTCATCTTTAGATTTGGCATCACTAGGGGCGCCTGGGTGGCTCAGTCGGTAAAGCGTCCGACTTCGGCTCGGGTCATGATCTTGCAGTTTGTGAGTTCGAGTCCTGAGTCAGACTCTGTTCATTCTGTGTCTTCCCCTCTCTCTGCCCCTCCCATGCTCATGCTCTGTCTGTCTCTGTCTCTCAATAATAAATAAATGTTAAAAAAATTTTATAGATTTGGCATCACTATATATATATAGTGTGTTGAAGAATAAGAAATCCATTTTATATTGTGATTCAGTGGCCACACATATACAAACACCCCCAAAATTTTGGCACCATCTGTATGAGTTGCTAAGGGACTTCTAGGAATGGCCTCTAATATTTTTATTCAATTTCCTTTAAAAACATCCTGCAGGTCATGATCTGTCAAATTGATTTTATGACTCTCTAATTCAGACATTGGTGACAGACAGATGGGAAAATAGTGCATTCAAGCATGATGGAATAAGAGAGGAGATGCACAGGTAGAGAGGTCTTTAGGAATTTGACATAGCTGTAGGGAAAGAAAGAGTTGATAAAACATATGGAGGAGGGCTGTTGTCTACTTTGAGATTCCGATAACATTAGAAAACAAAGATTTTTTTTTTAATTTTTTTTTTTAACGTTTAATTATTTTTGAGACAGAGAGACAGAGCATGAACGGGGGAGGGTCAGAGAGAGGGAGACACAGAATCTGAAACAGGCTCCAGGCTCTGAGCTGTCAGCACAGAGCACGACGCGGGGCTCGAACTCACGGACCACGAGATCATGACCCGAGCCGAAGTCCGCAGCCCAACCGACTGAGCCACCCAGGCGCCCCAGAAAACAAAGATTTTTAATGACACTGCTTCACAGTATTAATGGAGGGTGATGTTCCTTTAGGAATTTGGGTGTCTGAGGTCCTAAGAATAATATAAGGAGGACAACGAATATGGCTCAAAGATTCTTTGGAGAATTTCCTTTTGTTGTCTGCTCTCAAGATGAGCTCTAAGTATAATAGGACATGGTTTATAGAGCTCAGCAGCCTTCTCTCCAACACTCTTTTGGCCCTTCTCACTTTCCATCCTCCCATCCACAATGATTCCCACTCCATAATAAACAACAAACATACAAAGAAAGCTATGAAGAGCAAATCTAGAAGTCAGGATTTCACCCAATTCAGAGATCTTTATCCTTGGAAGTTTTCATATAGTTGAATTTGTCTATGAACTTTGCTGTTCCCTTGTGGGCTACTTGCACCTTGGAATAAAGTGTTTATCCACTGCTCACATGGGTCCAAGCTCTCTAGGCAGGTTAACACTAAGAATATTGTTCAGATCAATACATCCTCCTATCTACCAGCACACATATAGCAAATCTAGAATAAATAATAAACTAAGATAATGTATATTAAGAAGGAAAAGATGAAGTCTACTTGGTTAACTATTTAACTCTGTGACTGAAAGGCAATCAGAATGAATGGATTTTTAGCTACTGACACTACACACAAATGAGGAAACCCAGAATATTAGGGATATGTAAATGTAATGTCCTAGAAAATGAAGAAAAGAGCAATAAGGCATAGGAAGGGTTGAAATATCAGCTGATTTCTTGTCTGCATTTCTTAGGATGGAGAACCCAGACAAACTATTCCAGTTCCAATTGTGGATTCCCTTTTTAAGATCTTCACACATATTGTTTTGAGCATCCCCCTGCCCCCACTGCAGTAGTGCATGCTAGTTTTGATAGAGAAATGGAAAAAGCATGTGACAGAATTAATCCAAGTTTTGTTTTGTTTGTTTGAAAAGAATCCAGCCTCACAACTTGTTATTGGTAACAAAAAATTACATAAATTATTGAATTTCAGAAAAACTTTATCAAGTTTTTTATATATGAGTTACAATATTTCAAGGCATTTCAAATTTTCCTGTGTAGGGCTAATTTTGAACACTCTTGTATTGATGAGTTTCATAAACTACATTGCTTAAAATCTCCCAGGGGTTTATGGAGGTCTATACATTAAGAGTCCCTAAATCATAACCTTTATTAGTCTTAGATTAATCTGGTTCAGATCATAATTATAATGGTCTGATTGCGTGTCTGTTTTCCCACAAACTCAGTGCTTCTTAGCCTAATTTTTGTCATTTAGCTGAGACTGTGATGAAGTCTACAGACACTCTCCTCAGCAAAAGAACACAAAACATTTACAATATTAAATACAATATTATAGGCACCTTAAAGCTCATTCTTGTGCCTGCCACAAATTTCTGCCCTAAACGGATAATTTATTTAATGCTCTCTATTTTTTAGTTCTCTAGTATCTAGCACAATATCTGTACTTCATATACTTCAAACACATAAATTCTTGTTTAACGCATAAGGAAAGAAATGAATGAGTGTTGCTAGTCAGACTGCATGCCGTGTACAGAAATTATCCACTGTCAAAAGCTGTCAGTAAATATATTTGAGCAAACATTAGGAATTTCCCCAATCCTAAAATTCCAAGCACTCTGATGATGTTGCCTCAAGAAGACAGAGTTCCTTTTCCCAAGCCTTTGAACTTTATAGATTCTCATTTTCTCTTTATAAGGCATTTTCTTTTGTCTTTGACATCCTTCTACAGATAACATTGTTGTTCTCCCCATTCCTTTAGAGGATATTAGCTTTTTAGGAATCTTTTCCTCTTCTAAAAATAATAAATATGAACACATTTTAAGTAGCATTCATCCATAATCCAAGTACTTCACCACTCCTCTCCCCTTTTTTCATTTTTCACTGTATAAAGAACTATAAGGGCATCTGGGTGGCTCTGTCAGTAGAGCATCTGACTCTTTGTTTTGGCTCAGGTCATGATCCCAGGGTGGTAAGATTGAGGCCTGTGTCAGGTTCCACACTGGCCATGGAGCCTGTTTAAGATTTTCTCTCTTTCCCCCCTTCCTGCCCTTCTCCCCAACTTGCACGTGCTCTCTCTCTCTCGAATTAAAAACAAAACAAAAAAAAAAGAACTATACTAGGCATTATAGGGATACTAAAATGAGTTAAAATCATAAATCTGGCACTCAGCAATCTTGCAGTCCACAGAGCTGTGAATGAATGCAAACACAGCGAGGAGACAAGTAAATAACTTGCAATAAAGAAAGATTAAAGCAAATCATAAGACCAATGCAAACTGACATTAAGAAGTGTATTGTTTATGATCTCTCCAGTTTTGACAGTCAAAGGGGAAAGTATCAATAGTTATACAGGGGCAACAGGCATAGACCAACATGGTCTTGGACAAAATGAGATACAGAGTCACCCTACTCTTAAGTCTCTTTAGTTTGGCGTTAAGTTTTTATTGTGGAGATTTTCATACCGCCTACATGGGTTGAGATAATTGTATGAAAACCCAAGTACTTATCATCAATCTTCAACCATTATCAACATATGGTCAATACTGTCTTATTATACCCCTCTAAATTCCCACCCCCAACTATTGAAAGCAACTCCAAAGCATTTTCTTAATTCATTAATCACTTTTTTGTCATTCAATTCTTTCTCATTTTCCTTATCCAATCCCACCACCTCCCCACCCTTTTATTTTCACTTTCAGCACCGCAGCTGATGTCCATTTCTGCCAGGACGCAGATCCTTAAAGGTCAGCTCTACACAATGACCAATTAGGAGGAACCAGAACAGCAGTGCCTCACACTCTTTTTCCCTGGACAGATGACTTCATAACGGTGGCTGGTGAGGCTGAGGTGGCCATGAGAATTGTTCTCCTGCTGTTCTGGGTTGGAATGTCTCTGTTCCCTTCCAGCTTCTCCCAGGCTGGGCCCTCCCAATGCCTCAGCCACCCAGAAGTTGTGGTCCCCTTAAAGGTGACTGGCAAGGGCAGAAGTGCAAAAACTCCAGGCTGGCTCTCCTACAGCCTACAGTTTGGGGGCTGGAGACATGTTGTCCATATGAAGATCAAGAAGCTCTTGGTTTCCAGACACTTCCCGGTATTCACATACACAGATCAGCGTGCTCTTCTCCAGGATGAGCCTTTTGTTCCCGACGACTGCTACTATCATGGTTATGTGGAAGGAGTCCCTGAGTCCCTGGTTTCCCTCAGTACCTGTTCTGGAGGTTTTCGAGGAATGCTGCAGATAAATGACCTTGCTTATGAAATTGAGCCCATCAGGCACTCTACCACATTTGAACACTTGGTTTATGAGATAAACACTAATGAGACACAATTCCCACCTATGAGATGTGGCTTAACAATGAAGGAAATTGCACTCCAACAGTTGAGATTTGAAGAGGCTAACAAACCAACTCTGAAGCAAAATTCTAATGATAAATGGTGGACCCACTCATGGTTTCTGGAGCTGATTGTGGTGGTAGAGAGCAATTTCTTAGTTTATTCTCAAAGCAACTTCTCAAAGGTACAGGAGGATGTGTTTCTTGTTGTCAACATAGTAGATTCCATTTATGAGCAGTTGGGTACTTATGTGATTTTGATTGGGATTGAGATTTGGAATCAAGGAAATGTTTTCCAAATGATAAGCATAGAACAGGTTCTGAAGGATTTCTCTCAGTGGAAACAAATCAGTCTTTCCCGGCTACAGTATGATGTTGCACATTTTTTCATAAAAAATTCACTTATAAGTGTACTTGGTATAGCCTATGTTGCAGGAATATGTCATCCTCCTATTGATTGTGGGGTTAACAATTTCCAAGGAGACTCGTGGTCTCTTTTTGCCCTCACTGTCGCCCATGAATTAGGACATACTTTGGGTATGCAGCATGATGAAGAATTCTGTTTGTGTGAGCAAAGTGGCTGCATCATGAATGCTACCAGAGTTCCAGCAAGGAAATTCACCAATTGTAGTTACACAGATTTTACAAAGACCACTTTAAACCAGGGATCATGTCTACACAATATTCCACATCCAGGGGAAGTCTTTATGCTTAAGCGCTGTGGGAATGGTGTGGTTGAAGGAGAAGAGGAATGTGACTGTGGATCTATAAAGCAGTGTCAACAGGATCCCTGTTGTCTGTTGAGCTGCACTCTGAGGCCTGGGGCTGCTTGTGCTTTTGGGCTTTGTTGCAAAGACTGTAAGTTCATGCCATCAGGGAAACTCTGTAGACATCAGGTCAATAAATGTGACCTTCCAGAGTGGTGCAATGGGACATCCCATCAGTGCCCCGAAGATGCATATGTGCAGGACGGGGTTCCCTGTGGTGACAATGCCTACTGCTATAGAGGGAGGTGTAACAACCATGAAGAACAATGCAGGGAGATTTTTGGTGAAGGTGCAAAGGGTGCATCTCAGAGTTGCTACAAAGAAATCAACACTCTGGGAAACCGTTTTGGCCACTGTGGTATAAATGGCACGACATACCTAAAATGTAATACCTCAGATATCTTTTGTGGCAGAGTTCAATGTGAGAATGTGAGGGTTATTCCCCATCTGAGAGATCACTCTAATTTGCAGCAAACTCACATCAATGGTGTCATCTGCTGGAGTGTTGACTATCATGTAGGAATGGACACACCTGATGTTGGGGAAGTAAAAGATGGCACCATGTGTGGTCCAGGAAAGATCTGCATTCACAAGAAGTGTGTCAGTCTGTCTCTCTTATCACAAGTCTGCCTGGCTGAGACCTGCAACATGAAGGGGATCTGCAATAATAAACATCACTGCCACTGTGACTATGGGTGGTCCCCACCGTACTGCCTGCACAGAGGCTATGGAGGTAGTGTTGACAGTGGCCCAGCATCTGCCAAAAAAGTTTTCTTGCTGCTAGTTGTGAGTCTTACTTTGTCTGTTTTGTTTTTACTGTCAACTGTTGTATTTATGTACTTTAGAAAACATTTTGGTCCCAAGGAGACTAAGGCACCATCTTCAGGTTAGGAAAATGCCTCTAATTTAATATCCTGTGCATTATTAAGTTTTAGTCTCTTGGCAGGGAAAATGTTACTACATGCCCAAAACCAAGCACATTACTGACAATTTACAGAAAAATGCAAGAAACTTCCCTTTTGTCAGTATCAGAAGTATCAGAAACATTGCCATTAAGCAAAGGTAATTCCTAACATCTTCCTATCTACTGTTCATTGTTATAAGCAGCAAATAAAGCTCCATTTCCCCCAAATTTATCCTTTTTGTGTTTCTTGAGCACAGATATGATTCATGGGAAAGGCAGGAGACAGGTATCTGAGAACGCAGACTTCATTTACTTCCAAAGTAACTTTTCAAAGGTGCAGAGAATGTATTTCTTGTTGACAGTGGATTCCATTCATCAGCAGTTGGGTACTTATGTGATTTTGAGTGGGATTGGGATTTGGGATATTGGAAATGTTTTCCCAATGATAAGCACAGAACAAACAGACTGCCAAGTTCATGCCATCAGGGGAACTCTGTAGACATCAGGTCAATAAATGTGACCTTCTGGCATAGTGCAATGGGATATCCCATCAGTGGCCAGCAGATGGGTATGTACAGAATGGGATTCCCTGTAGCAACAGTGCCCACTGCTATCAAAAGAGATGTATAAAGGAGGAGAAATTACTCAAATGTTTCTAACATTCTGCTCCAAAATCTGAAAAGAAAAATGATAATAATGTTTGTCCCACCCAACCTCCTGGGTTTATTTGGTAACCAAAAGAGAGAAAGAAATGAATTTTTATTAAAGTGTAAACAAATTGTTTGTTTAATAAAAACTCCTGACCCTCTTCCTTCTGTCCTTCCTGGCTTTCTTTGCTTTAATTTGGCAGTTTGGGTATGCTCTTGAAATATTTGTTTTGAGGGGCGCCTGGGTGGCGCAGTCGGTTAAGTGTCCGACATCAGCCAGGTCACGATCTCGCGGTCCGTGAGTTCGAGCCCCGCGTCGGGCTCTGGGCTGATGGCCCAGAGCCTGGAGCCTGTTTCCGATTCTGTGTCTCCCTCTCTTTCTGTCCCTCCCCCGTTCATGCTCTGTCTCTCTCTGTCCCAAAAATAAATAAACGTTGAAAAAAAAAATTAAAAAAAAAAAAAAAAAGAAATATTTGTTTTGAATATCAGAACATAATCTCTATGAGGTCAAGGTTGTTTTTGTCTTTTGTTGTTATATCCCAATACCAAGAACACTGCCTAATACAGAATACCTTCCTGGATGAAGTAATTAATTTGAATGAATTAATTGCATGAAATTTATTAGGAAGTAAAAATAATACTTTGGTTCTCTTTTTAAAACGAATGCAGCTCTTGCTCAAAATTAAATTTTAAATATTTAAAATACGTGCCATTTATAATGTTCCCTTCAGTGCCTTCCCAGTTTCTTTGTCTTCCAATTTTTCTTCTCAGTCCATTTGGAAATCCTGTCTCTTGAAAATACATGTTTAATCAGACACCTTCTATATATGGTCCAGATGATTTCTGAATGCCACTCTTTGTAAACTGAGTCAAACAACCTTTATAATATACTTTTCCATTATGTTTTGCACATATTGCATCCTCTGGCTATTTTCTGTTTTGAATATACTTGGCTGTGTCATAATTCTGCACACCTATACATGTAATTTCCATTGCCAAAATGCTGCTTACCGTCCTCCCCCACTCCCTTGCCCTGGGAAACTCTAATTTTCCTCTTAGAGGTCAAACATCTTATCTTTGGAAAAGCATTTCCTTGTGAAATATTAGATGTTCTACTTGTGTACTCCTGTCACTTTGTAGTCATCTCTTTGATGCACTCTAGAATAGATGAGGAGAAAGTCTAACAGCCAGGGACAGAAAGAAGAAAAGGATGTCTAGTGGAACCATAGAAACAGGGGAGGATGAACCAAGAAGACAATCTGATTAAACCTACTTTTAGAAGGTAAGTCAGAGAAAGGTTCACATGTTTTAAGCATATATGTTCACATAGAGACAAAAGGCAGCTGCTCCAATTTATTGATTCTCTTTTAAAAATGAGCATTTGGGGCACCAATTGACCATTTGGGGCGCCTGGGTGGCTCACCACATCGAGCTCTGTGCTGACAGCTCAGTGTCTGGAGCCTGCTTCAGATTCTGTGTCTCCCTCTCTCTCTGCCCCTCCCCTGCTCATTCTCTCTCTCTCTCTCTCTCAAAAATAAGCATTAAAAAAATTAAAACAAAACAAAAGAAGGTTAAATTTGATTACAGTCAAATTTACCAATATAATATTCTTTATTTTTAATTTGAGAGAGAGCACACAAGCTGAGGAGAGGGACAGAGGGGGAGACAGAATCTTAAGCAGGCTCCACGCTCAGCACAGAGCCTGATTCAGGGCTCAATCCCATGACGCTGGGATCAGACCTGAACCGAAATCAAGAGTCAGACACTCAACCAACTGAGCCACCCAGGATCCCCTATTAATCTAATATTCTATTTACTGGGTTTTATATTATTGCTTGAGATTACTTTGAGAGAATCCTTTTTATTTTTGGTAACATGTTGGCTTCAGTTTTAATGGTTAAATCTGGATTTTATTTTGCTATAAGGAGTGAAATAGGACTCCAACCATATATTTTTCAATTGGCTAGCCAGTTGTTCCAATATATTTTATAAGCCATTGTTTACTGTTTTACTGGTAAATTAAGATTTTGTATTATATTTTAATGTTAATTTGTTAGTCACATTATTTTACTTGTAAGTTTTTATAAGAAGCCACACCTTTTGCATTATTTCTAATTTTAGGAAAACTGCATTATTACTTTGTTAGTTGAGTTCACTAGGGCTGGATATCAAGATTAGTGGGTAGAATTTAACCTCCTTATAACAAACATATAGTCTTTTACCTATTGTTTTAATCTGGGTCCTCCAAAAAGCAGACAGACCAGGATTTAAGTGGAGTTAGTTTATTTGGGAAGCACAATCAGGAGTATATTAATGAGCAAGTTTCCACTGTGGGGTCATCCCCTGTGAACTCTCTAAGAAGTCATATGAAATATACTTTGGAATATGCCTCCGTGGTACAGGAGAAAATATTCTGGAAGAGAAGTGAAATAAAGATGTTTCATTTATTATTATTTGGTGTTCACTGGAGCAGCACTTTTAATTTTCTTTAGGAACTTTTCCTTTGCATTCACAACTTGACCATTTGGCACCATCGATCTAGCTTTTGGTCTGTCTCAGATTTCAACATACTTTCCTCCCTAAGCTTAACCATTGCTAGCTTTTGATTTAATATGAGAGATGTGCAACTTTTGCTTTCACTTGAACACTGAGAAGCCATTGTAGTTATTAATTAGCCTAATTTCAATATGGTTGTGCCTTAGGGAATTGGGAGGCCCAAGAAGAGGGAGAGAGTCAGTGCAACAGTCAGAAAACAGAAAACATTATCAATTAAGTTTACCATCTTAAATGGGCATGGTTCACGACAACCCAAAACAATCACAACAGCAACATCAAAAATCACTGATCACAGACCATCATGACAAATATAATGAAAATGTTTGAAATAATATAAGGATTACCAAAATGTAACACAGAAAACTGAAGTGAGAAAATGCTGTTGGAAAAATGGAGCTGACAGACCTGCTCAGAGTTGCCAAAACCCAATTAAAAAAAAAAAAAAAGTTCTCTGCCAAGTACAAAAAACCCAAAGCAAACAAAGAAAATGAAGTATGCCTATATACATCCAAAATCTTGCTTCAAAGCTATGTTAACTCTTCTTTTCACAGTATAATAACAAAATAATTTATATTTGAATAAAATATAAAACCCAGTAAACAGAATATTAGATAACTTGACACTCCTCAGAACGTCACACTGGTCCACCATATTGGTGGAAGCATGCTAACCAAATCTGGGGAATGGCAAGTATTGTGAATCCATGTCAGAGTATGGGGAAAAAGCTACACAAATATTTAGGGGCCTGCCACACTGGGGATATTTTCAGGGGTACAACAGTGGGAGCACACTAAGACATTGCTTTCAGTCTAGAGAACAAATTAATAAAACCCAAGTCTCCTATCACTGATAAAGAAGCATACTGCCTGATAGGGTAAGTCACTCTGGCCCCACCCCTTCTCCTTCTCTGCTTCCTTCTCTTTTTCCCTCACCTTCTTTCCCTTCTTTCTCTTTGATTTTCTGCATTCATTTAAACATAAATCTGCAAAAACACCTACAAAAATTTCTGGGCCTTTAAAAACTTCATTGAAATGTTCCTGAAGATTTCAAGTATATGTAAAAATGGAAACAGTATAATTATGAACTCATATACTCCCAGTAGCCACATTCAACACACAAGATTTTGCCACTCCTGCTTTGTTTATCCCGATTTTTCTGCTGAAATATCTGTAGAACAAGTCCTAGATTTTGTGCTATTATACTCCAATTCACTTCAATATGCATATCTAGAATAGCTTCTATATTTTCGAGGTGGTAGTAAATTAAATAATATATTATCTGAAAACAGAATGTAACAAGTTAATGATGTATATTATAAACCCCAGAGCAACAACTAAAATATTTTTAATTGTTTTTTTAATGTTTTTATTTATTTTTGAGACAGAGAGAGACAGAGCATGAACAGGGGAGGGGCAGAGAGAGAGGGAGATGGAGAATCTGAAGCAGGCTCCAGGCTCTGAGGTGTCAGCACAAAGCCTGACGTGGGGCTCAAACTCACGGACTGTGAGATCATGACCTGAGCTGAAGTTGGATGCTTAACTGACTGAGCCACCCAGGTGCCCCTAACTAAAAAATTTTTAAAAAGAGATATTAGTAGTAAGCCAATAATGGAGATAAAATAAAATTCAAAGAAATATTCAACCAAAGAAGGCACAGAAATAGAAAAAAAAGTTATGAAGAGCAGATGACACAAACAGAAAACCAATAGCAAGATGGTCAAATTAGATCCAGCTATAAAAATACTTATAAAAAATTTCGGGGCGCCTGGGTGGCGCAGTCAGTTAAGCGTCCGACTTCAGCCAGGTCACGATCTCGCGGTCCGTGAGTTCGAGCCCCGCGTCAGGCTCTGGGCTGATGGCTCAGAGCCTGGAGCCTGTTTCCGATTCTGTGTCTCCCTCTCTCTCTGCCCTTCCCCCGTTCATGCTCTGTCTCTCTGTCCCAAAAATAAAATAAAACGTTGAAAAAAAAATTAAAAAAAAATAATAATAATTACAAAAAATTTATATAGCCAAATACACCAATCAAAGGTAGACATTACAAAACTGGTTTAAAAAGGAAGGTGTAATCATATGTCTATAAGAAACATTCTTTAAGCAAGTCATACAGATTAAGATACTAGGATGGTAAATGTTAGCTACATAAACATTAATTGTAAGTAAGGAGAATTGCTAAATTGACATCAGAAGATGTGGACCTCAAGACAAAAAAGTACTTAGAGATAGAGACATTTCATAATGATAAAAAATGGTCACTACATCAAGAAAACATAACAATCCTAATTGCATACGCACATGATAACAAAAATACAATAAATGTAAGTAAAAAACTGTCAGGTAAAAGGAGAAATACACAAGCTACTATTTGTGGAGCGATTATTTCAACATTCCTCCCTCTCTAATTAATAGAACAGGTAGATGCAAAATCAGTAAAGATATAGAAGACTTGAGTAGCTGTATCAACCGACTTGACTCATGTGACATTTATAAAACATTACATCCAACATTAGCAGTATACAGATTCTTTTCAAGTACATGTGGAACATTCACTATGCTGGTCTATGAAACAAGTCTTTAGAAATTTAAGAGATTTTATTTATTTATTTATTTATTTATTTATTTATTTATTTTTATTTTATTTTTTTTTTTTAATTTTTTTTTCAACGTTTATTTATTTTTGGGACAGAGAGAGACAGAGCATGAACAGGGGAGGGGCAGAGAGACAGGGAGACACAGAATCAGAAGCAGGCTCCAGGCTCTGAGCCATCAGCCCAGAGCCTGACGCGGGGCTCGAACTCATGGACCGCAAGATCGTGACCTGGCTGAAGTTGGACGCTTAACCGACTGTGCCACCCAGGCGCCCCTATTTTTTTAGAAAGAGAGTGTGAGCAGGGGAGAGGGGCAGAGGGGGAGAGAGAGAGAGAATCCTAAAGAGGCCCCACACTGAGTGATTAAGCCTGACATGGGCATTAATCCCACAACCCTGGGATCATGACCTGAGCCAAAATCAAGAGTCTGTTGCTCAATCGAGTGAACCACCCAGGTGCCCAAGAAGTTTAAAATTATGCAAGTAAGTTAGAAAACAAAATGTAAGTAAGTTATAAAACAATTACAAAAACATACTGTGAAACTCACCCAAATATATGGACATTAATCAACACATCTTTTACTTGTGAATGACAGGAGAAATCATGAGAGAAATTGGAAAATATTTGAACTGAATGAAAATAAACTTACTGCATGTGAAAATTTGTGAAATGTAGTGAAAGCAATACCAATACAATTCCTAGCTGCATTTTTGTAAACATAGACAAGTTAATTCTAAAATTTACATGGGAGGGCAAATGAACAAGTATAACTAAAATAATTTTGAAAAATGAAGAGAAAGAAGAATCACACTACCCTATTTAAAGATTTAATACAGGTGCACCTGGGTGGTTCAGTTTATTAAGTGTCTAACTCTTGATTTTGACTCAGCTCAAGATCTCATGGTTCTTGAGTTCGAGCCCTGCGTCAGGGCTCAGCGCTGTGCTCTGAACTGTCAGTGCATAGCCTGGTTGGAATTCTCTGTCTCCCTCTCTCCCTGCCCCTCCCCTGCTCCCTCTCTCTCTTTTTCCCTCTCAAAATAAATAAATAAACTTAAAAAAAAGATTTAACACCAAGCTACAGTAATAAAGACAGTGTAGTACAGGCAAAGGGATAAACATACAGATCAGTGAAACAATAGAAAATCAAATTGACAAATATAAATATCACCATTTGGTCTTTGATGAAGGTGCAAAACCAACTCTATGGAGATAGCAATCCATCAAACAAATGGTGTTTTAACTTTTAAACATCCTTATGCAAAAAAAGTGAATGCTTACACTTTCTACAAAAATTAACTCAAAATGGACCATAAATCTGAATATAAAATGTAACCTATCAACTTTTAAAAGAAAACGTAGGAAAATCTTTGTATCCTTCAGTTAGGCAGACCTCTCAGAATTGACACCAAAAGCACAAGCCATGAAACATTAATACATAGGACTGTGTCAGAAATCTTTTGCTCTATGAAAGGCACTATCAAAAGAATGAAAAAGCAAAGTTTGGAAGAAAATATATGCAAATCACATTTTCAGCAAGGGACTTGTATCCAGAGTATATAAAGGGAATCTTAAAACTCAACAAGCAAAACAACAACCCAATTTTTAACAGCAAAGGACTTGATAAAAGTTCTTTATCAAAGAGCATAGAAAGATAATAAACAGGCACCTGAATAGTTGTTTAACACCATTATCCAATAAAGAAATGCACATTAAAACTACCATGAGATGAGTATAAAAGCTTTCTTTGTGTCTCACGTCCATGAAATACAGTCAGACCAGCACTAAACCATCCTCCACACCTAGAAAACTGATCTGAGGATTAACACAACAAGCTGCACAACCTGAACTACAGAACTCAGCAGGTACGTGGTGAGGAGAGGTGAACTGGGGGAGAGAGAAGCCACAGAGGGCAGGGAGCTGTTTTTGCCTGTGGAGAGAAGACACAGATGGGGGGGGGGGGGGGAGAATATCAGAAAAGCACCCCCCCTAAAAAAAAGCAGCTGGAGAGAAAGTGGAAACGTGGAAACAGCCACAGGGACTGAACTAAAAAGGGAGAAAGGAGAAAGGAGAGGGCTTAAATTCCATTAAAACTCTATAAACAGGGGGAGTACAGAGTCTGAAACTACACAGCTCAATACCTGGCCATGCTCTGGTGAGAAGGGCAAATCCCTGGGAGCAGATTGAAGTCTGGGGTTCTTCAGGCCACACAGGGAGGGGCGGTTCCCCTGCTGGGAGGACATCTGGTAGAGGCTGTGTGGCTCCCCCAAAGGCCCCAGTGGACCCAGGAGAACAACCACATTTGCTGGTGCTGGAACAAGGTCATTGTGGGTGAAACCTGGTGCCAGATGTGTGTTGTGATTTTCCATAATCCCTGAAACCCTGCTGCCACCTGATCACACGAACTTTTTCTGGGGTGGGCTGGCACCCAGCCCCAGTCTCTGGGCATTGGCATTGGCAGCAGCACAATCCCGCAAATGTTTCTGGGTGCAGCTGGCACCCAGGGATGTGCTGCCTGGGGTTTGGTCATGGATGGTGTAAAAGCAGTGAGTGGAAGGAAGCCGAGGAAAAAGGACAGGTATGCGATTGCTGGTCGGGGAGCGCACAGAGTTCCAGTACTAGAAACTGGGTAGCTGGGTGATGCCATTTTCACCGCTCCCGCGCATGCGCATACACACCTACAAGCGCCACAACAATCCACCCCAGTAGGCTAGCAGCGCCATCTAGTGGAGAATGGAGCCATTACACCAAGCCCTGCCCAACTGTGCCAACCTTGCTCCTCAGGAACACAAGTCTCTCTGCCTACTTAGTTTACAGACTATAAAGCGCTTCATAGGTTGACTTCTAGGGGAAAATGAAGTAATTTCAGTCATATTTCAGTCTATTCAGTGGTCCATCTATTCAATTTTCTTTTTTTTTCTTTTTTGTTTCTTTTCTTTTTATTGAATACAGAAAGAGAAAAAATTTATTTTCATTTTCAAATTTTATTAAAAATATTTTTAATTTTTTTCTGCTATATTTTTTACTTTTGGGTAAATTTTTTCAAATTCTATTTTACTTCCATCTTTTCATTTTATTCTATTTCAGTGTATTCATTTTTTCAAATTTTCAAATGATTTCCTTTTTTATTTTCCTTTCCCCTTTTTTCTATAATCTATCAAGCTCCTTTCAACACCCAGACCAAAACACATCTAGTATCTAGCATCATTTATTTGATTTTTTTTGTTTGTTGTTTTTAATTTTGTAATTTTTGAAAAAAATTGTTTTTAATTCTTTTTACCTCATTAATTCCTTTTCTCCCTTCAAAATGACAAAATGAAGGAATTTACCCCAAAAGAAAGAGCAGGAAGAAACGACAGCCAGGGACATAACTAACACAGATACAAGCAAGACGTCTGAATCAGAATTTAGAACCACGATAATAAGAATACTAGACGGAGTTAAAAATAGATTAGAATCCCTTTCTGTGGAGATAAAAGAAGTAAAAGCTAGTCAGAATGAAATAAAAAATGTAACTGAGCTGCAATCTCGAATGGATGCCACGGTGGCAAGGATGGATGTGCAGAGCAGAGAATCAGTGATATATAGAACAAACTTCTCGAGAATAATGAAGCAGAAAAAGAAAGAGGGAGATTAAGGCAAAAGAGCACAATTTAAGAATTAGAGAAATCAGTGACTCATTAAAAAGGAATGTCAGAATCATAGGGGTCCCAGAAGATAAAGAGAGAGAAAAAGGGGTAGAAGTGTTACGTGAGCAAATCATAATGGAAAACTTTCCTAACCTGGGGAAAGACACAGACACCAAAATCCAGAAAACACAGAGGACTCCCACTAGATTCAACAAAAACTGACCATCAACTAGGCATATCGTAGTCAAATTCACAAAATACTCAGGCAAGGAGAGAATCATGAAAGCAGCAAGGGGAAAAAAGTCCTTAACCTACAAGGGAATATAGATCAGGTTTGCAGCAGACCTATCCACAGAACCTTCATGGGCCAGAAAGGAGTGGCAGGATATAGTCAATGTGCTGAATCAGAAAAATATGCAGCCAAGAATTCTTTATCCAGCAAGGCTGTCATTCAAAATAGAAGGAGAGATTAAAAGTTTCCCAGACAAACACAAATTAAAGGAGTTTGTGACTACTAAACCAGCCCTGCAAGAAGTTTTAAGGGGGACTCTCTGAGGGGAGAAGATAAAAACAAACAAACAAATAAATAAATAAAGACCAAAAGCAACAAAGACTAGAAAGGACCTAAGAACACCACCAGAAACTCCAACTCTACAAGTAATATAATGGCAATAAATTCATATCTTTCGATACTCACTCTAAACATCAATGGACTAAATCGCCAATCAAAAGACACAGGGTAACAGAATGGATAAGAAAACAAGATCCATCTACATGCTGTTTACAAGAGACCCACTTTCAACCCAAAGGCACCTTCAGATTGAAAGTGAGGGGATGGAGAACCATCTATCATGCTAATAGTCAATGAAAGAAAGCTGGAATAGCCATACTTATATCAGACAATCTAGACCTTAATTTTTTTATGTTTATTTATTTTTTAAGAATGAGAAAGAGCATGAGTGGGGGAGAGGCAGAGAAAGAGGGAGACACAGAATCTAAAGTAGGCTCCAGGCTTTGAGCTGTCACCACCGAGCATGATATGGGGCTTGAACTCAGAGAACATGGGATCATGACCTGAGCCAAAGTCGGATGCCTAACCGACTGAGCTACCCAAGCACCCCTAATTAACTTAAAAAAAGTTTTTTAATGTTTATTTATTTTTTAAGAATGAGAAAGAAGACAATCTAGACTTTAAAATAAAGACTGTAACAAGAGATGAAGAAGGGCATTATATCATAATTAATGCCAAGAAGACCTAACAATTGTAAATATTTATGTTCCAAATGTGGAAGCACCCAAATATATAAATCAATTAATCACAAACATAAACTCATTGATAATAATACCAGAATAGTAGGGAACTTCAACATCCCACTTATAGGAATGGATAGATCATCTAATGAGAAAATCAACAAGGAAACAATGGCCTTGAATGACAGACTGGACCAGATGGACTTAACAGATATGTTCAGAATATTTCATTCTAAAGCAGCAGAATATACATTCTTCTCCAGTGCACATGGAAAATTCTCCAGAATAGACCACATACTGGGACACATATCAACAAGTACAAAGATTGAGATCATACCAAGCATATTCTCAGACCACAATGCTTTGAAACTCGAAATCAACCACAAGAAAAAATGTAGAAAAGTAACAAATACTTGGAGACTAAAGAACATCCTACTGAAGAATGAATGGGCTAACCAAGAAGTTAAAGAGGAAATTAAAAAGTACATGGAAGGCAAGGAAAATGATAACACAACCCAAAACCTCTGGGACACAGCAAAGGTGGTCATAAGAGGAAAGTATACAGCAATCCAGGCCTTCCTAAAGAAAGAAGAAACGTCTCAGATACAAAACCCAACCCCACACCTTGAAGAGCTGGAAAAAAAACAAATAAAACCCACAACCAGCAGAAGACAGAAAATAATAGATTAGAGCAGAAACCAATGCTATCGAAACCAAAAAAACAATGGAACAGATCAATGAAACCAGAAGCTTGTTCTTTGAAGGAATTAACAAAGCTGATAAACCACTAGTGAGTTTGATCAAAAAGAAAAAGGAAAGGCCCAAATAAATAAAGTCAAGAATGAAAGAGGAGAGATCACAACCAACACAGCAGAACAAAAATAAGAGAATATTACAAGTAATTATATGCCAATAAAATGGGCAATCTGGAAGAAATGGACAAATTCCTAGAAACATATAAACTACCAAAACTGAAACAGGAAGAAATAGAAAATTTGAACAGACCCATAACCAGTAAAGAAATCAAATTAGTAATCAAAATTCTCCCAAAAAACAAGAGTCCAGGGCCAGATGGCATTCCAGGGCAATTCTACCAAACATTTAAGGAAGAGTTAACACCTATTCTCTTGAAGCTGTTCCAAAAAATAGAATTGGAAGGCAAACTTCCAAACTCTTCCTATGAAGCCAGCCTTGATTCCAAAGCCAGACAAAGACCCCACTAAAAAGGAGAATTATAGACCAATTTCCCTGATAAACATGGATGCAAAAATCCTCAACAAGATATTAGCCAAACGGATCCAATAATACATTAAAAAAAATTATTCACCACGACCAAGTGGGATTTATACCTGGGATGCAGGGCTGGTTCAATATCCGCAAAACAATCAATGTGATTCATCACATCAATAAAAGAAAGGACAAGAACCACATTATCCTCTCAATAGATGCAGAGAAACCATTTGACAAAATACAACATTCGTTTCTTGATTAAAAACCTTCAAGAAGTAGAGATAGAAGGATCATACCTTGAGATCATAAAAGCCATATATGAAAGACCCAACGCTAATAACATCCTCAAGAGGGAAAAACTTAGAACTTTCCCCCTAAGGTCAGGAACAAGACAGAGATGCCCACTCTTGACACTGGTATTCAACATAGTATTGGAAGTCTTAGCCTCAGCAATCAGACAACACAAAGAAACAAAAGGCATCCAAATCGGCCAGGAGGAGGTCAAACTTTCACTCTTTGCAGATGACATGATAATCTATATGGAAAACCCAAAAGATTCCACCAAAAAACTGCTAGAAGTGATTCATGAATTCAGCAAAGTTGCAGGATATAAAATCAATGCACAGATATCGGTTGCATTCCAATACACCAACAATGAAGCAACAGAAAGAGAAATCATGGAATCGATCCCATTTACAATGGCACCAAAACCCATAAAATACCTAGGAATAAATCTAACCAAAGACGTAAAAAACCTATACACTGAAAACTATAGAAAACTTATGAAAGAAAATGAAGAAGACACAAAAAAATGGAGAAAGATTCCATGCTCCTGGATAGGAAGAACAAATATTGTTAAAATATCAATACTACTCAAAGCAATCTACATATTCAATGCAATCCCTATCAAGATAACACCAGCATTCTTCACAGAGCTAGAACAAACAATCCTAAAATTTGTATGGAACCAGAAAAGACCTCGAATGGCCAAAGCAATCTTGAAAAAACAAAACCAAAGCAGGAGGTATCACAATCCCAGACTTCAAGCTGTATTACAAAGCTGTTATCATCAAGACAGTATGGTACTGGCACAAAAACAGACACTCAGATCAGTGGAACAGAATAGAGAACCTAGAAATGGACTCACAAACATATGGCCAACTAACCTTTGACAAAGCAGGAAAGAATATTCAGTGGAATAAAGACAGCCTCTTCAGCAAGTGGTGCTGGGAAAACGGGACAGTGACATGCAGAAAAATGAACCTGGATCACTTTCATATACCATACACAAAAATAAACTCAAAATGGATGAAAGACCTAAATGTAAGACAGGGAGCCATCAAAATCCTTGAGGAGAAAGCAGGCAAAAACCTCTTTGATCTTGGCCGCAGCAACTTCTTACTCAACACATCTCCAGAGGCAAGGGAAACAAAAGCAAAAATGAACTGTTGGGACCTCATCAAAATAAGAAGCTTCTGCACAGTGAAGGAAACAATCAGCAAAACTAAAAGGCAACTGACGGAATGGGAGAAGATATTTGCAAACAACATATCAGATAAAGGGTTAGTATCCAAAATCTATAGAGAACTTATCAAACTCAACACCAAAATAAATAAATAAATAAAATAAATAAATAAATAAATAAATAAATAAATAATCCAGTGAAGAAATGGGCAAAAGACATGAACACTTTTCCAAAGAAGACATCCAGATGGCCAACCGACACATGAAAAAATGCTCAACATCACTCATCATCATGGAAATACAAATCAAAACCACAATGAGATACCACCTCACACCTGTCAGAATGGCTAACATTAACAACTCTGGCAACAACAGATGTTAGGGAGGATGCAGAGAAACAGGATCCCTTTTGCACTGCTGGTGGGAATGCAGATTGGTGCAGCCACTCTGAAAAACAGTATGGAGGTTCTGGGTGGGGGATGGAGTTGTTCTGTATTCTGATTGTGGTAGCAATTTACAGGAATCTGTACATTTGCTGAAATTCTTAGAACTATTCACTAAAATAAAGTCAATTGTACTGTATAGCAATTAAAAAATTAAAAAGAAATCAATGTAATTCACCACATTTACAGACTAGAGGAGAAAAATTCTATAATTGCCATAATGGATGCAGCAAATTATTTGACAATATTTAACCCTCATTTATGACTAAAATGGTCAGCTAACGGTAATAAAAGGATATTTCTTCAACCTTGGTAGGCATGTATGAAAAATCTACAGCTAATATCACACTTCATGGCAAAGCACTGAACATTTTCTATATGATTGGGAGCAGGGCAAGGGAGTCTGCTATCCTCACTCTTCTTTATCATTATTCTGGAGGTCTTAGACATGCAATAGGCAAAGAAAAAGAAAGGCATACGGATTGGATATGAAAAAAAATGAAATTCACTTTTATTAATGAAGATATCATTGTGTATACTAAATTTACAAAAAAATCTATCAAAAACCACATAGGGTACATTTAACAAGGTCACGTGATATAAGGTCAATATGGAAACATAAATTATATTCCTATGTAGAGTAACTATTTGGAAAATAGTAGTAAAACAATATTAGTTAAAGTAGAATAAGAATTTTAAATACATAGGGATAAATTCAACAAAGTATGTGTAAAGCCTGTACAATTAAAGTTATTTAAAAAATACTGAGAGAAATTTTAAAAGACCACAACAAATCCCTGTTTCTGGATTATAAAACTGGATTAGATATTGTTAATATGTGTTCAATTCTTCCCAAATTGATCTACAGATTCAATGTCATGACAATAAAAATACCAGAAGACTTTTATGTAGGAACAGACAGCTGACTTAGAATCTTATGGAAATGTAAATAACTTTGATTAACCAAAACAATTTTGAAAGGAACTAGACAATTACCCTCAAATTTTCTTATGCCCTTCAGCAGCTAACTCCCCACCCCTTACCTTATGCAGCTACTGATATGATTTCTGTCACTATAGAATTTTGTCCATTTTAGGATCTCATATAAATTCAAATAGTATGTATTCTTTTTAATCTTGCTTCTTTCACTCGGCATATTTTTTTAAGTTCTTATTTAAATTTCAGTTAGTTAACATACAGTGTAATATTAGTTTCAGGTGTAGAATTTAGTGATTCAACACTTACATACAATACCCAGTGCTCACCACAAGTGTCCTCCTTAATCCCCATCACCTATTTAACCCATCCCCCCTCCCCACCTCTCCTCTGGTAACTCAGTTTGTTCTCTATAGTTAAGAGTCTTGTTTCTTGGTTTTCCTCTCTTTTTCTTCCCTGTATGTTTGTTTTGTTTCTTAAAATACGCCTATGAGTGAAATCATATGGTATTTGTCTCTGACTGGCTTATTTCACTTAGCATAATACTCTCTAGCTGCATCCACATCATTGCAAATGACAAGATTTCATTCTTTTTTATGGTTGAGATATCACCTCACACCTGTCAGAATGGCTAAAATTAACAACACAGGAAACAACAGGTGTTGGTGATGATGTGGAGAAAGAGGAACCCTCCTGCACTTTTGTTGGGAATGCACACTGGTGCAGTCACTCTGGAAAACAGTATGGAGATTCCTCAAAAAGTTAAAAATAGAACTACTCTACCATCCAGCAATTGCACTACTAGGTATTTACCCAAAGGATATAAAAATACTAATTCGAAGGGACACATGCACCCCGATGTTTATTGAAACATTATCGTTACTCAGCATATTTTTTGAAATTCATCCATTCATCAGGATTGTGTAGAACTGGCATAAGCAACAACACATAGATCAATGAGACAGACAAAAGAGTCCAGAAAGAGATCCATGCATAAATACTCCATTGATTTTATGGTAAATTTTTAAAAGTTTGTTTGTTTGTTTTGAGAGTGAGAGAGAGAGAGCGAGCACGCACTCATATAGGTTGGGGAGGGGCAGAGAGAGAGGGAGAGGGAGAGAGTGAGAGAGAGGAAAGAGAGAGAGGGAGTCCCAAAACAGGCTCTGTGCTGACAGCAGAGAACTGGATGCAGGGCTCAGTCTCACGAACCATGAGATCATGACCTCAGCCACAGTCGAACACTTAACCAACTGAGCCACCCAGGCGCCCCGATTTTATGGCAAATTTGCCAAAGTAAATCAAGGAGGAAATGAAAATCATTTTAATAGGGACTCTGGCACAACTGTATATGCTTATTGAAAAAAATTGCCATCATCTTTCATAGTGTAGAGAAATAAACTCGAGATGCATTACAGATGCAACTATAAAAGTTAAAACAATACGACTTCTAAAAAAAATAGGACTTCCTAAAAAATCAACATAACATTAGGATAAGCAATGACTTTTTATAAAATGTATAAAAAGGACTAACCTTAAAATAATTGGTAAATGGATTTAATCAAAATTAAAATTCTCTGCTTTTCCAAGAACACTGGTAAGAAAATGGGAGAAAATATTCAATTACACACACATAAAAATACTTCCAAAAGAAGACGTAAAAATGGTTAATAAACGCATGAAAAAATATTCAACATTATTAGTCATCAGAGAAATGCAAGTTAAACCACAGTGGCAGACCAGTACAGACTCACTAAAATGAGTAAAGATTAAGTCCAATGGTACCAGGAGTCTGGGGGATAGAGCCAGCTGGAGTTCTCATCCATTATTACTGGCAGTGTACATTGTTACAACCACTTTACAACACATTTTTGGTGGCTTCTTGGTAAATATACTCATTGCATGCCCAATAATCCTCCTCTTAGATGTTGGTTTACCCAGCAGAAATTAACCACATGTTCTACTTGTGTATGAACAAGACTTACATATAAACGTCCACTGCAACTTTACTCATAAAACAGCCAAAATACTGGAAACAACCCAAAGATTCATTAACAGCCCTAGTGGAATTGAATTGGTCTCCCCAGCGACAGTGGGAACAGCTTTTCCATCTACATCTGAGGGGTTAACCTGGCATTACCTGAGGAAATGGTAATGATCTCCCCTGAGATAACCACCATATAAGACAGTGCTAATACTGATTCTCCTTGGGACCCACCCCCACCACCTTTCTTTGCTTCTAGACCTATAACTAGAGTCAAATCCCAGAGGACCCCTAATGATGAGGCATAAAACATGACCCACGAGAAGGTGCACTATACTCAAAAAGAACAATTTAAGTTTTCTAATTTATACCAACAGACATCCAGGGAACACGGATGGATACTGAGGGTGTGGGATAATGGTGGAAGAAACATAAAGTTGGGTCAGGCCAAATTTATTGATATGGGCTCACTAAGCAGAGGTTTTGCATTTAACGCTGAGGCCTGGGGAGTTAGAAAGGGCTCTAACAGTTTGTTGGTTAATTGGCTGAAACGTGGACCAAAAGAAGGCCAATCATGAACCAATTGTAAATGCCTGACCTGCCTTGGCTTAACATAGAGGAAGGGATTTGGAGGCTTAGGGACACTGGAATGTTAGAGTGGACTTGTCATTTAAGACCTACTCACCCACACTGAGGGTCCAGAGGACATATCTTTCACTAATACTTATTTGAGAAATTTGTGAGGGGAACCAGCATCCTTGAAGATCTCTGTGATGGCTCTTCTATGTAGGTTAGACTTTAGAGTGGGAACCATAGCCAGTCAATTGTAAACCTAGAAGTATTAGGAATATATGGGTCCCAGGGAAATAGGGGGTCAAATGGCAGCACTCGACCACCAAAGATAACGTAGGCATGGTTACCATAATGAACATAAGAGTCAAAATAATCTGACTCATGCACACCCATGGTGTTGGCTAGTTAATCATGATGTTCCTAGAAGTGAAATAGAAATTCTTACTTGATCTATATAAGCATAGAAGTTCCAAGTCAACAGAAAGTCTAACTCCAATCATAAAAGCAGTGAATTGCAGTCCTTCAATTCCGAGTTGAGCCAGTTTACAGACCAAGAACCTTTTGAATACATGGGAAGCCAAGTACCCTTTAGGAAGAACCCTGATACACCAGTGAAAATTTACATGGTTAATCTTTCTCCCAGTCTTTCCCAGAGGGACCTATAGCCTTTTAACAGGGTTGTACATTGGGGAAAAGGAAATAACCATACCTTTCAGAGACTACTGGACCTTGGCTCTGAAGTGACACTGATTCCAGAAGACCCATAATGTCACTGTGGCTCTCCAGAGCCAGTCAGAGTAGGAGAGCTTATAGAGGTCAGGTGATCAATGGGAATTTGGCTCAGGTTTGTCTCACAGTAGGTTCAGTGGCTCCCTGAATGCATCCTATGGTTATTTCCCCAGTTGCAGAATATGTAATTAGAATAAATATACTTGACAGGTGGCAAAATCCTCACAATAGTTCCTTGACCTGTAGAGTATGGGCCAGTATGGTGGAAAAGGCCAAGTGGAAGCCATTTACTACTGTCCCTACCTAGGAAAATAAACAAAAAGCAATACACATCCCTAGAAGGATTGCAAAGATAAGTGCCACCATTTGAAAGGTGCAGGGGTGGTGATCTCCATCACATTCCCACTCAACTCTCCTATTTGGGCTGCACAGAAAACAGATAAATCTTAGAGAATGACAGTGTATTATTTTATTATAAGCTTAATCACATGGTGACTCCAATCACAGCTGCTGTACCAGATGCAGTCTCATTGCTTGAGAAAATCAACACATCCTTTGGTACCTGGTATGCAGCTATTGATCTAGCAAATGCATTTTTCTTCCATACTTGTCCATAAGGCCCACCAGAAGCAGTTTGCTTTCAGCTGGTAAGGCCAGTGATATATATATATATATATATATACACACACATATATATACATACATATACCTCTTTAGGGTTATAGCAACCCTCCATCCTTATGTCATCATTTAGTTCACAAGGATTTTGTCTTTCCCTCCCACAAGATATCACACTAGTCCGTTACACTGAGGACATTATGCTGACTGGACCTAGTGAGTGAGAAGAAGCAGCAACTACTCTAGGCTTATTGGTAAGACACTTGCACATCAAGGTGGGAAGTAAATCTAAAATTCACTTCTACCTCAGAATGTTTAGGGGTCCTGTTACTTAGGACATGTTGAGATATCCCTTCTAAGATGAAGAATAAGTTGTACCTGGCTCTCCTACAACTAAGAAAGAGGCACAATACCTCTTTGGATTTTGGGGGCAACATATTCCTCACTCGAGTGTTACTCCAGTCCATTTACCAAGTGACCTGAGAAGCTGCTAGTTTTGAGCAGGGCCCAGAAGAAAAGGAGGCTCTGCTACAGGTCCAGGTTGCTGTACGAACTGCTCTTCCACTTGGGTCTTATGATCCAACAGATCTGCTCGTGTTCGAATTGTCAGTGGCAGAGAGAGAGATGCTGTTTGGAGCCTTTGGCAGGTCCCTAGAGATGAATTACAATGCGGGCTTTTAAGATTTGGGGGCAAGGCTCTGCCATCACCTTCAGATGAGAAAGAGCTTTCCTTTTGAGAAATAACTTTCCTTTTGAGAAATAGCTCTTGGCCTATTACTAGGCCTTAATAGAGACCAAATGCTTGCTCATGGGCACCGTGTTACCATGTGACCTGAGGTAACTGTCACGACCTGGTTGTTCTCTGACCATCAACCCACAAAGTGAACCTGTACACCAACACTCTATCAAACAGAAGTGATATATACAAGATCAGGCCTGAGCAGACTCTGAAGTAAGTTACATGAAGAAGTGGCCCAAGTATCCAAAGTCCCCACTCCTGCTCCACTGCCTTCTCTCTCCCAGCCTGCATATACAGCCTCATGGGGAGTTGCCTGTGATCAGTTGACAGAGGAGAAGACTCAGGCCTGGCTTACAGATGGTTCTGCACGGCATGCAGGCACATCTGACTGTGGACAGCTACAGCACTGCTGCCCCTCTCTGAGACATCCCTGAAGGCAGCGGTGAAGGGAAATCCCCCTGTGGGCGGAACTCTGGGCAGTGCCCCAGTGGGCAGTTTGGGCAGTTTTTCACTTTGTTTAGGAGAAATGGCAAGATGTGGGATTACATAACAATGTGTGGGCTTTGGCCACATGGTCAGGGACTTAGAAGGAACATGATTTGAAAATAAGTGACAAAGAAATTTAGGAAAGAGGCATGTGGATCGGACTCTCTGAATGGCCAAAAAACACAAACATATTTGTGTCCCATGTGAATGCTCACCAAAGGGTTACCTCAGCAGATGATTTTAATAAATAGAATGACCCATTCTGTGGATACCAGTCAGCCTCTTTCCCCAGTCACCCATCATGACCCAATGGTTTCATGAACTTCATTAAAGTAGTTATGGTTGCAGTGTGGCAGTTACACTTGGGCTCAGCAACAAAGACTTCCACTCACTATGCATGACCAGGCTACAGCAACAATTAGGTGCCCAATCTGCAGTGGTAAGACCAACATCGAGCCCTTAGTATGGCACCTTTCTCTGAGGTAATCAGCCAGCTACCTGCATGTCAGAAGGTGGTCCATCACATTGAACTGTTTCCATCAAGGAAGGGGCAACATTTTATCCTTACTGGAGTGGACACTATGCATACAGATTTTCCTTCCCTGAACACAATGCTTCCATGGACTTACAGAAAGCTTTATTCATCATCACTGTATTCTACACAGCATTGCTTCTGATCAAGGAACTCACTTCACAGCAAAAGAAGTGCAGCAATGGGCCCATGGTCATGGAATTCACTGGTATTACCATGTTCCCCACCATCTTGAAGAAGCTGTCTTTTTTGTTTGTTTGCTTGTTTATTTTTGAGAGAGAGAGCGGGGGGGGGGGGGGCGGTGAGGGGCAGAGAGCGAGGGAGACACAGAAACCAAACCAGGCTCCAGGCTCTGAGCTGTCAGCACAGAACCCAACCAGAGCTTGAACTCACGAACCACAAGATCATGATCTGAGCCGAAGTCGGACACTTAACCAACTGAGCCACCCAGGTGTCCCTTGAAGAAGCTGTCTTAATAGAATGGTGGAATAACCTTTTCAAGACTAAGTCACAGCACCAGCTAGATGGCAATACCTTGCAGGGCTGAGGCCAGGCTCTCCAGAAGGCTGTATATGCCCTGAATTAGTGTCCAACATATGATGTTATTTCTCTCATAGCCCAGATTCATGGGTCCAGGAATCAAGAGGTGGAAATGGGAGTGGCAGAAGTCACTATTAACCTTAATGACCTACCAGCAAAAGTTTTGCTTCCTGTTCCCACAACTTCATGTTTTGCTGGCTCAGAGGGCTTAGTCCCAGAGGGAACTTCTGGGTACTTCTCCCAGGAGACAAACGATTCCATTGACTGTAAATCAAGACTGCCACCTGACCAATCTGGGCTCCTCATGCCTCTGAATCCACAGGCAATGAAGGGAGTTATGGTGATGGCTGGGGTGATTAATCCTGTTAACCAAAGGGAAATTGGGCTACTACTTCACAGTAAGTCAGTCAGAGTAAAATGGCAAGTAAGAGTGTCTGGAATACAGGAGATCCCCTAACATGTCTTTCAGTACTACAATGCCCTGTGACTAAGGTCAGTGGAAAACTACCACCCAATCCAGGCAGAACTATTAATGGTTCAGACCATTTAGGAATGAGGGTTTTGGGTCACACCACCAGATAAATAACTATGATCAGATGAAGTACTTGCTGAAGGCAAAGGCAATAGAATGGGAGGTGGAAGAAGATGGTTACAAATACCAGCTGCAATCAGGTGAACAATTATAGAGACAGGACTGCAAGAGCCATGACTATTTCTTTTGCTATGAGTACAGTTGTATTCATATTTCCTGTTTTCTTCTTTCCATTTTCCTCTTTCCTATTCCCTTATCACGTGGCATGAAATATTGAACTTATTTCACAGTATCTAGGTATTGTTAATTTCACATCATAGTATTTAACTTACAGGATATCAAGAAGAGTAAAAATCACTCAAGGGCTTTATATACTCTTCTGGGGATGGGGTAAATATGTAAATCCCATATCCTATTGGTTCTGTTTCTCTGAACAGAACTCTAATACAGATTCCATTCCAGGATGGATTGTATGACTGAACCAGAGATCTTTTCTTGGGTCTGGGAACCAAGAACTGGAAGCCAGAGTGGCACCACATATCACCATTTCCTATGACTCACTGGGGTGGTCTGTGCTTCCTGTCCCATTCAATTCTGTAATGTTAGAGGTTCTGATCCCCGAAGGGGTCACATTTTCACGAGAGGACAAAGCTAGAGTCCCAATGGAATTATAAGCTAACGTTGCCACCTGGGATTTTTGGGCTCCTTGTGTCCCTTCTCTAATAGCAAGAAGAGGTGTCACAGTCTTGGAAGGTGTAATTGAGCCCAATCATTGAGAAGAGGTAGGACTGTTGTTAAATCATGGAGATGCAGGGAATATGTATGGAACCCAGGTGATCTCCTTTAGTGCTCCTTGGTATTCTCTAGCCCCACTGTGACTTTAAATGGAGAGACCTCAGCAATCCCAGCGTGAGAATGGTGACTAGACACTCTGGTGCTTTGGATACAAGAACCTGGGTATAGACACTGGGTTATCACCCAAAGCCAGCAGAATATTATCTAAAGGTGAGGGAAACTAGAATGGATAGTGGAGGAGAGAGAAAATAAGTGTCAATTTCAGCCCCAATACCAAACACGGTAGTAGGGACTGTGCTTCATCTCACTAATTTCCCTCTTATAACGTTTCCCACAGGCAGAGATGCCTATTAGCATCCTGGATGAGCTGTTCCCAGAACATATATGGAAAAGTGATTCAGGGCAATGCAAAAACTGGACTGTGAAATATCCAAATAAGCCACTTTTTAAAAAAAAATGTCTATTTTTGAGAGAGACAGAGCATGATTGGGGGAGGGGCAGAGAAAGAGGGAGACACAGAATCTGAAGCAGGCTGCAGGCTCTGAGCTGTCAGCACAGAGCCTGATGTGGGGCTCGAACCCACCAACCGTGAGATCATAACCTGAGCCAAAGTTGGATGCTTAACTGACTGAGCCACCCAGGAGCCCCAAATAAGCCACTTTGATTCTCCTTCAAGGAAAGTCTTGCTGAACAGCTGTGGAGATTATAATCAGCAGAGAGTCTCCAGATGTCAGCTATTTAGGATAGCCTCGGTTGCCTTCCCAGGTCACCCCACATCCAGTGAATGAGCAAGAGAGGGTATGAAGACCTGGCCATTTTGGGCCAAATCTGTCACGCAGTATTTATTCCACAGCTCGCTGCTGGGCTGGCCATGGCTTCAGTGCAGTACCATTTCTCTCTGCACAACTGACTTCCTCCCCTTTTCACAGTAGTTGGTCCCTATCAAAATCTCACAGTCTAAGCTCTAACTTTGCTTCTGGAGAATTCAGACTATCACAGTGAAATAACTACTGAAAGCACTTGATAGCCCTAGGGTGAGGGGAACAAAGGAAAGAACAAAGGAAAGTGGTTTATCAATATGCTGGTGATTCAAGGAGGTCCCTTGCAGAGCAGGGCAAGGGACCAGCTGCTGGTCAGAAATCAGAGGAGGACCACCCTGCTAAGCTCAGAGCTGCACGTCAGACCTCTGAGGGTGTCAGTGACCAAGAATGAAGGTGGTTCTAAAGAGCCAACAAAACTGGAGTCCAAAACCAAACTTCGCTACTAGAATGAATGGCCCCAGCCAAAATGATAGAGTTACTTTCAGCACACAGAAACGTAACTCCTTTCCCCCCTCATCCAGCACTCTAGGGTACTTCTACTGCCCTCTGTTGGTACAGTTACCCACAAGAAAACAGGTGGAACAGAAGTGGGATCTGTAGAGGCATATCCCTGACATTACATCTAGAGTACAAAGGTGGGAGGAGGATTAGAGCTGATAGACACCAGCTTAAAAATATCTCCTTGCTGTGCCTTTGCCCAGGAAATAAAAACAGACGACTTCCGAGGGAAAAAAAAATGAAGTTTTAATATTGCTTAAAACATGAATAGTAAGAAAGTACATGCTAGAAATCCTCTGGTGTGATATTAATGCTTATGATCCTGATACGAGGGATCCTTAAATTTTTCTTTAAACAGTCAGACATGCTCTAATGTTTCTGTACTATTAAAAGAAGTGCTAGATATTTGTTTAATGCGACAGGAGTTTTTAGCTTTCCTCTTCCTCCTCCCGCTCCTCCTCTTCATTCAAAATTTTCTTACCAAGTATAATTAGGAAAAGTAAAACGAAAAGAGTTAAAGGAATGAACCACAATAATATCAGGTAGTCCAACCATTTCTCTCCTTCTGATGCCACCTGGTTCTGAGGAGGTGGCCCACTGTCAATACTGCCTCCATGGCCCACATGCTGGCACTTGGGAGGTGCCCATCCATAGTTGCAGTGGCAATGCTGTTTATTATTGCAGACTCCGTTCATGTGGCAGGTCTCATCAGCCTGACAGCTTCGCGGTGGATAGGTCATGTTGACACACTTCTTGTGGATGCATATCTTTTTTTGACCACACACTGTGCCATCTTTCACTTGGCCAATATCAGGTATGGACATCCCTACATGATAATCAGTGCCCCAGCAAGTGATGTTTTTGAGGTGAAGTTGATGCACTGTAGAATGCTGTATCAGACTAGGAATTACTTCTACATTCTCACACTGTACTCTCCCACAGAGAATATCAGGGGCCTCACATTTTATGTATATTAGATCTGCGATATCACAGTGACCAAACCGATTTCCTTGGGTGTTGATTTCTCTGTAGCATCTCTGAGATGCACTCCTTGCGTCTTTGCCAAAAATCTCCCTGCACTGCTTGTCATGGTTGGGACATCTCCCTTCATAGCAGTAGGCATCATCACCACAGGGAACCCCGTCCTGCACGTATACATCTTCTGGGCACAGATGAGATGTCCCATTACACCATTCGGGGAGGTCACATTCACTCATCTGCTGTCTGCACACAGTCCCTGATGGCATGAACTTGCAGTCTTTGCAACAAATTCCAAAAGTACAAGCAGCTCCAGGCTTCAGAGTACAGTTCAACAGACAACAGGGGTCATTTAAACACTGGTGTATGGTGCCACAGTCACACTCCTCTCCTTCTTCAATCACTAAGTTCCCACAAAACTGTCCCATAGAGATATTCGCAGAATGTGGAGATGACTTGATACATGACCCTCTAGAGAGAGTATTGTCCCAGTACCGGGCATAACTGCAATTGCTGAACTTAGTTGTCACCTTCCGGGAAGGATACATTAGGCACCACTGAAGCCCACACACACATTGCTCAGTATCATGAAACATACCCAAATTATGACCAAGTTCATGGGACACAGTAAGTGCAAAATAAAACAGACTGTCTCCTTCAAAAACATCAACTCCACTATTAAAAGGGCGTTGGCATATCCCTCCAACGTAGGCAACTCCAAGCTTTGTGCCAAAATGTTTTTTTATGAAAAGATGGGCAGTGTCATGGTGCAGTCGGGCATCAAGATTGACAGACTTCCAAAGGGCAAAATCCTCCACAAGCTGATCTATCTGATCAGCGACAACTAGGTTTCTTTCACTCCAGATTTCAATCCCAGTCAAAACTACATCAACCTCCAAAGAGTAATATAAGATATCTAGTATATTGATAACATCAAATACTTCACGCTGTACTACTGACACGTTACTTTCGTAGTACAGGAATCGATTATGGTCCATGACTACACCCAGCTCAAGAAACCGCAAGTGGGTCCACCAGCCGGTATAAGAACTTTGTATCAGAGTAGAATTATATGAGGCTCTCAACTGCAAATGTCGTGCTATTTCCTCTTCTGTTAGCCCACATCTCATAGGTGGGAATTGTGTATCATCACTATCTATCTTATATACCAGGTGTTCAAATGTGGCAGAAAACCTAACTGGCTCAATTTCATAAGCAAGGTCATTTATCTGCAGCATTCCTCGAAAACCTCCAGAACAGGTACTGAGGGCAACCAGGGATTCGGGGACTCCTTCCACATAACCATGATAGTAGCAGTCGTCAGGAACAAAAGGCTGATCCTGGTGGAGGGCTTGCTGGTCTGTGTAGGTGAACACCAGGAAGTGTTTAGAAATCAAGAGCTTCTTGACCTTCATGTGGACAATGTGTCTCTGGCCCCCAAACTGCAAGCTGTAGGAGAGCCAGCCTGGAGCCTTTATACCTCTGTCCCTGCCAGTCACCTTCAAGGGGACCACCAATTCTGGGGAGGAGAAGTGCTGGGAGGGCCTGTCTTGAGAGTGGCCAGAAATGAACAGAGACATCCCAACCCAGAGTAGCAGAAGAGTGATCCTGATGTGCACCAAGGCCTCACCCACTGCCATTATGGAGTTGTCATTATGAAGCCACCTGTCCAGGGCAGAAGAGGGCAGGGTATGAGGTACTGCTGGTCTGGCTCCTCCCTCTGAGCTGCTTAGGGTGCAGGGTTGACCTTTATGGATCTGTGTCCTAGAAGAGGTGGACCATCAGAGTTGCAGTGCTGAAAGTGGAAATAAAAAAGAAGAGCTAGGATGGGGTTGGTGGGGTAGGAAGGGTGGGATAGAGAGAGAAGAAAGTGAGGTAAAAGTGATTCTTCAATTGGAATGAGGCTAGAATTAATAAAATGCCCGAGACTGTCATATACATATGCACGTATATGAGTATATACATATGCACACATATACATATACGTGTGTGTGTGTGTGTGTGTGTGTGTGTGTGTGTGTGTGTGTGTGTAGGCAGGCAGGGGGTGGTAGAGGACAGGTTTCTAGAGGAAGAAATGAAGGAGGTTAGTCATAAATAATGGTTGAAACTGGATGGTGGATAAAAATTGATTACATACTGTTTTCTAAACATGTAAACCGGCAATGAAATTTTCCCTATTAAAAGACAGACATCTGACTTCCCGATTGCTCCTCCAACCAAAAATCTACCAGTACCCTACTATCTTCAGGAAGCATGTGGACAACCTATCCAAAACCCACTGAATTTTTGTCTCTTTTTTCCACACAGTTTATTCTATCTCCCCTTTACTTGTGCAGGACATCTGATCTCCCATTGTATCCGAGGTTAGCAGTCAAAGTAAGTGTCACTTAAGGGACTCATTAATTTTGGGAGACCCCTTCCAATCAAGACAGATTTTTATTTTAAAATGCATTCTTATCTGTAGACAAACTCTGGACATCCAAAGAAAGGCAGCCACACTGATAGGGAAGCAGGGAATGCGTTGCTATTTTGAGACAAGGCAAACAGCCCAACTGCCTCCAATCACAGCATGCAGGCAGCAGCCTTCTCTCTACCCAGCTCAGCTGCATCATGCTTTCAATCATAAGAGACTCATCTTAGATGTATAAATATAGATTCTATTCTATATTTTTTCATGGCCAGTGATTTAGCTGAATTCTCTAGAGAAAGATGGATTGAGAAGCTTAAACCTAGAGTCAGTTCATTAAAACGTTCAAAAGGCCACACACAGTTCAAGTGGACTTATGTCATTCCTGTTGAAAACATAAATTTTGGTTCAGGCAAAAGTTAAATTTGTTCATTCACTAACTTTTATTAAAAGTATCAATAATTTATTGAATATTTGAAAGCAAAAATTAAATTTGGAGACACACTGGAACATATATACTGGTGACATGAATATTCTAAATAAGTACACAAATGGGGTCAGCAGTATAGAGTATGAAAAATATCCTTAGCATTATAATGTCAAGAACTCCTGTCCACATTTGGATGCTTTTTCAGAACTAATGGATGGCTACTGGAAGCCAAGAATACTAAATGAATCCTTTCAGGGAAAGGATCTCTGGTAGAGGTGAAACCCTAATTACTAGATTTCCTCTCCATTTCTCTCTTCATAATATACTTGGTATATGCTATAGATCTGGGAATATTAAGATGAGAATGTCAATCAGAGAGAGACAAATACCCTATGTAGAATTTAAGATACCAAACAGATGAACGTAACAGGAAGGGGTGGGGGAATAGAAGAGAGGGAAACAAACCACAAGAGACTCTTAATGATAGAGAACAAACTGAGGGTTGCTGGAGGGAGGTGGGTGGGGGATGGGCTAGATGGGTCATGGGTACTAAGGAGGGCCCTTGTTGGGATGAGCACTGGGTGTTATATGTAAGTGATGAATCACTGAATTCCACTCCTGAAGCCAATATTGTATTGTATGTTAACAACTAAAACTTAAAATTGAAAAGAATAAATTATATTTAAAAAAGGATGAGAATGTGTGAGTTGGAAGAGGGATATTAAAGATAAAGCATTATATGGACGCCTGGGTAGCTCAGTCGGTTAAGCATCTGACTCTTGATTCCTGCTCAGGTCATGATCTCACAGTTTGTGGATCCAGTCCCACATCTCTGCCCCTCCCCTGCTTGTGCACATGCGCACATGAGTGCACGCTCAAACACATACGTGTGCTCTCTCTCAAAAAAAAAAGAAAAGATAAAGCATTACAAAAAGGAGAATAACCTATATTAAGCTTTGTCAGAAATATGATGCAGTAATAATAGAGAAGTTCATTGCTGAGAATCTTTGAGACACATCAGACTGTCAACATTGCATTGCTCCAAAGATGAGCCTTGAAGGAACACTGTGTTACCACAAACCATGTAAACCGATGTCACTCCAAAGCCCTCCTTTCTACGGTTACCAGCACTTCAAGCAGTGTTCAGGTTTTCCTCTTAATCAATACTTAGCTCTTCTATTTCCAGCAGCTATTTCAAATTGCCCCAAACCTTTATCTTCCCATGTCTCCTCTCATGCCCAGTCACAGACTCATTTCAGTGTTTCTCAAGCTTAGGTCACAAGCCATACAGGGTAATGAAGTCAATTTAGTGAGCCACAACCAATTGACACAATACTAAATATCAGAGAGCCTCACACAGATCAGCACCCCCTGCTGTTACCTACCACCACAGAAGCTATAGCAGCATTCTATTGACACTTGTTATATAATTATCAATTATTTCCTGAACTCCAAAACTAAAATTTATAGCTGGAGATGGGATCTGCACATTATATTTCTCCGTTGTTATTTGGCTTCCTGAAGTTTTATCAACACGGATTCGAAAGAGAGAATAAAACGCAAGAAAAGAGGACAAGGAACTTGTCATTACCTATCTGCCTGCCTGCTGTTATGTTCTGTAAATTCCCAGCCATGATGCCTTGCTCTGGTGGGGAGAGTTGGTTACCACATTCCCAGAACCAGTTCCATTAAGCCCTAACAAAGGTGTGAGTACTAGATGAACAGTGTGCCCTTCTCAGAAGTCTGAGCACCAGATGTACAGAACCATCCTCCAGTACCCCGGGTGACCCACACTAGCTAGCCAGTGTCCCCTCCTCAGATGTTCCAGGCATACCACAAAGCACCCTGATATAAGCCCCACGTGTATAGCACTTCTCTCTCTGAGATCTGAGTCACAATTCTGGAAGACCTTCTTCCAAGTTGCTAAGTATCAGCTCACTAAGTCCCCCAGTACCAGCTCAGCATCACCTTATGGGAAGAACAGCTATTAGCTCTACAGAACCCCTTTTCTGATATCCTAAGTTACCAACATGACCAGAGCACAGCCCTATCTTCTACAGTCCAGATCTATCAGGCCCATTATGAAACTATCCATTTATGATAACCCCATCCTCTGCCCTTCCCTACCCCCCACCCCCATCTTAGGCATAGAGCTTTTTCTAGCAACTAATACCTCTGTGTACCTCAGCACTTCTTTTCATCTTTCCAGTCCTTTAGAAACTTTTCAAGAATTCCTTTAGATTAATTACTCTTGGTAGGCTTTTCTTTCCTGGACTAGATCTTGACAGCTACAGGACTTGGTACCAAGAGTGCTGCCAAGAGAGACAGACACCATGGGACTCTGGGATTGGTATGGGCATGTCCATGGCTTTACACGCTGCTGAACTCCTGTCCAATGGGGAATGAGCATGCAATGACATCACAATGAACTGAATTACCAGCCAATGTTTACTGTGATGAAGTGTACTACTGAAGCAAATGTGTAGGCACCAAGTGTGATGATGGCTGAAGCAAATGTGTGGGGACCAAGTGTGATGATGGCTGGAAGTACCTCAAAGACTGTTCTGGAGAATTTGCACAGTGAGGCTCAAGGCTCTAAACTCTCAGCTCAAAGAGCTGATAATGACAGACCTAAAAGAATCTCTCATTGGTTTTGGCCATAGAGTCAGTTTTACCAAAAAAAAAAAAAAAATCAAACTTTAATTGTGAAGTTACAGAGCCACAACATAAGTTGAATGTGTAGATTTGCCAAGACTCTGATGGGAAAGTTAGAACACTGAGAAGGCAAAAAACCTTGACGCTTGCAAAGAAGAACTCCAGATGGACTTAACTGATTCTGAGTATCTTGATCCTCCCAAGTGTCCCTGAGTCTCAGTTACTGGGAGAGAAGCCAGTCTGAAGAGCCTAGACACCTATAGCTTGAGACCCTGTCCCTTCTGTGGAAGTTACTCTGCAAGGAGATACCTAGTCTCCTGAAGACATACTCTTACCATCCTTTATTGGCTCTAGATGCAAATCAGAATCTAATTCAACACATTCCAGGGGAACAAATTCAACATCTGAATTGAGAGGAAGGAACTTCTACACCAAAATAATGATAATATTTTACTAATTTATGTTGGCAAAAAGGGGGGGGCATTATATTAATAACAGAAAAGCTAAAGTAGTTAAAGATATATTTAGTATGATAAAATTCAACACGAATTTGTATCTATTTAATAAATACCTTCAAAATATATAAAGAAAACATTGAGAAATCAAGAAGAAATAGAAAAATACAAAATCTACTTGTAAATATTAACATACTTCTCTCAGCAACTGAGAGAAAAATCACCCACAAAAAAAGGATAAGGAAATAGAAGATTTAAGCAAGGCTAATCAAATTAACCTGACACATGTAAAACACTACAGCCAACAACTGCAGAACAGGTATTAGGTTCAATTGCACATGAGATATTTAGCAAAATAGATGATATCCATGGTCATAAAGGAAGTCTCAACAAATGGTAAAAATAAAAATTGCATAATATATGTTCCTTAACTACAGAATTTTTAAAAACTGGATAGGAAAAAGAGCTAGAAAATAGCCATTTCTTTCAAAATTAAAGAAAAGCCTTCTAAATAAGCCATGGTCCAAGTATGATCAAAATATGTAATTAAAAATATTTTGGACTGAATGAAAATACAACATATTAAATTTGTAGAATACAGTTAAAGCAATGCTTATATGGAAATTTCTGTATTTCAAGGTATATATTAGAAAAGGATAGTAGGGGTGCCTGGGTGGCTCAGTTGCTTAAGCTTCTGACTCCTGATTCTGGTTCAGGTCATGGTCTCACAGTTTGTGAGTTCGAGTCCCACATCGAGCTCTGCGCTGACAGTGTAGAGCCTGCTTGAGATTCTCTCTCTCTTCTTCTCTCTGTCCCTCCTCCATGCTCTCGCTCTCTTTCTCTCAAAAATAGATAAATATTTTTTTTTAAAAAGGAGAAAGATTGAAAATATTTTATGTAAGATATAACGTCACAAAGCTAGAAAGATGAGAGCTAATTTAACTTTAATAGATAAAATTTTAAAATAAACATGGGAGGTGGGGCCTAGGTGGCTCAATCAGTTGAGTATCCGACTCTTGGTTTCTGCTGGAGTCATGATCCCAGCATTATGGGATCGAGCCCCACGTGTGCTCCATGCTGAGTGTGGAGCCTGGTTGAGATGCTCTCTCTCTCTCTAAAATAATAAAATAAAATTAAATAAAATAAAATTAAATTAAATTGAATTAAATTAAATAAAAAATAAATAAAAATAAAGATGGGAGTACAAAACAATAAAACAAAAATATACTAAAAAGAAAATAAAGTCAAACACTGGTTCCTTATAAGGAACTGACAAACACTTAGCAGTATTGATCAAGAACTAAATTGAGAAAATACAAATTGCCAGTAAGTGTTCCTATAGTAGTTTCTATTATGTATAAAATAATAATAATAATAATAATGCAGTGGTCTGGAACTGGACCAGCAATATCTCAAGAAATGCCTGTATTTAATCTTCCCTCCTCTGTATAATTACTGTACAGCCTGCAGTCACCCTTTGAAATCAACGTTGTTAAGTTAGCTTTGGCACTTGGCCAATCAGTAGGCTGACTATTAGGACAATGGAGACAGAGGTTGTTGGTGATAGGTGTTGGTTGAAATTATCAAGGGGGATTTTGTGTGTGTGACCAAAAGTATTATACAGAGGGTTTCATTTTGGTTTTAAGAATTTTTTTAAAATTGCAAATCAAAAAGCCTAGTTCTGTAGGCACTTCAGTTCAGTTTGTAGCTCTGATTTCTTCTTTTTTATGTATAAATCAGACTACATTTAGCAATAATTTTAAGGGGCCTTTGGTCCCATTTACAAAATTGATTAATTAAACATTTAAGCTGCTTATAAAAAAGAATGGAAATTTAAACACAGGAATAAATTTGTCAATAAGTTTGAAAATTTAAGCAAATTTTCATGGGAAAATTTGGGAAACTTCCTTGGGAAAATTCCTTGAAAAACCAAACAAAAGTAATAGAAAAATTAAACAGTTCTACATTAATTAGAGTTTGAATCTATATGAAAAATATAAATTAAAAACAATATACCCTTTCACAAAATCTCTGGTATAGTGGGTTCTCAAAGTGTTTTTTGAGGTAATACAAATGACTGAATAGTGATAAAACAGAGACATATCCTAATCAAACTTTACTAATTAAGTTTCAGCAATTGCTTCAACAGTAGTAACCTAAGAGCAATGACTGAATGTTTAGGAATTACAGACATTTGTGCCATGATCAAAGGCTTTGAAGATACAGGGGTAATGATAACCAATCACACCCATATTTAACTCACCTATTTTGCATGTGCAAGTGGGTTGAAGAGTTACTACTAATTTTCTTAAACAAGGCAGGGGTGATTATAATTACACCTGCTCTTTCAGTTCTGATTTGTTTCCTCACAACCCAACACAACTAAATCTATTATGTAGGTAATAATTATGTAGCTAATAATAGTTATGAAGGGTTGAAAGCAAAAGATAAATCATATGAACACCAAGATATAAAAAAGAGAGCAAACATTAACAAACATAAATCTGATGAAAACATATTAGAAGATGACAAGGTGAATAGAATTGTTGGATCACTATATTGTACACCTCAAATTAATACAACACTATTCATTAATGATACTGGAATTAAAAAGATTGTTTTAATTTAAAAAAACTGACAAGGGGCACCATGGTCAGTCAGTTAAGCCTCTGATTCTTGATTTTGGCTTAGGTCATGATCTCATGGTTCATGAGTTCAAGCCCTGTGTCGGGCTCTATACTGATAGTGTAGAGCCTGCTTGGGATTCTCTTTCCCTCTTTCTCTGCCCCTCCCCAACTCATGCTTGCTCGCTGTCTCTCAAAATAAATAAATAAACTTAAAAAAAAAGATGATAAGGGAAATATTGACAAAGATAAAGAGGTATCAATCAAGGTAAAGAGGAACAATATTTAATATAGGAAGAAACATTCCATGGTATTTTGTATGCACCTAATAGCAGAGCTTCAAAATATGTGAAGCAAGAGTTGAGAGGTCAAAAAGAAGAAATAAAAAACCCAGTATCATATTTGGAGACCTTTACTTAGAACAAGCAAGAAAATAAGACAGAATTAAATGACATTAAAGTGTCCCAATCAATACATACAGAACACTATACTCAAAAACTGCAGGATACACATCATTTTCAAATGTATGTAGGGCATTTACCAAAACTGATGGCATTCATGGCATAAAGCAATTCTAAAAGAATACAAATTGTACAACAGATGCACTTCTGGTTTCTGCTCTGGCATGTAAAAAGCTTGCAAATCATCACTCCCACCCTCACAAAAAGAAAAAACATGAAAAAACTGAAAAATCAATGACCTTTCTTAGGTCCATCAGACCAATGAGACCACAGGACAAACAAACTGGATAAAGCAGAGAATAGGGATGATCTTATCTAAAGCAGAAGTGGTTGGAGCCAATGACGCATAAATGGTGACTTCGGTGAATTCCTGGAGTGTTGACTAACATCATTATTAAAAACTCTTGAGGTCTCACTCTAAAGGGAGCCTCTATACTGCCATAAGTCTGATCTCCAAAAAATCTACCAGACACTCATAATAAAAATCAGGGGGCAAAAATCACCAAATGTTTGACTAAGAAGAGGAGAAAAGCAATCCGGGGACATATGGTGAAGGTAATAGTAACCACTTTGAAATACACCCAGAGTGTCCTCAAAACAAAGGCCTACCCAGCAAGGGGAACAACTTCACCAGAGCCTTATTCAACTTGAGGGAAGTGAAATTACCCAACTTCATCCCCCTTTAGCCTTCTTATGTCACCTAAGTTTGGGGATGGGGAGATAGGAGAGCTTAAATGCCCAAGTTCATAGTCCAGGGGCACAGGACCACTACAAGACTGAGACCTAATCTAAGAACACAGAATGCTTCCCATTCTCCCACTCCTTATACCACATCAAAAGGGCTTCTGTACAAGTGGATTACACCTGAAAGAACTATAAAACATAGACTCTATTTTAAGGAGTTTCTCAGGAAATCCTAAGACAATATGGTAGACAAAAACAAGGACACTAGAAGAAATTGAAACTTCTCACACCTGCAGCTACAGGAAAGAATAAACACAGCCTAACTTCTGGTCAAATAAACACTAAAGGCCTATCTATCTCATTTTCTATTGCCCAATATACATGTCTGGCTTTCAACAAAAAATTACAAAGCATGTTAAAAGGCAGGGAAAAAAAAACAGTCTGAAAAAACAAAGCAAGCATTAGAGTCAGACTCAGATATGGCAAGTTTTTGGAATTACCTGAATGGGAACTTAAATAACCATGATTAATACGCTAAGGGGTATAACGGAAAAAGTTGATAATATACAAGAATGAGTAATATAAGCAGAAAATGGAAACTCTAGGAAACAATCGAAAGGAAATGACAAGATAACAAAAACATGATCACAGATATGAAGAAGGCTTTTGATGGGCTCATGAGTAGACTGGAACATGGCCAAAGAAAGAATCAGTGAGAGCTTGAAGATATGCCAACAGAAACTTCCTAAACTGAAATGGAAAGAAAAAAAACTGGGGGTGTGTGGGGGGAGACTATCCAAGAACTGTGGTACAATTATAACAGGTGTAATATATACATAAAGGGAAAAAAATCAGAGAAGAGAAAAAGAAGCAGAAAAAAATATTTGCAGTCATAATGGCTGAGAATTTTTCCATAGTTAATGACAGAAACCACACCACACCAGGAATCTCAGAGAACTCCAAGCAGCAGAAAGAGCAAGGAAAGTATACCTAGGGAAACGCTGAGTTTCTGGTGCAGCATGTACAGAGACTGGAAGTCATGACTCCATCATAGCAAACAAGTAAAAAGCTGAACACACTAAAAATTACTAACTTCTTTGAGATCCATAAGAGAAATGAAGTCATGGAAAAACCGCTGTCTCCAAAACTGAAGAGACCAGCAGTGAATATGGGAACCCATAACTTTCCAGAGCAGAAAGCCACAAGCAGAAATATCTGTGGGAAACTGGGATGGATAGGAAAACTTAAACCGTAATTGATGAATTACTGAAGGCTAGGTGTGGACAAGTCTGAGACTTAAAAATTACAGGGAAGGCCAGTTTAGAGGGCCCCTCACACTTCTGGGAGTTTTACCTCCATGAACCTACCAGGTTCTCATGCTGACGTCAGAGAAAAATCCCCTCCTTGTTCTGGCAGGAAGAGATGAAAGTAGCCATAACTGAAATACATCCAGAGCATTCTATTCTTTTTCATAAGGCTTAAAGAACAACTATTTCCCACAGTCTAATCTACTGGGGTTATCAGCATCTAACTGGACTGGGGGGAAGGAAAATATAAGACTCTAACCTCCTCTAGTCATCCTATTCCACCTAGGAGGGATGGAGGAACTGAGAATAGTTGTGAGGGTCACAGTATAGCTGTACAGGGCTGCTTAAAGATTCAGACCTAATCTGAAGATTGAGAATTTCCCCTCCCCCTATACCTTGCCACCGCATCACTAAAGGCCTACATACCAACACATACATATCCTTTTACCAAGTACATCATACCTTGATTATAACAAAAAATATTACAAGGTTTATTAAAGATAAAAAACATTTTGAAGAGACACAGCAAGCATCAGACCCAGATCAGATATGGCAGAGATGTTGGAAATATCAGACCAGAAATTTAAAGCAACTATGATCAACATGCTGAGAACTCTAATGTAAAAAGTACACAATATGGAAAAACAGTCATGTAAAGAGATGAAAATTCTAATAAAAGAATCTAAAAGAAATGCTAGAAATTGAAAACTCTATAATAGAAAGAATGCCTTGATGAGGTCATCAGTACATTGAACATGGCTGAGGAAAGAATCAGTCAATTCAAGAATATATCAATAAAAGTGTTTAAACTGAAAGGAAAAGAAAAGAAAATAGAACAGAATATCCAAGAACTGTTGAACCACTATAAATGATCTAACATGGGTATGATGGGACTATCAGAAGAACAAGAAAGGAAAAAACATTCAGAATCCATGACAGAACATTCCCAAAGATTTGCCAGTAGAAAAAAGCAGTATGTTGGGGCACCTGGGTGGCTCAGTTGGTTAAGCATCCGACTTTGGCTCAGGTCATGATCTCACTGGGTTTGTGGGTTCAAGCCCCACGTCGGACTCTGTGCTGACAGCTCAGAGCCTGGAACCTCCTTTGGATTTTGTGTCTCCATCTCTCTGCCCCTCCCCCTCTTGCACTCTCTCTCTCTCTCTCTCTCTCTCTCTCTCTCTCTCAAAAATAAATATTAAAACTTTTTTTTAAATCACTTTAAATGTCAGTGGCCTAAACACACCAATTAAAAGACAGAGAGTTTTAAAGTGGATTAAAAACAACCCACCTATATGTTGAGTACAAGAAACCCACTTTAAGCATAAAGACATACAATTTTAAAATAAAGGGACAAAGAACATACCATGCTAACACAAATAAAAAAAAAGCTGGAGTAGATAAATTAATTTCAGACAGGGAAGACTTCACGGCAAAGAAAATTATCAAGGATAAAGAGAGACATCACATGATTAAGGGGTCAATTCTCTAAGAAGACATAACAATCCTTAGTGTGTATGTATCCAACAACAGAGCATTAAAATATAAAAAGCAAAGCTGATTCAAATGCAAGGAGAAATAGATGAATTCACTATTACAGTTGGAGACTTCAATACCCCTCTATCAGTAACGGCCAGATCCAGCAGGTAGAAAATCAGTAAGGACATACTTGAACTTAATACCACCATCAATCTACTGAATATAATTGACATTTATAAAATACTTCAAACAACACCAACAGAATACACATTCTTCTCAAACTCACGTGGAACATTCACCAAGATAAACTGCATCTCAGGCCATAAAATACATCTTAACAAATTTAAAAGAATAGAAATGATATAATAAATACTCTCAGACAACAATAGAATTTAACTAGAATTAATAACAGAAACTATCTGGAAATCCCAAATGTGTAGAGATTTAACATAATACAATTTACATTAGCCCCCCTCCAAGATAAAATATTTAGGTATAAATCAAATAAATATATATAAGATCTATATGAGGAAAAGTACAAAATTGATGAAATCAAAGAACCAAATAAATATAGAGATATTCCATGTTTATAGATAGGAAGACTCAATATTGTCAGGATGTGAATTCTTTTCAAATGATCTATAGATTCAATGTAATCCCAATAAAATCTTAGCAAATTTTTTGTGGATATCAACAAAGTGATTCTACAGTTTACATAGACAGAAAGGCCCAGAATAGCCAACACAATACTGAAGGAGAAGAATAAAATTGGAAAACTGACACTATATGACTTCAAGAATTCTATAAAACCACAGTAATCAAGACAGTGTGGTATTGGTAAAATAATAGAGAAGTAGATCAAAGAGGTAGAATACAATGTCCAGAAAAAGGGCCATACAAATACAGTTGACCCTTGAACAATATGGGAGTTAGAGGCACCAACCAGTTGAAAATCCACATGTAACTTTTGACTCCCCCAAAACTTTACTAATCGACTACTGTTGACCAGAAGCCTTACTGATAACATAAACACTGGATTAACACATATTTTGTATGTTATATATAATATGTATTGTATTCTTAGAATAAAGTAAGCTAGAGAAAAGAAAATGTTTTCAGAAAATAAAAAGGAAAAGAAATTTATAGTACTGTATTGCATTTATTTTTAAAAAATCCATATAGAAGTGGACCTATGCAGTTCAAATCTCTGTTGTTCAAGGGTCCACTGTATAGTCAACTGGTCTTTGACAAAGGAGCAAAGGCAATATGATATAGAAAAGACAGTCTTTTTAAGAAATGGTGCTAGAGTGGGATGCCTGGGTAGCTCAGTCAGTTAAGCATCCAGCTTTGGTTCCTGATCTCACAGTTCAGGAGTTCGAGCCCCATGTTGGGCTCTGTGCTGACAGCTCGGAGCCTGGAACCTGCTTCAGATTCTGTGTCTCCCTCAGATTCTGTGTGTGTGTCTCTCTCTCTGTCCCTCCCCCACTCACGCTCTGTCAAAAATAAGTAAACATTAAAAAAAAAAATGGTGCTGGAGCAACTGGATATTCCCATGCAAAACAATGAATCTAGACACATACCTTACACTCTTTACAGAGTTAACTCAAAATGAATTATGGGTGTATATATAAACTGCAAAACTAATGGTGCCTGGGTGGAGAATTCATTCTCTCTCTCTCTCTCTCTCTGTCTCTCTCTGTCTCTCTCAGTCTCTCTCTCTCTCTCTCTCTCTCTCTCTCTCTCTCTCTCTCTCACACACACACACACACACACACACACACACACACACACACACGTATACACACCCTATTTAATATTTACCCCAGGAGTTTAGGAAAAAAGCAACATTCTCTTAGTCTTTCCAGAGGAAACACAACTGGCATGTGGGCCCCACCCAAATGGTGATTATGGTGATTCCCAGGAAGGACCCCAGAGCCTGGAGCACTGGCAGAGCCTTCCACCTATCTCCCTCAGGATTGCCTACAGCCAGTGCTTGGAGGACCACACCCTTCTCCTTTGTCTACAGCCTAAGAAGCTCTGGGTTTCCAGAACTTGCCGGTGTTCACGCACACAGAGCTGCACGCCCTCCATGCAGATAAGTCCTTCATCTAAGATGACTGCTACCATCATGGTTATGTGGAGGGGGCCCCCAGAGATCCCTGATTGTCCTCAGTACCTGTTTATGGACCATTCGAGGGATCTGACAGATAAATGACCTCAAGGCACTTTACCACATTGGAACACTAATTGTTATGAGACTCAATTCCCACTCATGAAATGCAGCTTAATAAAAGATGATGTAACATCAGAAGTTGGAGTTCAGGGTAGAAAATTCAAAACTTGCCCCAAATTCCCACAGCTGGTGGACCCACTGGCCCTTTGTGGAGTTGGTTATAGTGGTGTTCAACTGTAGTTTCAATTACTCAAACAGGAATGTCTCAAAGACAACAGAAATATATTAAATGTGACCAATTTAGTAGATTCCATCTGTCTACGTGTAGGCCTTCACATTTTTTAAATTGGGGTTGAGATTTGGAACCAGACAAATTTTATCAATGTTGAACAAGTCAACTTCTTGACAGCTTTCAGTGACTGGAAAAGCATTCATCTTTAGCCCCGTTTGCCACATGATTCTGGGCATCTGTGTGTGGGCTGGGATTTTTCTAATGTATTTGGATTGGCTTGCATCTCAGGAATATGGTACCCTCATTTGGGGCCAGCAGTTTGTAAATTCTTCCATTTTGCAGTGGTCACTGTTCACCAACTGGGCCATAATCCTGATATGTCTCACGTAGAGGAATTCTGTTTATGCAGGAAAAAAATATTGCATCATGATTGCCCATAATACAAATACCTGTACTTTTAGCAACTGCAGTTATGGAAGTTACTTTAACCTCATGAACTACAGCTGGGGTGGGGGTGGGTAGGGCAGGGCAGGATCTGTCTGACAAATACACCTATTTTTGGAAATGTTATCCTACTGGAACAATGTGGTAACAAGGTAGTAGAAGGTGATGAAGAGTGTAACTGTGGGTCAGAACATCCGTGCAGAAAGGATCCTTGCTGGGCCTCTACTTGTAAACTGAAACCTTGGGCAGTCTGTGCTTTTGGACCTTGCTGTATAAAATGTAAGTCTGCTTCTCCCAGAAACCTCTGTAGAGCATATATCAGCGAGTGTGACCTTCCCAAGCGGTATACTGGAGGTTTAAGGCGGTGCCCTGATGATGCCTTGCGGTGACAGTGCCCACTGTTAACACAAAATGTGCAACAGTCGCAATAAACAATGTCAATATATTTTGGGCAAACAGCAAGGAATGTCTCCCTGAGCTGCTATAAAACAATTAATATGCAAGGAGATCATTTTGGCCACTGTGGTATGAGGGTTTAACATATAAACATGCCCTCCTCCAAGTACTTTATGTGGAAGAGTACAGTGTGAGAATATAGAAACAATCCCCAATCCCAAACAACACAATGCCATAATTCAGATTATCAGTTAATGGTGCCAAGTGTTGAGGAACCAACTACCACTTTAAGAGGGATATAGTTGATATTGGACAAATAAAAGATAGCATCTTTTGTGGTCTAGGCAAGTTATGTATAAGAGCTTTGTCAATTATTTGATCCTAAATTGTAACTGCAAATTAGAAAAATGTACACAACAATGAAAAACACTGCCACGGTACTTCCCTACTGTGAGTTTACAAGCCAATGGAGGCAGCTCAGATAGCAACCCAGCTCCAAGAGGCAGACCCTTTCCCCTACTATTAACAATTCTTGACACAGTAATTCTATTCATCCTCGTTTTCCTTGCTTCTATAGCTTATGTTTTATCAGAATACTCTGTTTTTAATGGAGTCTCTACTCAAGAAAATATCCTTAGGGGCGCCTGGGTGGCTCAGTCGGTTAGGCAACTGACTTCAGCTCAAGTCATGATCTCACGGTTTGTGGGTTCGAGCTCCGCATCGGGCTCCATGCTGACAGCTCAGAGCCTGGAGCCTGCTTCAGATTCTGTGTGTGTGTCTCTCTCTCTGTTCCTCCCCTGCTCGTTCTCTGTCTCTTTCTGTCTCTCAAAAATAAATAAAATGTTAAAAAATTAAAAAAAAAAAGAAAATATCCTTAGAACTTAAAAGAGGACATAGAAGGATTACAAAATACTCACTGGTTCAAAGAAAAAATGTCTTTGGAAAAGGAAGCCACTGCATGATTACTGTCCAGTCGTTCCCAATGACCCGCAGTTCATTAATTTAGAAAGTCTGATCAAAGGCAAATTTTCTTGGTTCTCTATGCTTAACTGAAAGATTAGCAGGCATTAACTTCTGAAATTAAATGTCTTTTGCCTTTTGTTAGTAACTACTCAGTTCTTTTTCCATTTAAGGTAGGGTGACACTCAGTACGAAACCCTTGAAAAGTGTCCAAATGCTTTTGTCATATTAGCACTGTGGCTACCCCCTTTAACCAGATGTAAGGGAACTAGTGTGTGGCACGATCACTGAGACAAAACATTCAAAGGTAAGGCTCCCTTTGTAGTATCTGAAGGCAAATTGGTACAGGAAATCAGAAGAAAGAATGGGGCTAATACACAAAATAGCCAGAAAAGAGCCCAAAATACTATAAAGAGATACAAAAAGGTAAAAGTCAGGGAGTCAAAGGAAAGCACAGGAAAATCTGCTGTTTTTATGGTTTCTGTAAAAGCAGTTAATAGTCTGACAAAATCTCCAGTGAAGGAGTTTCACAAAGGAATCTGGTAAGGAAAAATGTAGTCTAAAATAAAAATAATATATAGGCCAAACCTTATAGTTACTATCCTGGCTGCTATAAAGGAACCCTGGAGACCCTAGCTGCCTTTAGCATCCAATTAGATGTCTCTGGGTAGTGGGGCTGATGAATTACCTTTCAAACATACTGCGTGTGTGTGTGTGTGTGTGTGTGTGTGTGTGTGTGTGTGTTAGTGCCAAGTACACTGTACAGAGTTGTGGAGACTCTCCTACCCTTAGCTGAGGTAAACAGACATGAAAATACAAAATTACAGTGGTAGGATAAATGCTATATAGATGATACGCACAGGATTCTTGGGAAGCACAGTTACTGGAACAGAGAGGAGCCGATCAGAAGGCAACTGAGTTACTTCAGAAGAAGAAGTGATAATGAAAATAGCCAGCACTTATGGAAGTTCTTACCCAAGTATCACGTTCTAATCTAAAAATAATATTAACTCATTTAACTTTCAAAACAATCCTGACAGGTGGGTATTGCTATTATCCCCGCTTTATGGTTGGAAAAACCGGGCACAGAAGTACTGGATAACTTAGTCAAGGACGCAGCCGGCAAAAAGTGACGAGTGTGTGAACCTAGGCTTACTGTCAGTCGTTAAGCGAAGAGTAAGAGTTAAAAATCTGCGTGGCCAAGAAGACAGTGCACAGACTTTAAAGTTCTGCCACATAGTAGCAATGACACCTGGAACACACTTTAATCTCCACAAAATTTTACCTCCTTGATTGCAACACCGATAGTAATAGCTTACAAGGTTGTAGCTGACACTGGAGACAGCATGCTGTAAATGTAAAATACATATAAAAGCATGTAAAATACTTGTAACATGGTAAGGATGGCAAGGACAATGATGTTGCCCTCTGTACGCTCTGCTGCTCCCCGTGGGCAAAAGTCAAGGGCAAAGACCCAGCCTCTTGCTGAGAAATGGTGCTGCTCAAATTCCAAAGTATGGACTGCACCAAGATGTTTAGGGTGGAATTTTCTGAGACATCAGTCATAGTACCCATGGACACCCAGTCATAGACACCCAGTCATAGTACACATGGACATATTTATTCATTTGCTCAGCCCTTCATTCAACAAAAATTGTTTAAAGTAGTCCCCATGCCCATTGTCAAGACTCAATGCCCTACCAACTGAGCCAGCCAGGTGCCCCTCATTCAACAAGTATTTCCCGATGTTGGGCACTGTGAGAAATTCTGGGGATACGCCAGTGAACAAGACTGACATTGCTCGTGGAAGTTAAAGTCCAATATAGGAGTCAAACATTAAACAAAGAGTTAAGTAAAACTGTGTTGAGAACCCCCACAAGAGAGTTTAGGGTCTATGAAAATGTATAAACTAGTCTGGGAGAAAAGGCTTCCCGGGGAAAAAAAAAAGGCACTTGATTTGAGACATGAAAATGAAGTAAAAATAAGCAAGCTAGGAGGCAGAATGTACAAATTCCATGAAAAGGAAGCAGTATCTGCAGGAAATTATCATCAGCACTTGGCAGACTTGATCACTCCCTCCTCCTTGAATTGCTGTCTCCATTTGGCTTTCAGGGATTCACTTCACTCGCCCCTACTTCTCATCTTCATTGCTCTTCTGATCTCCCCCAACTCTAAATGTGTTTTAGTGGACACTTTTCCCCTTTTCCACACTAATCCTGACGGTGATCTCATCACACCTCATGGTGTTAAAGACCACAGATATGCTAAGTCAAAATATACGTGTGTGTGCGTATGTAAGTATCTCCAGCCTGACACTCCTTTAAAATCCAGATTCATGCTTCCAACTGACTACTTGGCATCACCACTTGAATGTTTAATTGGCATCTCAAATTAAGTTCCTTATCGCCTCCCAACCTCACCCTTAAAGTTGCTTGTGTCAGTCTTCTTCATCTCAGTTAATGACGGTTCTATCCTTTGAGATGCTCAGAACAAAAATCTTACTGTCATCTTTGATTCTTCTTTTTGTCATACTTCACACCGCAAATCCTGTTGTTTCAACCTTCAAGATACACATGGAATCTGATCACTTCTCCCCACCCCCACTATCATCACACTAGTCAAAGTCGCCATCATCTCCCCTTGATTATTGCCACAGACTCCTACCTTGTCTTCTGTTTCCATCCTTATCCCCATCACTCAACTCCCACACAGGGACAGAGTGAACTGTTACATTCTAAGTCATATCAGATTATATCCTATATCCTATCATTACTTTGCTCAGAATCCTCCAGTGGTTTCCCACCTCATTCACAGTAAAAGTCTACAGAATGTTCTACAAGGTCCTACCCAATATACCCCCCTGCCACCACTACCTGTCCCTCCCTCCTTACCTCTGATTCATCTCCTATGGTATTCTGCCCTCTGTTCATTCCCTTATAGCTGTTCCCCTGATGATCCACGAACACACCAAAGCATACTCCCTCCCTCAGAACCTTTAGCCTTGTTACTTGTTACTCCCTTGATCTGCACTGATTAGGGGTGCGGGTGTAAATAATTGGTCTCAGATTGATCAGAGAAATATGACCTAGACATATACATTTGTGAGTCTCCCAGCACATGGAAGGCAATTAAAGTCATATCAGGGTTAAGAGTTCCCGTAGAGAATAGAGGGAGCAGAGAAAAGGGCCCAAGAACGGGGGACACCGACAAAGAATAGCTCACATACGTGGATGGACCTGGAGGGTATTATGCTAAGGGAAATTAGTAAGAAAAAGACAAATATCATATGACTTCACTCATATGAGGAATTTAAGATACAAAACAGGTGAGCATATCAGTGGTAGAGCATTTGACTACAAAACAGGTGAACATAAGGGAAGGGAAGCAAAATTAATATAAAAACAGGGAGGGGGACAAAACATAAGAGACTCTTAAATACAGAGAACAAACAGAGGGTTGCTGGAGGGGTTGTAGGAGGGGGGATGGGCCCAATGGGTAAAGGGAATTAAGGAATCTACTCCTGAAATCATTGTTGCACACTATATGCTAACTTGGATGTAAATTAAACAATAAATTAATTAATGAAGAAAAAAGAATAGCTCACAAAGGCAAATGAAATGAAGCAATCAGAGAGCCCGTAAAGTAAGGATTGATGGAGAGATACACAGATGAGTAAATAAATACATAGAGAGGGGCGCCTGGGTGGCTCAGTCAGCTAGGCGACTGACTTCGGCTCGGATCATGATCTCACAGTTTGTGAATTCGAGTCCCATGTCGGGCTCTGTGCTGACAGCTCAGAGGCTGGAGCCTGCTTCGAATTCTGTGGTTCCCTCTCCCTCTGCCCCCTCCCCCATGCACACTCTCTCAAAAATAAATAAACATAAAAAATAAATAAATAGAGAGGTAGGTAGGCAGATAGGTAGATAGATAAAAGAAATTATGATACTGCAGAAAGCAAAGGCAGAAAATATTTCTAGGGAGTGACTAGAAGGCAAGGCAATCAGTCCTCAAGTAACTTAGGATTACCAGGAGAGATGGGGAAACTATCACACCCAGAAGATTTAGTACCTACACATCCTGTCCCACCCTCAAATCACCAGAGGAAAGCCTCCATTCACTGACAAACACATATTAAACACAAGTTTAATCTGAGTAAATATATTGTTTGCTATAGATCTGTAATTACAAGTATGAACAACCAAGATTCACTGAGTAAGAAAAAACACAACAGAGAAATCAACAAAACCAATGGCAAAGTCGCTTTGGCCTCTCCGACCAACCTAGCAGTCTTTAAAGTTTAGCAAACACTCTTAGCCCGTGTGACTGATTAACTAAAGTTTATTGGTATATCTGTGGATCATGCATTCTTTCCCAGAAAAAACAGAGCACTTCCGCTCTCATGAAACAGAAACCAGACCCCCTTGCACGATCCCCGGACACTAAGGAACCAGACCCCCTTGCACAATCTCCAAGCACTGAGATAACGTCTGTAGCTGGCACCATTGAATCTGCACGTAATCAAGAAATGTTAGGGACCCCTGCACTCCCTTATTGATTAACTGCTCTAAACCCCTTTAATAATCTCTGGGCCAGGCAGAAACCTTGGAGCTGGCCTTTGGACAAGAGTCCACCTTCTCCTGGGGTGGCTGGCCTCCTAACAAAGCTCTAATTCCTTTTCAATCAAAGCTCAGCTACAGGCAGCCAAATTTGGGTTTTGGTTAACAATGGTTCTTTCAAAAGATTAATAAAATGACTGGAACATTAGCAACACTGGTTAAGAAAAAGAGACAAAAGATAAATGGTAACTATCAAGAACGCAAAAATTGGGACAAAATTACAGATCCTGCAGACATTAAGAGATCACAACATATTACAAATAACTTTCAGCCTAAAATAGACAAATTACTTAGAAAGATAAAATTTACAAAAGCTGATAAAAAATGTGTTCAATCTGCATAGGTAAGAAAATGAATCTGTAACTGAAAGTCTCAATAAAATACAAGTTTCATGGGTAACTCCTACCAAACGCTTCAGGAAGAAATAACAAAATTTTTTTCACAAACTACTCCACAAAACAGGAGACAGTATTTCCCAAAGCATTACATGATGCTCATTTAACCTAGTTACCAAAACGAAAAAGCACTTACAGGAAAGACAAGATTACAAGCAAATCTTACACATAAAATTAAATGTAAAAATCCTAAACCAAATCTTAGCAAATTGACTCCGATAACATATATTTTAAAAAGGTATATATAAAAAAAAAGACAACATCAGTGTAAGCAGAAAAAGTTAGGGGTCCCTGGAAAACAAAGATGAGACATAGCCTTCTTGACAGAAGAAAAGCCATTTTAGGCCCCCAGCCATCTTGTGAAAGAATTAAGAACAAACAGCCACTATCAGGCAGGAGATAGCCCAATCATATGAGGGACAATAAATCAATGGTAAAACTCCCAGTGCTGGTTCCAAAGCAAAAAATGACCTGATGCACATGCTTGAATTATCTTTATAGGATCTGAACCCCGTAGACCATTCAGATACTGAACCAACTAAAGCCAGAAAACTGATGATGCTGACCCTTATTGGCCCTCTTGACCTTGACCTGGACTTTTCAGTCACCTTCAGATGACTTGTGCCCCAATTCTTTACTAAATCCCCTTGTGCAATGAATTACCCTTTCATGAATATGTATGCACCCTTAGCTTAAAACTTTCTGGTTTGTTGTCTGAGGAGATATTGCTTTGGGAAATATCCCGTGTTCTCCACTACTTTTTGCAAGTAAAACTCTTCCTTTTCCCATTCTTTGACTTGGTTGTGTCTTTTGGCTCAATATCCATGGATAGGGGAGCCCAGTTTTGGGTAACATTGTGACAAAGTGGGGTTTATTTCTGAAATACAAGACTGGCTAACATTTGGGTGAAAACTCTGTGTAACTTATCACATTATCAGAAGAAAAAAAAAAGAAACCATATGAGTATTTCAATAGACTTAAAACAAAAGCATAAAATGTGTTTGATAAAATTTAAAACTACTAGATTTCCACTTTTTATGGTGCAGTAGCTGGCAACAAACGTGCCCTCGCACCATAAGAATTAGATCACTAAAACACATATGTAGAACAACTACCTTTAAACGTTGCCATATGGGCAATATAGAACTATAAACCCTATAATTCACGTGAAATCTCAAGGGATCCCAAATAGCCAAAACCATCTTGAAAGGGAAGAACAGTTTGAGGTCTCACATTTCCTGATTTTGAAATCATGCCCCATAGAGTTAATAAGGTAAAAATTAGTGGAAATTAAAGCTTGTTTTTCAGAGAAATGTTTCCCCTAATCAACCACTGTTTCTTTTCAGACCCCACTAACAAACACACTAGTTTCTTTGCAGTAGCCTGGACTCAAGATCAACTGATATGATTCCAGCTTGTGAACAAACAACTTACTACAAAGCTACAGTCATCAAGTATGTGGTGCTGGCATAAATATAAACACTGATCAATGGAATAGAAAACCCAGATCTTCACATAAGCCTTCATATGTATAGTTAAATGATTTTCGACAAGAGCGCCATGACTGTTCAATGGGGAAATGACAGCCTTCTCAACAAATGGTGTTGGGAAAACTGTATATCCACATGCCAATGAATGAGGTTGTAGACCCTTACCTAACATCAAATACAAAAATTAACTCAAAATGGATCACAAGACCTAAATGTAAGGATTTAAATTATAAAATACTTAGAAGAAAATGCAGGGAAAAACAATGAAATTGGATTTGGCAAGGATTTCTTCAAAATGGCACCAAAATTAAAACTGTGTTCTATAGGTTAATGAGGTTAAAACTGTCACCAGTAAACCCCTGCTGACTGCCTTTCTTCTTCACAGGAATGTTAACCTTATCTTTTAGCAGCAAACAACAGGAAGAGCTCCATAGGCCTAGACCAGTTTGAGACTGACCACTGACCACAGTAGATGGACCATGAAGTGTCTGACAGCTACCTCGACTTCATTATACTGTTAACACCTCCGCCCAAGGAGGAGCACAAACTTCATTAACGTAACACAGGATACAAGCATAGGCATGTCTTCAAAGTAGCCTGTACAACCTATGTCCATCTCTACATGCAGTAACGAAGTTTCCCTTTCTATTCATCCTAATCCTAAATAAAAGAAACCCACTTGCCCCCATGGGAAGTTATTCCCTGTGATTTCCTTATTTGTTGCAAATAAAAATTCTGTTGTATGACAACTCCAACTGATGTAATCTTTTTTTTTAAATTTTTTTAATTGTTTATTTATTTTTGAGAGACAGAGTGTGAACGGGCGAGGGGCAGAGAGAGAGAGGGAGATACAGAATCCAAAGCAGGCTCCAGACTGAGCTGTCAGCACAGAGCCTGATGCGTGGCCCGAACCCCTGAACTTCAAGATCATGACCTGAGCCGAAGTTGGACGCTTAACCAACTGAGCCACCCAGGCGCCCCCACCTGGTGTAATCTTTATCTGTAACTCATCAAGAAGCAAACTCATGTTAGTTTGGTCACAAAATCACAGGCAATAAAACAACGGACAAACCAGACCCCATCAAAATTAAAAACTTTCGCACATTAAAGTACACTACCAACACAATGAAAAGCAACCCACAGGAGAAAATATTCAGACATCATGTATCCGACAAAGGATTAATATCCAGATTAAAGAACTCCTACAACTCAACAACAAAAAAACCCAATTAAAAAATGTGAAAATAACTTGGGAGATATTTCCTAGAAAATATACAAATTTTCCCTATCATTTTATGAGATTTTTAATAAAATATTTCAATGAAAAAAAATACGCAAATGGTACTCGAAAATGTGCTTACCATCATTGACTGTTAGAAGTCATACTGCAATTGTTAATAATATATATTTGGTTTTCATCCAAATATATATTATCCCTTTCCTGGCACAGAGCTCCTAAAAACCTTGGGATTTCCTAAGTGGGGTGAGCCACAAAGGTGACTTTTGAGACGTTAATGAGGTGACTTCTGAAATACCCCAGGTCATCTAAGGATGGGGGCTGGTCACCAGAAGAATCAACCACACGGCTACAGGGTTGGAACTTTCAGTCTCACCCCCACCCCACACTACCCCTAGTGGAAACGGATGGAGATTAAGTTCAATCACTAAAGGCCACTGATTTAACCAATCATCTACGTAATGAGGCCTCCATAAAAACCCAAAAGGACAAGGTTCAGGGAGCTTCCAGGTTGGTGAACATTTGTAAAGAGTAGCACACCCAGGGAGGTCACGGAACCTCTGTACCCCTTTCCATATACCTTGCCCTACACATCTCCTCCAACTGGCTGTTCCTTGAATTATATATAATCTTTCATAAATAAGTTGGTAACCTAGTAAGTAAATTGTTTCTCTGAGTTCTGTGAGCCACTCTAGCAAATTAATTGAACTGGAAAAGGAGGTCATGGGCATTTCTTAGAGCCAGTCAGAAGCCCAGGTAAGAACCCAGACTTGTGATTAGCTCTGAAGTGGGGTACAGTCGTGTAGACTGAGTTCTTAACTATGGGATCTGACGCTATTTCCAGGTAGATGGTGTCAGAATGGAGTTGAATTGGAGGACACCCAGCTGGTGTCTCAGAGAACTGCTTGGTGGTGTGGAAAAAATACACACAATGAAACTGATGTCAAATTTGTATGAGGTCAATGCAAACCAAACCCACAATGAGCTACCACTTCACATCCATTAGGATGGCTAATTTCAAAAAAAACCCAATAACCAACAAGAGTTGGTTGGAACCCTTGTACATGGTTGGTTGGAATATAAAATGATGTAGTTGCCATGTAAAACAGTACAGCAGTTCCTCAAAATAACACAATTACCATTTTTTTTTAAGTGTCAGGCTTTTTTTAATGTTTATTTTTTAGAGAGAGAGCATGGGTAGGGGAGGGGCACAGAGAGAAGGAGAGAAAGAATCCTAAGCAGGCTTGGCACTATCAGCACAGAGCCCAAAATGGGGCTCAAACTCATGTACCGTGAGATCATGACCTGGGCTGAAATCAAGAGTCAGACGCTTAACCAACTGAAGCACCCAGGCTCCCCCACAATTACCATTTCTGGGTATATACACAAAAGAATTGAAAGCAGGGACTCGGGGTGCCTGGGTGGCTCAGTTGGTTAAGCGTCTAACTCTTGATTATGGCTCAGGTCATGATCTCACGGTTGGTGAGTTCGAGCCCGACATCAGGCTCTGTGCTGACAGGGTGGAGACTACTTGGGATTCTCTCTCTCTCCCGTTCTCTCTGCCCCTCCCCTGCTTGTGTGCATGCTCTCTCTCAAAATAAACATTAAAAGAAAAAAATTCTGACACTTTCTCAATCATAAATGAACCTTGAAGACCTTATGCTAAGTAAAATAAACCAGACCCAAATAACACAAATATTATAGAATTCCATTTACATGAGATACCTAGAGTAGTGAAATTCATAGTGATATCAAGTAGAAGGGTGGTTGCCAGGGTCTGGGGGAAGGAAGAAGGGGGAAGGGGGAAGGGCACTTATTGTTTAATGAATATGGAGTTTCAGTTTGGGATGATGAAAAAGTTCTGGAGATGGATGGTGATAGTTGCACAATGATGTGAATGTACTTAATAGCACTCAACTATATACTAAAAAATGGTTAAAATGGCAAATTTTATATTATTTATATTTTAGCATAAGTTTTTAAGGTTTAAATTGAAAAGAAATAAAACTCTTTATTCCCATATGACATGATCATGGATATAAAAAATCCTAAGCAATGTACCCCCCAAAACACCAAAATAATAACGGAATTAAAAAAAAATTTTTTTTAATGTTTATTTATTTTTGAGAGAGAGACAGAGTGTGAGTGGGGGAGGAGCAGAGAGAGAGGGAGACACAGAATCCGAAGCAGGCTCCAGGCTCTGAGCTGTCAGCACAGAGCCTGACGTGGAGCTTGAACTCATGAACCGTGAGATCATGACCTGAGCTGAAGTCGGACGCTTACTGACTGAGCCACCCAGGTGCCCCAATAACTGAATTTAAGTAAAGTAACAGGATACAAGGTCAAATACACACAAAAAACTAAATGTCTATATACTGAAATGAACAAATGTAAATTAAAATTTTAAAACATCTTTTACAATAGAATCACCAACCATGTTATGTCGAGGAATAAATTTCATAAAACATGTTAAGACCTGTACTCTCAAAACTCTGCTAAGAGAAATTAAAGAAAACCTAAATAAATGGAGAAATATAGCATATTTGTGGTTCTGAAGATGTGACATTGCTAAAAAGTCAGTTCTTTCCAAATTGATCTATCAGTCAATCCCAACCAAATGGACCACACTCCTGAATGTAAAATGAAGAATAGAGCTTCTAGATAGAGGAGCAAATCTCCATAAACTCAATGAAGAGAAAAACCTCAAACAAGGCATAAAAAAGTATTAACAATAAAGGAAAAGATTGATAAACTGAGCTATATTAAAATTAAGAACTTCTGTTCATTTTTAGACTACCATCAATAGAGCTAAAAGGCAAGCCAGAATGGAGAAGATACACTTAAACACGTGCAAGGACAAAAAACTCCTATCCAAAACATACCAAGAACCTATTACAACCCTTTAAGACAAAGATAAAAACAAAAACGGAAAAATGTGCAAAAGAAACACTTCACAAAAATAGATATCCAAATCATCAAATAATCACGAAAGGACGCTTAACATCATCAATCGCCAGGAAATACACATTTCAGCCTCAACAAGCTATCACTGTATGCGCAACAGAATGACTCAATTCTTCTTTAATTGACAGTATTAAGGGTCAACACAGGTTTGGAACCACAGGAACTCTCATAAACTGCTGATGAGAGTAGAAACTCATACAGCTACCTTGGAAAATATGTTAGCATTATCAGAAGTAGTAGAAACGCATACTTATGACCCAGCAGTCTGAGTAAAGAACATGAGCACATGCACACTGTTAGGTTCCTTGGGTTGTGAAAATAAAGTACCACAAACTGGTGGCTTAAAGCAACAGAAATTTATTGTCTCAAAGTTCCGAAGGTTAGAAGTCCAAGATCAAGGTGTTAGCAGGGCCACACTCCCCTTGAAACTTATAGGGGAATTTTTCCCGGCTTCTTCCTAGCTTCTGGTAATGTGCTGGCAATCTCTGGCATCCCTAGATGTGTAGATGCAACACTCCAATCCATCTTCACACGGTGTTCTCCCTTTGTCTCTTCACATGGCCTTCTTTTTTACAAGGACACCAATCATACTGGATTAGGGACCCAGCCTAATTAAGATTAGCATGATCTTATCTTGACTAATTACATATGCAATGACCCTATTTCCAAATAAGTTCACATTCTGGGGGACAGACGCACAATTCAGCCTATAATTATAAAAGCAAGTACAAGAATATTTCATAAAAGCATTTTTTTCATAACAGCCCCAAACCATACCAATCCAAATGTCTACCACCATTAGAATACATTTTAAAAGCTGTAATATATTTATGTAAGGGAATGTTACACAGAAATGAAAATAAAAGAACTACAATAACGTGAAACAATTTGTTTGACTTTCACAAACATAACATTAAACAAAAGAAGTCATACACGAAACACAATGCATTTTTATTAAAAGTAAAAAACAGGGGCGCCTGGGTGGCTCAGTCAGTTAAGCATCCAACTCTTGATTTAGGCTCAGGTCATTTCTCACGGTTCACAAGTTCAAGCCCCATATGGGGCTCTGCCCTGTCAGAATCCCTGCTTGGGATTCTCTGTCTCCCTCTCTCTCAAAAATAAACTTTAAAATAAACAAACAGGCAATCAAAACTATACACTTATTCAGGGATGCATGGTTACATGGTATAAATGTAATGACAAGTGATTAACCATAAAACTAAGATAAGCGTGATCTCTGATCAGAAGGACAAGCGTTGTGATTAGAAGAGGACAAAACAGAGCTTCTGGGACATTGGCAATGTTCAATTTCTTTACCTGCATATGGTGAATTATACGGATACAATGAGCTATACTCTATTATTTTATGTACCTTTCCGTAAGTGATATTTTATAATAATGTAGTTAAAAGGAGCTTTGCTGAAAAAAATTGGAAAAATACTTGAAGCAAATATGACAAAGAGTCAATAACTTTATGTCAAAAATTCACGCTTAAATAAGTGCTAAATAAACAAAGTGCAAAATTTTATAAACTAAGTTGCCTTTTGTATAAGAAGGGAAATAAGGAGTAACCTAACAAACACTACCTTTCCCATGTGATCAAAGTTAACATCACCAGAAATGAGGCAAATTGACGGCATGTACCTTCATAAGCACCTTTTTGTGGTATTCCTGACAAAAGCTTGTGAGGTGAATTTAATCATGAAAACAGACCAAACAAAACCAAACTGAAAGACATTCAATAGATAACTAGACTAAACCCTTTAAATACCAGGTCATGAAAAACAAGGAAGATTAAAGAACTATTCCAGATTAAAGTGGACCAAACAGACAGGACAACTAAATCCAATGGATAATTCAAGATAGTCTTTTGCTATGAATTTATTATTTTGCTGTAAATTCTCAGCACCACTGACAAGATGGAATAAATCTACAGATTAGGCAGTAGTATTGTGACAGTTTATTTTTTTTATTTATTTTTTTTTTTAAATTTTTTTTCAACGTTTATTTATTTTTGGGACAGAGAGAGACAGAGCATGAACGGGGGAGGGGCAGAGAGAGAGGGAGACACAGAATCGGAAACAGGCTCCAGGCTCTGAGCTGTCAGCCCAGAGCCTGACGCGGGGCTCGAACTCCCGGACCGCGAGATCGTGACCTGGCTGAAGTCGGACGCCTAACCGACTGCGCCACCCAGGCGCCCCAGTAGTATTGTGACAGTTTAATTTTGATAACTGTACTGTGGCTATATAAGAGAAAGCCCTTGATTTTAGAATACGTGCACTAAAGTACTTAGGGCTTGTGGGCCTTATGACTGCAACTGACTCTCAATCCAAAAGTAAAAGGTGTAATTATGTGTATTTTATACACACACACACACACACACACACACACACACACACACACACACGGAGACAGAGCACATGCAAGCAACTGACAGTAAGAGAAGAAAGAGATTAAAGAATAAAGCAAGTATGGAAAAATGTTAACACATGGGGATTTGGGGCAAAAGGTACATATGTAGGAATTGTTTCTACTATTCCCACAACTTTTAAGTTTGAAATTATGTCAAAATAAAAAGCTAAAAGGGGGTGCGTGGGTGGCTCAGTTGGCTAAGAATCTGACTCTTGATTCAGCTTAGGTCATGATCTCATGGTTTCTGGGTTTGAGCCCTGCATCAGATACCAGGATGGTGCAGAGCCTGCTTGGGATTCTCTCCCTCCCTCTCTGCCCCTCCCCCACTCCCACATGCAAGTCCCTCTTTCTAAAAAATAAACAAACGTTTAAAAAAAAAAAAACTACAAGAAAAATCTTACCATACAGAAAATCAGACATTTCACAAACACAAAAATCAAAGAAGAGAAATTATTCAACCACTCAAAACATTTTTTGCTACTTAATTAGCACTAAACCAAAAATTACAACAGACCATGGTAGCCAGATTCTGGAGACGTTGGTATTTTCATACTTTGCTGTTTGAGTGATAACTGGTTCCAAACCTTTTGAGAAAAACAACTTGACGATATGAACCTCAGAGTTAAAAAAAATAAAAAATAAAATAGTACAGATTCCAGTGACTCTACTGGTGGGACTGTATCCTAAGGGGGGAAAAAAAGCCTAAATAATGAAAAGTCATCATACACAAAGGTAATCATTACAACCTTAAGTGAAACATAGGGAAAATGTAAAGAAAACCAATATAACCACTCATGGGAATTATTCAGTCACTAAATTAGTCTACAGAAACTAAGCAAACATGGAACAGTATTTACAGAAGATACAGTGATATGATCAAGTCAAACTGCATGAACAGAATAATTACAAACTACAGTATTAAAAATAACTATGCACAGGTGAACAGTGGGGAGTGGTCAGGATGGCGGAACAGCATGGAAGTTTTTTTTCTCTTGCATCCCTCATCCCTGAAATACAGCCAGATCAACACTAAAACATTCTGCACACCTAGAAAACTGATTTGAGGATTAACACAACAATCTGCACAATCTGAACAAGAGAACTTAGCAGGTACCTGGCATGGAGAGGTGAACTGGGGGAGAAAGCCGCGGAGGGCAGGGAGCTGTTTTTGTTTGCGGAGAGAGGACAAAGACGGGGGGGGGGGGACGGAAAGCATCCTGCATCCCCACTGCCCAAAAGCAGCTGGAGAGAAAAGAAAAAGTACACAAGGGACTGAACAGAAAAGGGGGAAAGGAGAAAGGAGAGGGTTTAAATTCCATTAAGACTCTATAAACAGGGGGAGCGCAGAGTCTGAAACTCCGCAGCTCAATACCTGGGGGTGCTCTGGTGGGAAGGGCGAATCCCCAGGAGCAGAGAGTGAGGTCCTCAAGGTCTTGGGTCACATGGGGAGAGGTGGTTCCCCTACTGGGAGGACACTTGGTAGAGGCTGTGAGGGCTCCCCACAGGCAAAGGTCCCAGTGGACCTGAGAAAACAACCCCATTCACTGGTGCTGGAACAAGGACGCTAAGGGGGAAGCCTGGTGCCAGATGTGTGGGGTGATTTTCCATAATCCCTGAAACGCTGCTGCTATACAATCACGTGAACTTTTTCTGGGGCAGGTTGGCACCCAGCCAGTCTCTGGCCATTGGCAGCAGCACGGTGTCCTGACGTTCCAGGGGGCAGCTGACACCTGGCCATTGCTCAGTGAGAACCTTCCCCATATGTCTGAGTGGGTCAAAGCCGCAGTCCCTCAGAAGTGAGGGGTTGGGAAACACAGCCACATCTGAGATAAAACTCAGGAGGGAGGTGCCGCCTGGCAACCTGACGGCTTGGTCACAGACAGTATAAAAGCGGAGAGTGGATGGAATCCAGAGACAAAGGAGGGGTGAGCGATTGCTGACTGGGAAGAGCAAAGAGTTCTGATACTAGAGACTGGGTAGCTAGGTCATGCCATTTTCACCCCTCCTGTGCATGCACATGCACACCTACAGGCGCCACAATAATCCACCCCAGTAAGCTAAGCAGCGCCATCTAGTGGAGAAAGGAGCTGTTACACTAAGCCCCACCCAACTGGGACAACCTCACTCTTCAGGAACACAAGTCTTTCCGTCTGCTTAGTTTACAGACTATAAAGCGCTTCATGGTTCGACTTCTAGGGGAAACCGATGTAATTTCAATGATACTTCAGTCTGTTTGCTGGTCCATCTATTCAATAATTTTTTCTTTTCTTATTCTTGGTAAGAGAAAAAATTGAATAAAAGAGAAAAAATTTATGTTTTCCATTTCTACACTTTACTTTTGGGTAAATTTTTCAAATTCTATTTTTTTACTTCCATCATTTCATTTTATTCTATTTCATTGTATTCATTTGTTCAAATTTTCAAACGTTTTCCTTTTTTTTTTCTTGCTTTCCCTTTTTTCTCTATCGAGCTCCTTTAAACAACCAAACCAGAACACACCTAGGATCTAGCATCCATTATTTGATTTTTTTGTGTTGTCTTTAATTTTTTTTACCTTATAGATTCCTTTTCTTCCTTCTAAATGACAAAACAAAGGAATTCACCCCAAAAGAAAGAACAGGAAGAAATCACAGCCAGGCACTTAATAAGCACAGATACAAACAAGATACCTGAACCAGACTTGAGAATCACAATAATAAGAATACTAGCTGGGGTTGAAAACAGATTAGAATCCCTTTCTGTGGAGATAAAAGCTAGATGAAATTAAATAAAAAATGCTATAAATGAGCTGCAATCTTGAATGGATGCCATGGTGGCAAGGATGGGTAAGGCAGAGCAGCAAATCAGTGATAGAGAGAACAAACTTATAGAGAACAATGAAGCAGAAAAAAAGAGGAAGACTAAGGCAAAAGAGCACGATTTAAGAATTAGAGAAATTAGTGACTCATTAAAAAGGAACAACATCAGAATCATAGGGGTCCCAGAAAGTGAAGAGAGAGAAAAAGGGGTAAAAGAGTTATGTGAGCAAATCATAACAGAAAACTTTCCTAACCTGGGGAAAGACACAGACACCAAAATACAGGAAGCACAGAGGACTCCCCATTAGATTCAGAAAAACCCAAACATCAACAAGGCATATCACAGTCAAATTCACAAAATACTCAGGCAAGGAATGAATCATGAAAGCAGTAAGGGGAAAAAAAAGTCCTTAACCTACAAGGGAAGACAGATCAGGTTTCCAGCAGACCTATCCACAGAAACTTGGCGGGCCAGAAAGGAGTGGCAGGATGTATTCAATGTGCTGAATCAGAAAAATATGCAGCCAAGAATTCTTTATCCAGCAAGGCTGCCATTCAAAATAGAAGGAGAGATCAAAAGTTTCCCAGACAAACAAAAATTAAAGGAGTTTGTGACCACCAAACCAGCCCTGCAAGAAATTTTAAGGGGGAGTCTCTGAATGGAGAAAAGACAGAAAAAAAACCCCCAAAAAACCAAAAAACAAACAAACATACAAACAAACAACAACCAACAACAACAAAAAAACCAAGACTAGAAAGGACCAGAGACCACCACCAGAAACTCCCAACTCTACAGGCAACATAATGGCAATAAATTCCTATCTTTCAGTACTCACTCTAAACGTCAATGGACTAAATGCTCCAATCAAAAGACATAGGGTAACATAATGGATAAGAAAACAAGATCCATCTATATGCTCTTTACAAAAGACCGACATTAGACCTAAAGACACCTTCAGATTGAAAGGGGATGGAGAACCATCTATCACGCTAATGGTCACCAAAAGAAAGCTGGAGTAGCCATACTTATATCAGACAACCTAGACTTTATTTATTTATTTATTTTTGTTTTTTTTTAAACGTTTATTTTTGAGACAGAGAGAGACAGAGCATGAATGGGGGAGGGGCAGAGAGAGAGAGGGAGACACAGAATTGGAAGCAGGCTCCAGGCTCTGAGCCATCAGCCCAGAGCCCGATGCGGGGCTCGAATTCATGGACCGCGAGATCGACCTGAGCTGAAGTCGGACGCTTAACCAACCGAGCCACCCAGGCGCCCCAAGACTTTAAAATAAAGAACAAATATTGTTAAAATGTCAATACTACTCAAAGCAATCTACATATTCAATGCAATCCCTATCAAGATAACACCAGCATTCTTCACAGAGCTAGAACAAACAATCCTAAAATTTGTATGGAACCAGAAAAGGCCTCGAATAGCCAAAGCAATCTTGAAAAAACAAAACCAAAGCAGGAGGCATCACAATCCCAGACTTCAAGCTGTATTACAAAGCTGTAATCATCAAGACAGTATGGTACTGGCACAAAAACAGACACTTAAATCAATGGAACAGAATAGAAAACCCAGAAATGGACCCACAAACATACGGCCAACTAATCTTTGACAAAGCAGGAAAGAATATTCAGTGGAATAAAGACAGTCTCTTCAGCAGGTGGTGCTGGGAAAACTGGACAGCGACATGCAGAAGAATGAACCTGGACCACTTTTGTATACCATACACAAAAATAAACTCAAAATGGATGAAAGACCTAAATGTAAGACAGGAAACCATCAAAATCCTTGAGGAGAAAGCAGGCAAAAACCTCTTTGATCTTGGCCACAGCAACTTCTTACTCAACACATCTCCAGAGGCGAGGGAAACAAAAGCAAAAATGAACTGTTGGGACCTCATCAAAATAAGAAGCTTCTGCACAGCGAAGGAAACAATCAGCAAAACTAAAAGGCAACTGACGAAATGGGAAAAGATATTTGCAAACAACGTATCAGATAAAGTTAGAACCTTAAACGGTTAGATAAAAGTTGAGAACTTTTCAAACTCAACACCCCCCAAAAAATAATCCAGTGAAGAAATGGGCAAAAGACATGAATACACTTTTCCAAAGAAGACATCCAGATGGCCAACTGACACATGAAAAAATGCTCAACAACACTCATCATCAGGGAAATACAAATCAAAACCACAATGAGATACCACCTCACACCTGTCAGAATGGCTAACATTAACAACTCAGGCAACAACAGATGTTGGCGAGGATGCGGAGAAAGAGGATCTCTTTTGCACTGCTGGTGGGAATGCTAACTGGTACAGCCACTCTGGAAAACAGTATGAGTTTCCTTAAAATATTAAAAATAGAACTACCCTATGACCCAGCAATTGCACTACTAGGTATTTACCCAAGGATACAGGTGTGTTGTTTTGAAGGGACACATGCACCCCAATGTTTATAGCAGCATTACCAACAACAGCCAAAGTATGGAAAGAGCCCAAATGTCCATCAATGGATGAATGGATAAAGATACACACACACACACACACACACACACACACACACACACACAAGGGAGTATTACTTGGCAAAAAAGAATGAAATCTTGCCATTTGCAACTATGTGGATGGAACTAGAGGATATTATGCTAAGTGAAATTAGTCAAGAGAAAGACAAATATCATATTCACTCATATGAGGACTTTAAGATACAAAACAGATGAGGGGCGCCTGGGTGGCGCAGTCGGTTAAGCATCCGACTTCAGCCAGGTCACGATCTCGCGGTCCGTGAGTTCGAGCCCCGCGTCAGGCTCTGGGCTGATGGCTCGGAGCCTGGAGCCTGTTTCCGATTCTGTGTCTCCCTCTCTCTCTGCCCCTCCCCCGTTCATGCTCTGTCTCTCTCTGTCCCCAAAATAAATAAACGTTGAAAAAAAAAATTAAAAAAAAAAAAAAGATACAAAACAGATGAACCTGAGGGAAGGGAAGCAAAAATAATACAATAACAGGGAGACTCTCAAATACAGAGAACAAACAGAGGGTTGTTGAAGGGGTTGTGGGGGGGATGGGCTAAATGGGTAAGGGGCTTAAGGAATCTACTACTGAAATCATTGTTGCACCATGTGCTAACTTGGATGTAAATTATAAAAAAATGAATAAATTACAGAAAAAATAAAAAATGAAAATAACTATGCACAAAGAAACTTCACTGTTATCGTATTTATAGGGGGAGGTTTTTACCTTTTCTTTATCTTTCAAATTGCAACTTATTGTTTTAATACTGAGAAATGCACAACTAATATAAGAAAATAAGCTTAGTTACTCCTTTCACATTAATCCTTCGTGTTTACAAAGTGCATGTGGAAATATTTCAGCGAGAGAAATAAGGGAAAAAAGTCATGATAAAGTGATTTATACAAATACTTTTATTTTGTTTTCAGATGTATATATAGCAGTATACATTTGAGTAAGGAAGCTGCTCAAGTCTAGTAGGGGAAAGGTTACAAAAGATACATAAAAAATATTTATCAAAAGCATGAGGATCCTTACATCCTTCTTAAAGAACAAGCACATTCTGTACAAATGGAAGGGTCGTGACAAAGAATTTTAAAGTTCAAGAGCCTGTCACGGTAATGAGGTATCAATAATGGACAAGAGGAGTCTTGCAAGCTTCTCTCTGACCAGTACTCACTGAAGCCTCATTCGTTTTTCCGGGGGGCCTTTAGTGCTCACTATCTGTTGGACGTTCTTCGTGGTCTCCTTTTCCTCAGATTTTACAGTTTCTGGTATAGGTTCTGCCTCTTTCTTTGTCTGATCCACTAGACATCAAAAGCAGACATTTTTTGGAGGGAGAGGAAGGTGGAGGGATGAGATCAATTTAGACAAAGGTCATGTGAATGGTTCAGGCTCAAGTTCAGTTAGAACTGCTGCTTATCTCAAATGCTAAATTTAGCAGTTTCATCAGGCAGACGTAGAACCCATTTACAAACCTAAAAACCTGATAACCCAAGCAAATCTGTGATAGTAGACAAAAACACAGGACATTATGCATAAACAAGATATATAGTCTATCCCAGGCTGAACACATAGTTCAATATCTGTTTTCAATGATGAAACAGAACAGCTTTTTTTCACACTGAGATATGAACTAAAAACAACTTCAAATCACCTCATCTTCTCCACACACCCTCAATACTTACTCTTTCCACTCCAATTAATCTTTCAAATACTAATATGACTACCACAAATCACCATCTTTTGGCAATTCAGCAGATCTCAAAAATTAGAAGTAATGAATTACCATGAGAGAGTCTAGAAGGACAAAAGGACCACAGCTCATCTTACATACTATAGTTGTTAACTGAGTTTTATTTCAAGTTTAATAAGAACATCAGGAACATACCTGGGACAGGCTTTTCTCCAGACTTTTGCTATAATTTAAAAAGGGGGGGGGGGAGGGGAGAAAACAGGGCAGGTTAGCAAAATTTTCTTCTTCTTGACGTCGTAATTCTTACTAAAATTATACCTTCATTCAAATTATATTAAAATTGACTCCATAAAGAGAAACTACTATTCATGTACCATAAAAAGTAAATTTATCACTTTCTACTTATTCTCATGTTCCAGAAAAGACAGAACTAGAACAAAAGAGTCAAACATAAATACGTTTCCCTTGAACAGTTATCTATAAAGCCCTCTACCTCTGTACCCAGGCTATAATGCTTTCAAAAAGTAGCTAAGTAGAGAGGCCTCTGGGTGGCTCAGTCGGTTAAGCGTCTGACGCCTGGTTTTGGCCCAGGTCATGATCTCACAGTTCATGAGTTCAAGCCTCACATTGGGCTCCATGCCGACAGTGCAAAGCCTGCCTGGGATTTCCTCTCTCCCTCTCAAAAATAAGTAAATAAACTTTAAAAAAAAATTAAGAAAAAAAGTAGCTAAGTAGAATCCAATGGGAGAGAATAATGGAGACTTTTAAGACTCCAGAGGCTTATTTGTTTAGGGGATATGAGCTCAAAGAAAGCAAATGAAATATGGATCAACCCTCCAACTTTTAAAGTTGGCAGGTACAGGAAGCAAAGAGGAAAAAGGTATTTTCCTATGAACGTAAAGGCTTCTGATTAGAGTACTATTAAAAACCAAACTATAGGAAAGAAAGGATGGGGCATCATGAGTCAGGAACAAAGTGAGATCCTCCATTGTGCACAGCAGTTCTTTTATCTGATTATGCTGTCGTCTCCCTTTTCCTATTTCCCAAGTTAAATGCTTTAAAACTTTTCTCCTCCTTCCTCCTCAAGGCTCACAACCTACCCTTCACCTGAAGCCAATGGCTCTGTAGTCTATGTTTTTAATCTTTTTTTTAACGTTTATTTATTTTTGAGAAGAGAGAGACAGAGCATGAGCGGGGGAGGAGAGAAAAAGAGGGAGACACAGAATCTGAAACAGGCTCCAGGCTCTGAGCTGTCAGCACAGAGCCCGACATGGGGCTCAAATTCACGGACTGCAAGATCATGACTTGAGCCGAAGTCGGACACTTAACCGACTAAGCCACCCAGGTGCCCCTGTAGTCTACGTTTTAAAAAACAGATGTCAACAACACAAGTTCCCTCCCATCTAACTACCTTCAAACTTATACCCTTACCTATACACACACGTTGCTCTACAGACTTCTCTGTCATCTCCAAAGAAAATGTTCTCTTCGTTTTTAAAGTTAACGTCTCCAGGCATTTTCTGAATTTCCATGCCCTCCCTAAGCTTTCTTATCTATTCCTAGGACTAAAGATGACCAAATTTCCTGATATCATATGTTCCAGATTCATGCTGCCAACTGCCTACTAGCCCATCCCAACTGCAAGTTCTGGGAACATTACACTTAATAAGACCAAAACGGAGCTCCATACTATTATCCATTGTGCAGAAAAGATTAACATAGAAGGCTTGAGGCTTCTATGTTTGAAAGGCAAGGGTGGCCTTTGTTGATGACTAGGAATTTGAATTTTGGAAAGTTCTCACCATTCTGATAGTGGTGGCTCACTGTGCCTAGACTGTACAATGTTGTTCATGCTGAACATTTGCTTTTCTTCCAGGCATGTGAATTTTGGTTATGAGCTAGAGAGCACCTATAGGATGATCCCCCACCCCCACCCCACCCAAAAAACACTGGAACCAAGTCTCTAATGGACCTCTTTGGGTAGAAATACCACACACGTTGCCTCATTTTCATTGTTGAAAGAACACATTTTGTGTAACTCCTAATGAGAAGGAGAGGATATAAGGAAGCCTGCACATGGGCTCCTCCAGACGCTACTTGTCTTTTTCATCTGGCTGTATATCCTTACTATGTCACTGTAATAAATCTTATGAGTCCTTCAAGCAAATCTCCAAACATGAGGGCGTTATGGGAACCCTCAACACACCCACATTATCGCATATCTTATGAACACATTAGGAGTTAAACATGTCTAAAGTAATCTGAGGGAACAAATAGTTTTTCTTACTTTAAAACAAGAGAGGAAATATATGGCACAACATTGAGGAAATGAGAAATTGAGAGGGGTTTTCTTATACTCCTAGCATTGAACCATTTGAACTATACTGGACACTGGACTAGATCTGGACACTGGAATAACATCCAATGCACTCTCTCTCAGCTTTTCTAGTGAATACTGTCAAACAAACTAGTAGGATGTGGTTTCAGATAGGAAAATAGAATGGGGGCACCTTTCTGACAAAATCTGACCAAGTAACCTTGTGATAAATCTAGTTGAAGTAATATACTATGGTGTTCTAGCATCTTCTGAAAACAGCATTGAAAAGACATTCATCATAAAAGGCCCTGAACTCCTATCACAACAGTATCAGTGTAACTCTCAGTAGTAACACAAATTAAAATATGGAAAAAGGAGTTCCAGCAAAGTAGGCAGGACTTTTCTAATATTCTCCTGAGCACTTTCATAGGGGCAACCCAGCAGCTCAACTGTCAAATAATGGATAAGTAGGAGTAAGTTCTGAACTACAAATAGTTCTGGGAGACACAATGGGTAAATAGGGAGCTCGTAGGAAATTTCAAGTAAACCAAGTATCTATTTTTTCTCTCGATGTAAGGAGAAATGTTTTGGGTAGAAGGAGCAAAGGGAGGAACAATTCTAGAAAAGGCCATCTTTCTCCTAGTTCTGTTACAAAGAGTTGGACATACTCTCTCTTTGGGAGTTGGCTTTGGCCCTTGGATGGTTAAATGAAAGGTGGGGTTCTAAAAAAATTTTTTTAATATTTATTTTTGAGAGAGAGAGAGAGAGAGAGAGCGTGCAAATGGGAGAGGAGCAGAGAGAAAGGGAGACACAGAATCTGAACCAGGCTCCAGGTTCTGAGCTGTCAGCACAGAACCCAATGTAGGGCTCGAACTCATGAACCACGAGAACATGACCTGAGCCAAAGTCAGACACTTAACCGACTAAACCACCCACACGCCCCAGGAAAGGTGGGGTTCTAGAAAATGACAACTGAAGTATGACTGTAGCTAAACCTTTAAAAGAAAAATGTAAAAAACTCACTGAAATGATATGAAGTCTACAACCTGCTTCAAAATAATTGGGAGGAAATAGAGAAAGAAGACATAAAACAAGCCTGGCTATGTTTGATAACTGTTAAAGCCAGATAACGGGTACATAGGGATTTTGTTTGTAATTATTCTCTTTACTTTTATATATTATTTTAAATTTCTATAACTTTCTATAAAGCAAAGGTTTTTTTTGTTTGTTTGTTTTAAGATTCAAAAGTCTTTGAGTTTTCTGCATTGTCCAGCCTAGCTCATCAGGATAGGACAGCACATGGGACTTAACAGGACACCTAGCTAGAAAAAAAAAAAAAAAAGAGGTCATTCAGCTAGAATACCTCAGAACCCAAACACAGTAGTAAGCTACTGAATATTCTGGTGGTTGGTCAACGAAAATAGAATGCTTAACAACTAAAATTTAAACCCCTAATATTTAAACCACAAATCTGTTTCTTTTCCTATATTCTGAATTTTGATTAACAATCAAAACCAAGTCTAAATCTAAGCCTGAAGCCTCAGAATTATCCTTAATGCCAACCTCTCCAAATCCAACCACCAAATTTGGGCAATCCTAAATTCAAATATCTCTTGAATCTATCTTCTCTCTACAGCCACAGAATTAGTTCAAGCTCTCCACAACCTAACTTCTCTGATTCCAAACATCACCTTTTCCTAAGCACCCTCTACATTGTTAATGGTCACCTTCATAAAACTATACTGCATTACTTCCTTGCAACTTGTTTTGTAACATTTAATGGGTCCCGACTGCTACCATTCATAGTTCTCAGCTAGTCAGTGGTAAGCATCTAGAAGATGAGGTACAAAATATTTCTAGGGCACCTGGGTGGCTCAGTTGGTTAAGCACCTGACTCTTGTCATGATCTCATGGTCATGGGATCAAGTCCCAGGTGGGGCTCTGGGCTGAGCATGGAGCCTACTTGTGATTCTCTCTCTCCCTCTCTCTCTGCCTCTCCCCTGCTCATGCAGTCTCTTTCTCAAAATAAATACATAAATACTTTTTTAAATCTTTTTTTTTTAAAAAAAGATATTTCTCAGGGCACCTCGGTGGCTCAGCCGATTGAGCATCCGACTTCAGCTTAGGTCATGATCTCACGGTTCAGGGGTTTGAGCCCCATGTCGGGCTGTGTGCTGACAGCTCAGAGCCTGGAGCCTGCTTCAGATTCTGTGTCTCCCTCTCTCTCTGCCCCTCCCCTGCTCGTGCTCTGTCTCTCTCTCAAAAATAAACAAACATTAAAAGGAAAAAAGATATGTCTAAACTTCAAGAGAGCATTATTTTAAAAAGAATATATAAAAATTGACACTGCTTTGGTTTGTAGTGATGACAGTTCAAATAATTCAAATAACTTAATGTTTAAAATAGCAAATAAATACTGGACTATAAAATGAACCATAAATTCCTTTGTCCAGCATACAAAATCCTCAATCTAACGCTAACCATCTTTTACGTCTTGTATTCCATTACTCTTCCCCACCACAATCACATAGGGTAATATTTAATGTGTACAATTTGATGAGTTTGGACATACACATACACCTGGGATACCACCACCACAATCAAGGTAAACACATCCATCACTTCCCAAAAGATTCCTTATATTTCTTTGTTTTTGGGTTTTATTCATGTGCTAAGAACACTCGACAAGACATCTACCTTCTTACCAAGTTTTTAAGTGTGCAACACCATATGGTTACCTATAGGCACTATGTGGTACAGCAGATCTCCAGAACTTATTCATCTTGTATAACCGTAACTTTATATTCATTTAACAACTCCCTATTTCCCCCCTTCCTCTGTCCTATGGCAACCACATTTTCTGCATCTGTAAGTTTGACTACTTTAGACACCTCATATAAGGGAATCATATAGTACTCATCCTTCTGCAACTGATTTATTTTATTTAGCATAGTGTCTAACAGGTCCACCCATGACAATGCAAATGGTACAATTTCCTTCTTTTTAAAGGCTGAATAATATTCTGCTATACGTATATACCACAGTTTCTTTATCCATTTATCTGTTGTTGGCCATGTGGGTTATTTCCCTACCTTGGCAACTGTGCACAATGCTGCGATAAACATGGGAATGCTTCCAGCTCAAACTATGCTACAAAGCTGTGGTTAATCAAAGCAGTGTGATATTGGCATAAAAAGACACATACATCAATGGAACATAACAGAGAGTCCAGAGATAAACCCACAAATATATGGTCAATTAATTAACAACAAATGACCAGGAATACACAATGGGGAAAGGACAGTCTCTTCAATAAACAGTGTTAGGAAAACTGGACAGTCACATGCAAAAGAATAAAAGTAGACCACTATCTTTTTTGTAAATTTTTTTTAATGTTTATTTATTTTTGAGACAGAGAGAGACAGAGCATGAACGGGGGAGGGTCAGAGAGAGAGGGAGACACAGAATCTTAAACAGGCTCCAGGCTCTGAGCTGTCAGCACAGAGCCTGATGCGGGGCTCAAACTCACGGACCACGAGATCATGACCTGAGCCGAAGTCAGAAGCTTAACCGACTGAGCCACCCAGGTACCCCAAAAGTAGACCACTGTCTTATACCATACATAAAGATTAGCTCAAAATGGACTGAAATCATGAGACCTGAAACCATAAATATCTAGAAGAAAACATAGGCCATAAGCTCCATGACATCTGTCTTGGAGATAACTTTTTGGTTTTGACACCAAAAGCAAACACATCAAAAGCAAAAATAAACAAGTGGGACTCCATCAAATGAAAAAGCTGCACAGCAAAGGAAACCATCGACAAAATGAAAAGGCAACCTACAGAACGGGAGAAAATATTTGCAAATCACATATCTGGTAAGGGGTTATGATCCAAAATATATGAAGAACTCATACAACTCAAAAGCAAAGCAACGAAACAAAAACACCAAACCACCCAATTAAAAAATGGGCAGAGGAACTGAATAAATATTTTTCCAAAGAAGCCATACAACTGGCTAACAAGTACATTAAAAGGTACTCAACATTCTAATCATCAGAGAAATACAAATCAAAACCACAATGAGATATCCCTTTACACCTATTAGAATGACTATCATCAAAAAGACAACAGATTACAAGTGCTGGTGAAGATGTGGAGAAGAGGGAACACTTGTACCCTGTTGGCAGGAATGTAAACTGGTACAAGCAGTATGGAAGGAAAACAGTACAGAGGGTCCCTTAAAAAATTAAAAATAGAAATACCAAATGATCCAGCAAGCCCACTTAGGAGGATATATCCAAAGAAAATGAAAACAGGATACTGAAGAGACATCTGCATTCCCATGTTCACTGCAGCATTACTCACAATAGCCAAGATATAGAAACAACCTATAATCAAAAGATGAATAAAGAAAATGTGGTATGAAATTGAGTCTTTTCCAGCCACCAGAAAGCAGGAAATGCTGCCATTTGCAGAAAAAAAAGATGAACCTTGAAGGCATTATGCTAAGGGAAATAAACCAGAAAAAGAATGTGAAATACTTTCACATATAAATGAAATCTAAAAAGGCCAAATTCAGGGGTGCCTGGGTGGCTCAGTCGGTTAAGCATCTGACTTTAGCTCAGGCCATGAACTCCCAGTTCATGAATTTGAGCCCCGCATTGGGCTCTGTGCTGACGGCTCAGAGCCTGAAGCCTGCTTCAGATACTGTCTCCCCATCTCTCTGTTTCTCCCCCACTTGCACTCTCTCTCTCTCTCTCAAAAATAAATAAAGATTAAAAAAAATTTTTTTAATAAATAAAAAAATAAAAAGGTCAAATTCATACAGAGTAAAGGATGGCTATCAGTGGCTTGAGAGAGGGTTGGCAGGAGAAGAGGAGTATGTTGGTCAATGGGTACAAATCTCCACTGATAACTTAAGTTCTAGGGATCCGATGTACAGCATGGTGGTTATAGTTAATACTGTATTATACATTTAAAAGTTGGTAAGAGTGAATCCTGAATGATGTCACCACAAAAAAAGAAAAGGTAGTTATGTGACATGATGGAAGTGTTAGCTAATGTTATAGTAAGTCACTTTGCAATACAGAAGTGTACCAAATCAACACACTGTATACCTTAAACTTACACAATGGTAAACACTAGTTACATCTCAATAAAACTGAAAACAAAAAGTTTATTACCATGTATTTTTTAATGTTATTATAAATGGGATTGTTTTCTTAATCCTCCTCAGATAGTTTGTTGTTAGTGTACAGAAATTCAACCAAGTGTTCATTTTGCATCTTGCAACTTCACTGAATTCGTTGATTAGTTCTAACCGCTTTTTAAGGGAATCTTTAGAATTGTTATATATAAGGTCTGTCAGGGACCATGTATAAAGACAATTTTACTTCTTTTCCTACTTAAATGCCTTTTATTTCTTTTTCTTGCTTAATTTCCCTGGCTAGAACTTCCAGTACTGTGGAGAGTGGGTATCCTTGTCTTGTTTCTGATCTTAAAGGAAAAACTTTTTCACCATTGAGTATGTGGCCTGTGGGTTTATCACATATGGCCTTTATTACGTTGAGGTACATTCCTTTTATATCCATTTTCTTGAATTTTTTTTTTTATCATAAAAGGGTGCTGAATTTTGTCACATGCCTTTTCTGCATCTGTTGAGATGATCACATGATTTTTAACCTTTGTTCTGATAATGCAGTATATCACAAGATTCATTTCAGTATGTTGAACCATCCTTACATCTCAGGGATAATAAGTCCCACTTGATCATGGTGTAGGATTCTCTTAAGGTGCTGTTAAATTCAGTTTGCTAGTATTTCAATGAGGATTTTTGCATCTGTGTTCATCATGGATATTGAACTGTAGTTTTCTTTTCTTGTAGTGTCTTTGTCTGCCTTTGGTATCAGATTAATGCTGTTCTCATAAAATGAATTTGAAAATGTTCCCTTCCTCTTGCAAGTTTTGAAAGAGTCTGAGGACTGGTATTAACTGCCTTTAAATGTTTGCTAGAATTCACCAGTGAAGTCATCTGGTCCCAGGCTTTTCTTTGTGGAAAGGTTTGTGAGAACTAATTTATAATCTCCTTACTTACTTTTGGTTTGTTGAGATTTTATGTTTCTTCATGACTTAGTCTTGGGAGGTTGTACGTTTCTAGGAATTTCTTACAGGTTTTCCAATTTTTTCTTTTCTTTTTTTTTTTTTTTTTAGGTTTTCCAATTTGTTGGCATGTAATTGTTTACACAGTCTCTTACGATCCTTTTGTTTCTATCTCCTCTTTCATTGCTTTTTTTTTTTTTTAATGTTTATTTATTTTTGAGACAGAGAGAGACAGAGCATGAACGGGGGAGGGTCAGAGAGAGGGAGACACAGAATCTGAAACAGGCTCCAGGCTCCGAGCTGTCAGCACAGAGCCCGACGCGGGGCTTGAACTCACGAGCTGTGAGATCATGACCTGAGTCGAAGTCGGACACTTAACCGACTGAGCCACCCAGGCGCCCCTCTCCTCTTTCATTTCTAATTTTGAGTCTCCTCTTATTACTCTAGTTAAAAGTCTGTCAGTTTTGTCTTTTCAAAACAACTCTTAGTTTCATTTTCCTTTTCAATTTCTTTGCATTTGCTAACTTGTATGTGAAAATTAAACAACATGCTCCTGAACAACTTAGGCGTCACAGAAGAAATCAAAAAGGAATTCAAATCTGGAAAGAAATAAAAATGAAAACACAACATACCAAAACTTATGGGATGCAGCAAAAGCAGTACTAACAGTAACATTTATAGTAATAAATGCCTACATTAAAAAGAAGAGGGGCGCCTGGGTGGCTCAGTCGGTTAAGCATCTGACTGACTCTTGATTTCAGCTCAGGTCACAATCTCACAGTTCACAAGTTCAAGCCCCACATTGGGCTCTGTGCCGATAACACAGAGGCTGCTTGGGATTCTCTCTCCCTCTCTCTCTCTGCCCCTCTTGCTCCCCAGCTCTTGCACACTCTGTCTCAAAATAAAAATAAACTTAAAAAAATTTTTTTAAAGAAAAATTTTAAAGATTTTAAAATTTTTAAAAAAAGGAAAGAAAGCTCTCAAATAAGCAATCTTAAGTTTACAGCTCAAGGAACTAGAAAAAGAAGAACTAACTAAGGATTTCTGGTTTCTGAGAAATCTGTCCATGAATTAATATAGCCATTAATGTGTCCATTAATACTCTTTCATGTTTCTGGTTTTGTGTGTTCTATCCCCATTTTCTAGATCAGCATTATCGAAAAGAAATATGTGAACCACAAATGTAAGTTGGTAGTTACATTTTCAAACAGAAACCGATAAATTTTATTTTTTAACCAAATATATCTAAAATAGCATTTTTTCAACATATAATCAATATTTTAAAATTATTAAGATATTTTTACTTTTTCTCCCTAAGTCTTTGAGCCCAGTATGTATTGTACACTTCCATCACAGCGCACCTTAGACGATCCATGTTTCACATGCTTGGTAGTCACATGTGCCTAACGGCTGCTGTTCTGTGCATGTCTAGGTGTTCTTCCCCCACCCAGCCTCCCTCATAAATACTATGTACTCACTGAATAAATGGTCAACGACACCTCATCTACACTGTCATGGGTACTCAGAGTCCTACAGACACTACATTTGTTTATTTATTCGAAAGACACAATTTATCTCCAAATACAATTCACAAGATTTCCTGCGCTGCTTTCCACTCTGTCTTCTGCTCCCTTCATCACATTACCATTCCAACAGTGCACTCCTCTCACACAAGGAGGGTCAGAGAAAGGGAAACAGGAGGACTGTTTTAAAGTTATCTCAAAGTGTGAAAAATCTCATTTAATCTAAAATGCACCTGAAAATCTTAGTCCCCCAACCTTGTGTACACACAGCCCTGGTAAACACCTGTATGAACTAAGACTAACCAGGAGAATAACATGTTCACATACCTACCTCACTTCAAAAGCTCACTTTGCTATTGCTGTCAAAACCACCCAAAATAACAATGGAATTCACATAACTAAATCACCATTATGATGTAACTCTATTTATTACTACTCCTGCTTCCTCCATTTATTATGCCAAACACTCCACCTCAAATGTTCTTTTTATCACAAAAGTTTTAACTAATCTATCATTTAAGGACTTAGATAGCTACCACATCAGGCTGAAAGGCAGCAGACAGAGTAAAAACAACATGTTTCAGATTCTAGTTTAGTTACCATCTATGACACTTTCAGCAACCTTTGAAGGAGAACGTTGTGCATACGCAGTCCTTAGTTTGTGAGGATTCAAAGAGAAAATAAACTTAAAGGCACAGAACAGTGTTAATTACAATCCCTTTACCTACTTCTTCCATTAAGTCTTTGAAAACCTTTCCTTTGATTCAGATATGATTTTTCGCCAAGAGACCATTTTTTAATTAATGAGGAAAGTCAGTCTTTTTAGGTCACATCTGAAACAGTTCTCGATTAAAAATAAATATTCCAGGAAAAAGTGTCAAATCAACATTAACCACATGCATTCTCATTACCTGCACAAATTTGGGTGGAAATTTCTGCCTAAGGTCCAGGAGCAAAGCATCCACACGTTGTCTCTGAAAAATAGAGCTTGGTTCCTCTTTCCTTTTGGCTTTAGGTTTGACTTTATCTATTAAAATATGAAATCCAAATCAAAACACTGCCTAATTAGTTTGGTGTCTTATATTTTACATACCTTTGTCCACCATGAATATACTCAAATTATCATTATTTTTAATGACTGCTATTCCAAAGACCATCCCCCCAAATAAATTAAACACAACATATACAAACAAGTGTTCTAACTCTCCCTCTTAAATGAAGTTAACATTTTAACATTTAAAATGCTGACTCCTCCGGCACCTAGGTGGGTCAGTGGGTTAAGCATCTGACTCATTTTCGGCTCAGGTCGTGATATCATGGTTTGTGAATTCGAGCCCCACGTTGGGCTCTGTGCTAAGAGCACAGAGCCTGCTTGGGATTCTCTCTCTCCTTCTCTCTCTGCCCCTCCCCTGCTCTCTCTCTCAAAATAATTAAACAAACTTCAAAAAAATCTTAAAAAAAATAAAAATAAAAAAATGAAAAGCTGATTCTTTTAAAGATACTTCAGGGGCACCTGGGTGGCTCTGTCGGTTAAGCAGCCGACTTCGGCTCAGGTCATGATCTCGCGGTCCGTGAGTTCGAGCCCCGCGTCGGGCTCTGTGCTGACAGCTCAGAGCCTGGAGCCTGTTTCCACTTCTGTGTCTCCCTCTCTCTGACCCTCCCCCGTTCATGCTCTGTCTCTCTCTGTCTCAAAAATAAATAAAAACATTAAAAAAAAATTAAAAAAAAAAATAAAGATACTTCAGTTTTGGTATGTAAGCATACATAGATATTAAGAATTTTAAGGCTGGGGCGCTTGGGTGGCTCAGTCGGTTAAGTGTCTGACTTTGGCTCAGGTCATGATCTCACAGTTCGTGAGTTCAAGCCCCACGTTGGGCTCTGTGCTGACAGCTCAGAGCCTGGAGCCTGCTTTGGATTCTGTGTCTCCCTCTGTCTGTCCCTACCCTGCTTACACTCTGTTTCTCTCTCTCAAAATTAACGTTAAAAAAAAGAAAGAGAATTTTAAGGCTAAAGTTTTCCATAATTACCTAAATCACAATCCAGAGTATTAATTTTAAATTATCTTGTGTATATTTTAAGTATATTAAAATGGTCTTCCCACTATACCTAATAGCTACAAATGGAAATGCAACATTCACAAACTCAAGTTACCATACTCAATTATAAAGACTGTAATTCACTGGGAAGGGCAGAGGACAGGACAAACCAAACGACAGCAGATCATGAAGAAAGAAAGAAAAGAACCTGCAAGAGAATTTCTGAAATCAAACGTGTGTGGAACTTCCTCAGAAGGTTAAGTGTATTGAGGCACTGTCTCTCAATGAAGAGTTCCAGATAAGTTTTATTGCAAACATTCCATTATAACAGGGGCAAACAGCTCTGGGGAGAAACTTTCCTATGTCAAATGTTGCCACCTGCACCTACTATTAAGAATAAATACAACTGATGGAAACCAATTTGACAATAAATTTCATATATTGAAGAAAAAAAAAAGAATAAATACAACTGTATCTGAAAGACCATTTGCTCCATTTAAAGGCTGAATTCTATTTAAAAGCTACTTTTCCCTCAATAACTTATTTTGAGTTGCTATTTCTCAGAGAAGGAAATTTCGAGTATAGGTATATTGTCATAGACACATTTCCAGGAGTACTTTTATTGTAAAATACGGTGCAGAACAAGTAGCAGATTAGCAGCTATGGAAACTAGGGGACCTGGGTAGGTAGTAACATGCAAAGATCATTAAACAGACTGGCCATCTGGAAATAGGGCTATAAAAGCATCTCCCCTACTTTGAAGACTGGGGATATTTAGGTTCCAGATTTCAAGATGACTCAACAGTTAGGTAAGCAGGATACATCATCATGATTCATTCCAAACACTGATTATCCTCTATATGTTCCAAATATTTTAAAACCTTGAATCAATTTATAAAAGATTACCAGTTACCTACAGATTAAAATTTACATCTGTTCCTATGGGAAAGCTATTATTACCACATCCAGTTACAGGAATCATAGCTACGACAATGCCATCATCCTATGAAGTCTTCCTATGTAAAACACACCTAGAAATCAATAGCCATTTTCCTAAAGAAAACAGCTTCATTCTCAAAACACCAAAAAGAGTTCTTAGGAGGTCCAGGTATTCTACCCACCTTGTTCTTCATGATCTTTGAAGTGCCACCAATAACCTTTGGAAGGATGATATCGACAGTAGGACATAGCTTCATCAAAAGCTGACTGAATGCCATGCACTGCAGTGAGCTTGTAAAAAGAAAACAAATTCTGAATTTCTCATTAGATCAACTAAAATCTCCAAAGTAAACACCCACAAAATATTACATATGCAAAGATAGCAATTTTCTGGGGTTTTTCCAGAACCTGAATCACTATAGAGCTGGGCTGTGATGTATACTTTTAACACGGACTTGGCCCATAGTAACCAATGTTCAAGATATTCTGATAGTCAACCCTTCATACCAACCTACACGAGAAAGAGAAGGAGAAGCTTCTGTTGGATTCCTGGATACTTGATTAAAAGTTGATTGATTAAAAGTTTTGATTAAATATAGCTTGATTAAAAGTTTTGTTTAGTGTTTCAAGAATGTGAAGATACTTACCACCCTAGAGTTTATAACTGACCCCAAGTCTGGTGCCTGATAGATCACTCCAGCAATGATATAGTAATCAGCCAGTGGGATAACTAAAGCAGTGAAAATAAAAACATTCATGAATACAGCTATGCATACAAACTGCTAAATAAGTTTTCATAAAAAGAACAACTAAAATTTGCTATTTTTCCGTATTAAAGCTTAAGGCATGGTTTGGCAATTCCCATTTTTGTAAATAAATTTATATTGGAAAACAGCCATACTCATTCATTTATATTATCTAAGGCTGCTCTGACACTGGTTGAGTAGCTGTTACAGACTCCACGAGGCCCTCAAAGCCTAAAATATTTACTCTCTGGACCGTAACAGAAAAGGTTTGCAAACTAGAGCAGTGCTTCTCAAACTTGAACGTGCCTCTGAATCACCTGAGCATCTTGTGAAAGTCAGATTCTTATTCAGTAGGGATAGTGCATTTTTAATAAGTTCCCAAGTGATCGAACGCTGCTATCAGTCAACTACACTATGGAGAATAAGACCTTAGAGTGAGAGATTTAGGGCCTAGGGTGAAGATATCAGATGCACTAAACTTGCCACTGCAGGGACGCCTGGATGGCTTAGTTGGTTAAGTGTCTGACTTTGGTTCAGGTCATGACCTCACTGCTTGCGAGTTCGAGCCCCACGTCAGGCTCTGGGCCAACAGCTCAGAGTCTGGAGCCTGCTTCGGACTCTGTGTCTCCCTCTCCCTCTGCCCCTCCCTCACTTGTGTTCTATCTCTCAAAAATAAATAAACAACAAAAAAAATTTTTTTAAATAAACACTAAAAAAAAAAATTTTTTTTTTTTTTTTTTAACTTGCCACTGTGCCCCATTCCTGGGTCCTAAAGAAGAAAACAGCTGCTAGTGAAGCTGGCACCACCTCTGTCGCTTCCATACCTTGAACCCTCTCATCATGGAAATCTTGTTCCTGGTCTTGCCTTTGTCTAAGGTTCTTTTTTCCTTGGGGAAGGGGCTCTAGATCATTGATTTTGAAATGAAATTTGGATTCTTGACTCTGGAACCACAACTTCTTTAGCAAGTCATTCTTTGCTCAAGAACCAATACCAGGGTGCAGGTTTTTCCTAAATGTCTTGAAAAGGTTATCTAATGAGGAGATATAGCTGGTCATGCCTGGAATAGGTGACTAGCTCTTTGATTCAAAGTCAAATCTGAATTCTACACCCTTCAGTATGATTTCTAGAGCAAGTTTATGTTTAGTAATAGAAGCCAGGTAAGAATTTTGGTTGAATAGGTCAACGAGGATTTTCAGTTGATCCTCTATGAATCTGTAACAGAATTAGACTCAGTGGACTGAGATGAGAAATTACTTAGGGCACCAGAGGTTCACAACAACTATACTCACAGAAGAGGTGGCTGCAACATAGCAAGTTGCTTTGTTAGTGCTTACAGAGTTGTCCCTGGGCACACTAGAAGACTCCTGATATCCAAGCATATGACTAGTGGAACTTGGCTTTTGAAATATTTCCTAAGTGGTAAATTTATGCCTGCTATACTACAATGCCTAGACAATTTGTCTGTAACAACATGGTTACAATGGAAACCTCATTTCCTTCTGAGAAGCTGGAATTTTGGCAGGCAGAGGATATCCACATGATTAGCCTTCAAAAGAAATTGAGTATCAAAAGGCCTTCCCTGAGCAGACATATTACACATGTGCGTGGGGGCTGCTGGAGGGAGGATGCACTTGGTGAAGCCCCTCGCAGGAGGGAAAGCAACGGAAGCTTACACGTGGATTCCCACAGATCCCACTTGATATGGCTTTTTCCCTTATTCATCTGTCTGTGGATCCTCACTGCATTGCCATAACAAATCTTGATTACAACTAACATACCTAGATGCTGAGTCTGCTGACTCCTCTTAGCAAGGCACTGAACATGCAAATGGTCTTGGGGAACCCCAAACAGACCCCAATCCAAATAGATAAGAACATGTGGCTCAGAAAGTTAAGTAAGCCATGGCATTTTAAGAAGAAAATTATGCCTGAAGTCTACACATTTTTACCTTGGGTAGGGGACTGCCGCTGTTGCTTCCGAATGATAAAAAGAATGGGCTCTTGAGCATGTAGAAGGATGTATTCCACTCCAACCATTTGACTGAAAACAGAACACAGACACCCAGAGATCTATGAATGCCCAACAAACAACTGGGTAGAACATTCAGATTATTATATAAAAATACAGCAACATTAAAATTGAATTAAAACTGCCTATGTTTATATTAAAAACTGGCTGTCCAATAAAACTGGCTATTTTCCCAGATAGGTGGGATATAAAGATTTGATTTTTAAACAACAAAGTTTCTCTATAAAAATTCATAATAGGGGCGCCTGGGTGGCGCAGTCGGTTAAGCGTCCGACTTCAGCCAGGTCACGATCTCGCGGTCCGTGAGTTTGAGCCCCGCGTCAGGCTCCGGGCTGATGGCTCGGAGCCTGGAGCCTGTTTCCGATTCTGTGTCTCCCTCTCTCTCTGCCCCTCCCCCGTTCATGCTCTGTCTCTCTCTGTCCCAAAAATAAATAAAAAGCGTTGAAAAAAAAAATTCATAATAAACTTAAATCTGAGCATATTCAGTCATAAAAGTACACTGAAGAGTGTACATTTCAAAAAACTGCAACTAAAATAGCGTGATGCTTCCTGAGATAAATATATTTAAAAATCTAAAAATATATAGTACATGAAGACTATACATGTCTTGACTATATATTTCAACTCTATATTCTACTCAACTAGAAAACATCAAAAACCTTATCCTTTCAACACATTTTTTTAACCTGCCAGATTGCTTAAAAGCAACAAGTTGTTCTAATAGTTGTAAATATTTGCCTCATAACAAAAGTCATTTAAAATACCACAGAAATTTAATTTCATGAACTCTCTCTGATGTTTAATGATAAAAACTATATACACAGCTGTTTCAGAAACTTTTGTAATAATTCTTAATTATTTATTAGCATCCTAACTCTGAAGAAATACTTTGCAATTGTCAGGCAAAAATTTTATTTGTCATACAAAGAAAAATCTACTATAAACCGGAATATAGTTTAAGACATTACATTCGATGTAAAAGAGACGGTAAGGGGCCCCTGGGTGGCTTAGTCGGTTAAGCGTCCGACTTCAGCTCAGGTCATGATTTCGCGGTTCATGGGCTTGAGCCCTGCGTCGGGCTCTGTGCTGACAGCTCAGGGCTTGGAGTCTGCTTTAGATTGTATCTCTCTCTCTCGCTCTGCCCCTCCCTCTGTCTCTCTCTCTTTCAAAAATATACATTAAAAAAAAAAAAGAGAGACAGTAAGTATGGTCACCTGGTTGAGGATAACAGTTGCATTGCTAAAATCACTAATTAGATCTGCATCTAAACCTAATAGCTGTATTTTACTAGACAGTAATATATGAAATTATACAGAAAAGACTTCCTAGGTTACAAGTCATTACTGATGATTCTTTTGCATGTCAAATTTGTACAAACCCAAACAAAACTCCAGTTCTTCCCAAACTTCTACTCTGTACTCCCTATCCATAGCTTGAAAGAACCATTCATTTCAAAATCTCTAACTGGCAACAATGCTATCTTCTTACAGTAACTTACTTTAAGTGTTCTAATGTAAGCCTCTGCATTTTGACCACTTCATTATTACATGTCCTGTCGTAGAAAGGATTACTTCTTTCTGAAAAGTAATCCAGGACACTTCCACTGTTCAAAATGGGGATCCAGGAACTGTCAACCCAAGAGATTCCCAGCAGATTATCTATAGGAAACAAAATGATAAAGGATGAGAAAAAAGTAAAAAAGCCAATCCAACATTTATTATGCATCTAATGCAGGAAGCATTATGAATATAAGGATGACAAGGATCCTAACCTATACATTTTCACAGAAGAGGTTAAGTGTGCAAGAAAGCAATAACAAGGTGACATGATAAGCGCTAAAATAAAGATATGAATAAATGTGTTATCAGAGCACGGTGGAGGGAGAATACTTTGTCTGAGGGTACAGTAATGATTTTTCACTGGGTGAGGAGGAGGTGGGTTTTAGCACTACATGTTAAAGGATAAACAGGGGCGCCTGGCTGGCTCAGTCGGATGGGCGTCCGACTTCGGCTGAGGTCACGGTCTCGCGGTCTGTGAGTTCGAGCCCTGCGTCGGGCTCTGGGCTGATGGCTCAGAGCCTGGAGCCTGCTTCCGATTCTGTGTCTCCCTCTCTCTCTGCCCCTCCCCCATTCATGCTCTGTCTCTCTCTGTCTCAAAAATAAATAAACGTTAAAAAAAAAATTAAAAAAAAAAAAAGAATAAACAGAGGTTCATCTAGGACAAAAAAAGGCGGGCGGGGGGGGGCAAAGTAATTTCAAGCAGAGAGAATGCACATACAAAGATAGACCAATATAGAGGTAAGTGGTTAGAGAATAATTTGATTATGTGAAATGATAGGATATAAAATGTAGAAAAGTCTCAAAAAATTGGAAATCCTGAGTTTTGTTCAAAAATTGTCAGACAGCATGCATCCCAAAGAAAACACACCCACAGCCACCAGTTTGAGATCTCACCAATTAGGGACAGAGAAATAAGTTAGGAAGCTATTATTACAGAGGAGATAATGAATGTAAAAGTTATGAAGCTAATGAGAAGTAGAATGCCCTTAATTACATACAATTTCATATTTTGGAATAGAATTAACTCTTTAATTTTTCAAAATGCAAAAAGAAAAACAAGACATGGTAAACAGAACTAGATAGCTTTAACTACTGAGCTTTTACTGGCTATTGATTGCAATAATGTTCCATATCATTGATCATACTAAATCCCATTAAGAGTAAGTCTGAACATCAAAACGCCTATTTATACTGGTTAAAAAAAGGAAGAACTGAAAACTTCAACCTCTCTAAACAGTAATTGCTTCTGGCACCTCTGAAAAAAAAAGACCCAATCCAAGGCAATAAGCGGTTCTGAAGGAAATGAGTAAAATGAGAAAAAGTAATTACATAAAGGTAAAATGTGCTGTGTGTGTTGCAAAACCAAGGAAAAAGCAAACAGATGAAGTACATCAATGACCAAATAATCAGTACTGACCATTAAGATGGTTCATCATAACTACCTCATGCCATAACCAAATATCAGGCCAGGAAATAACTTTTTCAGCAAAAGATTTTTTTAATGAAAAGCAACTAAGGATAATCATTATTCTCAGCTTTAAACACTACAATCCAGTTATTAAAGTAGTTTTCTTTAAAGCAACTTTCTTACACATTTCTTTCTTATTTCTTTAGGAATGATTATTAACAAAAGCATTTGTAGATGGACAATTATAGGTTTCTCACATAATGGAACTATGTCTGTATGATGTCATAATAGGTTACTGACAATAAACTGTTAAATTATTACAGATCATTTCAGCATAGGTAGAAGAGTAATTTGCAGAAACAAATGTGTAATTAGAGATTCTACCTATCAACGATTATGGAGAGTCAATAAATATGGGCATGAGATAATGAAGACTGGTGAAAGGCAATGGCGATGCATGGGAAAATAAGGACAAATAGACATTCTTAGGGGAGAAAACAGACAATTTCCTGAATCATCAATTATAAAGTCAGAGAACTTAGGAACCAATACTCATTTAGGAAAATAATGATAATGAATTTGGCTTGGATATATTAAGTTTAAATAAGGAATCAGAATTCAGAAGGAGTCATAAATGCCATCTGCTCCAAGTGACTGTTCAGTATATTTTCCCTATAATTTTCTTCACTAAAATGTATCCTGATCAGCAGTCCTATGTCATATTTTCCTCATTTGGTAAACTAATCAAAGCTAAAAACCAGGCAACTATGGCTTAGGAGACCAATACAAATGCAGAGAATATTGTTTACCGCTTCTGAACACTGACTTTGTGCCGGGCACTATTTTAACCACTTTACCACACAGAACTCAAAGAGGTTGGTACTATATAGATACTACATAGTCTCCATATGCTAGATTGTGTACATAAAATGCTTAGCACATTGTAATAACCCAATAAATGTTAATTAGGGTGATGTTGGTGGCAGTACCAACAATTTATTTTAAAATTATCATGAGCAAATTTATCTCTGGCTTAATCAAGGCTGGTCTAGTTTGTACCTTTCCTCCCCTCCCCCCAGTTTATGCCTTTTTGAAAAACAGAGACTCCTTTTATTTTCAAAAAGGTGTGAGGTTAGTATATCATTTAAACAGTCACGCTAGGTTGAACTCATTTCAAATGTCAGTATCTCTCCAAAGCCTTTGTCTACGTCGCAAGACAAAAATAATGGCTTCTTTCTCTATGTTCTCACAGAAATTTTTACACTTTTATTAATACTCATAACCCAGAAATACAAACGCGTTCCCATTATATTTGACTTTTTAGATGACTGAGGCCATGTCTTGCTCATCAAGAACTTGCATAGGGCCAGATTTAAAATAGTCAGCAAATGTTAATTAATTTATGATTGAGGGCCAAGGACAAGTGACTCTACTCATCACAGGTTCACATACACTCCAGAATCCAAGAACGTTCACTTACAAAATGGTTAACTGAGATTAAGAGGGTGATATGTGGCTGAGAAAATATTACCTGTCCCACTTGAGGACTACCTGTGATCACACCCCCATGAAGAGAATACACTACTAAGTCAAACAAACTCCAACCACTTCCTACCACCTCCACTGTTACCACCCTAGTCCCAGCTACCTCGACATTTCCTTGTATTACAGGAATGAATTCCCAACTGGTCTTCCTAATTCCACCCTGACCTTTCTACACTGTTCTCAACAGTCAAAGTGATCCTTTAAAAAAAGAAAGTCAGATTATGATCATCCCCTTTGGTGAAAACCCCCCAGTGGCGGTCTGTTTTACTCACTGGAAAAGCCAAAGACTTGACTACGGCCTATGATCCCTACCTATATGATCAAGCCACCAATTACCTTTCTGACCTCATCTCCTTCTCACCTCCTCTCTCTCTGCTTCAGGCATACTGACCTTACTGTTCCTCTAACACACCAGACATTCTCCCACCTTAAAGCCTTTGTAATGACCTTAACAAATCTAAGTAAAAGTAAAACATTGTGAAAGGTAAGTATTTGAAAACACTGAGGGACTAAATGTTTCTCTTTTTTATTCAACAACAAGAGAACATGTTGACATAGCCTAACTACAGCTCTCTATTAGCAAGTGATAAAATTAGGCACTTGAAACTCTCACAATGAAAAAAAACAAACAAACCGTAAAAACACGGTACAGAAATGCTGAAGATCACTGGACATTCTGAGTAACTATAAATGAGAATACATTTCTATTAAGTGTGCTAGACCCCCATTTGGTTAACATAGAAAAAGGAATCTCAAAACACTTCCCTTTAAAAATCAGGTATATGCAAACAAAAATAACCCTAGGTGAAAACGATTAGGAACATATTACAGTTAGACCTCTTTTTTTTTATTCTTTTTTTTTTAACGTTTATTTATTTTTGAGACAGAGAGAGACAGAACATGAACAGGGGAGGTTAAGAGAGAGAGGGAGACACAGAATCGGAAATAGGCTCCAGGCTCTGAGCTGTCAGCACAGAGCCTGACGCGGGGCTCGAACTCACGGACCGTGAGATCATGACCTGAGACCAAGTCAGATGCTTAACCGACTGAGCCACCCAGGCGCCCCTACAGTTAGACATCTTTTATGGAAAGCCCGTTTTCTTTAATTGGCTAGGGGTAAGAGGGCTTGCATCTAGGTGCAAAAATCCACTTCCTTAAAGGAAAAGTACACAAAGTTTCAAACGGAAGTAAATATAGATTGAGAGTTTCTTACAGGTGTAAGAAGTTTTGTGGGAACCACCACCACAACAGTAAAAAATAAAGATATTCACGGACACTCTCTCACTCTCAAATTTTTCTCGTTCTCATGAAGAGTAACTTCCATGATACCTCCTCCCAAGGGGGAAGCTGGTCTGTTTGGAACTTAATTCTCACGCTTCAAGCTACATTTTCACTCTTTGAAATTCCAGAGCACAATTCCTAGGCTTCTTTTTCTTTTTTCTTTCTTTCTTTCTTTCTTTCTTTCTTTCTTTCTTTCTTTATTTTTTACAAATTCAATGAAAAAGATGTGTGTACGTGTGCTGGGGAGAATGTATAGCCTAATTTATACGGAGATCAAAAAGCAATTAAGGGATGTTGCCTCCCTGTATATATTCACTGATTCAACAAATACCTGAGCACCTTTACAGTTCAGTTGTGAAAAAGGACCGATCCTTGCAGTCAGTAATTGTGGTGTGTTCTACGGCAGGTATTAGAGACTCAAAAAGAAAATCTTCGGGATTCATGCCCGGGGACGCGTGGGGCGCAGTGTCAGGAATAAGGCAGCTCCCACGCCCAGTCCCAAGAGAAGAACCAACTCACGTCATTCCACCTCTCGGCCCAAAGGCCACCCCTTCACCTGGACAAAACAGCCCCAGTCTTGTTGGAGAGCGTGTCTGCAACAACACTGCAGGTCTGAGGGCAAAGCCCAGAGCTTCCAACCCCTTCGTTTTGAAGCTTCTAAGAGACCGCTGAGAAGCTGGGGAGAACGAATTTCGCCAGATCAGAGCCTTGGGAGTTACCACAAACGAACCTGAACCTTGCCCTCGCGAGCTACAAACCCCCAAACCAGCTCCCAGCCAATCAGGAAACAAAGGGTAACAGCGCCGGTTACCTCGGATATCCACGGCCGCCATAATCGCAAAAGCACTCGCGGGTTCTCTTTCCGGCGTGCAGTAGAAACGTAACAGCTCCGACGACGGAAGCGGCGCGAGGCTGACTGCAGGGACTGCGAGGAACGCCAGGCGGAGACTGCGCGGCCTGGAGAGCGGCCTGGGGAGGGGAGGGGCAGGGAGGAGGGGGCGGGGCTGGGGAAGAGAGGGGAGGAGCCGGGCTGGCAGGTGAAGGAGCGGGAAAGAGGTGAGGGGCGGGGCCGGGAAGTGGAGCGGGGCGGGGCGAGAAGGAGCAGAAGAGGCGGGGAGAAAGCACTACAGACGGAAAAAAGTGGGGAGGCTTTGAGGAAAATGAGACTGAGCCGAGTCCTGCCTCTCGCCAACCACTGAGAGATTCGAAAACTGGACCTTGATCTTTTGTGATCGTTAAAAAAAAAAAAAAAAAAAAAAATTCTGACCCAGAGGTTGGGCGGTGGTGCATCTTCAATTTTAAAAGGTCCCTGGGGTGTATCCAGGGGCTGTTAGATTTAGGAGCGAGTAAGCCGTTGTTTTTAATCCTGCAAGTGTGGGATGCTACAGAACTAAGCGGAAACAATTTGAGACTCATTAACTTTTAAGTGACTAACCTCATTAAAAGTCTAAACCCATTAAATAAATTCTTAGGTGCCTCAGACAAAAATTTCACAAGACTGGAAATGTTTCTGGAGTGAGATATTAACAACATTAAAAGAAAGGGAATACCTCTTGGTCCCTGACTAAGGGTTTAGTGTCTGCATTCCAGGTAATCTGGGGTAGGAAGCAAGCCCATAGGGAGGGAATCATTCTTTGATAGGGGAAGCCATAGAAAGCCTCAGATTCTCAAGCTCCAGTGTGGCCCCTTAAAAAGCAAGATGATGAGGGTATCTACAAGTAAGACACTGATGTGGAGAAGAGAACCCCCAAATCTAAAGGAGCCCTATATACAGAGATGAAGTGTGGGTGTATATATCTTCTCCAAAACTTAGATACTATGAGGGCTCCCCCAGAATTTACAATCCAGGAGCAAAGGGGGAGGATCATGAATTTACAGGGATTTTTCACCTCATCTGCTGGGAATTCAAAATTTTTAAATCTAAGTAGAATAAAAATATACTGTATTGCTCTCTTACAGTTCAATTTGTGAACTGGGATTTTATACCAGAGGTGGTATGTATATAAGTGTCCCAACAGAAGTATGCACTTAGGAGAAAAGGGGATTAGGAAAAAGAGCACCAGAACATGTGTGTGCAGATAATAAAACACTTGGTAATCATGGTAAGTCAGACCTAGGAGATCAGCCTTTATCTTGTAGCTGGTGGGAGAAATGTGATTGGGCTCTATTTTAGAAAGATTATTCAAGGAGGATGAGTTGGAGGCATTTACAAGACTCAAAGCAGGGAGTCCATTTAGAAGAAGGTTGCAAACTAAATCATGTCTACACTCATACAAAGGCAACAGTAGCTGAGGGAGAACGAAGGATTACAGATATTTAGGAGATAGAATGGGCAGGGAATCAATGACTAACAGATGAGCCTGATGAGGGAGAGAGAGAAAATAAAAATGATTCCCAAGATACTGATTTATAAGACTAGATGCCATTAATCAGATTAGGAATGACAAGTACCAAGTGAGTAGGTGAAAAAAGCGGTAATGATTTATTTTTGAACATGTCTATATCCATGTGCATGAAGTCTCTGCAGGACTCTCTGTACTCTAGGGTTTCTCAGCCCTCGCACGGTTGACATTTTGGGCCAGAAAATTCTTTGCTGGAGATACAGAGAGCTGTCCCGTGCCTTAAAGGATGCTTAGCAGTATCACTGTCTTCTAGTTTTTCCCAGCTTCTCAGGCATCTCTTAGAAGCTTCAAAATGAAGGGGTTAGAGGCGCCTGGGTGGTTCAGTCGGTTAAGCATCTGACTTGGTTTCAGCTCAGGTCACCATCTCACAATTTCAAGTTTGAGCCCTGTATCAGGCTCCATGCTGACAGTGTGGAGCCTGTTTGGGATTCTCTCTCTCCCCCTCTCTCTGTTCCTCCCTTACTCGTGCTGTCTCTGTCTCTCTCAAAATAAATAAGTAAAACTTAAAAAAAAAATGAAGCGGTTGGAGGAAGCTCTGGGCTTTGAGCCCTCAGACCTACAGTCTACAACAAGACTGGAGCTCTTCCATCCAGGCCAAGGGATGGCCTTTGGGCAGAGAGGGGGGTGGGGTGACGTGATTTGGTTCATTTCTTGGGACTGGGCGTGGGGGCTGCCTTATTCCTGACATTGTGCCCCACAAGTTCCTAGGCATGATTGCTCAATGGAAATGGATTTATGAAAAGTGACAAGAAAACTCCTTAAAATCTCTCTTGACCTTAGAACAATGTAGAACAACTTCCTTTATGCTATTGTTCTGGAAATGCACAGAATAAAAAGATACACACATGGTTATGTTTTGTGTGGTATCCTACCAGAAAAGTGTTCTAGCAAGTGTTAAGTGTGTGGGTTTTTTTTTCTCTCTCTCTCTCTTATTTGGTGAGGAAAAAGTCAGCTACTTCATAACATAGACCAAGACAGGAAATTACCTCAGAATTACTTAGGAGATATCTTTGAAAAGTTACCCTAGAACCTCTGAGAATGGTCCTGATGGTCCAGGGAGAGATATGGTACCAAATATTTTGTAGTTTAAGGGTTGTGAGAACATCTACACCACCCTTCATGGAAAATACCAAAACCTGACGTGGGCAGCAGCTCAAAAAAATCTGATTACTAAGAGTTCAATACTAGAATCCCAGATAGAGAGCACAGATAAGGTTAGCACAGAAGAAATAGAATCCTTCCAAGAACCTCTCCTTGGATTTTCATTCCCATTGCAGGACAACAGCCATGTCTCCATGAGGTTGTATAGCACTAAACCTCATTAGACTCACGGAGCATCAAAAACCAATAGCAAAGGTGGACTAAATTGATCAGACTCCAATATGGCATTCAAAGACTGCTAACAATCCTCACACCAATTGGGTCGAGTATGCCCCTGAAATGCTTGGCTAATTCTGGTTTAAAGCAAAGGAAGTATCCCAAGGAAGATTCTTGATTACTGAACACTGATTACGGATTACTGATATGGCAAGTAGGGCCCCAAAGTGATACTGAAAGTCAAATTGCTGTATCTCAAGTGACTATCCCAGCAAATTTTGGGAAGGGGGTGGCTGTGGCAATAGCTTGGAAATCGGCTGGTAGATCTTGCTTATTCTTAGGGTCCTGTGAATAGAGGATTAGGTGGTTTCCCAAACAGGATGACAAAGGAGAAGAAAATAGCAATTCCTAGACTTTATTAGTAATAGAATTCTTCATGGTATTCTCATCTTGTCTTTTTGATCTAGGCTATTTCTGCCCGTATGTCCCCATTTCTAGCCAATTACTTTTTTCTTCTCTTTTTTCATGATTCATGTCACCAAAGGTTTATCTAATTTGTATATATTTTAAAGAAAAACTTTTAGTTTTATGAACTTGCTCTATTGTATCTTTTTGTATTTCTCTTATTTTTGCTTGTGTTTTTATTCTTTCCTTCCTTCTATTTTCTTTGGTTTTACTCTGTTGATCTTTTCCTAATTTACTGAGATAAACATTTAGCTCATTAATTTTCAGCTTCTATTCATTTCTTAAATAAGCATGAAAGGCTATAAATTTTCCTTGGGGAAACATTTTCATTGTATACCTCAAGATGTGATGTATGGTGTTTTCATTATCATTTGCTCTAAGTGTTCATTAAGTTCTAATTCAATTTCTTCTTTGACATATGAGCTACTTATAAGTGTGTTTTTAACTTCCATATATATAGAATTTTTAACCTATCTTTTTGTTTTAACTTCTAGCTTAACTGCATTATTCTCAGAGAACATGTTCTACATAATGCCTATTTTTTAATATTTGTTTAGATTTGCTTTATGCCTCATATGATCATGAGTGCTTAAGAGGAAATGTACCCTTTAAGTGTTGGACACAGAATCTGGAAGCATGAGATACCCCAGCCTCTCAAAATTGTCTTTCCTGGTCTCCATGGCACTACCTGCTTCTAGTATTCTGCTGCTTCTCAGACCATTTCTTTTCTTTTTCTTTTAAAATTTTTTAAATGTTTTATTTGTTTTTGAAAGAGAGAGAGAGAGAGAGACAGACTGGGAGTGGGGGAGGGGCAGAGAGAGAGGGAGACACAGAATCTGAAGGAGGCTCCAGGCTCTGAACTGTCAGCACAGAGCCAGATGAGGGGCTCAAACCCCTGAACCGTGAGATCATGACCTGAGCCGAAGTCGGACACTCAACCAATTGAGTCACCCAGGTGCCCTAGACCATTTCTTTTCTATCTCTTACATTGGGTTCTCTTCCTTTGTTTTACCCACAAAATTCTCGAATCCTTAGTTCCATGCCTCATCTTTTCTATCTTCTTGTTTTTTACTCTCCTCTCTAGAAGATCTAATTCATACTGTGGCTTCAGCTTCTGTCTGTTACCAGGGTTTACAAAGTAGCCTAATCCAGACCTCTCTTCTGAGTTCCAGAAACGTATTTGCAATCTCCACCTGGACAGCTCCAACTTGCTGTTCTGTGTCCCAGGTGGCAAGATTTTCACCCTTGCCTGTATTCTTGCTCCTGGCCAAGAAGTCTTGCCTCCCCTCTTCCTTGCCACCTGTATCCAGTGTACCACCAAATCCTGTCCATTCTCCGCAGGCTCCTGTCCTGTATGAGGCTTCTCCTTGGCATCACCACTGCTGCTCTTCTAATTTCAACACCCCGTCTGTCTTGCCTGAACATTGTTGCTAGGGGAATTTTACCCTTAAAAGAGCTTTCTTGTTCTAAAATCTCTGACTCCCTATTTTCTGCCCAAAGGACACAAGTGGGCCCCAGTTTGCTTTACAGCTTTATCTCTCACCCCCAAACCACCACTCTACACACTGAACCCCTACAACACTGAACTTCTCGTGGATTCTGGAACTGCACAGGATGTTTATGTCTTTGACCCCTTGGAAATGGTTCCATCTGGAAACTTTGTGGGTTTTTTACTTTGTTTGTTTGGTTGGTTGGTTGATTGGTTGGTTTGGTCTTGTTTTAGGTAGGCTCCACACCCAACAGGGCTAGAACTCACAACCCTAAGATTAAGAGTCATGAGGGGCACCTGGGTGACTCACTAGGTTAAGTGGCCAATTTTGGTTCAGGTCTTGATCTCACATTTCATGAGTTTGAGCCCCATCTCGAGCTCTGTGTTGACAGTGCAGGGCCTGCTTGGGATTCTCTCTCTCTCCCTCTCTCTCCACTCCTCCCCTCCTCACTATCTCTCTTGCTCTCTCAAAATAAATAAATAAACTTAAAAAAAAAAAGAGTCACGTGCTCTACCAACTGAGACAGCCAGCTGCCCCCCCCCCACCCCGACCTGGAAACTTTGAATGCTATTTTCTCCCTTCCCTCACTCACACCCTAAGCCCAATATACAGGAGGGCAAATGTGTATGCACACACATGCGTGCGCACACACACACACACACACACATACACACACACACCTGGAAACACCTCCTCATGTGTAAGCAAGATTAGAATGAAGAAGAAAGTTTTTTTAAGTTTCTTACTCTGCAGATGTTGACAATTAGGGACTAATGTGATTTTAGTTAGAGGAGAGTAGGTGGGTAGGGAGAAGGCAGGGAATGGTTAATAATACCTATATTGGCAAATAGTCCCCTTCTCTTCATTTTCTCTCTGCTGACTTGTTAGGAAATTTTCTTAACTCCCCATGAAATGATAACACGTTCATTTCCACTTCTCCTCAGACACCTAATTGCCTAGCCTTTTAGATGATTGGATGACCCTGTCTCCCAATCCACTTTCATGTTACTTTCTCTTGGGATTGGTTGCCTGGTAACTCTGACACCAGGTTTGCCTTCCTAGTAATTATGCTCTTTGTATTCTCCAAAATTTACCTCCTGCTGAGTTTTTCCGTGGTTTACATTTTATTTATTTCTAAATCTAAAATGTGTGGACATAAAAAAATAATTATATTTTCTCAGGGCCATGTACGGTGTATATTTATGTAATAAGCCTTACCAAATCCTCATTGGTAGGAAGAAAGTTTCTGGGATCATTTTCCATTTCCTGCCAGAGAAAGTGACCCTTTCCTTCACAGATCTTTGTCCTTGTGAGTATGGATTTATGTGGACCTGACATGTAATGTGAGCTAATTCTGTACTTTCCTGTGAGTGCTCAAGTATAAGATTCAATGTCCTTTCAAAGATCCAGATTAAAAGAAGATAAAAACTTGACTTAAAAACAGAAAAAAGTGTTTCAAATAACAGAGTTTGTAATACGGCAACTTTTTTGTGTGTCACCAGTCCATGCCATGAGTTATTCCCAAATTATACACACAAAGAAGAGTAGCAATGCATATACCATTTGGATATACAGTATACCCATGTAAAATGTAAAACATATTGCATATGTGTGCTAACTTCCAGGGCTTTGTATCTTATTTTAGTTTGCTATTTTTTAATGATTAATAGAGGATTTATCTTCACAATAATACATATAGTCATCATGGCCAGGCTTACTATGAGGTGTTAAATATTTGATCCAATTTTCTTTCCTGAATAAGTTTTTCTTTCCTCTGTCAGTTTTGAAAACATAATACCAGAAGCAAAGGGGCCAAATTCCAAACTGAACTCCTAAGAGTGAGGTCTTGGGAGTGGATCTGAAATGGAATAGACATTTGCTGATCTTGTGTGGGTCTGATGAATTACAGCAGGATCTGTGATGAGCCCTTGGTAGCTGGGGTTGTACCAGAACAGATACTCCTGTTTAAGTCAGGATCTTAAGCCAACCACGGCCTTGTGGCTTCCATGATTTCCCAAGATATGTCATATTCAGCTAGGTCGAGGATATCAGGTGCATGGCCAGGCATAATGGTTTGTTGGGACTTTGTATTTTAGTATGCCATACACTAACCTGAGAATATCTCTCGGTTTCACAGACAGATCACTCAAAGAAACAATTGGTCTCCTAGTATTCATTCATCTATTCATTTTTATTTATCCATTCACTTGTCAGTAGTGGGTGGCATGGAACAACCTTGTGAACCAATATTGTAATACACAGAGAAGAGTGATGTAATAGATGTTATTATAGGTTTGTAGAAGACAACTCAACTGTAAAGTTCCTGCTGAGCTGTAGAATAATGGGGAAAAGTTTCTATTCTGTTCTTAACATGTTTAAAATTGTATTTTTAGATGAATAAGACATAGTTGTACACATCTATACACTACTCAAAGATGAAACAAGAAATTCACAGTTAATTTTTGCTGCAAATTCTATTACCCCTCTTGACAGAAAACTGTATTTACATACAAGAGTTGATCAGATCTAGATTAGAAATCACAATAAGATATGTGGCGTTTTGATATAAAATGGAAATAAATTTGACTTTGATGTGTAGTTAAAATTGAAATAAGTCAAATTTAAAATTACAATGGATAAGTCGAAAATGGTATTAACATCACACTTGTGTGTAAAAATCCGTAAAAATACTTGTGTTTATACAGACACAGCGAACATAGGTAGAAAGAATTTACAAAGGTTGAGTCTTTAAATTACTTGATTATGTCAATGTTGCTTATTATTAATGCAAAGCACTAAAAATACCTGGCTGGATTCTAAGAATCCCCAAATTACAAAAGCTTGATCCTGGCTTAATAGTTCTTGCTAGAATTAAACTTACAATATCAATATCACATGACAGCTCAATATAATTTGTTCAACCATACTCCATAAAATATGGCTCTGGTAAATATCAAGGAATGAATAAACTAGAATTGCTAGTTAAGCTAAAACATAACAAAGTTAAAATGCAACTGAATTGGAGGAAATGTTGACAAAAGTAGAAATAATAGTTAACATTTATGTATGAATTACTTACTATATATCAGGCAGAGTGCTTAAAGATTGATGTGATTGGGACTCCCAACAACCTCATGCATAGTTACTATTAAATCTCCAACTCAAGAACCGAAGGGTAGAATGGTGGTCCCCAGGAACTGAGGGAAATGGGGAGATGTTGGTCAAAGTATATAAACTTTCAGTTGTATAATGAATAAGTTCTGGGGATCTAATGTACGGCATGACGGTTATAGTTAATAATACTATATTATATACTTGGAATTTGCTAAGAGAGTAGCTCTTAAATGTTTTCACTACACACACACACACACACACACACACGCACACAAAGGTAGCTGTGAGGGGGCACCTGGGTGGCTCAGTTGGTTAAGTGTCCAACTCTTGATTTCAGCTCAGGTCATGGTCCCAGGGTCATGGGATTGAGCCCCACGTCAGGCTCCATGCCGAGCATAGAGCTTGCCTAAGATTCTCTCTCTCTCTCCCACTGGCCCTCTCCCCAGCTCTCTCTCTCTCTAAAAATTAAAAAAAAAATTTAAACAAAGGTAACTGTGAGGTGATGGACGTGCTAACTTGATTGTGTAATCACTTCACAATGTATATATATGTTAAATCATCACATTGTACAACACAGATATATGTAGTTTCTATTTGTTGATCATGCCTCAATAAGGCTGGGAGGGAAAGGTTGCCAACTTGCATGTGAGAGAACAGCAGCTTAGGGAAGGTAAACAAGTCGCTCAAGTTCACAGTGATGAGTGGTGGAGCCCAGGCCTCCAGTACCCTTACACTCTCCCATTTTGTTCTTCTGCCTTTAACGTATTGAGCACAACAACTGAACTTTGAACTAGTATCAAAAGATGAGTATGATGGTTCCAAGAAGAGGAAAGAGAATGGGCACTTTGCTCTAAGTAGGGGAATAGCTGTAGTGGAAGGGATTTTGTTCAAAGGAGAGCAGGGATATTATGCCTTGAGCATACGATGTGATGATGCTGCAAAATGAGACTGCAAGAGATACTTGAGCCCCCTTTGTTCCAGATCTTATTTGCTTAGGAGTTTTGATTAGATCCTAAAGGCATTGGCTAGTCAACGGAGACTTGCATTTGATAATGGGAACTCAGATGTCAATGTGGAGGGTGAATTGAATGCATACTAAGCAACAGTTTCTAACAATCCAGACAAGAGGTGATGCCAGACTGAACTAAGGCAGGAGCTATGAAAGTAATAAAGATATGGGCCTTCAAGGGGTGAAAGAAATTTGCTCTCCTCTCCAAGGCCCAGAGGTGCAAGCACTTCAATAGATAATTTGGTATGTGCAAAAATGGGAATGGTCAGCGAAGGAATAGTGTCCTGAGTTTTTCACACAACAGTAATGTTTCCTGCTGTGGGTTCTTCTTTACCAATCCAGATGGGGAATCATCATTTGTGGACTTCAGAGGAAAAGGTAATTATAAAATCCATTAGGCTTCCCAAATAAAGAAGTGTAATGTCTTCCAAGAAAATAATTAAACTACCATGGGCAAAGAGCCTCATCTGTGTAATTTAAAGCAATGTAGTGGGTCATTGTTTAGTGTCTCAAATCTAGTCTACATATAGCTCATTCATAATCATGCTCCATCTGGCCAAAATTAGTCACATTATTCTGTAAGCCAAACAAAAATACTAGTTTTGTTTTAGAGATTTCAATATTCTATCTAATGTAGTCTAATGTGTATCTGGATGACCCATTCTCCTTCTCTCAATAAATTTGAATCTTGCTAGGGTGAAAAGAAAAAAAATAGAATCTATAGCATGTGTAACAAAAAGCTCTTGTTTCAAAAGCCCAGAGCCCTTAATAGAAGGGGTTTGGGATGGAATATTCTTATACCTATTTAAAAGACAAGGAAGCCAAACAGATGTGGGCCAAGCTGCCAGGTGTTGAGGTGGTCAACTGGGATGACAAAGTAAAATGAGAATAACAAGCAAACTTCTTTATTTACTTACAGCAATGGTGCAGGCAAGAGAGAAAAGAGAAAGGCACTGGCTCACTAGTGTTCCATTTTTCCCCCAGGGAATGACACCAGGCAAGGATCAAACAGAAGCACAGATGGGGGATATCATCTAACTGGAATCCTGAACAAAAAGCTCCTGCTTTTTTATGGACTTGTGGGGCCACAGGAAGTAAGAAGGGCGAAAGGGCTTAACGTGAAAAGATACTGAGTCAAAGTGGAGAAAACTGCCTTGGTCAAGGTCTTGATGGCAGTGCTTGAACAGTGTCTCAGCAAAAGTCCCCCATAAAGAGACCTCCATAAAGAGGTTCCTAGGCTGGGAATGCAGATATGTGTATGAGCATGGCGGGCTCAAAAGGGGCTTGAGTCCTTGACTGCAACTCCCTCCAGATGCACTGGCTATGTACCAACTCTGGTGTGAGGAGGGCAGCTTCTACCATGAGGCCTGCCAGACAAAGCCTTGTAATTGCCTGTGCCCAAAACTGACAGATTACACACAGGATTATTGTCCTGGAGCCACACTCCCCAAGGTGAATCCAGGAGACTCCAGATCTGGTAGTCAATTGAGGTGGATTTAACTGTCCAGCATGCCAATCTGACAAAGCCATAAACTGTGAATAGAGGGCATAAAGGAAATTTTTTGGTAATGTCATTCAATTCCTAAAAGTTGGCAGTCTTGATTTTACATAACTGAGAATCCCAAAACCAAAGATTAGACCTAGGGCTTAGAGAAAGAAGACTCTGGAATTTTTCTTCTTGTCCCAACTTCACTGGTTTCCCGTTTATCTGTAAAATCCAGCTTTGAGAAGAGGAGGGAAAGGGAAAGGAGTGGTGCTCTGAAAAAAATTGGCCTTCCTCAGTGCTGTGGGCACTCACTGTGTCAGTCTTCATCACAGAGAAAGTACACGTGAGCACATATTGTGTAATTTCAGAGCATTGGCAAGAGTCTTCCTATGTGGCCTGGATGCAACTTATATCTCAGATGTCTCTTAAATTTGTTCCCTAATTTCCATTCTCACTGCCTTTCACTTTATTTTAGTTTATTGTTTATTGTAATAGACTTCTGACTACTGTCCCTGCTTTTGGTTTATTTTTCCCACTGGAATATCTAGTAAGCAATAAAGGACACAGAACTGAAGCCTCTTTGGAAGTTATTTCTGTAGAGCTGGTAATTGAAGCCCATGGGAATGAACAAACTCTCCTGGACAGTGATGAAGGATTAAAAAACAACCACAAATCTCTTCCACTAATGAATTCGGGAAAGAGTGCACACCCATTTTTTTTCACTTATTCAATAAATAATTATTAATAATTTTTAGTATTATGCTCTTTCTATACTCTAGGGATTAAGAAAATAATTGAAAGGCAATAGGGTGGAGTTTTCAGCAAAGGCTTCATATAGGAGATAATGTTTGAGTTGACATGAAAGATGAAATAGGGGGCAGTTTAGTTGGTTACGTGTCTGACTCTTGATTTCAGCTCAGGTCAGGAAATCAGGTTGTGAGATCAAGCCCTGCCTAGGGCTCTGTGCTGGGTGTGGAGCTTGCTTGGAGTTCTCTCTCTCCCTTTCCCTCTGCCCCTCCCCTACTAGCACTAGCTCTCTCTCTTTCTCAAAAAAAAAAAAAAAAAAAAAAAAAAATGGGGTGGGAAGAGGAGGAAAGAGGGGAGAAGTTAGGAGAAACAGAAAAATGTGGACATGAAGCATCCTCGCCTTTTCAAAGTTTTGCAAACATTTCCCTATGTCTGAATATTGGGAGTTAGATGGATAATGAGTGAGATGAATAAATATAAGATACAGCAAGAGGCAAATTTTACCCCGATAACTGGTGAGCTTATATTCCATAAGTAATTTGGGCTTCATTCTGTAAGCAATGGGGGAACCACTGGAGAATTTTTTATTTAGAGTAATAAAAAGGTCAGATTTTGTTTTAGAAAGCCCAATCTGGCAATTATATGAAAAATAGGGTGAAGGATATAGTGACTGGAGACATTTCTGCCTATAGTCTAAGTGAAAGAATATGGCCCTGAATAGGGAAAATAGCAATGGAACTGAGAGGAAGGAATGGGTGTGATGGGCATCAAAAAAGTATAATTTAAAGGACTTAGTGACTGGATGGCTGTGTGAGTGGGAACTCCAAGGTGACTAACAGTTATTTGACTTGGGTGAATGGGTGAATATCATTCATTTCTCCTTTGGGTCATTAAAATAACCTCCATATTGATCTTCAGTCTTTACTCTTTCCACTTTATTCTTCACATTCCCATCAGAGTGATATTTCTAAAATACAATTATATATATATCCTATCACTTAAATTTTCTAGTCGCTACCTACGAGTCTGCGAAAGAAAATCTGTGCGACTTACTTTGGGTTTCTTGGCAGTTAGAGAACAGAACAGCCTCACTAAAAACACCTGTTTTTTATATCATACATTATAAGGACATAACACTTTACAATGATTCCAAGGATACCTTGGAAAGCGGTTCCCAAACCCATATGTATTTTGATTACTCTCTGGAAAGACTATGACAGATGGCTAAAATCCTGAGCCCCCATATTCTTGACAAGTTGTCTTCTACTGTCATAAAGTCTCAGACACACCAAAAAAAAAAAAATAATTGCTTTTTATTACCAACTATAGATTTGGCCCCAAACCCCAATGTATGATCCTGGAGAACTTGAATGGATCACATGAACACCACCTATATTAGGCAGCTCTCAAAAATCTAAATGAAACACAGATGAAGGGGCTTCCTTGGCTCCTTACTCCTAGACCTATTCTCTAATCATTACTCTCAAATATTTGTCATCTCAGAGACAAAAAACAACTAAAGGTGACTCAAGGGAACAGAAGCCTCTCCCTGCCCCTAAATCGCTAAAATATGAGCTAGAGATTTTACACTGGCAGCTGCTAGGCCAAATTCCACTTATAAACATCTTTTGCTGGCCAGAACAGTAACACCCTGCAAAATGGTTTAAAACAAATAAAATCTGTATTCCTTCCCTGCCATCAAAATGTGAAAAATCAATTTGCAGTGGGGATGCCCTGTACATTTTGGCGTTCACCAGTCAGCTGGAGCTAGAACAGTATTCCTCTTTAGATGGGGTAGTTGGCTTCCAATTCATCACCTCTGGCCCAGTTCCCTGATATGGGTTGGGCCAAATGCTTCTCCATCATTAATATGCATGCAAATCACCTGGGAAATGTTAAAATTCAGATATTGATTTGGTAGTTCTGGGGTGAGGCCCAAGATTTGTTCTCAGGTAATGCTAACACTGCTGGACCAGGAACCAGCTTGTCACTTTGGTGACAAGGAATTAGGTAGGTGGCATGATATTTAAGTGCTTTTCTTTGGAGCTAACAGTCTGGTTTTGGATTCTAGTTCAGTCACTTGCTAGTTGAGCCACCCCGAGGGTAGTTCCTGCATTAAGTGTGCCTTGGCTTCCTCATTTACAAAACAATGCTAATAATAGTCCTTAACTCAAAGGAGTTTAGAAAAGATTAAGTGAATCACTGTATATGACAGGCCTCAAAAGAGTATGTGGCACACAATAAGAAATCAATCCATGTTAATTATTATTATTCATTTCTGAAGTCATAAAGGAATAACTAAAATTATGGAATGGTTCCCTAAAATTATGAAATGGTCTTTCAGTGACCTCAGGATGAATTCCAGACTCCCTGACATGAATTACAATGCCCTTTCGTGACCTGGCCCCTATTTTCTTCTCTAAATTCATCTCTCTACCTTTTGTCTCTAGCAATGCATTTTAACCTTTCTCATCTTGATCTCTCTGCCCTTGGAGTTCTCTTTGCCTAGAATACCCTTCCCTTTCTTTACCCAGACAACTCCTAAAAACCCTTCAAAATTTAGTTGAGGCAACTCAAGTTAGTTGAGTTGGAATTCTTCCCGGACCCTTCCCATTACCACAGTGAGTTAGGTAGCTTTCTTACATGTCCCCATAGCGTTCAGAGCCCGTCTCTGCTACAACACTTACCACATCATATTATAATAGTCAAATTGTCTTCTTGTTTGGGGAAACTCCTATGGTCGTAAGCTTTCAACAAGTGTCCGTTGTGGAATTAATAGGTCAATCAATGATCAAATATATTCTTGGTGCTATTGTAGATCTCTATTGACCCAAATCCTTTTATGAGACCTCTTCTTTTATGAGTCACAGATCTTTGACCTTTAAGAATCCAGACAGGTTACAGCCCCACACCCCCTCCCAGGGATACACACATACTCACCACTGCCATTACCCCACCAAGTAACTGGTAACATAATAGCCCTGTGTGTAATACACAGACATGGCAGTAATTAATTCTTGCATTTCCAGATTCAAGAATATGGCTGATGTGGGGCTCAATCATCAGCTAAGCTACTAACCCAGAACAGTGATTTTTTTTTTTTAATTTTTTTTTTCAACGTTTATTTATTTTTGGGACAGAGAGAGACAGAGCATGAACGGGGGAGGGGCAGAGAGAGAGGGAGACACAGAATCGGAGACAGGCTCCAGGCTCTGAGCCATCAGCCCAGAGCCTGACGCGGGGCTCGAACTCCCGGACCGCGAGATCGTGACCTGGCTGAAGTTGGACGCTTAACCGACTGCGCCACCCAGGCGCCCCAGAACAGTGATTTTAAATCTAGATTCAGCAGACTCCATTCAAATTCATGCTAGGTGCTTTGCATAATTCATTTAACCTTCTTAACTCACTTTCTGGCCTGCAAGACCTCTTACAATCTACCTCCAGTTGGCCTCTCCAACCAAGTCTCACTGCCCTCAATGTGCTCCACTAGCCTGCTTTTAGTTCCCGAGATACCCAGCTGCCCTCTGCGGGATCTTCATAGCAGCTGGCTCCTTGGCCTGAGATGTACACCCACCCCGCCGACTACTCCCACGCACGTATGGACTCCAGACCATCTCTGCCTCCTTTTCATTTCCAGAATGCAAGCTCCTTGAGGCCTGGACTTGGTTTTTTGTTTTTGTTTTTGTTTTTTCCACCAAGAGTTGTGTCTGGCCCACAGGAACAGCTCAATAGATATGCGTTGAATGCTGAATGAATTAACACTTCCTATCAGGTCACTGAGTAACTGTGACCCCCATCTAAGGGCAGCATCCCTCCCCCTTTAATTCTAGATGATCTCCCCGCTGGATTTGTTTGCTTGTTTGTTTTTATGGTATCTGTCACTGATTATAAATATTTTCATTTGTTCGATCACTTTTTTCTTCCCCCCTGTGTTATCTCCAACAGACTAAGTTCCGAGGGAAGTAATGATACTAATTTTGTTCAGTGTCTGGCACCTAGTACTTAGTTGATAAATATTTTCTCTCTAGAGTTGTTCAGTGAAAATTAACTGGCCAAAGAAGAATGATGACACTATTATTCCATTTTATTTATCTGACATATAAAAGTTTCAAGGGCCCTTTGTAGCTGTAAGATAGAAAGAAACCATTAGTATCAACTATAGAAAGTCAGGATAGGAAAAAGCCTAAGATGTCATGAGGGCCATTTTCCTTGCTCTGCAGATAAGTAAGTTAGGGCACAGGAAAGGGAAGGATTGTACACCTAGTTAGGAGCAGAACTGGAAATAAAACCCAGGATTTCTAACTCTGCATGATTCATCCATCAGCGGGGAAAAATTTAAGCCCCTACCCTGTGTACTTTGACTTATGTGCTCAAAGAGAAGCTAGGCTTTATGCGCTAGTTCTTAGCGCCGGTTGCAAACTGCAATCACCTGGAGAGCTTTAAAAAGTACTGATGGCTGAGACCCAACCCCAGAGATTCTCATGTAATTAGGTTAAAGATTCTGATGCCCAGTCTACAACCCCAATCAATTAAATCAGAATCTCTGGGGATGGAGCCTAGGCGTCAGCATTTTTAAAGCTCCCCAGATGATTCCAACATACAGCCAGGCTTGAGAAGTACACTTTAAGAAGAAGAAAGAAATGGACTTATGTTGATTCATTTGAGAATGGAACTCAGGACCCCTGGCTAACATCAGTCTAATTCTTTAACCAGATTTTCTTCCCTAATTATCAGTCCCTGGAAAAGACTTTCGTAAAGAGCCGTCGCCAACTTGTCAGAATAGAGCCAACTGTCCTGGAATGTATGGATCAATTAATCTTGTAAATAGGGACTTTTGAGATGATTTTCATAGTCAAGTTTACAATAATCCAAGGTAGACAGGAGGCAGGGTTGATTTCTTCATGATACTCTCTGCCCAGAAGGAACCTCCAATGGTTAAAAGGAACAAAACATATAAACTTATAGGAAGCAAATAGCTGCTAAGTAAAATATCATCTTATAAAAGGGAGACCCACTGGTATTTTAACACTTATTCAGATAAGGGATAGGAATAGTTTTGAAACCTCAGATTACATTTATTTCAAAGGGATTTAAAACACTTAATAGACTACCATCTTTTTCATGGAAATTCATTATGTTATCCCACTTGATCTTAGCCAAAAGGCCGAGAAGCGATTCATTATGTTATCCCAAACTGTTTCCAGAATCTGGGAGTTTTGACTGCTAGATCTGACCACTCTGGTGACATCTCTGGTGCCCCTCTGTGAAAGCAGGCAGGACCCCTGAAGCTATTCGGTAGGTCCATTCAAAGGCAGATACAGGTAAAGGACGAGCCCTGATTGCTACTTTTTAGGATCAGATTTTTCCATTTACAAAGTAGTATTTGGTCTTAGTCAGGAAAACTGCAGTCACTTCTATTATGCTTGTGAAGAGTTCACTCGTAGCCAGTTTCTGGAGGTGGTGGTAGTAATTAAGCCAATTACACAAAGACCTCATTTTGATAATCGTTTATTGTCAACAAATGACTCACAGTTTTGGTATCTGCAGCTGGTTAGGAAAATTCTGTGGAGACACTGTCACCTTGGCTCACTCCTTCTCAGTGTGGGCAACGGAAACTGGTTCTTAGCAGGGGTGTAAAAAAAAGAGAGAGAGAGAGAGAGAGAGAGAGAGAGAGAGAGAGAATCGTAAGCAGGCTTCACACTCAGTGTGGAGCCCGACACGGGGCTCAATCCCAGAGCCCTGGGATCATGACCTCAGCCAAAATCAAGAGTTGGACCTTCAACCAACTGAGCCACCCAGGCACCCGTACAGGATTCCTTTTATATGAAGTGTCCAGAAAGGTAGATCTGTAGAATTAGAAAGTGGATTAGTGATTGTATAGGACTGGGGGAAATGAGGATGGGGGGCTGGAGGTGATAACTAATAGGAACAGGGTTTATTTGGGGGTTGATGAAATGTTCTAAAATTGACTGAGGTGATGGTTGCACAACTCTGAATATACTAAAAGCCATTGATTTGTGTACTCTGAATGGGTAAATTGTATGGTATGTGAATCATATCTCAATGAGGTTGTTAAAAAAAAAAACAACACTTCCTTCCTTTAAAATAAATCATTGGGGGGGGGGTGACTAGGAAAAAATGTTCAAAAAATGCTCCTTAAGGGGGCAATAATGAAGAGAGAGAGAGAGAGAGAGAGAGAGAGAGAGAGAGAGAGAGAGAGAAATTGCCTTGGACCAAAACACCAAGGAATTTCATTTTCACTCTCTGCATTCCTAGCCTAAACATCTGCCCTGACAGACCCCACTTAGCTGAGCAGTGCCTTGCCTCCTGGATCCTACGCAAGCCAGGTAGTATCCCACACCTCTACCAATGGGTGGAGTCTGGAATTAACTCTGCTGCCCAGAGCCCAGAGTCTCTACTACTAGTTGGGCTGAGAAAAGGCATTGGGGGAGGTATGTCTTAGGGGAATCAGGAATCATGGCTGCCTTACAGGAATCATATTAGGAACTGTCTCCTAAGACCTGGGTAGCTTAAGACCACGAGAGGCTCCCTGAGCACTTAGATGTTGAACTCAGGTTAAGTCCTCTGGGATACCAACTCTGGGGTGGTTAGAAAACATGGTTTTTGTTAAGGGGTACTCTCCGAATCAACTCTTGTGGAAAAGAGGGGAAGGAAGCAGGAGTCAACTGAGGGAAAAGTTGAGCTATGACACAGCTCTGGCAATGGGCTCAGCCAGCCCCAGGAGAAGCTCTGAAGTTGAGTTAGCCCTTCAGAATTGTCCCAATAGCTGAGCATGAGCCCTTTATTCCTGAAGGGATATCTGGGTGGCACATCACAGCATTCACCCCCCCCCCCCCAACATTTCATAAGGGTCAGAAGAATGCCCGTAGAAAGCTCACGAGGTAACCTGGTCGCTGTGACTAAAGCAGACTACAGAAAATGAGGTCCCAGATGAATGCATTCTTTTGGTCACAGAATCATAGAGAATGACTTCGTATAGTATTATAATGAGTATGCAGTTAACACTAGCTAATATCACAAACTTCTATTGACATTATGATGACGTAGATGAACCAACAGTCACCAAAGAAGCTTCATCTGTCAATGTAAGGATATTTAGTAAATGCTGTTAATAATGTGCATGTCAATACCATGCATCAATGTGTTGTGTTATCTGACCTGTGGCATCAGGTATGTTACACTATTTCCTTAAGGCAGATTGCCACATAATATAAAACACTATATAAATATGTTTAGTTTTTTCATACATATTGAAGAATGTACTCGTCAAGATCTCACATGTTCTGTCAGACATAGTTTTGGGAAACCCTGCTTTTTTAAAAAAATTTTTTAATGTTTATTTATTTTTGAGAGAGAGAGACAGAGCACAAGGATGTGTGTGGGGGTGGGGGCCGGGGGGCAGAGAGAGAGGGAGACACAGAATCCTAAGCAGGCTGCAGGCTCTGAGCTGTCAGCACAGAGCCTGATGAGGGGCTTAAAACTCACGAACTGTGGGATCATGACCTGAGCTGAAGTCAGACACTTAACCGGCTGAGCCACCCAGGCGCCTCAGAAACCCTGCTCTTATCAAAGCTACTCCCATCCCTAAGCCTTCCATGCTGTGCTCCTACTACATCTTTCTGGCTGCTATTGCTCTTCTAAAGAACCCTATATTTAGAAGGCATGAAGAACCCAGACTGTTCACAGAAGGGCTTTGGAGAGACTGTGAATTCCCTAGAATTGAATGAGAAGTGTGTGCATCATTGTCTAGGTACATTTTTCTAGGACAGGGGTGTATAACTCTCATAAAATTCCCAAAGGGGTCCATTCCTTTGGGTTTATTAATCATTTCATCTTCAGTGATGCTCTTTTTACTGTTTTCTTACATTCACTGTGTATTTTTATATTCCATCGGGTGTTATGAAGCAGATGAATTCCCACATTTCTTCAGTGCTTCCACTAAGGTTCCTCTTTTAACACACTCTGGAGTTCCTCCTTAAAAAAAAAAAATCTCCAACTTCTTATGTGTCTTTTTTGAACAGATACCTCTTAACTGATGACATACATACATTAATATTCACCCCCTGATAGTGGATATAGTCCAAGTAGGTTCAGTTCTAATATATCCAAGAAGCTCCCTACAGTGGTTGACATGGCTGCCCAAGATGAGAGCATGTTCAGGGAGTTCCTTTCCTTGCCTCTGTTTCCACATATACTCCTTTGTCTTGGTCTGAAGCGAAAGCCACTGGGCCTGTTAAATCATACAAGCAAAGAAAAAAGAAAAAAAAATTGCCATTGAATGTTTGTCTTTTAGCTACCACTTATTAGCACTTAACTAAGTATCAAGCACTGGGCTAAGTGCTATATAAATAATCTCACTTAAGTCTCATAACAAGTCTATAAGGTGGATGTTACTGTAATTCTCATTTTACAGAGGAGGAGACTGACGCTTGTCAAGGGTAGAGTGCTCCAAGTCACACAGATAATGAGTAGTAGAGCCACAGTTGACTCCCAAGTTGATTAACTCCAGGGCTCACACTCTTCACCACTAACCTTGACTACCCCAGAACCATGCAAGGCTGGCTTTTTAACTTTTTTATTGGAGGGGAGGAATATATATATGTGTATATATATGTATACGTGTGTGTGTGTGTGTGTGTGTACTAAAAAAAGTTACAAGGCTTAATTAATGATTACAAAATGAATGCCATTTAACCACCACCTGGGTCAAGAAATAGAACATGGCTGCCCTGTGTCTCTTCTTATCTCAACTTCCTCCCTTCTCACTGAAGGTAATCACAATATTGACTTTTATGATAATGGCTTCCTTGCTTTTTAAAATATTTTTACCAACTAACAATGCATTGTGTTTACACAATTGATTAGGTCTGCCCTTTTTTTTGGGGGGGGAGGGTGGTGTATAAATGAGATCATACAATTTCTCTTTTGCTATCTTGAGTTTTCCATTTGCTCAACTTTATGTTTTAGAATGACCTAAATGCTTATGGCTGTAGCGTGTTCGTTTTTGTTGCTGAATAGTGTTCAGTTGTGTTAATGTGTCACAATTTATTCTTTCTGCTGCTGGTAAACATTTGGATTGTTTTCATTTTGAGGCTATTTGGAATAATGCTGCTATAAGCACTCTTGAACCTGTGTCCTGGTGTGCATGTGTACACGTTCTTCTAGGCTATAAACCTCAAAGTGGGATTTCTGAGTCATGAGCTATACATGTATTCAACTTTAGAAGAAAATACCAAATTATTATCAAAGTGACTTACTCCATGCTCCCAACTGCAGTGTATGAGATCTCCCATTGCTTCATGATAACGTGTATTTAAAAGATAGGCTACAGCTTTGTTCCTTGCCTTTTATGGGGAAGAATCTCAAGTCTAAACACTGCCACTCTATCTCCCATAGGTACACCAGGGCTGCTTTGGTTAGTGAACTTCCATTTTCCAGCCACATTTCCTTTTTCCACTTATATCCTGTCTTTTGGAAAACACCTCTGAATTATTATCATAAATGAATTCAGCAGAGCTCACAGAAAGGAACAGGAAAAAAAGACCGATAATGGAAATTCCCTATGAAGATATTCTCTGTGTAGCTACGCTACACAAATGTCCCAGACATAGGAATGATTTTCCATTTTTCAGGTTATAACACATACAGCCCACATGCTGACCAAACACACAGGTTTAACCAAGTGTTTCCTATAGATGCTGCACTATGATTAGTAATGAGGGGGTGGCAGGTTTAGTTTGTCAGAGGATTGAGTCAGACTGGAGAAAGAAAGCTCTGGAAAGGATTTTTGTCTGATGTTCAGAACAGAGTCCAGCACATAGTAGGTGGTCAATGAATATTTGTTGGTTGTTTAATGTAAGCTGAGTGTGTCAAACGTCATTTCTAATTTTTTAAATGTTTATGTATTTATTTTTGAGAGGGAGAGAGAGAGAGCACAAGTGGGAGAGGGGCAGAGAGAGAGAGAGGGAGATACAGAATGAAGCAGACTCCAGGCTCTGAGCTGTCAGCACAGAGCCCGATGTGGGGCTCGAACCCATGAACCATGAGATCATGACCTGAGCTGAAGTTGGACAGTCAACAGATGGAGCCACCCAGGCGCCCCTCAAACATCATTTCTAAATATTTCAGGGAGAAGCCCAGTGACTTTATGGGTTCTTGAATCTGTAAGGGATGGAAACTTTTGACATCCCAAGCTGTTACTATAGTCAGCATTTCAACACTCCTGAATCAAGCACTTTTCTCCCTCCCTCTTCCCTCTAGGCTACACGCACTGGACTGAGCATGTGATGGGATGAAAAGTGCCAGTGATGAACTTGCTGAAGACTCAGATCAAGAGAGAACTTCAGGATCTTTCAAGTTCCAATTACATGTGGATATCACCAAATATAGCTGATTTTACCTTAAGAGGGCTGCCACATGACAAAAGGATATTTTTGTGTTATTATTCATAATTTATTTAAAAATATATTTAGAATGTAACCTCCTGTGCCAACCACTGTACTAGATGACAGAGAAATAACAGTGAATAAGATAGAGATGTTTTCAACATTTTAGTCTAGTGAGGGATGTGGACCAAGTAAAGCCCTGACAATTAAACTTCATTGTAATTGGAACTATGATGGAGGAAACAAAGGAGTCTGAGAGCATGAAAAGAGGGTATAAAACGCATGAGGGAGATGGAGGAAGGCTTCCTGGAGGAAAGGATATCTAAACAGAGACAAGAAAGAGGAGTAGGAGTTCGCCAACTGAACAAGAGAGGTAAGAAAATGCAAGGCAGAAGGTAGAGCATGAACCAAAACCGAGAGGCAAGAGAGAACAAGAAAGTGAAAAATGTTCAGAATGACTAGAGCACAGAATATATGAAAGATTGGGAGAGATAAGGTTATAGCAGAATTCAGGGGCAAGATTATTAAAAACCACATCAAGGAGTTCAGAGCAGTGGGATACTAAAGGAACATTAAAACAATTTTTTTAAGTTTATTTATTTATTTTGAGAGAGAGAGAGAGAGAGAAGGAAAGAGAGATTCCCAAGCAGCTCTGCACTGTCAGTGTGGAGCCTGATGCAGGGCACGAACTCGTGAACCATGGGATCATGACCTCAGCTGAAACCAAGAGTCAGACGCTTAACTGACTGAGCCACCCAGGTGCCCCTAAAGGAAGAATTTTAAGGAAGAAAGTGACAAAGTCAGATTTGGATTTAGAAGCGTGTTATCATAATCTGAGCCTGAAAAGATGATGACCTATACTAAGCTAATGACAGTAAGAAATGAACTATATTTAGGAGGTGCAATTGATAAGGATTGGTGACGAGCCCAGGGTGAGGACAGGGAGAATTCAAGAAACTTAGCGTGACAGTTGGGTGAATGATTTACTGAGATAGGATACACACGGAAGAGCAATTTGGGGAAGGGGGTAGAATAGTGGGTTTTATTTTAGTTGTGTGTGTTTGAAGTGCTGGTGAATTATACGGTGAAGATGTGTACTGGGCAGATAAAACTCAGGAAAATCTCTGAGTCTTCTGTGTAAACTTAGGAGGTCCAGCAGCCACTGAGTAAATGGTAGAATATTGGGGCTGTGGCAAACATATTAAAGGAAGCTAACTGGTTTGGTGGATGTTTTTTATTCCTCCATCATAGGCTTACATTGGTTTAATTTTCTGTTCTGGCTTCCTGGCCATATTTGTTGAATAAGGACCTCAAAACCTGGTGTTTGTTATAAAGCAGATTCCAACAGCTAAAATCCAGATCCTTTCTTTCCAGGCAGCTACCTGGGCTACATTTCAAAGAAGGGACTCGAAGAGGGTAGCAATGGAGTTCACATTGCTTATTGGAATCAACATAATGACAACTAACTTTTTAAGTGTTTGGAACAGAGTGATGCCTAACACCTTTACAGCTGCCTACAGACACACAAACAGCTCCACCAACTGCCTCCTCTAACGAACTCTAACTCATTGCTGCAAAGACTTAGGTGTTCTCCCGGGTAGGGTCCAGCCTAGACTAGAATGAGGGTAGTTCTTGCTGAAACATAAGTTAGGTTGACTTGTATAGCTTAAGAAACATATTAGACCTTTGAATTCAAACTTCAGTGAGCTTTTTAAAACCCCAACCTCTGCTACACCCCTCCCTTTTAAGGATTATTGAAGTGTTTTTCTAGTTTGCCAACAAACCTTTCTATATCTCAGTTTATATCTCAGTTGTTCAGATAATGACCTAAGGAGAGACAACATTTTTCCTTACCTCACCACAATCCTTGAGAGGGCACTGGGGCTGAGAAAGGTTAAATCATTTTCCCAAGGTCAGAGAGCCCACATTCGTTAGCAACAGTGCTATGTTGGCTCCCATTTGCTATCCGTTATCTTAATCTTGATGGTAAGAATAATTTCCACAAAAATGATGAACATGTATTGAGCATTTATTATGCCCCCTAAACTCAATGAAAACACTTGACATAGATTTTTGGCATTTAATCTCCACAACAGTTTTATGAGGTACTATCGTTTCCACTTCTAAGATGCGGATTCTGAAGCCTAGAGAAGTTATCACCTGCTGAATGCATGCAGGTGACCGGTGGCAGAACCAGGATTTGAACACAAAAGACTGACCTCATTGTAATCAAATACACTTTGGTTGGGGGGACCTCTGAGGACCTTCTCCCACCACCCAACCCCCTGGTGCCACCTGTTCAAAGATTCGGTGATTTATTTCTGTACTCTGGAGCCTTCACATAAGTTATACCATGAAAAGTATGGTTTTGACTGGTTGTGTTGAGCTTATCTGGTTTAACAAATTTTTTTGTCTAGCTTAAGCATTGGAAGTACGTCAGGAAGAAGTAGGTAGAGCCAATCACAGATTGGCCCAGGGCCAAGTTGAGGTAGAGAGATCTATTTTTCAACCTTGAAGGTGCAGAGAAAGGACTGAATTGGTCTTCCACTTCACAGCTTGGGAGAGCCTAGTGCCTCCCCATACAGTGGAAGCCATCCTTGCCAGTAGGGGTCTCTGCTTCACAAAACAATATCCTATTGGCTCTTCTTTTGGATCCAGAAACATGAGGCTGGCTGGATTTTGTTCTCAGTGCTCAGAAGGAACTCTAGAGCCCAGATTTACCAGGAAAAAAAAAAAAAAAAAAAAAAAAAAAAAAAAAAAAAAAAAAAAAAAAAAATATATATATATATATATATATATATATATATATATATATATATAAAACAACATTTTACCTTTTTCTGGCTTTATTTTTTTAACTGAAAGAGGATTGGTAACAGGCAACTAAAACATAAGAAAAACTTTAAAAAATAAATCCTGAGCATGGTCACCCCCAAAGTCTCTAAGCTAATGCACTAGATTTGGAAATGTACATTTGTCATGCTTTTTTGAACTTGTACCCTAGCTGTCTGATCATCCTCCATTCCCATGATACTCCTGTCCTGCCCTTCCATTCAGGTCTGTCTGTTTTGATTCTGAACTCTTCTCCACCCCCTCCCCCTCTTCTCAGTCCTGCTAAGGTGGCCCTGTTAAAGCTAGTACTTTGCCAATAATAGCCAAGAAGGTAGTGCCTTACCTTCTCAGCACAGAAAGGTACTTGATGATTATAGAACAAATGTATCAATTATAATGCAACTTAGTTGCTAGAAAATAGATGTAAACCAAGATTGGAAGAAAAGAAGAAGGAAAGAGGTGAAGAAAAAAACTTGTTAATAAACTCCTCTATGTGATAGAACATGTGTTTTCACATGTTTCTCTCTTAATATTAGTCTTAGGAAGCTTCCTTAATCCCCACCAGTGAGCCTGAACTTTGATTTACTGAGAAAGCTCAGAGAGCCCTGAATCTCTGTTCTTGATAGGCCAGATATTTTACACTCCCAGCATATGATTATCTTGGAAGCAAGTGTAGTTGAAGCTGTATGATCATCCTCATTCTTTTTCTCCACCCTACCCACCGTATGTTCAAATACCTCCCTCCCAGGCTCTTACTTCAGCCCGGAATTTACTGACAAAGCCTCTGCAGCCTGTGAGCGGGAGGGTTGGGGCAGAATGTAGGGAAAGGAAATAAATAATGAATGATAAGTTTGGCTGGTGACATATTGTTACAACAGCAGCAGAATCTGCAGGAGTTTAGATGCAGTTCTGCAGATTTTAAGAGATCTTCAGTACAAGAGAAAGCAAAGAAACGCTGGCTGCCTTCGGCAGCTCTATAATTATGAGCCCACACTTCACAGTTATCATAAGGCAACCAGAGTGGGCCCACACGTCCAAACATTTGTGGTCGTCAAAAGTGTAATCCAATCCACCGAAAGGTGCATGAAAACAGCTACCTGCTCAAAAAAAGCTCTCTCTTACACTCCCTCAGCCTGAAATGTCCCATTTATTCATCAAAAATTAATGGTTCTCTAGTTCTAACATTATGGCACCAGGGGAACAATATTGTATAAGACAGGTACTCAAATTCAACTGATTTGAGTAGAGGAAAGATTTGTTAAAGGTTTTGAGGGGAGAGAAAGACAACAGCAAGATGATGGACTAAGAAGCTATAGGCCTTCCTTCTCCAGAGATGCCATGTTAACAATATACTGATGAGAATACCCCTGTGAGAACCCTAGAGACCAGTCAAGAAGCTACAGCACTCAAGGCATTGTAAAACCAAGAAAGGATTCCAACAAAAAGGGTAAGAAATGTTCAGTATTTTCTCATGCAGAATAGTATGGAGCAACTGGGAGGCGATCCCTCAGACCAGGGTCTCTCCATCAGGATGTTAGCAAAAGAATGGGCCATGTGCCCAACATTCTATTTTGTCTGGGGTTGCCTGAATGACTGGTTTCTATCCTGCCCGACTTGGACCTTCTAAGAAACTGGTACCAGAGTTTGGAAGCCTTTGAAAACAGAGGTGAGCAAGTCAGAGCTGCAGAACCCCAGGTAGACACCAGGGGGAGCAACAGATCAGAAAAGGTTTGAGATGTACTAGAACCTGCAGCTGAATTGATTGGTGAAGGTCTTCCCCTGCGCAAAGCTAGCACACAAAGACCAATACTGCTGGGAAAGGTGGTTGTTTCTTCAGATGCTCAAATCCAGTAAAAGATTACAAGGCAAACAAGAAACACGGGCCAATTAAGGAACAAAAATAAAACCCCAGAAACTGACCCTAAAAAACCACAGATCTGGAGTGCCTGGGTGGCTCAGTCAGTTAAGCGTCTGACTCTTGAGCTCAGCTCAGGTCATGATGTCACAGTTTGTGAGTTCAAGTCCCCCCTGCCCCATGGGACTCTGCGCTGACAGATTGGAGCCTGCTTGGGATTTTTTCTCTTCCTTTCTCTCTCTCTCTCTCTCTCAAAATAAATAAAGTTTTAAAAATCACAGATCTCTGAGTTGTCTGACAAAGAGTTTAAAATAACTGTCATGAAGATGGTCAGTGAGCTATAAGAGAACACAGACAACTAAATGAAATCAATAAGATGATGCAGGAAAATGAACAAAATAAGAATATCAACAAAGAGATATAAACTATAAAAAATAACCAAACAGAAGAGATGGAGCTTAAAAATACAATAACAGTACTGAAAAATTCATTGAGGGAGTTCAACAACAGACTTTGTAAGGCAAAGAAAGGATCTGTGAACTTGAAGATAAGTCATTTGGACACGACTTACTCCTCTGACTCATCATTGAGTCAGAGAAGTAAAAAGAAAAAAAGAATAAAGAAAAGCAAAGAGAACATAAGGTATGTATGGGACTCTATCAAGAGAAATAATATACATATTAGGGAATCCGGAAGAAGAGAGAGAAAAAGGGGTTGAGAGCTTACTTGAAGAAATAATGGCCCAAACTCTCCCAATCTGAGGAAAGAAATAGACATACAGATTCAAGAAACTTAGAGAATCCAACTATGATAAATCCAAAGAGAACCACTCTGAGACACATTACAATCAAACTGTTTAAAGTCAAAGATAAATAGATCATGTTAAAAGCAGCAACAGAAAAATAATTTGTAACGAAGAAGGGAGTTTCAGTAAGATTTTCAGTGGATTTCTCTGCTGACACTTTGCAGGCCAGAATAGAGTGACCTGATATACCCAAAGTGCTGAAACTAAAAAAAACAACTGTCAACCAAGAATACTGTATTCAGCAAAACTGTCCTTCAAAACTGAAGGAGAAATTAAAACTTTCTCAGATAAACAAAAGCTGAGGGAATTTATCACTAAGACACCTGCTCTACAAGAATTATTAAAAAGAGTCTTTGAGTTAGGTCACCTGGCTGGCTCAGTTGGAAGAGTGTGCAACTCTTGACTGCAGGGTCGTGAGATCACCCATGTGGGGTGCAGAGATTACTTAAATAAATAAAAACTTTAAAGAAAGAGTCTTGGGGCACCTGGGTGGCTCAATCTGTTGAGCGTCCAACTTCTGCTCAGGTCATGATCTCGCAGCTCGTGGGTTTGAGCCCCGCGTCGGTCCCTGTGCTGACAGCTCAGAGACTAGAGCCTGCTTCAGATTCTGTGTCTCCTTCTCTCTCTGCCCCTAACCCACTCTCATTCTGTCTCTGTCTCTCTCAAAAATAAATAAACATTAAAAAAAAAAAAAAGAGAGAGAGTCTTTTGGGCACCTGGGTGGCTTAGTCAGTTAAGTGGCTGACTTCAGCCCAGGTCATGATCTCGTGGTTCGTGAGTTTGAGCCCCATGTCAGGCTCTGTGCTGACAGCTGGAGCCTGGAGCCTGTGTCTCCCTGTCTCTTTGCCCCTCCCCTGTTCATGCTCTGTCTCTGTATCTCTCAAAATTAAATAAACATTTAAAAAATTTTAAAAAGTAAAGAGTCTTAGAGGAACACCTGGGTGCCTCACTTGGTTAAGCACCGGACTCTTGGTTTCGGCTCAGGTCATGATCTCACAATTTGTGGGTTTGAGCTCTGTAATGTGCTCTGTGGAGCCTGCTTGGGATTCTCTCTCTCCTTCTCTCTCTGTCCCTCCCCTGCTCTCTCTCTCTCTCTCAAAATAAATAAACTTTTTTTTTTTTAGAAAGAGTCTTTGAGTTGAAACCAAAGTAGAGTAGACTGCAACACAAAGATTTATGGAAATATAAGACTCTCTAGTAAAGTAAATATGTAGACAAATACAGTAACTTGTACTATTGTAATTTTTTACATAGACTATATATAACAAAAACATTTAAAATAACTATAAATTTATGTTAACAGATATACAATATATAAAAATATAAGTTGTGGGGGTGCCTAAGTAGCTCAGTTAGTTAAACATCCAACTCTTGATATCAGCTCAGGTCTTGATCTCAGGGGCATGAGTTCAAGCCCTGTGTTGGGCTCCAGCCTTGGCATGAAACTTACTTAAAAAAAAAAATATATATATATATATATATGCACATACATATACATGTTGTGACATATTAACAAAGTGGAGGGGTAATGCTGTAAAGGAGTGGAGTTTTTATATACATCCAAAGTTGTTATCAGTTTAAAATAGACTGCTGTAACTTTAAGATGTCTTATGTAATTTTAATGGCCACAGAGAAAACATTATGTGAGATATCTAGTCAAATTCATAAAAAGTGAAAGTGGAAAGGTGGTTACCAAGGACTGGGAAGGGAGGGAGGTGAGGTTTTTAATGAGTACAGACTTTTAGATTTGCAAGATGAGCAAGTTCTGGAGATCTGCCTCAAAGCAATGTGAATATACTTAACACAACTGAAAATAGACTTTAAAATGATTAAGAGGGTACATTTTATATTTTTTACCACAACGGAAAAAAAATGGGAGAGTTAGTGTTTAATGGGTACAGTTTCAGTTTTGCAAGATGAAAAGAGTTCTGAAGATGGATAGTGGTGATGGTTGCATAACAATGTGCATGTATTTAACGCCACTGAAATGTATACATAAAAATAGTTAAGACGGTAAATATTATGTTTCATGTATTTCCCCAGAATTAAAAAAAACCCCACTAAATCCAAAGTAACCAATAAATATCAATGAATTCACTTCAATCTAAATTGTGTTCCACTTTCCCTGGCATAGCACATTCAGAATCCATGACATAATATTCCCGAAGATTTGCCAATAGAAATAAGCAAAATGTTGGGGGGGCCTGGGTGGCTCAGTCGGGTCAGCCTCCGACTTTGGCTCAATTCATGATCTCGCTGTTCGTTGGTTTGAGCCCTGCATCAGGCTCTGTGCTGACAGCTCAGAGTCTGGAGCCTGCTTCAGATTCTGTGTCTCCTTCTCTCTCTGCCTCTCCCCTGCTCACACACTATGTCTCTCTCTCTCTCTCTCAAGAATAAATAACATTAAAAAATATTTCAAAAGGTGCGCCTGGGTGGCTCAGTTGGTTTAGCATCCAACTTCGGCCCAGGTCATGATCTCACGGTTTGTGAGTTCGAGCCCCGTGCCGAGCTCTGTGCTGACAGCTCAGAGCCTGGAGCCTGCTTTGGATTCTGTGTCTCCTTCTCTCTCTGCCCCTCCCCTGCTCGTGCTTTCTCTGTCCCTTAAAAATAAATAAACATTAAAAAAAATTTAAAAAAAAAGGAAAGAAATAAGCAAAATGCTGCCATTAAACCTGCTCCACAGGCAAGAACGGTGCCCCCCAATCTACAACGTGGGCAGCATGCTACCAGCACGAGGCATTGGACGTGCCACCTGCTCCACTACCACTGGACTCTGTCACTGGCAACACTTGTCAAAGCAGTCCACAGCTTCTCCCCCCGGGAGACCAACACCCAGTGAACCATAAGGTAGCAACTGACAGGATCATTTTATGGAAACTTCCTATTAGCCGAGTAGCTCCAAAGCAATGTTCCAGAAACCAATGATATTGTAACACCTTAAAGATGCATAGGTAATATGTTTCAATCAGGAAGTTAAATTTACAGAAAAAACCCCCACAAAAAATCTAAAGGGCTTGTAGTTTTAAATTCCTTTCAATGCCCTGAATTCCATCTGACTTTTATAATAAAAACGCATGCTTTTATACATATTGTGATCCATAGTCAGCCTACCTCATTTTTTTTTAAAACATCATACAAAGACCCTCTTAAGTTCTAGCAGGTACCCTGTAAGTTGTAGCTAGGTACAATAAAAAAATAATAATACCTACTCTCTTGAGACAGCCGGTTTCCAAAATGTTCCCCTAACATTCACATCCTGTGTAGTCTCTGCCACTTGGTACCAAGGTTAGCCTGTGTGACCAATAGAATATGGCAGCAAGTGATGATATATCACCTTCAAGATTAGATTTCAAAAGGCTATGGATCTCTGAGATCTCTTGCTCTGGGGGAAGCTAGGTACCGTGTCATGGGGATACTCCGGAATCCTATAGAGAGACCTACCTGATAAGGAACTAAGGTGTCCAACCAGCAGCCAGCAGACAATGGAGGTCTTCCGACAAGGATGTGGGTAAGCTTGGAACTGGAAGCATGTCCAATATAGCCTTCAGACAATAACTTCGGTGCCAGCCAATAGCTTGACTGCAACTTCCTAAAACACCTTGAGTCAGGAACACCCAACTAAGATGCTCCCACAGAAACATTTAAAAATAATAAATGATATTTTAAGCTGTTGAATTTGGAGATAATTTGTTAGGTAGCTGTATATAACCAATACATCTCTCCAGCCATTCTGTAAGGGAAAGGGATGTGCGCGCGCGCGCGTGTGTGTGTGTGTGTGTGTTAAAATGTTGAATACCTGGTGACACACACACACAATTATGAGAATTGGAACAATGACCCCAAAATGCACATACTCATAATCTCACATACCAACAGCAGAACAGGTCTCAGTCCTTGGCCAATAGACTGCTGCCAGATTAGCTCCAAATACCTAACCCTACTAACCTGAAGTTTTACCAGGAAAGATAAATGTCATTGGGTCTTGTAGTATCAGGTCTTTGAGAATCTCCCGGAAGGCACAACGTCTGAAAATAGCATTTATGATAAGGTCATGACAAGAAACAAAATCTAACTCTAATGATTCATCTAAGGAGACTTTTCACATGGAGACTCTTTACAGAAGTGTGGGAATGGTTATAGGAACCAAGAAGAATGTTGAAGCTTCCAGAGACTAGCGAGCTAGGAAAGATATTTGGGCAAAAGGCAGAAATTGTGTTACCAGAGTCCACTGACAGGTGAGCCCAAGGAGTAGGGGGCACCCAATCATACCTATTGTAATGACGGGACACAGCCACCCCAAAACCATGGTGCCAAAGCAGGGAGCGAGTGGGAAAGAAATGTATTAATCTTTCTCCACTCCCATCCTCCAGTCCCATCATGTTGGTGCTTTCCTTTGGGCAAAGCTGACCAGCAGCAAGAGGGCAAAAGAGCCCAGTTGATGCACAGGTCAGTTTCCCAGGGTACAAAGCTAGACAGAAAAGGGCAGAGGATGGATGGTGGGGTGGCACAGCATTAGAGCATTTTCAGATTCTTTTTCTTTATAGTGTTATTTTTTTAATGTTTATTTATTTTTGAGAATGAGAAAGAGAGAGAGAGAGAGAGCACAAGTGGAGGAGGGGCAGAGGGAGAGAGGGGGGAGACACAGAATCCGAAGCAGGCTCCAGGCTCCGAGCTGTCAGCACAGAGCCTGACACAGGGCTCGAACCCACAAACCATGATATCATGACCTGAGCCAAAGTCGGATGCTTAACTGACTGAGCCACCCAGGCGCCCCACATTTCCAGATTCCTAAAGACTCTTAAAGATTATCTAAGACAGTCCACCAGTCTGTGTAAATCCTCTTTATCTCACCCCTAGCAGACATCCTAAAACTCCAAAGGTGGCAAAAAGCATAGCTTTTGGAGTCAAGCAGGCCCTCTCCCTGCTTCCGAGCTGTGTGAGCTTGGGCAAATTACCTAACTTCCCCCAAATCGCAGGTTTCTGTTTTGTAAAGTGAGTGCCATAATAACCTAATAGGGTTATGGTGAAATTAAATATTAAGTGCAGAGATGAGGAGACTTATAATACTTAGAATTTAATATAGATAGGTAGGTAGATAGATAGATAAACAAACCGGAGTGATGCATGAGAAACAAGTCACAGTGAATGCCCATTGGGAAGAATTTTGAAGGAATGAATCCAGGGTAGAAGAGAACTTTTCTTTTTATTATCTGGTCTTTTTTGTCTTTTTTTAAAAGTTTGTTTTTTTGTTTGTTTATTTATTTAGAGAGTAAGCACATGCACACACACATGTGAGCAGGGGAGGGGCAGAGAGAGAGGGGGAGACAGAAAATCCCAAGCAGGTTCCATGCTGTCAGCACAAAACCCCACACAGGGCTCAAACCCACAAACTGTGAGATCATGACCTGAGCCGAAATCCAACGTCAGATTCTTAACCACCCAGTCACCCCTATTATATGCTCTTTTATAGAGAGTACCGTTGGGATTTTTTCCACTTATAGGTACGATCTTTAAAAGAAAACCAGGGGCGCCTGGGTGGCTCAGTCGGTTGAGCGGCCGACTTCGGCTCAGGTCATGATCTCGCGGTCCGTGAGTTCAAGCCCCGCATCGGGCTCTGTGCTGACAGCTCAGAGCCTGGAGCCTGTTTCAGACTCTGTGTCTCCCTCTCTCTGACCCTCCCCCGTTCATGCTCTGTCTCTCTCTGTCTCAAAAATAAATAAACGTTAAAAAAAATTTAAAAAAAAATAAAAGAAAACCAAAAAAACTCCCTTGACACCAACAGTCTTTCCAGTCAGTGTCTTGTATTCTGCTGCTTATCCCATCCATTCCACAACTATTATAAAGTGTTTACTACTATAATAGGTATTGGGGCTACAAAAAAATTAAGATACCATCCCTGCTTTCGAGTAGCCAGTCTAGTTGCAGAGACAAAAAGCAAGCAGATAAGCATTATGCAGTGTAGTTAAGTGTGGCCTATCTGCTTTTTGTTATTTAAAATTTGAAGACACACACACACACACACACACACACACACACACCCTTTTCTTGTTGCACTTACCACATTCTAACATCCTATATAACTTATTTATGATGTTTATTGTCAGACTCCCTCCACTCCATAAAGATGCGGATTTTTGCCTACTCTGTTCATTGATAGATCTCCAATGCCGGAAATGGTGAAATTTTTCAGTGGATGTTTGATGGATGAATAATTGCTATGTAATAGAAAAGCATGACAAAGGAGCTACCAGAACAAAGCGTAAAAGGAACATCGAACTTGTATATGGAGGTCAGTAAGGCTGTACAGGAGGGGTGACACCTCGTACTTAAACTTGAAGCAAATCAGGTGGCTTTGGCTAAAAGACCTAATGTTGTTAAGAACAAGCAAATGAGAAATACGGAAAAAGGAAACACACAAGAAACTTGAGTCCAAAGGCATAGAGAGAGATGTGAGAGAATGGAACATATGGAAAACTGAACATATGGCAATAAATATTGGGTGCTGGTAATTGTTTGTGCTGGCTGGGTGGTGGGTTCTTGAAGACTTGTTATACCGTTCTTTCTCTAGGTTTAAAATTTCCCATAAGACAAACTTCAGGGTACATGGATAAACTATTTTTAATAAGTATAAAAGAATTTTAAAAATGAATGTGTTCTAGGCAGGGGGGCACGGTTATAGTTACCAGCCACAAGTAACAGCAGCCCAGCTGGGATGGCAATAGTGGTGGGTGAAGAGGTAAATACCTGGCAAGGAATAGATAAATGCATCGTTTTTTAATTGTAAATGACAACTCAAAATAGCTCAAGTATAAAAGGGAATTCATTGGTTCATTGGGGACTACAGACTGTCTCTGGCATTAAAAACTACCGGATCTGGGGCAGCTGGGTGGCTCAGTCAGTTAAGTGACTGACTCTTGGTTTCAGCTCAGGTCATGATCTCACAGTTTGTAGGATGAAGACCCGTATGCGGCCCAGTGCTGACACTGTGGAGCCTGCTTAGGATTCTCTGTGTCTCCCTCTCCCTCTCTGCCCCTCCCCTGCTCACTCCCTCTGTCTCTCAAAATAAATAAGTAAACTTAAAATAAACCTACGGGATCCAAGAATTTAATTGATACCACGGGAGCTCTGTCTCTCCTCATATCCTTTTGGCCTGTGTTCAGTTTCATTGTTGAGATACTCCTCTAGGGGGTGAGCAAGATGGCCATTGATAGCCTCCACCTCAAATCCTCCCAACTTAAAGAACTTTTCTCTCCCAATGCTTGTTTATAAATCTCCTGGAAATTTCTGATTGGCTCTATTTGGGTCATGTGCCCCCCCCCAACCAATCACTGTGGGATAGGGTGATGGAGTAATGTGATTGGCCAAGCCCGGAATAGGTGCTATAGCAAGTGAGGGAGGGGGAAACCTCAGCCATGATTGACAGCTCGCCAGGATCACATGGACTAGGGGAAGGAAGAATCCCCTAAGGAAGGCATGCTAGCAGATCCAGATAGCTGGTATCATGGCTCCCACTGAGGGCCATAACTGATACTGGAGATGAGAAGGTTGGGGGGTGCAAAGCGGATTGAGTAGTAGCCGAGGGTAAGGATAGGCAGAGAGGCCTCATTTTTCTAAATAAGGCTAGACTGAACTGGACCCTGGAATTATACAGAAGTTTGTTGTTGGGTTGGAGGTGAGTGGACAGATGCGAGATGAGTGAAAATACGAAGCCTACGTTAGCCCTCATACAGCTAATGCTACATCTGCGCAGGAAATGGTTAAAAAACCTCCCACTTTTCCACGGAGGGAGGATTGAAGGTTGAATGTGGATAAAAACTTGTACTGGAAATGCTGTAATTTTCTCAGGTAAATTGTGAAGTTGAACGCGATTAGAAAAACATCCCCCAAATAGCTTTGGTTTGGTTGGCATGTGACCAAACCCTGAACAGCTGAGATTAGTATAAAAGAGATTCAAATGCATGTCTTTCGCACATGCTTAAGAAACCGAGCTGAAGGAAGGGGAAAACAGCACACGCCATCTGTTTAGGAGGTGTGCAAGCTCCAGAGTGAGCTTGGAAAGAAAGGGGGCTTTCGTCTTTTAAGACCAGTAGGCAGGGAGAAGGGCACAGGCTCAGGGAACCAGAAACAAGGTCAGAAGGCAGGGCAGACAGAGCGTCTGAGACCCATAAAGCCAGCAGGAGCACGGTGCCTTCTGCTGTGTACCACACCAAGTCCTTTCCATCAAAATAGTTCCACATACACCTTCTCTGAGAAACCTCCCCATGTATCTCAGCAGTAATGAGTTATTCCATTAGTGGTGAGGTCATCCGTAGGATTGCCCGTGCCCAGCACTCGCCTATTAGGAATAAAAGGAGAGGTTTTGGTTTGAGTCAAAGGACCTACTGTGGCTCAATCATCTCTCTCTCCTGTGAGGCTCATGAACAAGCAATACATTCAAGAGCCATCAACGGATGAGAAACCAAAATACGACTTTATTTTCACTTGAATAAATGCTCAGTCTCTTAGTGCAGAGCTCTCTTGTGAAAACAAGGCTGGAGCAAGCAGCTGACGGGGAGGGCCCACCCGAGCTTCTCCTTCCCCACTACACACCGACCTCTTCCCACCCTCTGCCCTGCCACACGGGACCAGAAACCACAGCAATAAAAAGTATGTTTGGCTATGCATCTGAGGAAGAGAAAACAAGATGGCCAGATCCCAAGAGGAGGCCTTGGCTCAGCATACCTACTCCTGCTGCATGAGCTAGAAGGAAAGGCTGATGGAGGTTCCTAACCCTGCCCTTGTTAAATGTGGCCCAATTAATTTCCTGGAATCTGAACGATCCGATGAACAGGTCCTCTCTGGGAGAAGGCAAAGGCCAGGAGAGAAGGGGAGAGATGAGCCTTCCCTTTTCTCTAAATACTTGCTCCCCGAAATGTGGGCCCTCGACCAGCGGTATCGACATCACCTAGCAGCTTGTTAGAAATGCACAATCTTGGGCCCTACCCTAGATGAACAGAATGAGGGAACTGCGTTTTAACAAGATCTCCAAGGGATTGACAGGCACATTAAAGTTTGAGAAGTACTGAGTTTCTGAATCCTAAATTCATGCCCAAACTGTCATTTCAATCTCTGCTTGCTTCCCAAAATAGTGCTCTGCATATGGTCAATCGTTAATGAAAGGGTGTTTGAGAAATTCTCTTTGGCATCTATTTAATTCCATGTGAAGGAAGGAGATCACTTCTGAGAAGCCAGCACACATTTACCAATGAGTGGCTGGGAGACAGAAGCACACTGAAAACAAGCAAACAGAACAGTTCTAGACATACACACACGGCTCTGCCGAGCAGGACAGATGGGCATAGTAAATCTCTCGCTCCATCCCCCCACCCATAATATTCTCTCCCTCACTCATGCTCTCCTTCACCCAAGCTACTATTAAGCTCTTGCGTCAGCTCTGTTTCAGACACAGGATAGTACCACGTGGATTACATGTCTCTTGCAGCCCTGTCTTCAAGCTCAAAATCTGAGAACGATATGCGGCACCACTAAGCCAGGACATGGGAGGATGACAAAAAGCAAATCGGCACATCAGTGTTTCTCACCTTTACATAGTTGTGACTGTCACGACCCAATTCATATCTTATTTCGGAGCCGGGCCTGGATCTCCACTTGCCTGAGTAGGAAGTTAATGACAAAAACTCAGAGCACCCCACCCCCAATTTCTTCTCTTCACTCTACCTGATAGAATACCTCATAGTAAAAAGGGCCAGGGGCTGGCAAATATGTATGGATTAACAAGAATCTACCATAATTATTAGGGGATCCGGGGCGCCTGGGTGGCTCAATCGGTTAAGCGTCTGACTTCCACTCAGGTCATGATCTCACGTGAGTTTGAGCCCCGCCCCACGCTCCCCTACCCTCGTGGGGCTCTGTGCTGACAGCTCAGAGCCTGGAAACTGCTTCAGATTCTGTGTCTCCCTCTCTTTCTGTTCCTCCCCTGCTCACACTCTGTCTCTCTGTCTCTCACACTCTGTCTCTCTGTCTCTCTCTCAAAAATAAATAAAGATTAAAAAATTTTTAAAAATTATCAGGGGATCCAATAATGACAGGATTTAATGACACATGATTAAATGCACACTTACAATGTACTTCACAACAATTCTGTGAAGGAAGTAGTATTCATTCCTATTTAACAAGTGAGGGAATTTGACGTTTTCAAATGACAAATAACTTACCCAGAAGCAGCAAAGACAGAAACCCAGCATGCACCTGAAGTCCAAAGCCTCTCAACCACTACAATAATATGGTATTTCACTTCTCAGAAAACAATGCAAACTCACTGAGTGACTAAAGAATTATTTTTCTTCTCTGGGGCTAATGTGAGTTTTAAATGAGATTAAAGATGTTAACTCACTTGGAAAAGTAAGATACTCTAACACACAAGGTTTAGTTTAATTTAGTATATTAAGATCCTGCCCAAATAAAAGCCCTCAATACTATACAAACGGCAGCTCTGCGTGTAACAAATGTCCACCCTTATGATTCAAGATACCCCAGTCCACTCAATATACAGTTCTCATTCATCACAGGCTTTAAAAGACTATTTAATCACATACAATTGAACATAAATAGAGCAGGAAGCTGTATATAACACTCCCTACCTCTCATGTTGGTTAAAAGAGTACTTTGTACAAATAAGGATGTAGAACACAAAGGGTGGGAATTACACCAAAATATTAGCAGAGTATATCTGGGTGTATGCGTTTCTGGACTTTGCGAATCGTCTAGGGCAGTGCTTCTCACACTCTAATATCTTTGTCCCTTCACGGCAGCCAGTTCCCAGCAGACAGCCGACACTCAGACAGGCTGGAAGAGCAACCGAAGGAATGGAACCTCCCGAGAAAGGGCACTGTCGATGGAAACTGGAACGCATGCACGCCCAGCCCGATGACCAGCAGTAACAGGTGTTTTCCATCTCTGATCTGTGATTCATTCTGCACAGCTGCGGGCACACAGAGGTGTCAGCGGCTCCTGGAATACCGCGCCCCACACGCCGAAGTGCACAGGGTTCCGGGCGCCTGGGCGGCCACAGAGGGAGACACACCTCGGCGACAACCTGGATCCACACAAAAAAGAGGCCCTGCCACCTTAAAAATATTACTGCCTGACTGCAAAGAACAAGAAGCTCGGTGGCTTGTGCCTACGCCCCTTGCTCCTCGCCGCACCTTCCTTTCTAGTTTTCAAGTAATCTATTGAGGGTGAGTCTGCATGCGTCTGGTTGCTGGCGGACCCCCTCCCTAAATACACACACACGCACACGCGCGCGCGCGCGCGCACACACACACACACACACACACACACACACACACACACACACACTCTCCTTCCCCCATCGGTCTCTTGCAGACAAGGCGCGTCTCCGAGGGTTGGGTTGAATGGGAGAGAACGGGGCCGTCTTTGTCATTAATCCTCCCCTCCTTCGGGCGAGCCAAGCTTCTTCCGGGTCAGCGACAATCACCGCCACCCCAATCAGGCCCGCGGTCCCCCATCCCGCTAGTCCCGTGCGCGCGAGGGCCAGGTCGCCACCGCCCGCAGGTTGCGGGAGGGGAGGAGGGCGAGGAGGAGGAGGAGGAGGGCGGGCGGCGCGGGAGAGGGGGAGGGAAGGAGGGAGGGAGGGGACGGCAATCCGAGGAGGAGGAGGAGGAGGAGAGAGCAGCCTCCCGCAGCTGGCGAGGAGAATGGGAGTGCGGGGCGCCAGACCGCCGCGGGGTGTCACGGCCGCGGCCGAGCTCGGCAGGCGCGGAGCAGGCGCCCGCCGCTTTTAAAGCCGGGAGGGCGCGGCGGCGGCGGCGGGCGGATCGCGGCGCGCGCGGGGCGCCGGGCGGCGGCCGGATGGAGAGGAAGGGCTCGGCGGCCGCGGCCAAGGGGAACCCGAGCCCGCCCGCGGCCGGCGAGGCGCAGCGGCCGCCGCCGCCACTGTGCGTCCCGGGCGGTGGTGGTGGCGGCGGCGGCGGCGGCGGGGTCCCGACGCGCGGCCAGGTTGGGGCGGCGGCCGAGCCCGCCGAGTTCATCCGGCGGGCGCACGAGTTCAAGAGCCAAGGGGCGCAGTGCTACAAGGACAAGAAATTCCGCGAAGCCATAGGCAAATACCACAGGGCGTTGCTGGAGCTGAAGGGGCTGCTGCCGGCGCCCTCGGAGCAGGAGCGGGACTCGCGCGCGGCCTCCCCGGCAGGGGCCCCCAACCCCGGCCGCCTCTCGGAGGAGCAGAGCAAGACGGTGGAAGCCATCGAGATCGACTGCTACAACAGCCTGGCAGGTGAGCTGCGCCGCGCCCGCGCCCCTCCTCCCCTGCCCGTCCGCCCCCCACCGGCTCTCGGGTCCGAGCCTACCGCTGCGGCGCGCCCGCGCTGCCCGCTTCCCCGCTGGCACCGTGCTGCTCCGGGAAGGAGAACCCGGGAGGGGGGCACTTTGGAAAAAGTGACTTTTAGGATTATACCGTCCAAAACTCGTTGTCATCCCGTGTCCCTTCCCCCTCGTCCGTCGTAAATCTCACTTAAAAATAACTGGACACACAGAAGGGGACCCAGCTGGCCTGATGGCGATCGCTGCTGCTACCGCTCACCAGTGGACCTGGGTCCAAATGCGGGAAGTGGCGCCCAGGGTGGGCACCCGCACCCACCGCATGCCCAGTGGCTGCCCTCCTCGGGTATCATTGGCACCAGAGCTCGCCCTCACCTTGCCCTCAACTGACCGCATCCCAAAGGCTAAGGTCCTTCCCCAAGTTCCCTTGGCCTCAGTAGCAAAGGGCAGTTTGCCACGAGCCTTCAGCATCTTGAGCAAAATGGATTCCAAAATGCCACTTTCTTCTCTCTCAGCTCTGCTGGGGCCCCCGGTTGCCAGGTGAAGAGAGCGATCTCAAAGGGAAGCTAGTTCATGGTTGAGCTTGAGCTGTGTGTAACATCCTCCCTCCCTGTAGCGCTGGTCCTCTCCCCAGCTGGCTGCTGGGCCTGATTTGGAAAAAGGGGACCCTTCTGTTGGGATGAGAAGGCGAGATACACATTCCAGAGTTCACTTTGGGGATTTAGGTCAAAGTCAGACATTTTTAAAAATTTAACTTTGGCACAGGAAAATGTAAAACCTCACAAACAACAACAAAAACAAAAGGAAGAGTCTGGGTCTTTCCAGGGCCTTGCTGTGAGAAGGTGGGAGATGTTGGCAGACGCGATGACCTTATATTTGAAAGGCACTCTCTACTCCTCTCTCACCCCATTTGATGGGATTTGGGCATGGTCCAGCTCCTCTGGCCAAGTAAAAGGCCATTCCTCCTAGTTCCTAACCCTTGAAGTTGCCTAAAACTAGCTCCGGACAGTTGGGGCAGAGTCACTTTGAGAGAGTGACTGGGTGTGGCTGGGGATGGTGGATGTGTGTGGGGTGCAGGCGGTCGGGGCATGAAAAAAACCTGGCAGTGATTCTGCTCTGTTCCCTTTGAGGTTGCTAGTGCCAGCCTGCCTCTGTCTTCCCGTGATGCCATGTCCAGGATCATCCCGACCCAGGCAAAACCCAGCCACTTTATGAATTGTAGTTTGCAAATGTAAAGGATTAATAGACTGGTGGTAGTAGCAGCTGTAAAAATGGTGGTGCTAACAATGATGGCGGCAGATAAAGGAGTGGTATAGCCAGATGGACTATCTTGGTCCATCATAACGTACAGCTTGATTCTCTTTATTTCCTGTAAGTCTCTGGCATCCTTGCTTCCGCCTGATGAATAGTTAAAGGGCAGAGTGGCCGTGGGTGGAGGAAGAGGCACTCTGGATCACTAATGCGGCGGTTTCAGAGTGGTAATGGAGTCTTAATATTTAGTGTTGTCCATGAGCATTCTAGGCTTGCCCCTCACCCCACGCTTTTGGCTGCTGGCCTGTGGCTAGGACTGCCCATCTCCTACCACAGAAGTGGTTACATTTCCATGGTGAAACCAAAGACGTGTCCTGGGTCAGGCGAGCCCAGTCAGGGTGGGGCTCAGGTCCCGCCAGCTCCTCCTCACCCTCCCCCCACCCCACCCGCGCCCCAGGCACTTTGGAAAACTTCTGTGGTGGGAGAACGGGGAGTACAGGAGCAGATTTCCCCACTGCTGCCTTCTCCAGCACTCACCACTCTTCATATTAATACTTTATTGTGTGCACTGCGCTGGGCACTTCACGCACAATGTGCTTTTTAATTTTTTTTTTAATGTTTATTTATCTTAGAGAGAGAGAGGGAGACAGAGAGAGACAGAGCGCGAGTGGAGGAGGGGCAGAGAGAAAGAGAGACCTACAGAATCCGAAGCAGGCGCCAGGCTCTGACCTATCAGCACAGAGCCCAACTCGGGGGCTCAAACTCACGGACTACGAGATCATGACCTGAGCCCAAGTCGGACAGCTAACCGGCTGAGCCACCCAGACACTCCAATGCACTTTTTAATCTTTACACCAACTTGCTAAGAGATTGTAGAGAAACAAAACAAAACAAAACAAAACAAAAAAACAACCCAAGGTTCCAGAGCCATTCAAGTTCAAAATCAATGTTCTTGTCATCACACCTTGATGCACAAAGTAAGTGTCTCTAGGCCTCTGTCTCCCTGAATCCAGGGTCAGGTGGGCTTTAGAGCCCTACCCTTGAAAAATTCTGTTGGGGGATCTGAGCCCTGGTAACCAGGAGGAAGTAATACAGTACCTTAATTCAAAAACCTGGTAGGGCTATTTCTAAATATTTTCAAGTTTTAATGAAAAAGAAAAGAAGAGTAATTACAAGCTGAGCAGTCGTGTCAAAGCCAAAATCTGTATACTGTATAGAAAATTCAGCTGGGAGAGGGGATCCTGGAAGTCACCTGGAGAGGGAGAAGCCTGATGTTGATTTCCTTTGGGATAATGCATTAAATCTGTTACTACGATCTCAGAAATTCTAGCTAATAGGAAAGTATCCTTTCTTGTCAGATTACAAAAGTAATACGTACCTATAAAGTGTTTTTTTCTTTTAGAATATATCAAAAAGTTTAAAGAAGAAAATACCAAATTACCTTTAATCCCACCACCTAAAGGCATTCCTTGTGATGTATTTTCTCCCTGTGTTTTTTTTCCTACACATAAACGTAAACTGCTCGCAAAGCAAGGACCTCCTGTATCTCCTGCTTTTATTTCCACTTACCATTATGCCAGGAACACTGTTACGTTTCATTAAAATCTTGTTGTGAAGATTGTTCAAAATGGGAACATGAACATTTTAAGTGTGGGCTTACAATTATCATCGGATGGCAAGGGAAGAAAAGATCACTGTTATTGTTGTCAGTGACACAACAGTGCAGTGTCGCCCATAATGTACCCTGTCCCCCTCACGCCTGCTAATAGGAAGGAGACAGCAGCTGCACATTCTTTCTGGCAGAAAGGCAACTGACCCTTCCATCTGGGCCACAGTGCCTGCTGAGTGGCCCAGCCAGCTCCTGGTGGAAGCAGCCTGAAGATGTTCGTGCCCACAAGGATCTGTCCTCCTATGATGTCCTATGGACATCAGCTGTCCATAGAGGGAGATGTTTGGGATTTGGAAGGAACTTGGACTAGCCCAGAAGTACCTAGAGGATTAGGCTCTGTTGCCGAGGGCATCTTCGCACCAAATAAAATGCTGTGGTGAGGCTTCTGGAGAAAACTTAGATCTGATGAACCCTGGTACTCTTCATGGAAGGTTCTAAGAGAATAACAAGAGGGCAGCTAGAATGTGCTAAGAAATGCTAGTCTAAAAATCCACTTAGATGACTCGAGGAGGTCGCATGAAGGGTGTGAGAGCAGTTATCAACGTGCCCATAGTTGTGGTCCATTCTGGCTTGGAGTCCCTCCTGATTAGGAGGGATCTGGCCAGTGCCTCAAGACCCCTGGATTTGATTTTACCTGTCTTATTCTTCAAGGAATTAAAAAAAAAAAAAAAAAAAAAAAAAAAGATGGGAAGCATCCTGTTCTTTCAGAATTTCAAATGACTTTGACACAGTGATTGAAAAGATCTCTGACCTGCCTGGGGAGATACAGGAATCTAATCCTTACCAAAGCTGCCAAGGAAGCCTGTGTTGGCCTGGTGATCGACTCCTGTTGACCTTGAACAAGACACAAGACTCCCCTGGGGCCTTGGAATGTTTTGTGCAGAATCTCTTGAAAGGCAGGGCCTTTAGCTCTACATGATTCCTGTGGGGCTGTGGTGGCCCCAGCTGGGGTGTGATCAAAAGGTTGCAACATGTAATGACTTTGTTGGTATTTTCAAATGATATTCGAGACTCAAATGCCAGTGGTAAAGATGCGTGCCAACAGGCCATGGCATTGGATCTGAAGGCTAGATGAGAGTCAGCTTGTGCCTCTATCACTGGCATACCCTGGGACTTTGGTTAAGCCCATACCATGTCATTTTACCCATTTTCCCATCGATTTAGAGCTATGTTTCAGAGGGGTTTTTAATTTTTTTATTTTACCAAAGGGACAGATAATATCCACTGATCCCAACTGAAGCCCCAGGACAGGGGTGTGACAAGGCCTAGAGGAGTCACACTGGGTAAAGGCCTGGGATGGACGTGCCTTAAAGCCACGGGACCAGAGCTGGCTACATAATTTATGGCGCCTAGTGCAAAATGAAAATGTGGAACTCCTTGTTCCAGAAGCAGGGAGAAAGTATCATTAAAGGTGTTAAGAGATAAAGCTTTTTTCTTACTTTCAGGATCTGTCTTTCTCTCTCTCTCGACTTGACATGGTGCTTTTATTTGCTATTTAATGTCATTGTAAGAAAGTTGAAATTTTAAATTATTGGCATGAATGTCACTGTTCATCTTTATATTGTGCGATGCTAGTTTTAAGTGCAGATGTGAAAGCACTTACGTTGTGCGTGAAATCACATAAATTACGCAATTCACATTTTGTAGCTTATACAGGCATATGTAGTTTCTTCTTGCTAGAATAGTGGAGATGCTGACAAAACAAAATCAACTGGCTTTATTTCATTTCTTTGTATGCATTCTTTTTTTTTTAATGCTTTTTTTCTAAGATTATTATTTTTTCTTTGGAGAGAGAGAAAACGATCTGGGGAGCGGGGCAGAGGGAGAGGGAGAGAGAACCCTAAGGAGGCTCCGAACTCAGTGGGGAGCCTGACTTGGAGCTTGATCCCACGACCTTGGGATCCCAACCTGAGCTGAAATCCAGAGTCAGACGCTCAACCGACTGAGCCACCCAGGCACCCGTCTTTATTTATATGCATTCATCATGTGTGCACTTTCCACCAAGTTTGGCTTTCTACTGACTAGGGAAAGGAACAGGGACTATTCCCTACTCTTACCCTACTCTTTGCTTCTGTGTCATCTCTTTCAGCACAAGTGGTTGGCTAGTATCCAGGGAAGTGACATAAGTAAGAAAGGATAGGAGGGGACTTGAGGTCATTTGTGCTTCTCACTGCTTTCTTTCTGCATGTGTAGCAATTTCTGGGTTGAATGAGAAGCATACCTCTTGGGGCTGTTAGCTGGTCTGCCTGCTGACTTAGTTACATCCCTGACAGTCTTACCTTGTACTCGAGCTGGGTCTTGATGAACTCTTACGCGCTGTGGGCCCGCTGGAATTCTGTGCTCATGGGGCATCATGACTGCTCTATGCAAGTGGGGCTGCACAGAATGGCTGTGCCTGTCTCCTCTGCTCCTGTTTGTGCTTCATTCCCATCGAACTTCACTTACAAAACACAACTCCAAAGATAAAGTTGTTAGGAATTTCCAGGAAGCAACAGCAGAGCATTAAGCCCAGTGCAGGGCCCTTCTGAGCACAAGTCCTGTGTGATTGCGTGAGTCACCCACCCTTGAAACCCCCCTCAGTGGAATACCAGAAGATGACTGACTGGGTGGAAACATTCTAAGGTGGACAAAATTAGATCTAGACTCTGAGGCAGGTTGTAAGACAAAGGGCGCTCAACAGAAGTTGATGTGGAGCCAGAGAACCAAATATAAAGATGGATGGATTACAAATGCAAGAATTCAGTGGTAAAAAGGGAGATGATGAGCTAGAGTCAACGTGTACCTCAGTAGCCAGAAGATGAGTTTTGGGGTTAAGGATTGGTCAAAGGAAGGGGAAAGAAGAGGGGTTTCATGCTGAGGTGCTCAGCCAAGAGCTTGCCATCTGGACAGGAGAGCTTGACTGGCCAAGCCATCGCTGGTCCGAAGCTGTTCCTTGGGCAGCATCTTTGCCAATAAATCTTTGCCTGTAAATGTGGCTTCTGAGATCGTGTTCCAGGAGAAGATGGGAGAATTGAAACTTGTAGGATGCTTTCAAGGAAAGAACGTTCTGAATGTAGGCTTTGGGCTGAGTTTCAAGAGTGGATTCTGGGGGCACCTGGGTGGCTCAGTCGGTTAAGTGTCTGACTTTGGCTCAGGTCATGACCTCATGGTTTGTGAGTTCGAGCCCTGCGTCAGGCTCTCTGCTTCAGATCCTCTGTCCCCCCTCTCTCTGCCCTTCCCCGTGTTCTCTCTCTCTCTCTCTTTCAAAAACAAATAAACATTTAAAAAATAAAAATAAAATAAAGTAGATTCTGAAGGTCCTTAGTTTACCAACAAGGGAAATGAGTTGGGTGGCTTTTCGCCGGCAACTCTTTAGGACACCTTAAAGTCAAAGTCCCTACAGCAAAAATACATGGGAGTGTCCCATCCAAGGCAAGGGGACTCAGCTGCAGTGAGGAGAGGAAGGCCAAGATCTGGAGCATCCAAACGTTGCTACAGGAGCTTTACAAGTTGTGAGTGACCTCCAGATGGGATATTCCCTTCTTACAGCCTATCTCTTTCACCACCAGCCTATGTCTACTCCAAATAGCTCGGATAAAAACGAAGTGTTTCAACCAACCCGCCATCAACTTCCTGTTTCCCCAGTGACTTTGGGAAGTCAGATGTTCATGTTGGGAACAGAGTTTTCCATTTTCACCAAAATGGTTAGTCCTGCTCCAACTACATAGCCACAACCTCTAGCACTGACAGTGGTACCAGACATAAAAAAGCCAAAGATAATGCTACAAAAGATGAAAGGAGTTTAGCCTTCTTGCTGGTATTCACGTGACCTTGAAATCATTCATTAGCAATGTAAAACTCATTCCCTTTCTCTTATACATAGACATTTTCATGTCAGCAATAAAATGATGCCAATGTCTAGTAGGATCCAAACCAACACTTCCCAAATATTTTTGAAAACGAAGCAGGATGTGTAGTGCCAAGGTAGGTTGACTTGAACTAAAAGCATCTCAAGTTGAAATGTATCCAAGTGGACTTTCCCTTCCCTTTCTGCCAAAAGGACATTCAAAGAGTACTCAAGGGACATCTGGGTGACTCGGGCGGTTAAGCGTCTGACTCTTGATCTCAGCTGAGGTCTTGACCTCAGGTTGTGAGTTCAAGCCTGGCGTTGAGCTCCCTGCTGGGTGTGAAGCCTACTATGAATGAATGGATGCACGAACGAACGAATGAATCAATAAATAAAATAGCGCTCAAGTTACAGACAAGGTTTACATGGAGGAAGCTCATAGGGCAAATGTTTCCCTTCCATGGTGTTTCTGTATATAAAGAACAAAAATTGAGAAGTGGTGCTAACTAGCTATCTTCAGAGTTATGTAAAATCAGAATTATGATTTTAGATTTGGTTTGGGACCCCAAACCTTACTTACGTGTGTGGATTCCCTTGTCAGCCTGACCAACCTGGCATCTAGTATAAACTTAGGTACTTCCAACAATAGAGATACTCACCACCACCACAAAATAACAACTACAATAATAAAATTTTAGTAACAATCATGGAGCTAAATGGCACAAAAACAGACACACAGACCAATGGAATAGAATAGAAACCCCAGAACTAGACCCACAAACGTATGGCCAACTCATCTTTGACAAAGCAGGAAAGAACATCCAATGGAAAAAAGACAGCCTCTTTAACAAATGGTGCTGGGAGAACTGGACAGCAACATGCAGAAGGTTGAAACTAGACCACTTTCTCACACCATTTACAAAAATAAACTCAAAATGGATAAAGGACCTAAATGTGAGACAGGAAACCATCAAAACCTTAGAGGAGAAAGCAGGAAAAGACCTTTCTGACCTCAGCCGTAGCAATCTCTTACTCGACACATCCCCAAAGGCAAGGGAATTAAAAGCAAAAGTGAATTACTGGGACCTTATGAAGATAAAAAGCTTCTGCACAGCAAAGGAAACAACCAACAAAACTAAAAGGCAACCAACGGAATGGGAAAAGATATTTGCAAATGACATATCGGACAAAGGGCTAGTATCTAAAATCTATAAAGAGCTCACCAAACTCCACACCCGAAAAACAAATAACCCAGTGAAGAAATGGGCAGAAAACATGAATAGACACTTCTCTAAAGAAGACATCCAGATGGCCAACAGGCACATGAAAAGATGTTCAGCGTCGCTCCTTATCAGGGAAATACAAATCAAAACCACACTCAGGTATCACCTCACGCCAGTCAGAGTGGCCAAAATGAACAAATCAGGAGACTATAGATGCTGGAGAGGATGTGGAGAAACGGGAACCCTCTTGCACTGTTGGTGGGAATGCAAATTGGTGCAGCCGCTCTGGAAAGCAGTGTGGAGGTTCCTCAGAAAATTAAAAATAGACCTACCCTATGACCCAGCAATAGCACTGCTAGGAATTTACCCAAGGGATACAGGAGTACTGATGCATAGGGGCACTTGTACCCCAATGTTCATAGCAGCACTCTCAACAATAGCCAAATTATGGAAAGAGCCTAAATGTCCATCAACTGATGAATGGATAAAGAAATTGTGGTTTATATACACAATGGAATACTACGTAGCAATGAGAAAAAATGAAATATGGCCTTTTGTAGCAACGTGGATGGAACTGGAGAGTGTAATGCTAAGTGAAATAAGCCATACAGAGAAAGACAGATACCATATGGTTTCACTCTTATGTGGATCCTGAGAAACTCAACAGGAACCCATGGGGGAGGGGAAGGAAAAAAAAAAAAAGACGTTAGAGTGGGAGAGAGCCAAAGCATAAGAGACTGTTAAAAACTGAGAACAAACTGAGGGTTGATGGGGGGTGGGAGGGAGGGGAGGGTGGGTGATGGGTATTGAGGAGGGCACCTTTTGGGATGAGCACTGGGTGTTGTATGGAAACCAATTTGTCAATAAATTTCATATATATATATATATATATATATATATATATATATAAATAAATAAAGGCGCCTGGCTGGCTCAAAAAAAAAAAAAAAACAAAAAAAAAACAATCATGGAGCTAAAGACTACCGTGACAAGCCCAATTCCTAGCACCAGGTTGATGTTTTAAGAATGTGTTTGAGGGGCGCCCTGGCGGCTCAGTCAGTTAAGTGATCGACTCTTGATTTTGGCTCAAGTCAGGATCTCATGGTAGTGAGATCAAGCCCCGTGGCAGGCTCTGCACTGGGTGTGGAACCTGCTTGGGATTCTCTCACTCCCTATGCCCCCCCTCACCCCACTCAAGTGCACACGTGTGCACTCTGTCTGTCTGTCTGTCTCTCTCTCAAAAAACAAAAAAAGAGAATGTGTATGAAATAAGTGACAATGCTTATTCCAGTAGCTGTCTCATATTAAGGATACAGTAAATTCAATCATTCCATTAATATTAATTGAGCATTTAATATGTACTAGACCCAGGGCGTGGGGCCTGAGTATACAGGAATAAACATGAAGGACAGGGTCCTCCACCTTGTGTGTGTGTGTGTGTGTGTGTGTGTGTATACCACCTACATGTATATAAACATATATAAATTACATATAATTTACACATTTATAAGTATACTTATATGTTTTTAATATATATATTTTCATTTGATCTGCCTTTGTGAGACAGAAAACTTAAACTTGGAATAGCTACGTCACTTATCTGTGGTCACATAGTAGTATGTGGCAAGCTGGGGTTTCTCATCTGCCACTCTGTAATTCCAAAGCCCATAGTCCTAATTGTTCACCTCACAGCCTCCATTTTTAGGAGTTTCTTCCTTAACTACTAAAATTTGTCTCCTTGAAATCCATCCATATTCTGTCTACCCTTGGAGGCAACATAGACATCTCACATAGACTACATCTCTTCACCTTTGTAGTAAGGACAAGCCTTGGCATTTAAAAAAAACATTTTTTTTAAACGTTTATTTATTTTTGAGACAGAGAGAGACAGAGCATGAACGGGGGAGGGTCAGAGAGAGAGGGAGACACAGAATCCGAAGCAGGCTCCGGGCTCTGAGCTGTCAGCACAGAGCCCGACGCGGGGCTCAAACTCACGGACCGTGAGATCATGTCCTGAGCCGAAGTTGGACGCTTAACCGACTGAGCCACCCCAGCGCCACAAACCTTGGCATTTTTAAGGCAACTCACTTGCTCATCTTCCAGTCTTATGTTCTGTAGGTCAAACATCCTTTTGTTGTGATTGTGCCTTCTGTGATTAGGATTCCCATTCCGTGACCATCCCGGGTGGTGAAGAGGCAAGTGGCCTGCATTCTGTAACCAGGTCAGAATTTCCCTGGGTCTTTTGTCATTAGGAAGATGACCTGAATTTGTATGGAGAGGTGTGAGGAGCCAGTGAGGCATAATTTCCAGTGAGCCTAAAGACTGCAGAAGCCCTACCCATATGTCCTCCTCTTTTCTGTCCCCCTTGCTCCAGTTAGGAGGTCCTGAGAAATTTAAGTGGAAGGGTTAAGAGCGGAAACTCATTTCAGCCATTACCGTCTCAGTAATCACTTTGCGGACACAGTGAGAAATGACCCACTAGATGAATAGCATCTGGAATTATCCAAATGCATTACTCTAGACCTGGTCAGTTTTAATGTCATGAGAGGGATGATACCATCTTTTTATTTTATTTATTTTTTTTTTCAACGTTTATTTATTTTTGGGACAGAGAGAGACAGAGCATGAACGGGGGAGGGGCAGAGAGAGAGGGAGACACAGAATCGGAAACAGGCTCCAGGCTCCGAGCCATCAGCCCAGAGCCCGACGCGGGGCTCGAACTCCCGGACCGCGAGATCGTGACCTGGCTGAAGTCGGACGCTTAACCGACTGCGCCACCCAGGCGCCCGTGATACCATCTTTTTAAAATATGTTTCAGTTTTAGTACCGAGTGAGGTTGGCCATGTATTATTTATTCCGTGCAGTGTAGGGCATTTGCAATCCTAACACCCCAGAAAGTACTATTTATTTTTTGGTTAGTGTCTTTATGATCGGCTGGTACTAGGTTCTGACTTTGTGGGTCCAAATGTCATCTCCCAAGAAACAAAATCAAAGAAGCCCCAAAGCCAGCACTAAGGAGACCAGCTGGCCCTGGGTCTAGTGCAACACTAACTGAGGTAGACCCGCATGACAGCTGGGGGCACATTCGCCACATATGTGAACTTAACCTGTTTGCAAAATCCCTGACCTTGATTTTCCTCACTTATTAAATGGGTATGGTCAGGCCGGCTTGACTCACAAGGTGAGGGTGAGGAGCAAGAAGATAATGTATGTGAATGTGCTTCCTAGCCTACAAAGTATTAGAAGTGTAAATTGTCGTTTTAAGTGATATAAATTCGTCCTGAACGTTAGCAATGTGCCTCTGGTGTTGAGGAAGGGACGGCGTGTGTACTCAATGCTCCAGATTCTTATTTGGCCCCTGAATCTCAGAAATCCTGACCACCTGTATTGGTAGCTCAGACGCAGCAGACTGAGTATTGGAAGGAAACTCACTCATTCATTGAATCTTTACTGTTCACTATGCAAATCGAAATCTTCTCTGTTCTCCTCCAAACATGGCACGGGGGCAGTGGGAACTAGGGTTCTAGTCTAGGGTCTGCTGCCCACTTGCTCCGTGACTGTGGACAAGTCACAGCACTCTAAGCCTCCGTTTCCCCAAATGTAAACAGTGGGGGTTGGGCCAGTGCCCTCACAAGTGCTGGACTGTCTAGGATTTTGAAGGCCTTTCGGCGACTCCTCCCCCCCGCCCCCCGCCCCGTGTCCCAGCCTCTCTTTCTGGGAGCAGATTTAGGAAAGAGACAAGAAACAAGCTCTCTTTTATTCTAGTTTACTGGTATGTGCTGACAAATAGCCATGAAAAGATCTCAACTAAGATTTCCAAGGCAACCCTTGCAAATATGGGAGTAAACCGAAATAAGGGACCTCACAGCCTCCCGGGATGATAGAGTCAGACAGAGGGTCTCTGCCAGAAACCAGGGTAAGTGTTGGAAGCCTATTTAAAATGCCATCTGGCCCCTGGACTCTTAATGGATGTCACAAAATATCACCTGTTACTGCTCTATCTTCCCAGATTATTTCAAAATTCAGACTTCGATTTGGAGCAGGCAACAGTTGCTGGCTAAGTTAATAGTGTCTCAGACAGTTGCTGCCCTTGGCCCAAAGCTAAAGATCCCTCAGGAGTCTGGGGTACAGCCAAGCATTTGGGGATATGGTTCTGGGCCTCATGCTCACCCTGAGTCAGAGATGAGCTCCTTGCTCAAATGGATCTGCACCCTCAGGCTGTGGAGGCCGCTGGGTCATTGGGAACTCGTGTAGACTCTTCTTTACGCCATTATAGGGAAGAAGGGCTGTAGCCCTGTGTGTGCCAATGAGGATGGGAGGGAAGAGAGAGAACACAGAGGGACAGACACAGGGCAGTGTGGCCTCATGGGAGAGAACTTTACTTAGTATGACAGGATCTAGGTTTGAATCCTGACTTCCTGTGGACTCCTCCATTAACCCCAGGCAGGTCCTGACCTCTCTGAGCTTGTTTCCTTTATAGTATGGGAGTGATAATATGCAGCACACAGGACTGTGATGGTGATTGAAATGAAATGACACAGCAGGCATCATTAATAAATGATGGCTTGTGTAAATCTAACCCCTACTCAGGTAGGGACCAGGACGGGAAAGTATGTGAGACAGGAGGGACAAAGGACCCTGCAAAGGAGGTTATGGGGGCGAATGGGAAGCAAGTGAGCAAACAGAGGAGGTCAAAAGAGAGGTCAGTGGCTTTAGGGCAGGGGAAGTGACCAAAGTGTAAACTAACAGCCTTCAGTGTGGGTGTTTCGAACCTGGTGCGTTCCTGGGCCCAGGAGGCTGAGTGAACAGGTAACCCATCAGGCTTCCTCTGAAGGGCAGCAGAGCCAGAAGCAAGGGCCGCTGGGACATGGGGTCTGTGCCTCCTTGCAGCTTCTCGGGATACAGGTTGGTCCAGGAGACAGAGACTGCTGAGCTCTAGGCAGACGTGTTTCGGCATGAAACTGTATCAGCAAATAAGGTTCGGTTAGAGTCCGTTCTCTGCCATTTTCCATCCTCTACCTCAGGATCCTCTGACCGTCTCTTTGAACTGAATGAGTGGGGTTAGAACCTGGGCTCTCTCACAAGTCAGACCAGTTCAGAGTCTGAGAGCAGGGTGTAGGATTTGCCAGGGAGAGAAGACGCATGCTGTGATCAGTTGGGTTCCCTGGGGAGCCTAACGAGCAAGAAAGCTTACTGGCGGGAAGGGGACACGGAGGAAGGCAAGGCCTCCTTGAGAGGAAGACATCGGAGGGAGAGGCTGTGAGGCCGGTAGCCTCAGGCCTGCTCTGTGTGCTCTGTTGTGCCACATGCTGGTGCCAGCTTCCCAAGCTTCCCTCCTGGCGTTCCACGAGGAAGGCCCTTCACTTGCACAGGCATCCTGAGAGTGAACACACTAGCAGGCGTGTCCCTTGGACTCTCCTGGTAATCCGCCCTTGCAGGCGTGCCTCCGCCATGATGCCCAGGGCCCTCTCATGGCCCCAGGTCTTTCCAAGTCAGGGCCCCGGGAACAGGCAGAGCTTTCGGCTCAGGACACCCTTCAGAAGCCTTCTCTGCACTCTTCTTTGGAGTTCTACCCCTGCTCTCTTTGAAGACATAATGGGCGGAGGTGATTTTTAACATAGTTTTCCAATTACAAAAGTGAAACGCTGTTAATTGTAGAAGATACTGCAAATAAAAGAAATTCAAAGAAGAGGCAACAACTCACTTGTCATCCAGCCATCCTGTCAACTCTTTTCTGTTTGGGTTGGTTTCCTCCCAGTCTTTCTTCTGTGTCCGTATAAACATGTATCAGCTAGCCCACTTCAAGGTCCACCTTTCTCCGGTTTATTTAGGAAGGGAGGGGTTTGTCTTATTTGTGCTGGGGCTACTACCCCCGGGGACCCCTGACTTCCTTACCCTGTCCCTGCAGGATGCCGCTCACTTTCCCCGGGTGTCAGCCAGGGGGCACTTCTTCCCTTTGTGGCCTCTTCCCTTTCACGTCCTGTGCTACTACCAACGCATCAGGCTGTACAGTTACCGAAGGTTGCGGGATCCAAGAGGGTTTACATCTCAAAAACTGAATATTCAAAATTCTTTTTCTTTTAAAAAAAGATGTTTATTTATTTTGAGAGAGAGAGAAAGAGAGCACGTGCAAGCAGGGGACAGGCAGAGAGTGAGGGAGAGAGAGAGAATCCCAAGCAGTCTCCACACCATCAGCATGGAGCCCAATGTGGGGCTTGATGTCACGAACCATGAGATCATGACCTGAGCTGAAATCAAGAGTTGGGTGATCAATTGACTGAGCCACCCAGGTGCCCCGACCGCTAACTTTTTTTTGCAGGTTCCAACATCCTACCATGTTCCTCAGATTCTTTTCTCCCCTACAAACCTTCTGTTTCTTAGAGTCTCCCACTTTCACATTCAGGTCGTTTCACAGACAGAGCAGTTTGCTCATCTTTTTATCTGCCTTATTTGCCTCCAACTCATCTCTAAGTTTCACCTTACCCACTAGAGCAGTTGGTGAGGGTATTCTTTTTTTTTTTTTTTTTAATGTTTATTTGTTTTGAGAGAGAGAGAGAGAAAGAGTGCAAGGGGAGGGGCAGGGAGAGAGGGAGACACAGAATCTGAACTCCAGAGCTCCGAGCTGTCAGCACAGAGCCCAATGCGGGGCTCGAACCCACGAACCATGAGATCATGACCTGAGCCGAAGTTGGATGCTTAACCGACTGAGCCACCCAGGAGCCCCTGATGCGAGTATTCTAAAAAAAGGATAATTTCTTCCCTAAGAGGAACTCTGATGACTGCTATTGCAAATTCTCCACCTGATACACACACACACACACAGTTATTTTTCACAAGATTCACATTGTACTGCACAAATGTTTACAACCTTTATTTTTCCACCGATGTTTTCCACTAAGAATGTCTTTTCAGTGTCATGAAGTATTTTTCTACAGCATGATTTAAAAAAATTTTTTTTTAACGTTTATTTATTTTTGAGACAGAGAGAGACAGAGCATGAACGGGGGGAGGGGCAGAGAGAGAGGGAGACACAGAATCAGAAACAGGCTCCAGGCTCTGAGCCATCAGCCCAGAGCCTGACGCGGGGCTCGAACTCACGGACCGCGAGATCGTGACCTGGCTGAAGTCGGACGCTTAACCAACTGCGCCACCCAGGCGCCCCATCTACAGCATGATTTTAATGTATGTCATGTTCCATTATACCCATGTCCCATTATTTATTTAACCAGTCTTCTACTGGTAGATAGTTTGGTTATTTCCAACACTTTGCTAATATAAACAGTGCTGCCATAGAGAGGCCACAGAAGTGCTCTTTCTGTTACATATGTGCCTGTTAATTAACTTACCCCCAAAATATCTGGTGACATGATGTTTGCACAGGTGCCATGGAAGGATTGTGGGGAAGGCAACAGGAATAGGAGAGAGGATGCTGGGGTCCAAAGGGATGGCGGGCGAGGTCATCAGACCAGGAAAAGCCTTCTTTAAAGTCCAAAAGGAAAATAGGATGGGATTTTGGCTTCTGAGATTTCCCTTCATCCTGGCTCAGAATTCCTGACACTAAGCATGACATGTGTCTTGGCCAGAGCCAGCAAGGTAAACATAATTTCAGGCGATGGGTTTCTTCTATTGCTAGGTATATACTTATCATCACATTCCAAATGGCCCAGCTGCTCCCCCCACCATTCGCACTTCCAACCCAAGAAAGGGATGTTAATGAAGACTCCAATAAGCATTAATCCTGTCCTACCACCCATTCCTATCCTGTGTGTCTACCACGTGAGGTCAAGAATGAGAATTAGGGTGGGGCACCTGGGTGGCGCAGTCGGTTAAGCGTCCGACTTCAGCCAGGTCACGATCTCGCGGTCCGTGAGTTCGAGCCCCGCGTCAGGCTCTGGGCTGATGGCTCGGAGCCTGGAGCCTGTTTCCAATTCTGTGTCTCCCTCTCTCTCTGCCCCTCCCCCGTTCATGCTCTGTCTCTCTCTGTCCCAAAAATAAATAAACGTTGAAAAAAAAAAAAAAAAAGAATGAGAATTAGGGGCCACAGGGAGATAACTTATCAGTATGCCACCATAGCACCTGAGTGGTTCCCTCATGAACAGTGGTATGTCGAAGGCACCAAAAAGCTGAACTGACCTCAGGCTTTGGCATTACACTCTGTTGAGCAGACTCTGACATCTCTTAAAGGACTATCAACATGAGCCTTCAACTTAAAGGATTTTAGATGGGTTTTTCACCTTAGCTCTCTCACCTGCCATGTTAACACCTAAGTGCTGGCCAAGAAAGGCTGAAAAAGAAGAGTGTCAGCTCCTTGAAGGTACCAGTGTCTTTTCAACGCTGTCCATTTTCCTTATGAAGCCCTGGGCATAGGCTGTGATGAATAATTTTTTAAAATTCTTTTAATATTTATTTATTTTTGAGGCAGAGAGAGACAGAGCGTGAGTGGGGGAAGGGCAGAGAGAGAGGGAGACACAGAATCCGAAGCAGGCTCCAGGCTCTGGGCCATCAGCACAGAGCCTGATGTGGGGCTCGAACCCAGAAGCTGTGAGATCATGACCTGAGCTAAAGTTGGACGCTCAACCAACTGAGCCCCCCAGGCCCCCCTGAATAATTTTTTTTAAAGTTTATTTATTTTGAGAGAGAGAGAGAGAGAGCACGAGTGAGTTGGGGAGGGGCAGAGAGCGAGGGAGAGAGAGAGAGGATCCTAAGCAGGCTCCACCCTATCAGCGCTGAGCCTGAAGTGGGGCTTGAACCCACAGACCATAAGATCATGACCTGAGCTGAAACCAACAGTCAGACACTTAACTGACTGAGCCACGCAGGTGCCCCGAATATATCTTTTTCAAATAAGTTTACTAAGAGGCCCTGCCCAAATTGTGTGGCGATGGTGAGAGCAGCATCCCTTGTTCAAGCAGCTCTTGAATGTTGGGGACATCCAAGTGAAAAAGTCAAAGGGTGGGGAAACAAAGAGCAGCTGGGTCCTGGTGCAAAGTAGGGCTCTTCAAAGACAGTTTTGCTAAAACAAAGAAAGCAAAGGAAGCCCTTGGCAGTGTGTGTTCAAATCAAATGTGAGCATGTGCTGGATTGGAAAACAGAAGGCCAGAAATGAATGTGAATGGCCCCAGAGGAGACTGAACCCACTGGACAAAGCCACACACTCCTGGCAGTGGGAGCTGCAGCATCACTGGCGGGAGAGCTCTTGTCTGGGCACCAGGCAGGGCAAGGCTGGTGTGAACAGATACAGCCATCTTCCTGCTCTTACAGTTTCCCAGTGCCTTGGACTCGGAAGAGACCTTTAGAGATCATGGAGTCCAGGTTTCCAGGTCAGCTGGAGTGGAACCAATATGGGACATGGGTTTAGATGACTCTGGCTCTTTCCTTACAAGTCAGATGGGCTCAGCAAGCCACTTAACTTCCTTAAGCCTCAGCTTCTGGAAACAGGACGAATAATACCTATTTCCCACAGTCATCTTGAAGGTCAAGGGAGTTGTGAAACAAGATACTAACGTTAGGTATTGCTACTTATCAAGCATACAATGTATGCAAATCACAATGATGTGATTTTGCTGTGGGACGATTTAAAGATGCCCTACAGAATGCTTGTCTGGAAGGGCAAAGAAGACATGTTTCATGAATAATTGCAATGATGGGCATGATCTGAGTATATGGCTGTGAAAAATCATTTTATTCTCTGGAAAACTAAAGGGTCCACTTGATGATTATACCTATAGATCTGACCTCATTGGAAAAAAAAGAGTACCCAACAGGAAACCATTACCATCAGGTAGTAGAAACAAACAATGATTTCCCAGCAAGTTAGAAATAGAAGGAAATTATCTGATGTTGATAAAGAGTTTCTACCAAACAACTAAAGCTAACACCATGCTACATGATGACAGATTGAATGTTTTCCCTCATGACCCAGTGCACCCTTGGGCATTTGTCCTAGACAAATGAAAGCTGTCTGTGACTGTTCACAGCAGTGTTATTCACAATAACCAAAACACCAAGAACAGCTCAGATGTCCTTCATCAGATGAAATGGTCAGATGATGGTACATCCACACCGTGGAATACTACTCAGCAGTAAAAGGGACGAACTGTTGATCCATGCAACAACTTGGATGCGTCTCAAGGGGATTATGCTGAGTGAAAAAAAGCCGACTCCCAGAGGCTTCGTACTGTATGGTTCCTTTTATGTGATGCTTTGAGATGACAAAATTTTAGTAAGGAAAAATGGACCAGTGGTTGTCACGGGTTAAAGAGGAGTTGGGGATACAGGAGGGGTAGAGATGCAGTTATTAAAGGGCAATAGGAGGGATCCTGATGGCAGTGGAACTGTTTTGTTACTTTGAAAGTAGATAGAGGAATCTACGTAAGTGATAAAATGGCATATAACTAGACATACACGCACGAGTACAAGTAAAGCTGCAAAAATCAATCTGAGGATTGTGTTAGTGTCAGTCTTATGGCCAACACATTATGCTATATAGTTTTATAAGATGTTACCATTTGGGGGAGACTGGGTCAAGGGTGCAGGGGAGCTTTATGGATTATTTCTTACACCTGCATGTGAATCTACAGTTACCTCAACAAAAATTTCTGTTAAAAAATAATACTAAGGGGGTTGGTTTTACAAGCACCAGCTAAGGTAGGGGTTGTTTCAGGAAGAAACCAGAGATGGATCATGTCAGCCCTTGGAGGATAACAGTAGACTCTCAATGGAATTGGAGATGGTGGTGGTTTTAGAAGTTAAAAAAAAAAAAAAAAAGGCTTGGTGGAAACTCTGCACTTGGTTTTGTTTGTTTGTTTGTTTTCCTCTTTGATGCAGAGAGGGATCTAGAGAGTTATACAGGAAGCTTTCAGATGAGAAGTATACATAAAGAGTGGGCAGTTTGGCACTGTGAGGGCCTCACACTTAGGCCTCACAAGAAGCAGAACTCAGGCCTCAAATCTGTCCAGTGAAGGAAACGAGTTAAAATTCGTTATAGGCAGTTGAGCATCCTGGGAAGGCAGTGTGTGTAACACTTGGGAGCACAGTCTCGGGGGCCAGGTGGCTCAGGCTCACATCCTGGCCCTGACACTTAGTTGTTTGTGACCCTGGGCAAAGTGAATGAACTTCCCTGGGCCTCAGTTTCCCCATCTAGAGAAGTACTAGAGCCTTAGGTTGTTATCCAGATGAAATGAGTTAATGCTTACAACAGTGCTTGGCCCATTCATACTTAATAAAAGTTATCTGCTCTTCATTTAACTACCCTTCCGGAAGGATGGATGGACACTTCCTCCTGGTACAGGGCTAGATTCTCTTGAGCTTATTATGGACCATTTCAGCCTTCTGCCCTGTTTCCCCATTTCCCTGGCCTGAGCTCCTGTTCTCCAGCGAGAAGTCTCTAGACTCTAAGAAGAGAAGAACCCAAAGTGTCACAAGCTGATCATCTGCCCGAGAACAATTGTTTTCCCACACGTGCAGGTTTTTCTAGCTCTAGGATTGGCCATCTGGGACGTGTGTGCCCTCTCGGGTAATCCTGGAACTCCTCCCTGCTGTCCTGGGCTCTCAAGGTTTAACCAACTGGTTGATCCCTAAGAAACATACATCCAAAATGCTAGTATATAAAGTACCAGCTCAGAAGGTGAAGGCTACCTGCAGGCACCCGCTGGGGACTTACTAAAAATGTGTGTTACTGGGCCTAGCCCTTGGGAATCCACATCACTGGGCATGGGGTCTAGGATCTCCACGTTAAACAAGTTTCCACGGATGATTTAATGAGAAACATTTGTGGGGTTCTCGTCAGGTATCAGACTTTTTTTCATCCTGCCAGCAAGCCTTCAAGGAAAAGGTAGATAGCGGGGCGCCTGGGTGGGTTAGTGGGTTAAGCATCCGGCTTTGGCTCAGGTCATGATCTCACAGCCTGCAAGTTTGAGCCCCTTGTCGGGCTCTGTGCTGACAGCTCAGAGCCTGGAACCTGCTTTGGAGCGGCTCCCTCTGTCTTTGCCCCTTTCCCCACTCACGCTCTGCTCTCACGGGCTCTCTCTCTCTCTCAAAATAAATAAACGTTTAAAAAAATTTTTTTTTAAGGAAAAGGTAGATAGCAACCATAATTATCTTTATGTTTACCCACTTCAAAGTTGAGACCCTGAGAGGTGACGCGTTTTAACCCAAGGACACACGCGTGAATGCCACTGCTGGGAACACCGTCGCATCAACTATCTCAGAGGCACTGAAACTGACCAGCAACTTGTCTGCTAAAAACACTTCTGACTTCCCTGCTCCCCCCCACCTGCCAGACTCTCTATTGCCGTATAGAGTCAGGAGCTGACTTATTAATTTTCCTGCCACGCTGGCATTTAGAGCTCCTAGCTCTCCTGGATTATTGGGGCTGCAGAGGAGCTCAGTGACTTTGGGTCCAGCCCCACCCCATCCATAAAGCTGTCAGCCAGATACTGACTATGGAACCTGCTCATCCATCCTCGATGAGGGAGCAGGTGCAGACAGCACTACTGTTTGCGGTTGGGTGTGTAGAGGGGTAGAACCACCTGTTGACTCAGAGGCTGTCCCGGGTGTAAGCGAGGAGAAAATAGGCCCGGAGCCCCACTCCATTCATTCCCTTAAGCCCCCTTTTCTGGCTGCAAAGCTACTTTTGGAATGTTCTCTGCATATACCCATCCACTCCCAGTAGAGAAGACCCACCTCTGAAAGGAAAACCGGCAGGGAAAACCAAGCCTCAGACCTGGGTTTGGGGAGCACTGGGGGCACGTGCGAGTTTATATACGTCCAGGCCGTGAAGCAAAACCGAGAAATCAAAAGAAATCAGGGTTTTCAGAACTCTGAACTCCAGCATTTGTGTATGTAGAGGAGAAAATCAGCGCTTTCATGGAGAGGTGGAACTGGGGTGGGGGTGGGGTTGGTCATTCCAGTCCTGGATACGGAGCCACTCCGTCGTTTCGCTGCCCAGGCTGCATTCTCACGGCTCTGTCATAGAAAGACCCTCTAAATCACCCTCCAGAATGTCTCTGACCCATCTTGAAAATTTGCTTTAAATCCGGCTTGAGCTCTGGGTATGTATGTGTCATACCCTGTGTGTAGGACTCAAAATGGAAATGTTCTCTGACGAATGTACACGTTGCTGGGGAAACCATGTTTGACAAATGGCTTCCTAAAGAGCTGGCGCTTATGAGAATCGGTTTCTGTGCCCAGCACCGTGTGAAGCACATACCATACGTTAATTTTCTCATTTTCTCATCACAAGTGTTCCCACAAAATAGATATTATTATCTCCACTTAATACATAAGAAGAATGAGGCCGAGGGAGATTAAGTAACATGCTCAAGGGCCTGGGCTACTAGGTGGCAGAGCTTGGATTGCAGCCCAGTCCTGGATCTCCAGATCGAGCAATTGATGTTCAGCCAGGACACCCCAGAACTGGCACAACGGCACAATACTATATGCCTATCCGGATAGGTTATGACCTATCCCGGTCGTTAAATATTCCGAATGTCACCTCCGTCCCGATCCAGACTCCATCCACTTTACGGCTATGCCGTGACCCCTTAAAAATAAATTCGAAAACCAAATAATTTGGTCCACTTTTGGGAGATTTCCCCCCACTAATGTAATGGCCACTCCCTGAGTCCACGTCTCAAAGGGATGAGCAGTAAGGTTTATTAGTTTCCTAAGGTCGCCATCACAAAGCAGCACAAAGTGTGGCTTAAGATAACAGAAGTCTTGTCACAGTTCTGGAAGCTAGGAGGGCAAGGCCAAGGTGTTGCTCACGTTGGTTCCTTCTGAGAGCTGTGAGGGAGTAGTCAGTTCCATGTCTCTCTCCTAGCTTCTTGTGGCCTAGGTTCCCTGGCTTGTAGATGGCCGCCTTCTACCTATGTCTTTTCACATCGTCTTTCCCATATGTGTGTCTGTCTCTGTGTCCAAATTTCTCCTTTTTCTAGAGACACCAGAACCCTGTGTTGATGGGCCCTGTGTTGAATTAGGGCCCATCCTAGTGACCTCATGTTGACTTGATTACCTCTGTAGAGACCCTTTCTCCAAATAGGATCATATTCTAAGGTATTGAGGATGAGGACTTATCTTTTGGAGAAGTCACAATTCAACCCATAAAGTGGGGCAACCTCCTTCTCCTCACTCCCAGCCCCAATCCGGTCTTTCCTTCCCTCCCATCCAGTCCATGCTTCCCTTCTGGGCAGCTGGTAAGGACAAACTATAGCAAATCAGTTGTAAGAAGAAAACCAATGACTGCATGAACTTGTCCTTCCTTCTCTCATCCAGCTTCCCTTCATCTCATGCCAGTGAGTGGCACTTTGCCCAGGCAGTCACTATGCCCTGCGTGCACCAGGAAAAACAAAAACAAAACAGGTGCCAGAGCCAGGAGAACCTGACATGTTTTAGCCTGAGGTCTCAGTGTGGTTGCTTTGGAGAACATCAAACATATGATTTCCTCTGTTCGAGTGCACGGCTGGGCCATGGGGTTCTTTCGGTTGCCGATTCTCTTTTTCCTACCACAGACCCCTTTGTGGAGTAAAGAAAGCCTGCCAGCTCCTTTTATAAAAGCATACTCTAACCACCCAAGGTTGGCAGTGGAAGAGGAATCTCCACACACAAGGGATGGTTGGACATTTATAGCCCAATTTTTGTCCCCCCCAATTTACCTTTCTCTTGTAACTTGCACTGTCTACAACTTCTGTCACCATTATGGGCTTGGGGAAGGCTTTTCTCTTCTAGAACTTCTTCCCAACCATTAGAAACTTGTCTTAATTCTCCACAGCTTGGTTGATGCAGGGCTGCAGCATTTGTTTAAACATGTCAGAAGACTCAGAGACCGGAAGGTTAATAACATTTCTTTCAAAAGGGTTTCCGGGTGTGATTGTCTGGGAACTCAGGGCTATCTTTACATGTCCACCGTGGACACGGCTTCCCACTTTGCACCCCCTCTGCCACCACATGACTACATCTTTGGATCCAAATATATACTCAGAGTGGAGGCCACAGACGGGAACAAGCTTCCTCTCCATCCAGCATGAGGCCTGCCTTCCCAAGTTCACAGCCTCCTCTGCTGAGACTGACTGATGGTGGCTGAACTTACTCCCTTCAGGGAAGATCCTGCCCCGGTCCATGGCCTTGGGAGGCCACATAATCCAGTCTCTATGTGGAAAAAAGAAAATCTCCACATAGAGGGAGATTTGTTTTACAGAAGCCCTTTTGATCTCTGCCCTACCACTCCTGAGTGCCATCCCCAACAGAAGATACCTCACCATAAGTCACAGGGAGACAGAATTCCTTTCGAAGAGGAACCAATGAAACAATGGCATCTCTCTGTTAAGTGGCAACCATTTGTATTCATAGGCTGTTAGACTGCAATGGAGAGCACAGATTATTCAGCCAAGTGGAGGCCCCTCCCTTTACAGATAGGAAACTGAGGCCCAGAAAGGGAAAGTGATTTTCATACTGTTGGCTAATGGCAAAAGTGGGACTAGAATCCAGTTTTTCTGATCCCCAGCCCAGTACTCTAACATATTGGCCCATTCCATATAGCAGAGAACTTAGACTGTCGTATTGTAAACTTTAATTCACATGGAGACCAGGTTACAACAACGTGGAAGAATACTTCTGAATCATCAGTGAACCCAAAATGACAGTCTTAGCCCTCCTGGATGAAGGGCTTTAACCACACGAATGTGACAGCAGAGGGAAAATATTTCAGAGGTTCCCTAATGTTCTATCTCCTCGTTGCCTCTTAAACTGATCCCCCTCCCCTGTCTTTCTGCCTCCACTTGAGCCAACCTAGTCAAACCATTTCTTCATCCCAGGGGACTAATAACAAAGTCCCAGATCCTAAACACAGTCCAGAAGGGTCTGGGTGTCCTGGTTTCATCTTACTTTTCCAGCTTTTTTAGAAAAATGTTTTTATTTTTGAGAGAGAGAGAGAGAGAGAGAGAGCGCATGTGCATACATGAGTGGGGGGAGGGACAGAGAGAAGGTGACAGACAATCTGAACAGGTTCTGCACTTTCCACACAGATCCTGAGGGGGGGCTTGAACCCACGCACCAGGAGATCATGACCTGAGCGGAAGTACGACGCTCAACTGACTGAGGCACCCAGGTGCCCTCACCTTTCCTTCCTTTTACCCATCCTTTCGATCTCTCTGTTCCAACCAGGCGTGGTTCCCCAGAACTCCTCAATTAAGTCATTTGCCCCCCACCACCATCTCTTTCTCTAACAGAGAAAAGAAAAAGTTCTGCCTAGAAAGAAAAGAAGAAGAAAAAGATTCTGCCTAGAAAGCTTTTTCTCCTTTCCACCACCGAGATCACTGGTTCTCCAACAGGGGGGAATTTTACCCCCCACAGGACCTTTTGCAGTATCTGGAGACATTGTTTTGTTCTCACAACTGGCATCCAGTGGGTAGAAGCCAGGGATGTTGCTAAGCATCATACAATGTGCAGGGCATTCCCCCACGACAGAAAATTATCCAGCCTAAGATGTTTTAGTGCTAAGATGAGGAACAATCAGTCTTCAGAGCTTCACTTAAATACCACTTCTTCCATGAAGTCCTCCCATGATACTGTATATTGGTTGAGGTCCCTTCCCCCTCAGTGTGTTCCCACTCTTCCCTTCTCCTTCTCCATCTTGGCCCATGGGAGTATCTGAGATCATGGAACCCGTGCCTTCCCCACCAGCCCATTAGCTCCAGGACAGAGTAGGTGTTTGGTTCACTACTGATCCCAGTGCCCAGTGCAGTTAGGGATTGCTTTTTGCCTTATTGACCCTACCACACAGAGAAAGGTGGTTTACGCAGGTGACGTGGCTTTTTCCAGGGCTTACTTGGGTTTTGGAGGGCTTCAAACACAGACCCACAGATACCCATGGTCAAGAGCACAGTCTGGGGATCCTGGCAGAAGTGGGTAAATATCATAATTCTACCACCTCCTAGTTGAGTGACTTTCAGTAAGTTACTTAATTTCTCTGGAACTGGGTTTCATCATTTGGAAAAGAAGCATAAAAATAGAACCTGCTTCATGGTTACCGTGAAGATGAAAAGGTGTGGTATACGTAAGGTACTGAGCGCCATCTCTGACATGGGGTAAGGGATTAACCACTAAGAGGAAGAAAGGGCCGTGGGATAACGTGACCCATTCTAAAAGTCCACCATAATCCCCAGGCCCTGGGTGGTGGGCATAGCGACGTGGAAAGAACATCAGGAGACTGCCGATCAACCTCTCCTGAACTCTCTCCACTCCTTAGAGTGTGCCTTCAAACATCCCCTCTTACCTCTCCCTTGGGCTGGTTATATGAACCCTAAATAGCTCCCCACTAAACTAGAGGGGTGCCTAAAAATCACCTATAGGTAGGGCTGCAGGCAGCTTTCCAGACTGCCTCTTTCCCCCTCCCTCCTGGAGCCTCTTAAGAGCTCTGGCCTGGCACCCCAGGTTTCTCGTCTGGATCCCACCTCTCTGGCCAGCCTTCAGTCGGCAGCCCATTTAGACCCAACTCTAGCTTTCTCTGTCTTCCTGGGCTCCGCCTGTGGTGCCAGCTGGGGCCCCACTCCCTTACCAACCTGGCCCCACCTCCCACCCGGTCTGAACCCTGGTCCACAGTCAGGTGTCACAGTTCCCAGCGGATCTGGCCCTGCAGGGGAATTTGCAACATTTGCACGGAACGATTCCCAGAATTTGATTGCTATCCTTCCTTTTGCCCCGGAGGAGGAGGATCTTTTCCATTCCCAGCCCTCTTTGCTTCCTTTCCCCAACACCCCACCCTCATTTTAGACATTCAAAAGCTGTTTTTAAAAGAGACAAAGGTCCACTTCCTACGCTGCTCAGGTCAGCAAACAGAAGTGTGCATCTGAAGATGGACGGCTAGATGGGAAGAGGGCGGCCCCGCCCGGGCAGTGAGGATGCCAAATGAGGCATGTGGGAACCAGACCGGAAATCCTTTAGCTGTGGGAGCAGGTGTGGGAGCCGAGTCCCACACGGGTAGCCATGCACAGGAACCCCCTTGAGAGAAACCCCTCCCTGTCCACAGAGCCCTGTGAGCAGCTGGGCGGACTCCAACAGCTTGCGGGTGGAGAGGGGTCCCCACAGCTGATGGAGGAGAGGAGGAGGCTGGTGGCAGGAGCTCCGCCGGATGGACCCCTGGCCACCAGCCATCCTGGTTCTCTGTGACCCAAGCCGCCCACTCCCAAGGGACCAGCAGGCCTGTCACTTCTGTCAACTCCTTTGGCTTTCTGCCCCAGGGGGCCTGTGGAACCTGATGGGTCAGTTTCTAGATCTAGGCTGACTCTCTTTCCACTTCCTGGTTCTCACACCTTCAACCTGAGAGAGACTGTGTGGTGCCCCTCCCCCTCAGCCTACAAGAGGGATGTGGTTTTTTTGCTTTGGGGTTTTATTTTTGCCCAGAATGCCCAGTGAAAGGGCATTAGGTCTCCTACTCAGCAATTCTGACCCCTGGGAGGTTGTTTAAAGGATCAAAACAGCTGAAGTTAGACCCCTGAAGATTTAAATCACTGACTTGTCTCCATCCCAAAGAGACCATGCTTCGTCTCATGTAGGATAAATGGGAGCACAAGGCCTGGAGGTCCGCGTTCTCTCACCACCACCCAGTCTGGTCTTGGCGGGAAGAGCACTTTTGTTTCCTACGTCTCTTTTTATTCTCTCTTTATTCACTTCAAAGAAGCAGACAGGTGTCTTTCCCCCTGCCCAGCATCCCATTTTTTGGCAATCCCTCCGTCATGTGTAAGACAATCTTTGCTCAATGCCTACTAAACATTTGAGTGATCGCACGGAGGGGGAGGTAGCTAGCTCAGCAGGGCTGGGAGTAGGGTGAGGCAGGGAGGCCCCTGGGCACACGAGGAAAGAGGGCATCACTCTCCAGGTTCTCACGCGCTTCCTGACCCTGACCCTGACCCTGACCCTGACCCTGGCCCTCTGGCTGATTCTGGTGAGAGAAAGTTTCAAGGAGGGATGATTTACTCAGAGATGGCTGATAGAGAATAGGAACGGGCCCCACCATGGGTACCTGCCAGCCTCAGCAGGGACACGGGGCCTCGCGGGTCCAGAGGTGTGCCCTGTACAAGCTGGGCACTGGCCCATCAAAAGGTCCCTGCTCCTAGGAACTGCAAAGACAAACTCGTATGAAAGGGAACTTGAAGAAAGTCAGAGGCAGTTGTCCCTGAAGGGGTGCAGGGTTGAAAAGAATTGTAAGAATATTAAACAACACCTTGGGTACTTACTGTGTACCAAGCCCTGTGTTAAATACTTTATGGCCATTATTTTAGAAAATCCCCTCACCAACTCAATAAAGAACTTGGGCTGTGGAGCCTGGCAGCTTAGATTTAAATTTCAGCCTTGCCTCTCTCATGTTATGTGACTTTGGGAAACGACCTGATCTTTCTGGGCCTCAGCTTCCTCATCTGTAAAATGGGAAGAAGAGTAGGACCTACCTCGTGGTGTCCCGAGGATCATGTCAGGGAATACAAGCAGTGACACAAGCGGCCCGCACAAGGTGAGCACTTGACAAGTATTAGCCACAGTTAGTATTGTTGTTGCTTCTTGGAGCTTATCCCTAGGGCTGCCACAACAAAAGTCTCGTAAGCTGGCGGCGTAAACGATGGAAATTTCTCGCGTCAGAGTTCCAGATCAAGGTGAGGGCTGTGAGGGAGAATCTGCCCCATGCTTCTCTCCTACTTTCTGGTGACCTCAAGCATTCCTTGGCTAATAGATGGCCGTGTCTTCCCTGTGTCGCTTCATGTCGTCTGAGCTCCGTGTGTTTCTGTCTCTGTGTCCGAACTTCCCCTTGTCTTAGTCTGTTTGGGCTGCTGTAACAACAGCATGGGCCGGGTGGCTCTAACAACACAATTATTCCTCACAGTTCTGAAGGCTGGGAAGTCCAAGATCAAGGTAGTAGATTTGGTGTCTGGTGAGAGTCTGCTTCCTAGTTCACAGACGGCCATCCTCTCGCTGTGTCCTCACGTGGCAGAAGGGGCAAGGGAGCTCTCTAAGGTCTCTTCTAAGAGCACTAATTCCAGTCATGAGGGTTCCACCCTCATGACCTAGCCACCTCCAAATACCATCTCACTGGGGACTGGTTTTCAACATACTAATTTGGGGGGGGGGACATAGACATTTAGTCTATAGTGTGTTTTTTTATGAAGACTCCAGTCATATTGGATTAGGACCCACTCCAACGACCTTACTTTAACTTGATTACCTTTTTTGTAAAGGTCCTATTTCCGAATAGGAAATACACATTCTTAGGTACTGGGAGTTAGGATTCCAACATATCTTTTTGGAGGGGACACAATTCGACCCATAATGCCACGCCAGGTAACTCACTTAAGGTCACACAGCTTGCTGGTCATGAATCTGAGTCCGAGGACCCTGGGTTATTTGATGACAAATCCCATGTGAAGCCCCGACGCGACTAAACCTTTTCTGGGCAGGGAGAAAGAACCAAAGAGAGACATTCTGAGTCTGCTGTGTTGATAACTTTTCCCTTCCTTTCTCTCTCCCTCTGTAGCCTGCCTGCTCCAGGCCGAGCTGGTAAACTATGAGCGAGTCAAAGAGTATTGCCTCAAAGTCCTGAAGAAAGAAGGAGAGAACTTCAAGGCCCTTTACCGGTCTGGTGTGGCCTTCTACCACCTTGGAGACTATGACAAAGCCCTCTACTACCTGAAAGAAGCCAGGACCCGACAGCCGACAGGTAAGGAAGGCGACAATTGCTTTGTTTTCTTACCGTCAGCCCCGCTGGCAGCTCCTGAGGCCTTCTCCTGGCGGTGCTCAGCTCCCTTGCTAGCACAGCCCAGTGTGGGCCAGGACCTGGACTGAGGAGAGTAAACAGTCCGTGCGTTTGCCTGGGGCCTGGGTTCCAGGGAGCTTGGGCACCTCTTTCAAATAGAATATGGAATTCTTTGTTTTTTTTTGTTTTTTTTTGTTTTTCCAACCCAGGATCCGGCTCTTTTCACTTACTCAATAAATACATACTGAATTTTCAGTGCATGCCACAGTTCGTGCTGGGCGCCAGGGATGTGACTGAGAAGGTATAGTCCCACCTTGTGAGGATCTCACGCTCCACTTGGCGAGACCGAATACGAATGGATGCTCTTTGGCGCTAGGCTCGGCATCTTACGGGAAGTGTGCTCTGACTTCTCTGGTCAAGTGCCGTTTCTTAGAACCTGCATTACCTGGACCACCCACTTAAATTCATATCCACCAGCTCAGCCATGCATTCATTCCACAGATATTTATTGAGCGGGTCCAATGGGTCAGGAAGTATTGCGTAGATAGCGAACCAAAGGAAGCTGCTACCTTCAAGGAGTTTCTTACGTTATGACAGAGGAAGATGGACAGTAAACAAATGGACAGATAATGTAATGTTTAGTAGTGGTAAGTGCTAGGAAGACAATAAAGCAGCGTAAAAGAGTCAGGAGTAAAGGGGGTGCTGTTTTAGGCCGGGTCGTCAGGAAGAGCCTCTTTGAGGAGGTAACCGGTGGCATTACTATGTTTGCCTTGAGTTTGACTTGATGTTGCCATGGTTGTTCACGTGGCTGATTTTTTAAAAAATGTGATTCTCCTTCAAAAAGACTTTAAGAACCTCAGGACCAATTTGCCAACATCCAAATGTATACTTTTCTCCCCATGGTTCGAAAGAACACCCATAACTTTCCTTTTATGTGCTGTTGATTTGTTTTCTGCATATGAATTGTGTTCTATAGCGCAGACTAAGGGAGCCGTGAGGACGAAGGACTCGTTTAACAGAATTTTCTTGGACGCTTCTATATGCCAGCACCGTTCTAGATGCTACCGCTGGCATTTTTGAGTAGTAGATGACATCCATTTCTGCTTCCTGAAGTGTCGCATCCCAGGCAGCCCCGAAGCCCTTGTATCGCGGTGCGCGTAGAGCTAGGTGGCTGTTCCCTGCCATGCCCCAGTCACTAATTCAATGCCTGACATTGGGGGGGGGGGGGAATACCCCATTTGTGGCGAGGTGGTGCCTGACCTTACTGATCAAGACAAATATAAGACAATGAAGCAGAGTCATTTTAAACTCTTCGATTGGAAAACATTTACATTCCCTCAATATGTATCGCTCATTGGATGAAGCGCTTTTAGACTTACCTATTTTGGTCCTCGCAACAATTTTATGAAGAAGGCACCATGATCCCCAGGGGAGGCAGGCTGCCGAGTCAGGTGCACCACTTACCGCGCGTCTCCTTGGGCATCTTAATCTCTCCAGGGCTCAGCTCTCCCTTTTGTCACGGTGAGGATGATGCCAGGTACTCGAGATGATTGTAATGAGGGTTAAATGGATAATGAAGGTAGCAAGCGCGGCCCAAAGTAGGCATTTGAAAAATGGAGGCTGTTTCCTGCGGATGAGACATGAGGCTCAGAGAAGTTGGTAACTTGCCTGAGGTGAAACTCCAGAGTCTCCACCAGCTGTGCTGACTCAGCACCACTGGGATCTGCTGCTGCCTGGGAGTAAGTGGAGGGAGTCCCCCGCTCTCCTCTCCTTCCCGTCTGCCCCCTGGGTCCCAGTGACCCGTCCACATTCGGTAGGGGCGGTGGAGGGGAGGCCGGACTCCTGGTTGCCCCCTCAGGCTCCGTGATCTGCAGACACAGCTTTGACCTGAATCTGCGTAGAGACCCCACAGTTCCCCCACCACGCGTTCCCTAAGGTGTGCTTTTGTCCTCGCAGACACCAACGTGATCCGGTATATCCAGCTGACAGAGATGAAACTCAGCAGGTGTTCCCAGAGAGAGAAGGAAGCCATGTAACCAGGACACCTCCCTAGAGCTGCACCTGCGCCAGACCTGGGACTTCAGGCGAAGAGCCCGATGAAGAGCCCCTCCTGGGTTTTGTTCCCTTCTCCCCACTTCTTCCGGCTCCCCCTCCTTCCTCCTGCTACTCCTCCACAATCTGTCTGCTCCCGGTGTGAAGAGAAGGAGACACACAGTTTGGGAATCTGGTCGGTTGCCCGCAATGGAGAGTCCCCTTCTCTAGTAGGTCAGCTACTGAGAGGGACCTCACTTCTTCGGGGACAGCTGGAGAGGACTCTTACGGGCTGGGAATGCTGTTGCAGCCTTGACTTTGGCCAGTGCTTCTGACGGAGGCAGAGCCTGGTAGGTGTACCGTCCCAGAGGCAGCAGGCACGGAGACCACGGGCTGGACCCCTCCACGCTTTCCCGACACGCCAGAGCATCTCCAGGCAACTGTGTCGAATGCGGGGATGAGACAAACACCAGAAGCATCGGTTAAGCCAACAGACCCTGAATTTGTACACTGGATTCCCCACCCCGACCCCCCGTAACCTCAGCCCCTGCCTCCCTCCCTCACTTGTTGTCTCGGCTTTCTTCTCTCCCCCGCCTTGGGGATCTGAGACTCTGCCAGGTTTCACATGCCACTGAAGCCCACTCTCAGTGCCCTCTGGTGACCACACATACCATTCTGCCATACTCCCACCCAGCAGGCAGCTGTGACAGCAGAGGGGCAGGGTGAAGTGGGCCCGGGGCCGACCGCATAGGTGACGGAGGGGAGGGGAGCTGACGTCTAGGGGAAGGAGCATTGTATGGACTGGGGATCGAACTGTGGACCGAGTGTAAATAAAGATACATTAACGGGCAGCAGTTCCTGTCATTTCTGTTGGGAGCGGCCCACTCTCTCACTGTCCCTCCCTCCCCCAACTCTCAGAGCTACTTCCAGCCGGGCAGGACTGGCTTCCCCCACAGCAATGGGCCATTTGTCCGGTGGTGAACAATGTGGGCCGCCGCCTTTGTGCAGTAGAGTGGGCTGGTGTCGTGGAGACTGCCCAGGGACTTGGCTTTGTGGGAACTTGCACGGCCTCCTTGTGATGAAATTATCTGGACTCAATATCTAGCACATAGAATGTGTTCAACAAATATTTGTTGAATGAATAAATTATGACTGCAGACTGGCTCCCTCCTGCCTTAAACGAATTTTATCCCAGCCTAGTCTCCCGATATCGACGCTCTTTACGCTATGCCATGTTGCTCCAGTCAAATAAGAAGCATTTACTGAGGGCTTACTGTTTGCCCATCGTCGTGCAATACACTGTGGGACATAGGATGTAGTCCCAGTCTTTAAGGAGGTGGAAGAGTTGAGAAATACTCCTATGAGATGATCACCACTGACACCTTTAATTTATATGATGCTTTAAATTTTTCAAAGCACTTTCGTGTATTTTTTTGTGTGACTAGTGAGACAATATTGTACAAATTAAAATATATACAGATGCAATAATGTTAATAGTTAGCATTTATTAAATGCACTGTCCTCAGATCTTTACATGTATAATCTCATTTCTTTCATGCAGTTACCCCACGAGACACTATTTCCATTAGGTGGAGAAGGAAACTGAAAACCAGACACAGTAACTATCCCAAGGTTACATGGCCTCAAGTGGCATAGCTAGGATTTGAACCAGGTCTGTCTGACTCCAGAGCTCTAGCTACTAACTACTCTGTAGTCGGTAATAGGTGCCCTACAAAGTGTTATATTGAGCAGTTACAACCAGTCGAGAGCAGGACAGTGTGTATTAGGTTGAAAAGCCTTGACTGTGCCAATGGTATAGTAGATACCACACGTGGGCTGCCTCTTGTATTTAGCTCAAGGTTAAAAAAAGGTTCCTAACACTAGGCTCCCCAGTGGTCCGGGCGGGGACGGGCCAGGAAAAGACATCTGAGACCTAGCAGTTATTTCTGCGTATCGTTCATTCTATTTTCTGATGTCAGCACATATCCCAACCCACCTAGCATTCCCCCAGCCATCGGGGAAGATTCACAATTATAGGTAGAGATTGAAAGGAAACACAAAGGTAATTATGGGTTATTTGTGTAATCAGAGGCTCTACCACTAAAGGATCTAATCACCGCTGAGGGGCCCCGGAGCCAGAAGCCCAGGTTATATTCACACAGCTCCTGAAAGGCTTCCGGCCAGGGTTCGAGAAGGTGCTAGGAATCTCTAGGGGGGTTCGCAGTTGCTTGCCGGTAGCTCACCTCTGGGGAAGAGGAGAAGCTGCCACATTCTCCCCCACGCCTACCATATCCTTGCCTCTGCCCTCTTCTTCCAGGGTGGTTTCACATGTTCCCAGATCAGAGCCATCCCACAGCATACGCAACATAGGCACGTGTGTAAAACTCCCCTGTTCCCAAGCTCCCAGCCCGGAAGGCCTGTGAGTTGGCCAACTGCTTGTCAGGGTCTGAAGGTTGAGGATGAGGTCAGAGGTGGACTGCAGAACCAGTTCCAACCAGCACGGTCATCCTTTGCTCCCTCGTGCCATCAGGAAGGATTTGGACTTAACTGCTCCAACAGGGAGCAGGAGAGAGGGTCTTGCCTCACTCATCCAGTAAGTTGGGGCAGGGCTGGACAGGTGGGGATAAGACTGTTGCCATCCTTCTAAAGAGAAATGTGGAAAACCAGATTGTCTGGTGATTCACACATACGTGCTTACTGGAGTCCATTCACTGTGACCCAAAGATAAGTGATCCCAAAGTAAAAAGCTGCCTTGGCGGTGTTGTTTGATGTTTGGGGCGGAGGGATTGAGTTTGCTGTGCGTTTGTCCAACAGAGACTTAAGAGGGCGAGTAAGCAAAATCAGGTCTATTCACCTTAGCAGACCTTCAGCTTCCTTCTCCCATCCCTCCCCCAAGCAGGGACTGTGATCACATGCTTTGTTTGCAGATGTCCCTGAACTAGACCTGGAGCACTAAACCTGGATGTGACCTGCTTCGTCATCCTGCTTGGACTTTTGTGATAGACTCTTTGGGGGGGGGGGGGGGGGGGGGAATTGTACTTTTCTTGTTATTGCTAGGAAAGCCTCACGTGTGTATTGTGGAAAATTTAGGGAGGGCGGGGGAGGCAAACTCCAACCCGTCATCCTACCACCCAAGACAAACATAGCTATCCTTTTGGACTCATCGTTAAGTTCTTTTTGGTATAAATGTAGACGTGCCCGTGCAGGGTTGTTTCTTTTTTTAAAGACAAAAACTGGAGTACAGTGTATATACTCTTCAGTAACTTACTTTTCAAAATGTGTATTTCTATTTCAGAATATGTAATACATGCACAGATACAAAATTCAAAAAGGGCAGAAAGCTCTACAAGCAAGAAGTAAATCTCCTTTCCACCCTGTCTGCCAGCATCTAGTTCCCTCCAATTACTTGTGCTGTATATCCTTCCAAAAACACTTATGCATTTTCAAATATATGCGTATATATTCTTTTGTCACACACAAATGGTCGCACATCAGACACACTGTTTTGTACTTTGTACTCCTTCACTTCCTATACCATGGACGAAACATTTTTTGTATCTCTCTCCAACTTTTTCAGCAGCACCTCCATTACGTGGATGGGCTCTCATCTGGTAACCAATCTCCTAATAGCGATTATTTTCATTTGTTCTCAATCTTGACTAAAAATAATGTTGCAGCAGACATTCTTGTAGCTAAATTTTGCATACACCGATGGCCATTTCCTTGGGATGAAATCCAAGAAGGAAATTGCTTGGCTACCTTTAAGAATTTTGTTATATGTTGCCAACTGCCCTCCAGAAAGTTTGTACTACACCTTGCACTCTCCTGTTTGCAGACCTGAGAGTGCACTAATAGTGGGTATTGTCGCTTACCAAACCTTTCCCAGTTCGGTAGGAAAATAATGGTATGTCAGTGTTATTTGAACTCACGCTTCTTCAATTATTAGTGAATAGCATCTTCAAATGCCTACTGACCATTTGTACTTGTTTCTTTGTGATTTTTCTATTTATTTGATATTGCTATGTTTATCTTTATTACCAGTTTGTAATTTTATTAAGAACGTTATTTTTGTCAAGAAACATCCCAAATAGGCTTTCCAAGTGCTTTGCTTTCAAATTTTGTTTATGGTGCTTTTTGACACACATAAATTCTTAATTCTGCAACTAATTTGTTTCTCTGTTGCCACCTCCTTCTGCCTGCGGTCCACCCTGTCATTTCTGTGAGTTCCTCTTCCAGAACACGGTCTGATTATGTCATTCCACAGCTTAAAAATCTTGAGCATAGCACACAAGGTTCCCTAGGTAATTTCTCCCACTGACTCTTCCAGGCTCCCTTCCTGGTCCTCTTCCAACGGTATCCTATGTTCCACAGTCACACAGCCCCTTGTGATTCTCCAAAATCACTGCTTTGGGTCTCTGGGCCTTTCCAAGCTGTTCCTTCTGCCTAGTTGGCCATACCTCAGCCCTCCAATCCCCTCTTTGTCTTGCTAACTCCTATAGGACTCCACCAAGGCATCACTGCTCAAAAGCTTTCCCTGACCGCGTGGTCTGTACTTCTTTTTTTTTTTTAATTTTTTTTTTCAATGTTTATTTATTTTTGACAGAGAGAGACAGAGCATGAACGGGGGAGGGGCAGAGAGAGAGGGAGACACAGAATCGGAAACAGGCTCCAGGCTCTGAGCCATCAGCCCAGAGCCCGACGCGGGGCTCGAACTCACGGACCGCGAGATCGTGACCTGGCTGAAGTCGGACGCTTATCCGACTGCGCCACCCAGGCGCCCCTCCGTGGTCTGTACTTCTAAAGCAACATAAGCCTACCTGTGGGTAGCATTTGCCACAAAGAATTGGACCTTCCTACTGATGTTTGTCTCGCTCACTCCCTGCACGTTCCTCAAGACAGGTGCTATGGTTTATTTACCTTTGCAGCTAGAATGCTGAGCACAATGCCTGGCACACAGTAAGTGCTCGATAAATACTAAGCCCTGAGCCTGGAATGAACGGTTAATGGATTCAGTGGCAAATGTTACTTGGGGTAAATGCAGGCCTGGACTGGATCTGTGCTTCTGAAAACTGAGGAACTGTAGGAGGCTCAGGTTGGAAGAGAAGCCACGTGCCCCAGTGCTGTGCTTCCCAAAACATCAGAATCACTTGAAGTAGCTTTTTAAAAATACATAATCTCAGCCTCTGCCTTAGACCCATTGAATCAGACGCCTGGGGATAATACTCAGGATACTATAGTTTTTAAAAAATATCCTGGGGTGCTTCCAATGACCCGCCTGGTGAAGGAGCGCTGTGAGCTAGACCAGCAGACAAATCACAGCATCCAGACACACGGAGCTTTGTTTGAATGCCACTTGTGACACCCACTCGCTGTGTGACCTTGGGGCAGTTGCTTGACTTTTCTGATCCTCATTTTCCTCCCCTATATATGGGGATAATTTTATATCCCTTAAAAGGTTATCAGTAGGATTAAGAAGCAGGCGTCTCCTAGCCCAGTGACCAGTACAGGCTAAGCGTGGAATAAACATTCATTTTCTTCCCTCCACCTTGTGAGCCCCGGTTTCCTCAGTTATGGTATGGCTAATACCGGTATGTTCATCCTCCATTTTCCCACACTGCACTCTAGAAGGAAGGAACTCCCAATAGGCTCTCAGATTACTCTCTAATCAAATAGGACACGTACTTGGTGGGGGTGGGGGTGGGGTAGAGGGGAGTGCAGAGGAAGCCACTTACTTTCTCACATGCCCTCTCCCAAAATATCAGAGACTGCACAGCAATCAGTTTGAATAATCCTGCTGGTTTTCAGAACCAAGTATCTTCCAGTCCCATCCAAAGATCAATCCAGTTTTCTCCCTGTGGTTCCACCCAGAGGCCAGTGGCTTCTGGGCTGTAAGAGGATGGCGACCATCAGGAAAGAGAGTAGGCCTTGCCTGTTTCCTTCCAGTGCCCTGGGATCCTACTCCCATGCCTCAGGGCAGGAGAGAGAAAAAATGGCTGTGAGCCGGAAGTAGCTGATCTGCAGCTGCTCTGTGAAGGTGCCCCCTGCATCCTTACCTACATGCCCTCTCCCCCCAGCCCCGAGCGGGCTGCACAGACAGGGAAAGTGCATTCAGCCCATCAGGCATGACAGAGTTCAAATTACCAAGTCAGCATGAACAGTCCCACTCTAAATGGACTGAAATTGGATTCTATTAAAAACCACACTCAGTGAGGCCCTTGGCTATTAATATTTGCTAAGACATGGAGGAGGGGGAGGAGGCAGAGGCCCCTGCAAAAGGTCGGGGATCTCAGCTGTTCAACTGAATTGCTTGTCTGGAAGCAAGCCTGCAACTGAAAGCCAGTTAGCCTTTTTTTCCCTAACATCTCACAGAATATTAGGGCTGGGAGTTGTCTTAAATCTCACGAGTTTAGCCTTTCATCTGACAGCCGACGGATCAAGTCCAGGGAAGGTAAGTGACTATTCAAGGTCACACAGCTAGTCAGTAACAAAGCCAGAACTGGAACTAAGTCAGTTTTCTGACAACAAATTTAAGATTCTGTCCACTGAACCAAAATGCACTTACATAGACAGCCCCTGTCTTAAAAAAAAAAAAAAAAAAAAAAAAAAAAGTAATGGTGTAAAATTATTCTCCTCGAGGGGAGCCTGGGCAGCTCAGTGGGTTAAGCATCTGACTCTTGATTTCAGCTCAGGTCATGAGATCGAGCCCCACACTGGGCTCTGCAGTGGCAGCATGGAGCCTGCTTGGGTTTCTCTCTCTCCCTCTCTTTCTGCCCCTCCCCCCTCAAAATAAATAAACTCAAAAACCAAATTCTCTTCTAGAGAAAGAAGGAACATAGTACACATTCATTCATCCAGCCCGTCACCCAATAGTTAGCATTCCAGTCACTTCATTCTGGTGGTTCAATGATTAACAAGGTATGTTCTCTGCTTGAGAAGCTTATAGTCTGTAGAGAAGAAAGAAAAATAAGCAGGCAACTTCAAATCTGTGTAATAAATGTTACAAAACACCAAGGGCATACATGGAAGGGGCATTTTTACCAATCCTGGAGGATCAGTGAAGATTTTTCCTTAGTGGGTACCAACTGGTGGAGGAGAACTGGTGAGAGATGAGTGAACTTCAGGGCCAATGGCAAGGCTCTCTTGCTCCTTTTCTTGGATATAATATGAAGGAATTTGAGACCGTCCTCATGTGCTATCTTTCTTATGCTTTTCCTGGTTTTTCAAGCCTGGGCTCAGGCAATGTCACTTTTACTACCTGAGTAGGCCCATGGGCTGAGAAGTCACAGAAGGCCTTGAAGGTTACAGCTGATTAAATCCCCTCCATGTAGAACAGGGACAAATGGCTACATGTGTTGTTTCTGAGTGCAAACAGAAGCTCTTCCAGACTTGTGATTTCCATAATAGGCAAAAATTCTGTACCCAGTTTCACAAATGTAGCTCCAGAGTCATGTTTCTTGTTCCTTTGTTTTCTCTAATCTCAGCGTTTTTATTCTAGAACAGCACTATTTGAAATAAAATGTGTGCCACTATTTAAAATAAAATTTTAAATTTTCTAGAAGCCACACTTAAAAAAGTAAATGTAAACAGAAAAAAATACTTTTAATAATATATCCTAAATAAAAATAAAGTTAAGAAAATAACCAGAAAGAATAAAATACTCGGGAGTAAAGTTAACGAAAGAAGTGCAAAGCTTAAATTCTAAAGACCACGAAACGTTATTGAAAGAAATTAAAGAAGACTTAAATAGATGGAAAGATAGCCCATGTTCATGAATTGGAAGATTTAATATTGTTAAGATGTTAATATGTTACTACTTCCCAAATTAATCTATAGATTCAACACAATCTTTACCAATACCCCAACTGACCTCTTTGCAGAAATCTACAAACTGATCTTAAACTTCATTTGGAAATTCAAGGGACCCAGAATAGCCAAAACAACCTTAAAAAAGAAGAGCAAAGTTGGGGGACCCACAGTTCCAGAGTTTAAAACTTACAACAGGGGCGCCTGGGTGGCTCGGTCGGTTAAGTGTCCGACTTCGGCTCAGGTCATGATCTCACGGTCTGTGAGTTCGAGCCCCGTGTCGGGCTCTGTGCTGAGCCTGTTTCAGATTCTGTGTCTCCCTCTCTCTCTGCCCCTCTCCTGTTCATGCTCTGTCTCTCTCTGTCTCAAAAATAAATAAATGTTAAAAAACATTTTTTTAAACTTACAACAAAACTGCAATAGTCAAGACTGGGCTAGCATAAAGGTAGACAAGAGATCAATGGAATAGAAATGATAGTCCAGAAATAGGCCCTCACATTTGTGGCAGATTGATTTCCAAGAAGGAAACTGAGATATTTCAGTGGAGGAAAAAAGAGTCTTTTCAACAAATGATGCTGAGACAAGTGGACAGTCACATGCCAAAGAATGAAGCTGGACCACTACCTTACATTATACGCACAAAAAAATTTGCTCAAATGGATTAAAAACCTAAATTCAAGTGCTACAACTTTAAAACTCTTAGAAGAGAATGCAGGTGTAAATCTTTCTGATCTGTGATTAGGTGATGTTTTCCTGGACATGAAAAGCACAAACAATAAAAGAAAAAAATAGATAAAATGAACTTTTTATCTACCGACATTAAAAACTTTTTGTGCTTCAAAGGACACCATCAAGCAAAATGATAACTCACAAAATGGGAGAGACTCTTCCATCTTTTGCAATCATATATCTGGTATCTGTAATTAAGAATATATATTCACATCACTGTGAATATACTAAAAGTCACTGACATATACATTTTTTAAAATTTTAAAATGTTTTTATTTATTTTTGAGAGAGAGACAGAGACAGGGCATGAGTAGGAGAGGGGAAGAGATAGAGGGAAACACAGAATCTGAAGCAGGCTCCAGGCTCTGGGCTGTCAGCACAGAGCCCGATGTGGGGCTGGAACTCACGAACTGTGAGATCATGACCTGAGCCAAAGTCAGACGCTTAACCGACTGAGCCACCCAGGCACCGTGGAAAATTATTATTCTTCATCTTGTCTCTAGGATTTAGCAGAGGGCCTGGCACACAGCACATACTCAGGAAACCATAGCTGTCTACACTGGAAGCTATGATATCCCCAACAGGTGGTTCTCTGCCTGAGTACTCGAAAAGAAGTCCTATATCAAAGGTACCCCATTCCATTTTAGGTAGTAATACTTGTTAGAATCTGCCTTCTTAAATTGAACTAGGACCTATCCTCCAGTAGCTTCCATCCATGACCTGCCTTTGGCCCTCTTCAGGGCCAACCATTCTCTTCAACATGACAGTCACCTGTCTGGACTCTCTAAAGTCTTCTATTTTCTGGTCTATATGTTCCAATTCCTTCAACTAGTCTTCCCTCACAGGTTTTCTAGTTCTGGCCCTTGCTTTTCAGTCTATTCATGTTCCTCTTAAAATGTGACACACAGAACCATAATGGCCAGCACAGAAAACAGGAGACCCTCACTGTCTCTCTACATCCAGACTGCAAAGGTGCCCAGCTTTTTTTATCAGATCATTTCACAGCTGGCTTGAAGTATATGTGTGGCCCCATCTTCTACTTATACCACTGATGTTAAAATTTTTATTTTGGGGGTGCCCAGGTGGCTCAGTCGGTTAAACGTCCAGCTTTGGCTCAGGTCGTGATTTCATGGTTCCTGAGTTCGAGCCCCACGTCAGGCTCTGTGCTGGCAGTGTGGAGCCTGCTTGGGATTCTCTCTCTCTCCCTCTCTCTCCTTCATGCTCCCCCTGTCTCAAAATAAATAAATAAAAACTTAAAAAAACAAAGCATTTATTATTTGGTTATAATTCTGTACTATAAAATGTGCAGATCTCGTGTCAATAGATAAGTCCTAAAAATGAATACACTCCTGTAATCAACACAACAGTCATAATATAAAACATTGCCTTCACCCTGGAAAGTTCTCTCATGTCTCTTTCCCATCAGTTTCCATCCTAAAACCCTAGAGGTGACCACTATTCTGATTCCTAGCCCCACAGATAAGTTTTGCAAAAACAAAACTTGTTTTTGAAATTCATATAAATGGAATAGTACAGTATTGTAAGATTGTATTTTTACCTTAATGCACAGCTTTATTCCTATTAAATTTAATCACATTGACTTCGATCTTTACAGCTTATGGTGAGCATTTTCATCTTGATTCCATCACACCCATATCTGCTAATTTCCCCAACTTCGTGCCATCTACAGATTTGACTATGATTCCTTCTGTCCTTAATCCAAAATAAAACTAGAACACAGACGGAGAGTGCAGCAGTACTAAACTAGAAACCCTTCAATTTTCAAGCTTAGGAGATGGAAAGCATTATAGAAGCACTGGCCAACGGGAGGCACTGGGAGATGATCCATGTTGGTGGAAAGGACTGTGTTCTGCTTGGAATACACTGACGGAGGTGGCAATGGGACATTCTAGTGGGATGTGTCCTGGGAGGGGGCAGGGCTGCAGGGGAAGGTCTGAGGTCACATGCATAGCCGAGAACGCTGAAATGGAAGGGGGAAAAGAGCTCCCAGTGGGGGAGACCCCAGGACCAGTCAGTCACCTGGAGCGAGAGGGCCATGAAGTTTTCCATGGGCGTCTCAGGAGTCCTGAGCTCAAGTTATTGGTAGTTCTGGTTTTCAGTTTTGTTATGTTTGTTTTGTTAAATCCTAAGTGGAGTCTGGCGGCTTACAAGGAGAATTATTTTCCTGGATTTGGAATCTGCTGAAATTGTTAAATCACAGAGGGCTCTTGGTCTCTTCTCCCACTCCCTCAACTGGAAAACAGTGAGTGAGGCTTGGGGGACAGGCTGTGCAGGCTGAGGGTGGGCCTGGGGGGAAGGACAGAGGAATGTGTTGGTTCTTTTCATCTTTCAGTCAGGCGACAACTCTCCCACAGTGAAGCTCCCCTTACCAAAATGTTGCTTGCCTTTTTACTTTTTCATTCTTTGGGTTCAGCATTATAAGCCTCCTGTTTCTTTGACACACAACATGTGGGCTTAGAAATGCAGGTAAGCACAGACCTGTGACTGAGGAAACCTGCACCCCACTCACTCTGCCATCCCTGGCCATGGGACCCTGAGTCTGAGGGGAGCCTCCCCACCTCATGCTCATCTATAAATGGGCAGAGGTGGGTCAGAAATCTCTCTGGGTCTCAGAATCACCCCGTCAGCGTAAAAAAAATAGATGGTGGGGTTCAGGAAATTGCACTTTTTTAAAACTGTAATTCTGATATTGGTTCATTGGGTTAGTATTCTAGAAGTCTGTGGTAGGATATCTTAGCTAATCCCAAATAGAATTGGTCCTTTCTGATCCATGCATTTATTTCATGTATTTGCTTGAATCAATAAGAATGTTAATCAAAGATTGGAAAGGCTTTTTTTTTTTTTTTTTTTTTAATAGAGAAGCTTGAGAGAACATAGAGGGGTAGAAATAAAGACATGGGTGACTGACCATCAGGCATGGTAGAGTGATACTTGATGGAAATTTCTATGGCAAGCAAATGAAGAGATTAAGAAGGCATTGCCAATGCCCCCATTGGGCACATAATTCAGTGTAAGCAAGGTGCTGACACATCGTTACCAATGGACCGGACTGTGTAAACTTCGAGGTAACTCAGGGCTCTTGGGCACCATCAGAGCTAACCCTGAGCTTGTAGAAGGGCAAAATTCCTTAGCTTCCTCCATTTCCCTTCCACTCCTTGTGACCACAGCTTCCTTTTGAGCCACTAAGCCCCGCTGTCCTGGCCTGGGTCTCATCTTGCTCCTGCTTGGGTTTGCACGAGCTTCTAGTTAAAAGAACCTGAGGTCTTAGTTGAATCATGTCCTGAGATCCAGAAAAAGGAAGAAAGGAGCTGAGAACTGTTCATTGAGCTCTTTTTGTCAATCATGTTGATCATTTTGCAGGTGAGAAACTGAGGCACAGAGCAGGGGTGTGTCCTAGCAAGAACACTGCCTACTTGGCCTTTGTTCCTTCAGGGATTCGCTGCACGGAGACCTCAAGATTTCCCTTCAGGGTTGCTGGAGGTTGACTGAATTGATTTCCTGTGTTCCCTGGCAGGTGGCAATAGGTGAATTTTAAATAAGACTATTAATAGAAGTTATCCATGAGGGAATGTCTAATGAATCCACTAATAGAGAAATTGTGTCTAGTGATTTTTTAAAAAGCTCATACTGAATACTGCTGATGTTAACTTGTGTATAGATGCCAAGGCAGGAATGTTTGATATGTCAAGGCATATTGGTGGTATGGTGACCTCTTGCTGTTGGTCTATATAGAAAGACTTCATTTAAAGATGAACCCACTAGAGCATAAAGTTAATTTAAGTTTAAAAGGTAATCTGTTTCAGGGTGCCTGGGTGGGTCAGTCAGTTAAGCGTCTGGCTTTGGTTTAGGTCATGATCTCACAGCTCGTGAGTTCGAGCCCCGCAACAGGCTCTGACAGAGTCTGGAGCTTGCTTTGGATTCTATGTCTTCCTCTCTCTCTGACCCTCCCCTGCTCGTTCTCTGTCTCTCTCTCTCTCTCCAAACTAAATAAATATTTTAAAAAACTGTAAAATGTAATCTGGGTCTTAGCATCACATCCTGTCACAAAGAGTTTAAAAGTCCCAGCAGCTCACATATCCCCCCGAGAACAGCTTGGGACAGAAATGGGTGATTGCGAACACTAGTGCTTCTCATGCTGTAATGTGCCCACAGATCACCTGGGGATCTTGCTAAAAGGCAGATTCTGACTCAGTAGGTCTGGAGCAGGGCCCCAGATTCTGCCGTTCTAACAAGATTGCAGGTGATGCTATGAAGCCAGTGTGTGGACCACACTCTGAGTAGGGAGAGAACAGAGGAGCCTCACTCCTGAGCAGAGGCAGCCAGTTTCCTACCCTGTATCCAGATACTTCCTCTGACCATATCTTTATCTAGCCACATATTATTTATTAAAAAAAAACTACTGTATTCTTGAGGGTCACTGAGACTTTTGAGTATTCCCTCCACTCTGAGCATCTTGGGAATCAGGTGAAGAGCCCCACACCCCACCTCTACTTCCAACCCCTTCTGCTAACCCCTAGGTTCTTCTTTGCACAGGCACCCCAATCCACCCCTTATAATTTATACTTCTAAACCTATTCACTCCCCATTTTCCTCCCTCCAGAATAAGCCAACCCAATAACAGGTTGACTTCTATACACCAGAACTGTGTTTTGCCATCCTTACTGGGTTTGTAACCCAGTTATGAGGTAGTTATGATTATAACAACATCCATTTTATTAATGAGGAATTTGAGACCCAGAAAAGTCTCAGGTTAAATAAATTGCCAAGGTCATGCAATTCATAAGCGCCAAGATGTGAACCTGGACCATCTGACTCCAAAGCCCAAGTTCTTGGCCACCGTGATGTGGGAAGTTATCCTGGGAGGGTGAACAGTCCATTCTCCCTGGAATCTCAAGGGCTCTCACATCTTCTTCTCTGCCTGATTGTATGTGGTCCTAACCCACTTTGGTACTTTCATCCTGCCTTAGCCTGGAATGAAATGGCGTTAGGTGCTGAATATCCGGGATAAAGGTCTGGCTTAACCTTCAAGCATCTTCAGCACATAAGAAGTTGGCTAGAGTGATCTCTGAGACCTGTAGCCTCCCCTCACTGAGCCTCCCCACTATCCTCCAAGGGACCATCTTGTGGCCCCTCCTCCACTCTTTTCGGGAGCTTCTGTCTTCCTTTGTTCTCTACCCTCCTTTCCTTCCACTTCAAAAGTGACTTTTAGAGAAAGATGTGAAAACACTTATTAGTGACTCCACATGTATGAGTTGTTTGAGGCATTCTGCATTTTAAGCCTTATCATTTAATGAAGGGAGAAAACTCTTAGGGAGCTTAGGTCTAAAGGATAAATGATTATCCATTATGCCCTGGCTGGAAAGGAAAATGGAAGAAGGAAAGGCATTCTAGACAGGATGATCTATTCTTGCATATCGTCATTACTCAAAAAATGTCTGTTGATGAGACACTGAGGAGGAAAATGACACATTTTTATCCACTGGGATCGGGGAGAGATCTTCTTGCAAAAACCCTAGCGTCTGCTCCTGGGCCTTTTGTCCAAGTCTAAGAGGAAGAGTTGGACAAAAACAAAACAAAACAAAACAAAACAAAAAACGCTTAAAAATAGTGTCTTCCCTCTTCACCTGGCAATATAGGTTAATTTTTCCTTTGAGTATTTCAAAAATAAAATAATAATTCTACCAGGTACCACTTAAGGAAGAAGAAATCTATGAGTTCCAACTGAAAAGCACTTATTTTGACAGAACAAGGTGGTGTTGCTTCCCTCACCCTCCCAGTGGCTCATTCAGTCATTTAAGGCTCTATATAGTTTCTTCTAGGATAGCTGCATAGTCATTTGGAGTCTGGTCTCTGACCTCTGAGGCCCTGTCAGGAATGGGAACCAGAACCTAGAGCTCTTCTGGGGAGGCCACACATCAACCCAGTGTGTCACTTGAGAGTACCACCCACTTTCTTTGTGTGGCTCATTTTTCTTTCTTTCCTTTTTAAAAAAAAATTTTTTTTTACATTTATTTATTTTTGAGAAACAGAGTGAGACAAAGCATGAGAGGGGGAGGGGCAGAGAGAGAAGGAGACAGAGAATCTGAAGCAGACTCCAGGCTCTGAGCAAGAGGTCAGCACAGAGCCTGATGCAGGGCTCGAACCCACGAACTGTGAGATTATGACCTGAGCCAAAGTCGGACACTCAACCGACTGAGCCACCCAGGCACCCCCTCATTTTTCTTGGCTTCACTGTCCAACCCCTTGACTTATCTGAGTTATGGGGACCTATGGCTGCTCCTCTAAGAGAGAAGCAAGCAAGAAGACAGTAGCAAAGTCAGCCCTGGGGTGCCTTTCAGGCAGCTAGAGGGATCCAGGATTAGTTAATGCCTTTTCACCCCTGAGTAGAAGTGTGTTAAGCTAGAATAGAATAGAAGATAGAAATGTAAGGAATGGGAATTTGGGGCTGCCCTAGGATCATATGTATGGGCCAAGGAATAAGGGCTCAGACAAATAGCCAGCTCCCTTCTTATCATCCTCTGAAACATCTCCACCATCTCTTGGGTTGGGAACCAGGGCCACTTGACCAGTAAAAGTCTATGTATGAGAACAAAGGGCAAGATGAATGTGTTAGCATGGACATTTGGAAGGAAAGGTCTGAACAAGTATAAGACAAGAGCATCGTAAGTATTTGAACCAAGTCTTTTAACCACTAGAGCATCTTGCTAGAAAAACAAAAGACAGGTTCTCATTCACAGGATGTTTGGACAGTGACCTGGAAAAGAACTAGCTTATTCTAGACACAGCCAGGTTGAATATCTTAAAGCAATCTCCAGCTATTTAGTGAAATGATCATCGAGATATTAGTCTCCATGCTTACCTCTCCTATTAGACACAAGTTCCTTAAGAGTAAAGACCATGAGTCTGGCTTACTTTTGCATTCTTGATGGTAGGCATGTAATAGTGTTGGTAACCCACTGGCCTCTCAGCGATTAATAGCCAGGGGGAAATAGTCTACGGTAAAGATCAAGGACAAGAAAAAGAAGTTAAATAGAACTACTTCTGTGATACCTACTTCTGTACAAAGTTTAAGGCAAGGGAAGACCTTAAGGGAAGACCTATGCCTTACATTTGCCCTGATGAAAATCTGGCTTTTCCTCAGCCTCTGCTGCTCTTGCTTTGCATTTTACCCATCTCATTGTTGCCTAGCATTGCAGCTTTTGCACCCAAAGCAAAAAATTCCCAAGTGAGCTATAATTCTCAACACAGTTTGGTCACTGAGTCTCAGTTGGGACAAACCAACTGTACGGTGTATGACTCCCTGATAACTCCATAGAGCAAATCAGTGTCACTTGTTCAGGGGTCATTTAGGAAACATAGTCTTAAGGGCGATGCCGACCAGTTCAGGAAGATCATTGGGAGAATTTGGGCTTTCACATCACTGGCTCGAAGGAGTAGCTCCCAGGCTGGCAGACCCTATGTTGCCACAAAACAGAGATTCCCCCCTGTCCAAAGCAAGGAGAGCTTAAATTCTTTCTCTACAGCCCCTCCTGAGATGCTGATGACCCCCAACAGAGCTAGTGAGGGCATGGTGACACCCCAGAAATGGATGGGTCTGCTTCTTGGCAAGAAAAATTTACCCTTTTGTCACCTATATGTCATCCATATAGCCCTGGAGCTTACAGAGAAGTTTCATTTGCTTTCTGAAAGACAACTCACAGGAAACATGAGAATAAAAACAACTGGGAACAAGGAAACTAAACTCTGCAGGTGTCACCTTCTCTTACCCCTCATTTCTGCTGACTCACTCCTTCGCCCTTCAGAGCCGAGCATCTTTAGCTCAGGCTCTTGAATGAGGCCCATTGACAGAAGGGTGATGAGCTTTCCAGGCCTGGGCCAGGTCCTCTAGCTCAAAGGCATCCTCTCTGTCATCAGGCCATTTTTCAAAAATGTAATTCACCTATCTCTCTTGATTTATAGTTAAATTGAAAAGGTTAAATTTAAGGTTAAATTTAAAAGGATGAGGACACTGAAGAAGCTAAATCCACAGAAGTAAATATCTCAGGCAAACAAAATGCACAAACTTCATGGGCCCTTAGAGCTTGAAAGGAGCTCATCTAATGGAACCCCCTTATAAAGAGACTGAGGCCCATAGTGACAGGGTTGGGACTCAAATCCATTTCCTTTGGAGTTCAAGTTCAGTACTTCTGAATGGCACTAATTCTTCCATGCCTTGCTCAAGTGGCAATTTGTTTCCAGGGTTGGAAACTGAATTCTGGGATCCCTACAAGTGTACCTCAAAACTAACAAGAGAAGGAAGAAGACTTTTGGGACTTCACTGTCACGTCACTAAAGAAAGAAAGTTGCCACCACAATATAAATTCTTCATGCCTCCTCTTTGAGGACTTGGGTTTAGAGCTTTCTGACCTCAGGAGCCATGGTTGTGACCGTAGAGGTCTTAATAGGTCCTCTAAGCCTTGGGTCTCCATGGAAATGGGTGACCCATGAACATGTCTGCAGAGACATGCCCTGCAAGGATTGGCTGTCAGGAAGAAGGACCATGTGCTAAGTTATATTTGGGGGCTCAGACCTGGAATTTACGTCACTGCAGAACAAAGCAGTAGTTAAGCTGGGTAAATCCCATCAGTGTTACTTTCAAAATATATCTGGAATTTGACCACTTCTTTCCACTCCTACTGTGACCACTCTAGTCTAAGATATCAGCTCTAGCTCTCCTAGCAAAACTCTAACTAGATTCACTACTTCTATCCTAGACCTCCTCAGTCTTCTCCAAAGTGATTCTGCTAAAACTTGATTATGATCATGTTATTCCTCTGCTTAAATCCCTCCGATGGCTTCCCTCTCACTCAGAGTAAAAGCTAAAGTCCTTACTATGAACTACATGATCGACAAGATCTGGTCCTGTAATACTTTAATTAAAGTATTAATTACAGTATAAATATAGTAGGCAGACTCCCACCTCAGGGCCTTTGCACTGGCTGTTCCCTCTATCTGGGATCCTCTCCCCCATCCCATAACATGGCTAGCTCTATCACTTCTTTCAAGGTCTTTAATCAAAGGATACCTTCTGAGTGAGGCCCTCCCTGACTACTTCCATTTAAAACGTTAACACTCACTCCACCTACCTGACATTTCACATATCTCTTTCCCATTTTATTTCTTCTCTTTAACACTTGCCCATAACATTTATCTTCTTTACTGTCTTCTCCCATTAGAACACAAACACCGTGAGGGATCACTGCTATATCTCCAGCAGACAGAACAGTACCTGGCACACAGTAGGTATTCAGCTAACATCGGTTAAATGAGAGAATGAATGAAAGCGTGGTTTGAGAGCTTAAGCTCATGACATGGTAGTGCTGACTTGCCTTCCAGCTGGGAATTAGGAGTCGGGCCTCCTGAAACAAGAACATTTGAGCATCCGCCTCCTCAGCTTTTTGCAACTCTGTCTCCCCAAATAGAGGGTGAACGGAGATACATTCCCCATACTCACTCCTCCTCAGCCTGTCCCTTCTGAGCATCCTTCCCCATCCAGGCCCATTCCAGCTCAGAGACCCTCCTGCCAAGTCCAGAGAACCTACCTTGAATAAGAGCAGTTGTTCAACAAATGACAGAACTTACCATGTGTCAGCCATGATGCTACGTGTTTTATGTAGAGCACTTCATCCTTAGGAGGTCGGCAATATTATTTCCATTTTCACATGAGAAAAATGAAGCTGAGAGACTGCACACCCTCCCTTTTTCTCTTCTTTGAGAACCTTCTACCTACCCACAAGGGTGGACTCCTACCGGCATGTTGATACCAAGAAAACCCCAGCAACTCCTTGGGCAAGGGTAGAAACTTGACCCTAGTGGGGCAGGTTAGTTTCTTTTCCCTAGAAATGAGGATTCGATATTTGTCCTCACTCCCAGGCCCTTCTAAAGCCAGGACCAGGGAATCAGTGTGCATTCACAGGTACCATGAAGGCCAATGAAGAATGAAGAAGGAGGAACGCTGGGCTGCCTCAGTCAGTAGAGCATGCAACTCTTGATCTCAGGGTTGGTAAGTTCAAGCTCCATTTGGGTGTAGAGATTACTTTAAAAAAAAAAGCAAGAAAGAGAAAGGAAGGGAAGGGAAAGAGAAAGAGAAAGAAAGAAAGGAAGGGAAGGGAAAGAGAAAGAAAGAGAAAGAGAAAGGAAGGAAGGAAGGAAGGAAGAAGGATGGAAAGGAAGGAGGGAGGCAAGGAGGGAGGCAAGGAGGGAGGCAAGGAGGGAGGCAAGGAGGGAGGGAGGGAGGGGGGGGGAGGAAGGAAGGAAGGAAGGAAGGAAGGAAGGAAGGAAGGAAGGAAGGAAGGAATCAGATGTGCTGAGAAAAGCAGGAGCAGAGAACTTTGCAACTCCAGAGATGGAGAAAGAGGAAGAGAGAGGTCACGCCGTGGTCCCACAGCGGCTCTTCCATCAGCGCCCAGGTTTTCTGGGACTCTCTCCTGTTCTTCCCACTGAATACTCCATTTTGATGAAGACAAACTGACTGGTTTTCAATTATTTAGAGCCAAAGGGACTTGACTCAGAGAAGGTAAATAACTTACTGATGCTACATAGCCCCAGAAGGATGCAGCTGGAGCTCTAAAGCCTGCACATCTCTGCCAAACCACCCAGACGTCATCTTCCTCCCAGAGGCAGGCAGGGAAGAGGTAGGGCACTCCCTACCAGATCACACTGTGTCCTTGTCCCTCCTTTCACACCCGGTACACTTGCCCACGGAAAACTGAGGTCATAGTAACCTCCAGGGCAGCCTCCAATGGGAAAAGAAGCAGCTCAGTGATGAGAATGTGCAGGAAGTAGAGAAAGGCAGCACCACTTTGGTGGGTAGGGATGGGGCATCGTGGCTGAGTTTATGTTTTTGCCAAGCCTCAGGTCTTTGAGGAAGCAGGTGGAGCCATGTCCTTCCCTCCATGAGCACCAGCAAAACCAATGGCTGGGGCGAGGAGGGAAGAGGCCAGGAAGGGGTATGGGGACAGCGTAGCCTCTGGAGCGGGAACTTTGTCCATGAGGCCTCCAGGCCCAAATCCCTCATCAAGGGACTGCGTTTAGACTTGCCCCAAATATGCAATCAAGCCAGGTGAGGCCCAAAGAAAAGTGGGCCAAAAGCTTCTCTGGGTGGATCCATTAGAGGTAGCTGCTCCCTTGGTGCCACTTGAAGTCTGCAGCTCCTGGAGCTCTGTTTATTGACTCTGTTTATTTCTCTAATTTGTCAAGTACTGTCTGCAAGCTCGAGCTCGCCTCCTAACTGCTCAGCTTCTGTCCTGCCTCGCAGGCTTCACCAATTTGATTAGCATTCTCTGCACTCCACCGTTTGAGTCGTTAATGAAAACACTGATGGATCCTGGGCCCGAGTCAGACTCTGGGAGGCCTCTCCTCACGGCAGTGTCTTCTTGCCTGGCCAACAACCTGGCTGGGAGGCCCCCTCTCTTCAGACAGCCTTTGCCCGCTGTTCCAGAGCTTGTGTCCCCAGTTTTCATGCACTCGTCTGTTCGATCACCCACTCGCTAATTGTGCTGGGGCTAGAGACTTAGCACAATTCCTGGCAAATGCAAATTCGTGGAAAAATGCTTAACGAATGCCATCTATTTCTTCCGGGAGGCGCCCCGGAGAAACAAAGACGCACGGACAGACCCAGCCCCCCACGACAGGAATGGGAATGAGAATAACAGCTGCCACTTTGGACACGTTTGCCAGGGCTGAGCTAAGAATTATCCAGATATTATCCAGCCTGCGCTGCACAGCGTCCACCCTTGGGAGGCAGTTGTTGGTAATAACGAAGAGTAAGGATGCTGAGGTCAAAGACTTTATTCTGGCTCTTCCGTCTACTGGCTTAAATCTTCTTCGCTTTAGATTCTCCCTCTGTAAACGTATCTCATGGGGTTGTTGTAAGGGTTTACATTATTAAATAAGATGATACAGAAAAGGTGCTGGGAGCACTGCCCGGCACATCATAAGCATTCAGTAAATGCGAGCTATAGTCATAGCATTGCATTATTTCATGCAATACAACTACCTGATATGAAGTTCTAATATCTGTGTTTTGCCAACATGAAAGCTGAGAGCTGGAGAGGCAAAGTCATTTGCCCAAAGTCCTACCTCCAGTAACAGAAGGGGTCCAAGCCCAAGTCCAGTTGATGTCAAATCCCACTTACTTTATTATTACAACCTAGAAAGCAAGAAAACGTGCATAAATGACTATCTTGCAAGATAGAAAAGCAAATGCTGATGTGAAGCACAGCATATTTTTGTGGCGCACAGTAGATTCTCCATAAATGCTACCAGATGAGGAGGAGGAGGATGAAAATTTTTTTTAAATGTTTATTTATTTTTGAGAGAGAGAGAGAGAGAATGTGTGCGTGTATAAGCGGAGAAGGGGCAGAGAGAGAGGGGGACAGAGGATCCAAAGTGGGCTCTGGGCTGACAGCAGAGAGCCTGATGCGGGGCTCAAGCTCGGGAACCACGAGATCATGACCCGAGCCGAAGCTGGACGCTTAACCGCCTGAGCCACCCAGGCGCTCCAAGGAGGATGAAATATTAAGTGCCATCCTGAAGTTTCAGAAGAAGTTGCACGACTGAAACTACATCCACTAAACACTGATTCCCCTCTCTCCCTCCCCTCAGCCCCTGGCAACCACCTTCCTGCCACCTTACAGGGTGTTTTAGGGTGACAGAGGGGAAGAGAAATCATTTCTGAACAAGGGAATAGTTGGAGCCTTCCATGACGACGGTGCCATTCGAGCAGCCTCAGCAGATGGGTGCAAGTTGAGAAAAGAGAAAAAGGTTCCCTATGTCGAGGAAAGTCGAAGAGCAAAGTCATGAAGATGGGGATATTCAGCTTGTGTTTAGGAAAAAAATAGCATTAAGTTACATTGAGATGGTGTGTGGCATATAAGAGGAAGTACTTGGGAATGAGCTAGAAAGGAAGGAGATACATGGGCTTTGATAAATGAGGCCTTGACCAAAAAAACCGACCCAAGCAGAGAGACTTCTCACACTCTGAGAGTCTCCTGAAACTCACACTAGGAAAAGAACCATAGGAAGGATTTGGGGATGTGGAATGGGATTTCTTTAATATCCAGGCATGAGTAACTTCCAGAACTCCTGCACAATAGGGCCCATGTTTGAGATAGAGGTGAGGCCGGGCTGACATTCAGCCAACGCAAGTGCATGAATACAGGTTGTTAAAATATTAAAGTGTTTTGAACCTTGAGGACATTGTGCTGAGCGAAATAAGCCAGTCACAAAAGGACAAATACTGGATGATTCTGCTCCTATAAAGCATCTAAAGTAATCAAAATCATACAAGTAGAAAGCAGAAAGGTGGTTGCCAAGGGCTGAGGGGAGGGTAAGAAGGGAATTAGTGTTTAGTGGGAATAGAGTCTCAGTTTTGCAAGATGAGAAAGTTCTAGAGATCTGTTATACGACAGTGTGAATAAACTTAACACTACTGAACTGTGCTCTTTTTTTAAAATTTATTTTTAATGTCTATTTATTTTTGAGAGAGACAGAGTCAGAGCGTAAGCGGGGGAGGGGCAGAGAGAGGGAGACACAGAATCCGAAGCAGGCTCCAGGCTCCAAGCTGTCAGCACAGAGCCCGATGAGGGGCTCGAACCCGTGGACCGCGAGATCATGACCTGAGCTGAAGTCGGACGCTTCACCAACTGAGACACCTAGGCACCCCTGAACTGTACTCTTAAAAAAGTTTAAGATGGTAAATTTAATGTTACATGTTTTTCATAGTAAAGTGAAAAAAAAAAAAAAAAAAGAATATCACCGCCCCCCCCCCACCCCCCAATATAATAAAGTGCTTTCCTTCCAGCTGGTAAGTGGCACTGCTCTGAGCCACTCAAGGCTCCTTTCCCTGGACCCCTGAACCTCCCTGACATGCTATAAAAGGACTAATGTCTGGCACTCTTGAAAATCACCCCTGGGGCTGGGGGACTTGGCTCGAAGATGCTCTTGCACAACATTTTTCTTTAGATGGAAAAACACAACAAAATTGTATCAGTGAATGGGGGCGGGGGGGGGTGGTAGGCAGGGCGGTTGTTGGAGAGTGTTGAAAAGCCAGCCGACCCGACCACTGGACACTGGCCTAAGATATTCCTCAGGGCAAGATCCCTGCAGAAGAGAGTAAGCATTGCCTGGAACTCTCTTCCTGCTGAGTCATGGGGCAGCAGCCCTGCCCGGCCACGCGGCTGTGTGTGATTTGGGAGTCTGGAGGTACTGACCCTATAAGAGCCCCTTCCTGAGTTCAGGGAGACCACAGGGGACCGCATCGGGACATAGGACACTGCCACCACACAGGCACACACATGTCCGTTGGCCTTGCGGGCTCCCAGTTTTCCTGTGGCTCCCAGCATCGGATATCCCTGATCCCTCCATGAGTTTGGCAATGCCGTGGAAGGTGCCAGAAAAAACAATTCTAAAGAGTTGCCTCTTGGCAGCTTTGGCTCAGTCATTTCTCTTCCTAATGAACCAACGGATGCTTAACTGACTGAGCCACCCAGGCGCCCCTGATATTTTTTCTTTAATAAAAGTCAGGGCCTGCCACATAGACAACCTTAACTCATTCACCCTCAGGGGTGGCTGCTATCAGAAGCTTTTTCCAAGGGGCCTCTCCCAGGAGAGAAAGGAGAGACCACGAATGTCACCGAGGACTGAAACAAGGGAGAAAGGGCACAGGAAATGGAGCGAGGGGCTCTTTACTGGCCATCAGCCCTCAACCTTCCCCATGCAGTGGGTCCCGCCTACTTGTCCCCAGAGAGATCCTAGGGAAACATTTCCATTTGAGCCATTCGAGTCCCCCCTGCTACACTGGCAGATGCTCCCTGTTCTGACCACTGCTGGCCTGATGCTTACCCCCGAGTCCAGTGACTGTTAGCCTGATGTAATCCCACCATTTTCCATTCCCTCCCTCCTCTCCTCTTCTCCATAAGGCCTGCCAAGTCTCAAGCCCACTGTGCTGACAGGGGATGTGGCTCAGCCCATCCTGGGCATCACCAGTGTTGGCCCGGCCATTCCAGTAAGCCCGGTCACCCCATGATGGCCCTGGATTCAGCTTGTCACGGCTGGAAGGGGGCCTGACCTATACATACAGCTTTTACTGAGCTATAGATCATCAATCTATATTTGTGAAGAGAACACCTAATTTTTTTTTTTTTTAAAGTTTTTTTTTTCCAACGTTTATTTATTTTTAAGACAGAGAGAGACAGAGCATGAACGGGGGAGGGGCAGAGAGAGAGGGAGACACAGAATCGGAAACAGGCTCCAGGCTCTGAGCCATCAGCCCAGAGCCTGACGCGGGGCTCGAACTCCCGGACCGCGAGATCGTGACCTGGCTGAAGTCGGACGCTTAACCGACTGCGCCACCCAGGCGCCCCGAGAACACCTAATTTTTAAAAAAATATTTATTTTTGAGAGAGACAGGGAGAGAGAGAGCGCACATGTGAGGGGAGGAGGGGCAGAAAGAGAGGGAGAGAGAGAATCCCAAGCAGGCTCCACACTGTCAGCAGAGCCTGATGTGGGGCTCGAACTCAGAAACCTCAAGATCACGACCTGAGCCAAAGAACTGACTGAGCCACCTCGGCATCCCCAAAGCATCTGATTTTTATAGAACTTCTCAGGTGCCAGGCGTCGTCCAAAGTGTTTACACACATCACTTATTGAACCCTCACAACGGCTCGAGGTCAGTGCTACCGTTATCCCTGACTTCTGGACTGAAGAAACGGGAAGAAATGGGAACGTAAAGGTTTGGTCACATACCCTGCATGTGGGGAACAGAACCTGAGTTCCAGCCCACATGTCCAACTGCGGGGTGGACGCACGATCAAAACCGTCATGCCATGAGGCCATCAATGGTATGGACAACCGACATCCAGTCCTTTCCTCAGAGGGTCACGCAGTGATGTGGTGGGTGGGTAGGAGGAGAGGGGATTGGGGCCGAAGGCCACAGAAGAAAGGGGCTTCCCTCTCCCTGTTTTCTGACCTGGTTCTCCTGGCAGAAGGTACTGTGTGGGGTGGGAGCAAGAAGGAGAGGAAACCCAGGAAGCGGAAGGCGAGTGAGCAGAGGGGGCCAAGGGCGAGGGATGCACGCAGGCTGAACCAAGGGTAGTCCCACAGAAGCATGATGGGAGCGGGGGCTGGGGGACTGGCATCCCCCTAGGTGCTGACCCCTCTGGACGATGCCTGATTCAGGGCCAGCCCATGCAGCCTCTGACTTTAGCTGTAAGGTGTGAAAGCATTCTGTTTGTCATGGCAGCCTTCTCATTGACCAAGTTTTTCCAAAGGCATGAGATGTCAGTGGCCTCTCCCTAGGGCTCCCCAAGTGCTGGGGAAGAAAGGGCCAGGGAAGCAGACCCAGAGGCCAAACACCAAAGCTTCTGCCAGCAGGGCTCAGGGCATGCCAGGCGATGCCATGACAGGCACGGGCCAGGGGTGAGGTAAAGGAGGAAGGTCACCCAGGTCCCTCAGAAGATCTTGTCAGCAGGCCAGTTGTTTTTGGAAACCACTCCAGAAAAAACAGCAAAAATGAGACAAAGGATTTCCTTCCTCCTCTGGCATGTCAGAAATTCCCTCGGGGCATCTTTCAGGAGCCATGTGTCTGTCCTTACAACAATCCTAGACACCGGTCAAAGTTTGTAATCCTCCCTGCAAACAGGAAATGGTGAAGGAAGCAAGACTGAAAAGACATGTCAGAATCTGTCGCTGTCACTGCGGGAGCTTGCCGGTTCTTGTCAAGGGGAGAAGCTGAGGAAATACAGATCTTTCCGCATTGCACTGGATAGGGGGAGCTTAGACCCACGGCTTAGAACTGGGCTTCAGAGGAAAACAGAGTACACCCGTAGAGAAAGGGGTGAGTAGGAAGGAAGGTGGAGAGAAGCGGAGGCAGACGGGGGAGGAGACTGCAGGGAAAAGAGAGGAAGAGGGTGAGGTGGGTAAGGAAGCAGGAGCTGGGGAGGGGAGGGTGTGGGGAGAGGGAAAGAGTTGGGGAGAAATGGAATCATCCGTTGACTAGTCTGTCTTCACTTCTCCCTGACTCTTCCATTCTCTGGATACTCCCGGTCAACAAGTTCTTGCCCTGACACTTCAATTCTCTTCCCTTTGTTGGCCACCACCCCCCCCCCATCCCAGCCCCTCAAGCCCTCCCTCTCATCTGGACCACGTCAGTGGTGTCCGTTAGTCTCTTAGCTTCAGTTTCTCCCATCTCAGGTGTTCTCAGTTTTTCCAACTCCTCTTTTTACCACTCTCGGTTTACATCCCCAAAACAATGTTTTCATGACATGCTTCATAAACCCCTCTTCAACCTCACCTCCCCTCCCCGCCTCCCCAGTTTGGTGAAATGGAAGGAATGTGAGCCTTTTGTAGAATAGACCTCAGGGGTTCTCAACCTCAGCACTATCAACATTTGAGGCAGATAATTCTTTCTTTGGAGGGGGAGGACCTGTCCTATGCGTTGTTGGATATTTAGCAGCATTCCTGCTACCCAGTATCACATCCCTACCCGCCCTCCTCCACCACTTGTGACAAACATTTCTGCAGCCAAATGTCTCCTGAGGGACAAAATTGCCTCTGGTTAAGAACCACTGACCCAGATTCAAATCCTGACTCTGTCACTTACTATGTTCCCTTGGGTCAGTGATGTAGCTTCTCTGAAACTTAATTTCCTTGACATTTAAGAGAGGGCTAATAGGGGCGCCTGGGTGGCTCAGTCGGTTAAACGTCCGACTTTGGCTCAGCTCATGATCTCACAGTTTGTGGGTTTGAGCCCCGCGTCGGGCTCTGTGCTGTCGGTTCAGAGCCTGGAGCCTGCTTTGGATTCCGTGTCTCCTTCTCTCTACACCCCTCCCCACTCACACTCTGTCTCTCAAAAAATAAATAAACGTTAAAAAAAATGTAAGAGAAGGCCAATAATACTACCTTAAAGAGCCATTATAAGAATCAGAAAATAATTCTAACACAGAACATATACTTAACACAATACCTAGTGCATGAGAAGCACTCAGCAAATATTTACTCCTTTCCCTAATCTCTATTTTTGCATCCAAAGGACTTTGGTAATTATCATTACATATAGTACAAACCTGAGGTGCCACCACCATTTAGCACTATCTTGTATGCATTAGTTAGATTATCTGTTTGTCAGTATAAGGGATAAAATAACAGTGGGTTAAACAAGATGGGAACATCTCCCAAATAACAGGCCAAATAAAAGCGGCCCAGTGTTGAGGCAGGGGCCATGTGTTGTCAATGTCCAGGAGAGAAGGAAAGAAGGGTGACAGGGGAGACATGCCTCTTTCCTTACATGGGAACAACTGAAAGTCGTCCACGTCACTTCCATTCACATTCTACTGGCCAGAACCTACCCACACGACCACACCTGGAGAGCGAAGGAAACATCTTTGGGCAGGTGGCCAAGTGGTCAGCTGAACCTGTTATTCCCCTGGATGCGAGAACAGACATCAGGACATACAGGATTGCTGGTCTTTGCATGCCACTCCATCTTCTATAATTCCACTCAAGTCACCCTGCCAATCCCAATCTTTAGCTTTCAAAGCTGAGCTCAATCCCACCTCCTCCTCAAGACCTTTCCTGATTGCCTCCAGCCCAGAGCAACGTGCTTGCTTCTTCAACCTCATACAGTATTTATTAACAATCGAATTGCCCAAGCCGGAGGGTTATACAGGCTAGAATGGCCAGTCACTAATCTATGTGCTTCTTTTTTTTTCCTAAAAAAAATTGCTAACTTCCTTGAGGGCCCTAGCCCATGTTGTTTGCTTTTTCAAATGCCTACCTAAAACATAATGTAGCCCTACATTAGTTGCTAGGGATGCCATAAAGAAGAACCACAGAGTGGGTGGCTTACACACAAGAAATCTATTTTCTTATAATTCTGGAGGCTGGAAGTCTGCCAAGAAGGTGTCAGCAGGGTGGATTCCTCTGGAGGCCTCTCCTTGGTTTGTAGATGGCTGTCTTCCCCCCATGTCTTCATATAGTCTGCTCTCTGTGTGTCTCAATCTCCTCTTCCTTTTTTTTTTTAAATGTTTATTTATTTCTGAGACAGAGAATAGATGGGGGAGGGGCAAAGAGAGAGGGAGAGAGAGAGAGAGAGCGCTAAGCAGTCTCCACACTGTCAGCATGCACCCCAATGTGGGCTCGAACACACGAATGGTGAGATCATCACCTGAGTCGAAACCAAGAGTCAGACGCTTAACCGACTGAGCCAGCCAGGCGCCCCTCAATCTCCTCTTCTTATAAGGGCACCAGTTATATTGGATTAGAGCCTATACTTATGATCTCATTTGAATTTAATTACCCCTTTAAATGCCCCATCTCCAAATCCAGTCACATTCTGAGGTACTAGGGGTTAGGACTGTAATGTGTCTTTTGGGGGGACACGATTCAGCCCACAGCAACCACACTGTAGATGCTCAGGAAGTTAACTCCTGTGCCTAGGACCTTTCTGCAGTGTTTGACGATTGCTTTTCCTCGTGTCCCTCTTAGAAGTCAATACAGTTTTCTCCTCTTATCCGTGGTTTCACTTTCTAGGGTTTCAGTTATCTGAGATCAACTGCGGTCCAGACCCGATGATCCTCCTTCTGACCTGTCATCAGAAGGTCAGTAGTAGCCTAACACTGTGTCACAGTGCCTACTGCCATTCACCTCACTTCATCTCATCACATAGGCTTCTTTTTAATTTTTGTTAACGTTCATTCATTTTTTGAGAGACAGAGCACTGGCAGGGGAGGGGCAGAGAGAGAGGGAGACACAGAAGCAGTTTCCAGGCTCCAGGCTGTTAGCACAGAACCTGATGCGGGGCTTGAACCCATGAACCATGAGATCATGACCTGAGCCAAAGTAGGACACTCAACTGAGGGAGCCACCCAGGTGCCCCATATCACATAGGCTTTTTATCATCTCCCATCATCACAAGAAGAAGAATGAGTATAGCACAAAAAGATATTTTGATAGATCACATTTACATAACTTTTATTACAGTATATTATTATAATTGTTCTATATTGTTATTGTTGTTAATCTCTTACTGTGCCCAATTTATAAATTACATTTTATCATAGATGTGTGTACATAGAAAACATAGTAGGGGCACCTGGGTGGCTCGGTGGGTTAGGTGGCTGACTCTTGATTTTGACTCAGGTCGTGATCTCACAGTTTGTGGGTGTGAGCCCCGAGTTGGGCTTTGTGCTGATGGCACAGAGCCTGCTTGGGATTCTACCTCTTCCCTTCTCTCTGCCTCTCCCCCACTCAAGCTTGCCCTCTCTCTCTTTCAAAGTGAATACATAAACTTAAAAAAAATTTATATATAGGGTTCAGAACTATCCATGGTTTCAGGCATCCACTGGGGGTCTGGGAGCATATCTATCACACATAAGGGGGAACTTCTGTATTCTCTTTGGCTTCTATGACTGCACTCATTCAGTTCTCCTCCCTTTCAGGCTGCTCCTTCTCCACTCCTTAGTGAGTTCCTCTACCTCCACTACCCTTCAAAAAGTCTGTGTTTCCCAAAAAAACAAATAATCCAGTGACAAAATGGGCAAAAGACATGAATAGACGTTTCTCCAAAGAAGACATCCAGATGGCTAAGAGCCATGTGAAAAGATGCTCAACATCACTCATCATCAGGGAAACACAAATCAAAACCACACTGAGATACCACTTCACAACAGTCAGAGTGGCTAAAATTAACTCAGGAAATAACAGATGTTGGCGAGGATGTGGAAAAGGGGGAACCCTCTTGCACTGTTGGTGGGAATGCAAATTGGTGCAGCCACTCTGGAAAAGAGCATGGAAGTTCCTCAACAAATTAAAAATAGGGCGCCTGGGTGGCTCAGTCAGGTAAGCAGCAGACTTCAGCTCAGGTCATGATCTCACAGTTTGTGAGTTTAAGTCCCGCATCAGGCTCTGTGCTGACCGCTCAGAGCCTGGATCCTGCTTCAGATTCTGTGTTTCTCTCTCTCTCTCTGCCCCTCCCTTGTTCACAGTCGCTCTCTGTCTCCCAAAAAATGAATAAAAACGTTAAAAAAAACTAAAAAAAATTAAAAATAGATTACCCTATGACCCAGCACTACTAGAAATTTATCCAGAGGATACAGAAGTGCTGACCCAAAGGGGCACATACACTCCAATGTTTATAGCAACACTATCAACAACAGCCAAAATATGGAAGGAACCCAAATATCCGTCAACAGATGAATGGATAAAGAAGATGTGGTATATATACACAACAGAATACTACTTAGCGATGAAAAAGAATGAAATCTTGCCATTTCCAACAACATGGATGGAACTGGAGGGTTATTATGCTAAGCGAAATAAGTCAGTCAGAGAAAGACAGATATCATGATTTCACTTATATGTGGAATTTGAAAAACTTAACAGATGACCATAGGAAAAGGGACGGAAACATAAAATACAAACAGACTGGGAGGCAAACCATAAGAGACTCTTAAATACAGAGAACAAACTGAGGGTTGATGGCGTTGGGGAATATGGGTGATGGGCATTGAGGAGGGCACTTGTTGGGATGAGCACTGGATGATGTATGTAAGTGATGAAGCATGGGAATCTACTCCTGAAGCCAAAACTACATTGTGTGTTAGCTAACTGGACAATAAATTTTTAAAAAATAATAATAATCTGCTTCAGAATTAATTAATAAACTATAATGCTTAATCTTCTTCATTAAAGAAAAAAAAGGTCTGTGTTTGTCAGCATTCTTTTCTCCTCGCCCCAAGCTCTTTCCATGGTGATCTCATGTGCTCCATTGCGGCCATCATCAATTGCATTCTGGTGGTTCTCAAATCCATAGCTTCCACCAAGACCTCTTCTTGACAATTTATTCAAAGCACCAAGAATTCTTTTTGGACATCCTACTGGGCCATCACCTCAATGGGCCCCAACTAGACTATCAATCCCCTCTATCTTTTTCATCATGGTACACTTTCCTCCCCTACATACACACACACACACACGCATTCTTCCTTCTCTAAAGATCCTTATCTCAGTGAACTATGTCACTATATCTCCAGGACTAAACTCTCTCTCCTCTATCCAACCCCCAAATCCCACCAGGATTTCCCTTCTTGAGAGCTTGTTTGGAGGTTCTAGCAGGGGAGCGCAGCTACTCATATACCCTTGACTGAAGAACGGTCCTCCTCTATCAGGGAAGGTCATCCTTTGGGATGCACATGGAGTGGTGAGGGAAGAAGGGGACACCCGCCTAGTCAGCCAGATCAGCCAAATCAACCCTGGCGATCAATGGGGTGACTGATGTTGTAGCCAGATCACCCTCACATGCCAGGATTTCCCTTCTTAATGCTTCTTTCCTTCTGCCCTTCTACCAGTTGGCTTTGGGGCACTATAACCTCTCATGTAAACTACAAAAACAACTTTCTTTCTAATCCCCCTACCTTTAATGCACTCTCTTCAACCAAAGTGATTTTCTAAGACAGAGACAATGACGTCACCCCCCTGATTAAAACCTTTTAAGGCCTTAGACAAAATCCCAAATTCCTTCATCTAGCAAAAGGATTCTTCACACTCTGTGCTCTGCTGTATTCAGCTTCACCCGCCACCTGTCCTCCTATACACTATTATGTTACATTGCTTTATTCTATCATGTTACTTACAGTTTCCCAAGGAGTCCTACACTCTCTTTCAGTCTTTGGCTTTCATGCCTGTGTTTCACTCTGCCTAGACTCCTTTACTTCCTCCTCTTCTCCTGGCTAATTCTTATTCACATTTCAAGTCTCATTTTAGACATTACTTCCTCTGAGAAGCCTGATCTGCGTTTGAGATACAATTCCCCTGCACCTCCTTCCCAGGAACCAATTTCCTCCCCCAACCTACAAACACATTAACACTTTCTCTGGCAGAGATCATTTCCTATTTCCTAAACCCTGAACTCCTCTTGTACTTTGTTCATATCTTTACGAAAGCATTTATCATGCTGTAACCTACTTTTGCACTCCTATCCACCCCCCACCCTACCCCCGCTAGTATGGAAGCTCCTTGAGGACTCAGGCTGTGTCTGATTTCTGTGCTAGAAATCTGTTTTTCCTCTGCCCTACTGTGAGCCCCCAAGAGGCTGGACCATTCCAACTACATCAGTGGAGTTCAATAGGAAGAAGAGAGGAAGGTCAAGGTGTTCATTCACAAGCTAGATGAGTTCCTCAACCAAAGGTGTGGGTGACCTTTGGTTCCTGCCAAATGGCCCTATCCACATGCTCTCTCCTGCATTCTGGGAATTTTCTCTCTTATCCTTGCAGCCTAGGTCTGATAATCTCTTTCTGATATTACCAGCTTCAGGGTACCACACTATCCCTCGTTTTCCTGTACTCTGTCCTCACTGTTGACAATAGTCTCTTCATTAAACTCTCCTCAAATTACCAATTACCCAATTTAAGTGTGCCACAACCTGACTAATTTACTCTTTGAATCCCTGACAAAGAGTCTAGCACCTAAATGTTGAATGAAACGAGGAAAATGACCTAAGCCATGGGCTACTTCAGCTTACTCCATTTCACCTCCATTTCACAAGAAAGGGGAAAATCCCTAGTTCAGAAGTCAGAAGTGAAGTGAGGCAGTTTCAGGGTTGGCAAATAAGGGGATTGTGGGGATTCCTTTGACAGGACATGTGATGGGGAATTGGAAGAGGCTGTCGGGCAGATGCCCTCTTACATAAGCAGTCCCCAAGCCCTTCTGCAGAGCTTCCAGAGAACTGAGCAGATGCCCCCTGTGATCATCCCCACAAGGGAAGTCCATTTACTACAGTGACTCTGTCCCTGGTTGGATGGGAAAGCTCTCAAATCTTTCTTTTCTTCCTCTTGGTCTTGACCCTAGAGAAGTACTTAGAAAAATAATTGGAAATGCTGCGTCTTCCATCCTCACACCCAAATCCAGCAGCCTGAAACTCAAGCTCAAGAGGTGTAGGAGGGGCAAGGCCCACAATTATCAAAGCTGGACAGACTGCATTATTGAGCAGAATGAGGTCAAGGCCACAGCCTGGCAGCAGGATCCTGAGATGATTCATGTACCACACAACCCTGTGGGGTCCTCCCACCGTCCAGGGCTGCTACAGCTGAGAGAGACCTTAGTGTCACCACACAGTAGAAACTGGTCACCAGGAAGAAGAAGGAGATCTTGGTCACCAAGATGACACAGTAAGTTAATGCAAAGGAGGTGCCAGAATGTATGTCCCCTAGTGAGCAAACCTACTGTCTCATTGTAAATACACCACATTGCCTTTTTTTTGTTGTTGTTCTTTTTTTTATTTCACGTTTTTATTTAACTTCCAGGTAAACATATAGTGCAATATTAGTTCAGATATAGAATTTAGTGATTCATCACTTATATGTAACACCCAGCACTCATCACAAATGCCCTCCTTAATATCCATCCCTATTCAACCCATTTCCTGCCCACCTTTCTTCCAGCAACCCTCAGTATGTTCTCTATAGTATGGTTTGCCTCTCATTCCCCCCCACCATGTTCATTTGTTTTGTTTCTTAAATTCCACATATGAGTGAAATCATATGGTCTTTCTTTCTCTGATTGACTTATTTCACTTAGCATTATACTTTCTAGCTCTATTGACATCATTGCAAATGGAAAGATTTCATTCTTTTTTATGGCTGAGTAATATTCCATTACACACACACACACACACACACACACACACACACACACCATCTTTATCCATTCATCAGTCAATGGACATTTGGGCTCTTTCCATAATTTGGCTATTGTTGATAATGCTGCTATCCTTTCAAATCAGTATTTTTGTATCCTTTGGGTAAATACCTTGTTGTGCAATTGCTGGGTCATAGAGCGGTTCTATTTTTAACTTTTTGAGGCACCTCCATACAGTTTTCCAGAGTGGCTGTACCAGTTTGCATTCTCACCAACGGTGTAAGAAGGCTCCTCTTTCTCCGTATCCTTGCCAACATCTGTTTCCTGTGTTGTTAATTTTAGCCATTCTGACAGGTATGAGGTGGTATCTCAATGTGGTTTTGATTTGTATTTCCCTGGTGATGAGTGATGTTGAGCATTTTTTCATGTGGCTGTTAGCCATTTGGATGTCTTCTTTGGAAAATATCTATTCATGTCTTCTGCCCATTTTTAAACTGGATTGTTTGTATTTTGGGTGTTGAGTTTAGTAAGTTCTTTATATATTTTGGATACTAACCCATTATCAGATATGTCATTTTCAAATATCTTCTCCCATTCCAAAGGCCGCCTTTTAGTTTTGTTGAGTGTTTCCTTCGCTGTGCAGAGGCTTTTTATCTTGATGAGGTCCCAATAGCTCATTTTTGCTTTTGTTTCCCTTGGCTCAGGAGATGTATCTAGTAAGAAAATTGCAGGGCCGATGTCAAAGAGATTACTGCCTGTGTTCTTCTCTAGGATTTTGATGATTTCCTATCTCACATTAAGATCTTTCATCCATTTTGAATTTATTTTTGTGTATGGTGTAAAAAAAGTGGTCCAGTTTCATTCTTCTGCCTGTTGCTGTTCAGTTTTCCCAACACCATTTTTTTCCCATTGAATCTTCTTTCCTACTTTGCCAAAGTTTAGTTGGCAATATGGTTGTGGGTCCATTTCTGGGTTTTCTATTTTGTTCCATTGATCTACGTGTCTGTTTTTGTGCCAGCACCATACTGTCTTGATCACTACAGCTCTGATTATCTTGAAGTTTGGAATTTTGATGTCTCCAGGGTTGTTTTTCTTTTTCAAGATTGCTTTGGCTATTCAGGGTCTTTTGTGGTTCCATACAAATTTTAGGATCATTTGTTCTAGCTCTGCGAAAAACACTGGTGGTATTTTGATAGGAATTGCATTAAGTGCATAGATTACTTTGGGTAATATAGATGTTTTAACAATATTTGTTTTTCCAATCCATGAACATGGAATGTTTTTCCATTTCTCTGTCTCATCTTCAATTTCTTTCATAAGTGTTCTATAGCTTTCAGAATGCAGATCTTTTACCTCCTTGGTTAGGTTTATTTGTAGGTATCTTACGGTTTTTGGTGCAACTGTAAATGGGATTGATTCCTTGATTTCTTTCTGCTGCTTCATTATTGGTGTATAGAAATACCACAGATTTCTGTATGTCAATTTTGTATCCTGAGACTACTTAATTCATGCATCAGTTCTAGCAATTCTGGGCAGGGGGAGGGGGTCGGTCTTTCGGGTTTTCTACATAGAGTATCATGTCATCTGCGAATAGTGAAAGTTTGACTTCCTCTTTGCTGGTTTGGATACCTTTTATTCCTTTTTATTGTCTGATTGCTGGGGCTAGGACTTCCAGTACTGTGTTAAATGGCAGTGCCATGTTACCTTCTGAGAACAGGGGGTTCTTCCAAGATGTTAGGCTTTAGTGGGAGGGGTAGATTCACACACACACACACACACACACACACACACACACACACGACAGACTACAAGTGTCTCCCACTGAGTGATCTGGAGAAGAGAATTAACACTGGTTGAGCCATGGCTACTTACCAGGCCCTGTGCACTATATTGGCAAGGTTAAGAGTCCTGGCTTGGGGCTCAGACAAATATGGACCAGAGTTTTATGTGACCCTGGGTAGGTGACACAGCTCCTCCAAGCCTCAGGTTCCTCTTCTGTAAAATGAAGATAAACAGAATGCCTCACAGGCTTGGGGGAAGATTAAATAAAATAATCCATGTACAGTAATAAGCCCTTGGAACATTTGAAAACTGGCACTGAATGAGACACATTTTTTAAAGTTTATTTATTTATTTTGAGAGAGAGAAAGAGAGAACAAGATGGCGAGAGGCAGAGAGAAAGAGGTACAAAGGATCCAAAGTGGGCTCTGTGCTGACAGCAGAGAGCCCGATGAGGGGCTTGAACTCAGGAACCATGAGATCATGACCTAAGCTGAAGTTGGATGTTTAACTGACTGAGCCACCCAGGCACCCCTGTTGGCTGTTATTTTTATCTACAGCAATTGTCTTCTTTAATCCTCACAACTTCTTTTTAAGAGAGGGAGGACATAGGCTCAGAGAGGTAGGTTACTTGCTCAGATTCATGTATTCTTGCAAATGTGTTAAGCTCCTGTCAAGAACCAGACACTGTTCCAGACACTGGGCATATTGCAGTGAACAAAGCAGATGAAAATCCCTGTCCTCATGGGGCTTCCATTGTAGCTGGGGAAGACAGACAATAAACAAAAGTCTAAGTGAACTGTATGCTATGCTGGGGGTGGAGGGTGGGGTGTCATAAGTGCCCTGGAGAAAAAAAGCAAGGAAGGAGATGGGGTGAGGGCACGGAGGATTGCAATTTTAGAGACTAGTCATGGAAGGCCTTCACTTGATGACATTGACCAAAGGCTTGAAGAAGGCAGGGGTATAGGCATGTGGATCTCTGGTGGAAGAATTCCAGAGCAAGGGAAGCACACGTGCAAAGGCCCTGAGGCAGGCACCAAGTATTAGAGGGCCCACACGGGGTAGTGCTCAGAAACAGGGGTGCGGGGAGGAGCAGTAGGAGATGAAGTTAGAAAACGTTGTAAATCATGGTGCCGGAAGCTGGGATTTGAACCCAGAACTGATTTCCAAACCCATGCTCACACACACCCCCTGCCTTGCTCAGCCCCATCACAGGCTCCCTAGATGATTGGCCGGTATGGTTAGGCGAGTAGCGGGGGTTGATTCTGGTCTTTCCAGAGAGGGCTTTGTGTGGTTCAAAGTCAGACACCAGGAAGGGGGGGTGAAGAATTCCATTAAGTGTAATGAAGAATTCCAAGTAAGTGTATTATTTCTATATTCAGAACCAAAAATCAGAATCTAAGTTTCAGTCCGTACATGAACTTATAAAGAAGGTCGTGATGAGGGAGCATAAGGCAAGCTGAGAGCAAAGCACAGACTAACACCCCCCATCCCCCAACCCAGGTAGGATATGTGTGACGACAATCCCCAGGCACTCCTGGGTGCCCAAGAACAAAGGAAAGGAAAGAAAACAAATGGTCAACTGATGGAGATCACAATCATACAGGACATGAGTCTCCATCGGTTTACAAATACCTCAGTAAATTACAAGAAAAAGGCAATCTTATCAATAGCCTAATCTCCAGAAACCTATAGTCTCAGTTTCCTGGAGCCCCAACATCACCCTCCCCTCCATAGTGATGTGGGGAACAAAGGCAAGAAGGAAATGGCAAGTAAAATTAAATTTCTTTATAACCAGCAGCCCATTGACAAATACTTGAAGTAAATATTGAGTATGGGAACCCCCTACTGTCTTTTTTTTTTTAACGTTTATTTATTTTTGAGACAGAGACACAGAGCATGAACGGGGGAGGGGCAGAGAGAGAGGGAGACACAGAACTGGAAGCAGGCTCCAGGCTCGGAGCCATCAGCCCAGAGCCCAACGCGGGGCTCGAACTCACGGTCCGTGAGATCGTGACCTGAGCTGAAGTCGGACGCTCAACCGACTGAGCCACCCAGGCGCACCCCCCTACTGTCTTAATGTTAATGCTCTACTAGAGAGAAAGCAACCTTAGCTTCACAATAGCACTGCCCCTGGCATCTTAGGAGTCTCCTTTAGCACATCAAAGTCGTTCTGGAAACCTCCCTTTTGCCTTTACCTCCCCCAACTCCATAGTATGTAACCGGGCACCCTTCACAATCCCAGCGGCAGCTCTTTCTGCCTTTGGGTCCCCTCCCGCACTTTGACGAAATCACCCCTTTTGCACCAAAGACATCTTCGAGAATTCTTTCTTGGCTCTCAGCTCCAAACCCCCTTCACTCCAAAAACAGAATATTTGAAATCAGGGCACCCAAGACATCCAGAATGTGGTCACCTTAAACAAACACAAATGCTCTTCAATCCCAAAGATACTCAGCTGCTTTAGCTTTAGCCCCCTCCAGGCAGGAGCGCTGGAGAGCGCCCCCTTCACTGGCCCTGGGAAAGGAGACCTGGGACTCCTTAAATGCCTCCATGTGCTATAGCAGCAGCAAGTTCCAAATGGACAGGCAGAATGCAGGAGGGCAGCGGGGAGGGCTGGAGACCCGGTCCTGACTTCCAGGCACTCCCAGGAGTACCTTCCTCATCCTTCCATAGGAAGAGGACCTCCACCCACACCCCTCCCGCGCCCCCAGGGAATTGCTAAGAAAGATCAAAGAGAACCTCTTGAAAGGGCTGGCTCCCATTCTGAGTAATTGCCAGGTAAGCATACTGTGTCTTTACTTTGCCATGGGCCTGTGCTGGCAGAGCTGGATAGAGGAAATTGCTCACCTTGGGGAGGGGCAGGAACTCTTCTGGGCCATCACGGTCCGCTGGGTAGGTTGCCTTGGTCAAGGTGAGATGGTTCCCCGTGACTGGAAGAGTGAACTATCTTCTACTCACAAAGCGTTTCAGTTATCTGACTGGTACATTCCTCTTCTTTCTCCGTCAGACCTCTGAAGCAGTCACCACACCTCCGCGCAGACTGAGAAAACAGGAAGTATGTCGGAGAGGGTGGGAATTCACGTGGCAGGAGACAAGATTGCTCTATGGTTACAGGAAGAGGCCGTAGGGCTACCTCCGGAGAGGATCCTGTGCTGGTTCCCATCCTGGTCATTCTCTGATAGCACCCACCAGCTGAGCAACCTTGAGCAAATCAGCTGTCCACTCTGGCCCTCAGATTTCTCGTATGTAAAACGAGAAGATAAGGGCTAAGTTCACATTGGGCTCTAAAATTCTGTGATTTTAAGCCGAAGAAGAGATTGCACGGGAGCACTTGTAACGAGTGGGATGGCTCATGATCGCACTGAGATGATCCACCTGTTTCAGATCCAGAAACCCCTCCAGCTGAACGTCATTGCCACAGGCCAGACTGAGCCCTCGATGGGAATGTTCTTAGGGCGAGCAAAACCAAAACCAAAAAACAAAAACATTAAAGGGGCTGATGGGAATGTTCTTAGGGCGAGAAAAACCAAAACCAAAAAACAAAAACATTAAAGGGGCTCGTCCTTTTTGCTTGGAGCTTGGAGGTCCCAAGGAAAAACATGCAAATAGAGCTAAGGACACACACATACACACACAGCCCCTGAATTTTAGTATCACGAGATCGCTCTCAGAAGCTGCATCTACAACTTGGCCCCCCAGTTGGTGCCAGCTAAGCCCTCTCACTTAATTACACGCCTAGGGCGCTGCAATTTACAATCCGGGCAACCACGTTCTATGCAATTACAAACGAACAAAACAGGTCCCTAATATTTTGTTAGAATTTGTCCCTGCCTTTCTCCCCCTTCCCTGGTAATACTAATGTTCCTCACTTACAGTCCCCTGTTCCCAGTGCCTGTCCATGACTCTCCAATGTCAGCCAAGAGGCCCACTGTTGGGTGCCACTCACATCAACAGTTTTGCTGTCTCCCAATCTGACCTTCCAGGTCACTGTGCTTCCATTTTTTCCCAGCTGAGAAACACAAGATTCCCGGACTGAGTGGGGACGCTGAGTGGATTTTGCACCATCATTGGCTTCGAGAGTGAGATTTCAGATTCCAGCCTCGATTCCTTTTCATTTATGAATCAGCTCTGCTTTTTCTGCCTTTCCAGGTTTCTGAGCAAAACTTGGTGCCTAAGAGACACGACCAGCCAGAATCACAGGGGACAGGGAACCCTGAACCCAGTGCGTTCACTTTTGTACAACATCTCAACCAAACGTTACCCCACTACACACTCGTATGAGAGATGTGAGCAGCTGTGTGGTCTGGCTTGAATGTTCCTCCCTCCCGTCCTGCCCCCCCCCCCGCCCCCGCCCCCCTGCAAATGCTATGACATCAGCAAGCCCTGGGGGTTCTACTTTAAAGATGGTGAATATTTGTCTCCCTTTCTCCACTTCCAAGTGTCACCACCCCTGTCCAGGCTACTATCACTTCCTGGGCGTCAGGCGGACAAGTGCTCCAGCTTCCTTTGAGAGTTGTGACCTTTTCATTCCTCCTGTCAATCCATTCTCCACTCCGAAGCCCGAACGATCTTTTCAAAGCTCCAAGTAGATTATGTCACCCATGATTGAAAACGTTGACTTCTTTCAACTTAGAATAAAATCCAAACTCTTCACTATGGTCTGAAAGTCCTCCAGTGCAGTCCTCTCTCGACAGGCTCCGCATCTTTTGGGTCTCAGCTTAAATCAATGGTTCTCAACAAGGAGCAATTTTGGCCCCCGAGGGACTTTTGACAATATCTAGAGACATTTTTGGTTGCCACAAATGGGATGGAGGGTGCTGCTAGCATCCAGGAGGCAGAGCCAGGCGCGCTGCTAAACATTCTGCAACACACAGGGTAGTTACCACAAGGAACTGTCTGGCCCAAAACGTCAGTGGTGCCGAGGGTGAGAAATCTTGGCTCAAATTTCCTTCTGCAGAGAGACCTTCCATGACTACCTGTATCTAAAGTGGTTCCCGGAGCTCCTGGGTGACTCAGTTGGTGAAGCATGTGACTTCTATTCAGGTCATGATCTCACGGCTCAGGGGTTCGAGGCCCACATTGGGCTCTGTACGAAGGCACAGACCCTGCTTCAGATCCTCTGGCCCCTCTCTCTCTGCCCCCCTCCTGCTCATGCTTTCTCTCTCTCTCTCTCTCGAAAATAAATAAATACATTAAAAAATAAATAAAATGGCTCCCATTCCCCTTGCCTTTCACATCACTAACAACAATCTGTCAGTGTGTTCTTGTTGCTCACACACTTGTTGTGTGCCCCAGCAGGCTAGAGACCAAGTATGTCTTGTTTAGCTTGGTTGCCTCGGTGCCCACCATATAGTAGGTGCTCAATAAATACTTGTGGCATGAAGGGCAGGAAGGAAAGGAAGATGGGAAGGGGAAGGGGCAATCAAGGTTAAATATAACTCTTTATTTTTCTGAGAAGTATAATGCCCACTCCATCTTTATGTAGAAAACCTGCCGTTCAGCTTGGCTGCCTGCACTGATAGTGTTACTAGAGAATAAGCCGAGTGGACTTTGAAACGTTCTAAAACGTCTGTGGCCGATGGTGGCACCAAGCTGTCAAGATTCCTTCGATATTGACTTTTTTTTCCCAACAAGTCCACCTGAGGGTAGGAACTGTGTCTAATTCAGTCTTTATTGTAGACCCAGCTCCTTGCATACTGCTTAGGACCCAGAGAGCAGATTAAACAACGCATACGTGAGTCAATGAATGAACGAATGAACGGCCAACAGAGGACACATGTAAATCGCCAGCCTAGAGGATGAAGGAGAGCTGATACCCCGTTTCACCCACTTCTCTAGCAGCTGATGAACCCAGTCAGAGAGCCAGCCCCCAATTTAGGCTCTAGCTCCTTTTGCTGTGACCCTTAAAAGAGCATTGCCACGAAAAACGTCACCTCTGGATGAGACCTCTACCCTCTGTCAGCTGTTTCACACTGCCCTTGGAGGGAAAATAAATTTGGCTTCAAGTTTCCCCAACGCCCATTTATAGTTCCTCGCACAAAGCCCAGACATTTATACTATTTGGTCACCAAAGGCCAGCTAAGTCTCTCAGAGGTGACCTTTTCTCCACCCCGCCCCCAGCCCCCCAACTACCCCCTCAGGGCTTCCAAGGGCCAATGGGAAGGAGCTGCAGGCTGTGAGGTTTCCAGAATGCACTCCTTGCTGGAATGAATCTGCCTAAATTTCACTCTTAAACCCCAGAGATTAATGTTATCTTATTAGCAACACAAAATGGAAAAGACTGAGCTCTTTCAGTTTAATCTGCTTAGTTTCCCAGGGCTGCAGGGAGCTGCTCCAAGGAATGTGGCTTGGCTTTTGTTACAGGACGTTTTAAAAAAAAAAAGTCCAACATATTATTTGGCATAAATCTACCTATCTAATTTAAATTTTGAAAACCCACTGATTAAGTCCTGGGCCTTTCACTTTTTTTCCTATGGCGTCTACAAATATCATTGCTATTAGGAAATCTCATACTATGAAACTCGCTGCTGCAAATCTTGCTTTTATTCTCTCCCTCCCTCCCCACCCACCACCCTTCCTCACTCTCCCTCAAATCTTCTCTATTCTCATTAGCACCATCTGGTGGTGATTCACATCTTCTAGTACTTTTAGACCCCAAAGAGTGTATGTGTATATATATGCGTTATCTCTACTATATTTATCTATCTTATTCGAAAATAAAAACCAAGAAAAAAGTTTTAATTTCTTGATTCATTTTAAAAGGAAAATAATCAGGGGCGCCTGAGTAGCTCAGTTAAGCGCCTGACTCTTAATTTTGGCTCAGGTCATGATCTCATGGTTCTCGGGAGTGAGTTCAAGCCCTGCATGAGGCTCTGGGCTGGCAGTGCTGAGCCTGCTTGGGATTCTCTCTCCCTCTCTCCCTGCCCCTCTCCCACTCACTCTCTCGCTCTCAAAAATAAATAAACTTAAAATAAAAATAATAATCTTATTAAATGTTTCACATAAATAACATTTTAATGAAAAAATAACCATATTTTCCAAAATGCAAAAATTTTACGAACAGAATGTCAATATTTCACATTTCTTGCACCGCTCTTTAATGTCTGGCTTAATAAAAGACGGCCAAATTCTATATCTGCTTCTGCATTCAACCTGTTGTAATATCTTGTTTTCGCTGAAACATATAAAGAAAATCTGGCCTCAGATAGACATGTAGTTGGAAAAAGGAGTGTGTTGATAACTTTTTCAGATAATTATGGGCATTCTTTTTTGACACTATACCAAATCTCAACAAGTTATGGCTTTTTTTTAAAAAAATTTTTTTTTCAACGTTTATTTATTTTTGGGACAGAGAGAGACAGAGCATGAACGGGGGAGGGGCAGAGAGAGAGGGAGACACAGAATCGGAAACAGGTTCCAGGCTCCGAGCCATCAGCCCAGAGCCCGACGCAGGGCTCGAACTCAGGGACCGCGAGATCGTGACCTGGCTGAAGTCGGACGCTTAACCGACTGTGCCACCCAGGCGCCCCAAGTTATGGCTTTTTAAAGCTTAGTTGGAATGTGGAATCTGAAATAATATCCATGGACTTTGTGTACCGTGCTGTATTCATATCCATTGGTCTATCTTGGACTTTGAATAGAGTTCTGATGCATGATTTTGTAACTTCATTCATTGTCATATGAAAAATGTTAGTTTATGAGTTATGGAGAACTTGTAAATGTTGGCACATTTCATGATACGACATCGAAAAAAATCACAGTCGTAAACATCGCTGCCAATCTCATCAGAAAAGGCGTTAAGTGTCAGGAAGCTGTCAAGCTCATGACAGACTCGAGTTTTTCCAAAATCCTAATTTTCACTTGAAAGCTTGAATTTTGTCATTGGGAACAAATAGTGTCAGCTGTCTGAAGTAACAGTCTCACTTCATTCATTTTTGGGAAAATATCTGCCAAGTCGTCAAGCCCGAATAACCACAGTCTGCCTGACAATCATTCTTTCGAGTAACAACAGCATTGGGTGAAGAAACAGCAGCTCGTGCAGCTGGCGACTCAGTCACACGCGTGCTTTCCCTCCAGACAGCCCTTGGATTTGCATTTGCCGCAGGAGGGCTTTGTGTGAACTTTGCCTTGCAGCGCATGGAACCTTAAAAAGGTGTACTCACAAAACCAAGATGCAATTACATTAAGAACGCTACCTGTTTTGTCAAGGACATTCTTCAGCGAGACTGGCATTTCCGCTACCGTGAGTGCGTGGCGGTGAAGGGTGCGAACGCTGTCCAGTTTGGTGTCGCTGCCACGACGTGTGCCAAAGTGCCCCGAGTTTGCCGCACCACTCTTTTGCGCCCCTGGTGCAGATACGAACACAGTGGAAAGGTATACAATAGTTTAATATCATTGGGAAAATAGCGTTGACCTTGACGACCTCCAGGGGTCTATGGAACAGACTTTGAAGGTCTTTCCTCTACCTCCCAACATGGGCTGCCAGAGGCTGTTATAGTCTGTCATCAGTATCATTTGCTGAGAGAGGGGGTCAAGACAAAGATGCCCTGTGCCCCAAACCCTTCACTCCATATGTTATTATCCGTTGCCTGCCCCTTTTTTGATTCTCTGGAGCAAGTCTCCTTAGAGACTCTTTAGAGACTCTCCCCCTCACTCCAGGGCAGGGGGAACCCAGCTGGAAGTACCCACACCTCCTCCCACCTGTGCTAAAATTTATCTTTTCTTTTTCTCGCCCAGTTATCACCTAAGCCTAACACTTACATAAAGAAAAGGCTACAGGAATGAAGTGCCCTGTGAGGTGTGGATAAGATAAGCAATCTGGCAGGAGGATTAAAACACCCTAAGGGTGGTGCAAACAATCCTTGGAATCCCCCTTACCATCGGTCACCCAGAGACTACTTCAGTCTTACTCATCTTTCAGGCCTCAACTTACATATCGCCTTCCACCTCTTCCCCGCCCCCCATTTTCCAGTGCCTTCCTTGTGGCCTTACCGGATTTTCCCCACTACACGGTAAATTCCTAAAAGGCTTTTTTGTCTTGTTCACTCTCAGGAAGTTTAAAACACAGAGGGGATGTGTTTATGCACTCCTTTTTTTTTTCCTTTTTAATGTTTATTTATTTTGAGAGAGAGAGAGAGAGGCACAGAGAGGTGCGGTGGGAGAGAGAGAATCCCAAGCAGTTTCCACCCTGTCAGCGCAGAGCTTGGCTCGGGGCTCGATCTCACGAATCGTGAGATCATGACCTGAACTGAAATCAAGAGTCAGACACTTAACCGACGGAGTCACCCAGGTGCCCCCATATGCATTCTTTTTTTAAGTGGATGTCTTCAGATGGGGCAGACGTCTCCATTCACCACCGCCCATTCCGCATCCTACTGTCTTAAGAATGCATCCCTCATTGCCTGTGCCCCAACAGAATTGGAATTTGCTGGTCACACTGAATCGCAGCCCAGAGTAGGCCCTCAATCAGTACTTATTAGAAGGATTCTTCTCTTTTCAGGTTGGGAGCCAGCGTCTTTTTAATTGGCTACTGTTCACGAACCATGGCCCCCGGGACTACCTTATGTCACAGGAGTCCCATTGTGCTTGGTAACCTGCTTCAGGGCACCCCCACATCTTCCATCTCACCAGAGAGTCTATGTCCTTCTAGAAGGCAGGGTCCAGTCTCTCTTCCTTTCTTCTCCTTCCTTCCTTCCTTCTCTTGCCTAATTCTCCCTTGCCTCCTCCCACCCCAGATTCAAGCACTTGATTAGGTTACAGTCAGCTTAGACACCTGGGTAGGTAGTGGAGAGTCTGGTCATAAAGAAGATAATGCTCTTTCAGGCAGGTGGCCTCAGTTCCTGGAAGATGAAATCTTACCAGAAATAGGGGAGGGTAGTCTTAGGGTGGGGAAGAGCCGGGGGCAGGGAAATTGTGGTAGGAGTTTGCGAAGGTAGGCTGGGAAGAGGTCAGGAAGGGCCCTCAAGGCCATGCTAAAGAATGTGGATCTCTTCCTACCGACACTGGGGTGTAACATGACCAGACCTGTGTTCCATGAGCATGTTTCCTAGGGCTGATCTTCTCCCCCAACCCTCCCCTTTTCCCTTGATCACAAAGAAGCGCCCAGTGCCTGCCATTGAAACTGTGCAAGAGGCCCTCCTGATTGGGTGGATGCAGTGCGACCGGTGTCTGAGAGGAGGAGCAGGGCTGAGCAGCAGACAACTCTCCCTCCCCCCACCACCTAGGCCAAAACACGTTCTCCGACTTAAGCTGGTTGGACTAGATTGGGTGGGGACTGGAGGGATCAGAGGATTAGCACATCAGTCCCAGCCTTGAATGAAGCACATTCCACAGTCAAGTAAGCAGGGTGTGGTTGTACCCAACCCCAGCCCAGCTCCTGGCCGGAGGGCTGTGTGCATGTGTGTTCCAAATGTAAGGGCATGCTGTGTGCCTGCCCAGGACCTGACATTCCTAACCAGCTATGCCCTCTAGGAGACCTCCATGGTACTTCCTTCCAGAACTTTCCCTGTGTGTCCTCACTATGTTCCGCTTGCATTTTGCAGATGACTCACCGTTTCAGCACCATCTCTCAGTTGGGAGGAAGAAATGAGAAAGGATTGCATTAGGACCGGGAAGCTCGTCCCTGCCCTGTTTCTGGCCTGGAGTCACCTTGCTGTATTGGTCAGGGCAGGGAGCAGCCTTGAAGCAAGGGGCCTGGGCTTCTGGAACATCTGCAGGAGAAGCTGGTATTATGGGAAAGTACCCCAAACTACTATAGTCACCATTCTTTTGCTGACTGTAAAAGTAGCATATAATCACTGTAAGAAACAGTCTTAAAAATTCCAAAAGTAAGGAACACTTTTAGATCGTCTGTAACACCAATCCATAAAAAATGGTGATTATTGATCTTCTATCTTTTTCATATTATGCCTATCCAGTGCATGTTTTTTTAAAGGAAGAAAATGAAGTATATTTTCTGTATATAATTGGGATCATTGTTTTAAAGTCTTCTGTATCCTGCCTTTTCATTTATGAACATTTCCCTATTTCCTTATTCTTAAACTATCTAATTTTAATGGCTGCATAATACCACATATGGTTGTATCATAAAACCAGTGATAGGATCCTAGAGTGAGGTTATCACAAGGGGTCCGTTTCAAAAAAGAAAGAGACAGAAGTGTGCTGCTTAATAAGAGAGGGAGCCATGCCATGCCTTTGTGCCTTTGCACCCCTCCACCACCTTTGGACTCAACTCAAGCATCATCCTCTGCATGAAGTCTGTGCAGCCCCAGCCTGAGCTCAGGCTAACACCAATCCATTGTGCTCCCCTAAGACCATCATAGCACCGATCCCATTATATTAAACAGATGTCTTCGTATTTCAATCTTTCCCACCAGACCATAAGATCTTTATCAACTGGACTCTACCTGAGCAAGCCATGAAGCTCCAGTGTCCAGCTGGTACCTGGCATATAGAAGATAATAAATGCCTTTTAAAGAAGCAAAGTTTAAGCAATCCCCCCATTGTCAGATATATAGACTATTTCTAATTTGTAGAGATAGCCTTCACTTTCTCACTTCCCCATGTTCTCACTTCCAACATTCTATGTTGAGTGAGGAAGAGGGTGGAGGTAGACCAAAAAAATTATATCCGGGGCACAGGGGTGCAAGACCACCTGGCTGCTGGGATCCCAAACAGACCAAGTTCATCTACTTGCCACTGACAATATCCAAAGGCAGACAAACGAGTGGTGGGAAACAAGAAATGAGATCAACATGGGGAAGACAGAGGACTAGCGTCTCAAAGACCGTCTCCAAAGTGCTGAAAATATTTCCAGGTTTATGCAAGGGAAATGTGGGACAAAGCTGGGTGGGACGGTGGGTGTATGCCGTTGCGCAGCGAAAGTCAAGTTGATTATTGTCTTGGGGTCAGTCACAGGGTCTTGCCGGCTCAGGGCAGCCCTTATTGTTTGAGGGGGTAGTTTCTGTTCCCTTCAGGGGATGCTTTGCCCATGGGGTCTTTTGCCTGCGTTAAAAGATAAGTTGGAATGAAGAACGTGATCAGTTAGAAAGAACAGACTGAAATCAGAATGGAGGTAGTGGAAGTCCTCTCTCAAAACCTTGTTTGGGTCACTTGTTGTCATTTGAACCCTCCTGTAAATGATGTTGGGAGACTTATAAATAAATCTTTGTCTTCATCTGACTCATCTTGTGGTATAAAGTGCAGATGCCAGAATTGGAAAAATCCCAGCTCCACTATTTGATAGCTGTGTGGCCTTGAGCATGCTACTTGATTCTGACGCTCATTTGCCTCAATATACAATGGAGATAAGGGCACCTGGCTGGCTCAGTGAGTGGAGCGTGTGACTCTTGATCTCAGGGTTGTAAGTTTGAGCCCCATGTTGGGTGTAGAGATTACTTAAACACACACACACACACACACACATAAGATAAAATGGGGTCTACTCAAGGATGTCGAGATGTTGTAAATGAGATAATGTGGATCAAGTCTTAACACAATGCTTGGCACCTTGTAGCTAGTGTTTATTACTAAACAGAACTTTTGGGCCCATGTTATGGAATTCATGCCACATGGCCAAACTGCTTTCCAGAAACATGAGCAATTCACACACATACCTACAGCATATGGCACCTTCCATGGCATCTTCTCCAATAAGAAGTTTGGTCATTTTTTCTCTTTGCTCAATGTGCCTTACAAGGATCATGTGGGTCCTGGTCAAACTCATCGTGAAGTTCAACCAAAGGTCATCTTTCTTCTCACAGTCTAAGCACCAACGTGGAACCCCATCTCAGTCACCCTTTCTGGGCTGCAGAAGACGAGGCTAAGCTACATGGCATGAAATACAAGGTCACACCAGTAAAATATGAGGGTGTCAACACAGAAGTTTCAGAAGCTGTCTTCCGCATTCAGCTGAATGAAGAAATAGGGGACAAAGGCAGCAGAGGATAGCCCCCAACACGGTTCTTCCCGTCTGTCTTCACCCTCATCCCACCCAATATACAATCATGGAAAGTGAAAGCACAAAGGCTGCCTGGTGATCAACTTGCTCCAGAAGAGGCCCAGAGAGGTTAAGTGGCTTGCCCGAGGTTACACAGCTGGCAAGTGCCATTGAGAGTATCGAGATGACAAGGAATCCAAGATTTTCCTCACAGGCAGAAAATCTCGTGTACAACTCCACTTGTTTGTCCTCTTAGCCCCATTTACAACTTCACCAGGAACATCAGGGTGGATGATGATAGGGGTGGGAGACAGCACACGCTTGCAGGGGCTCTGAAAGCCCAAACCCGCAGCCTGTGCAGAAGTCAGTTGTGAGAAGAGACTGAATCATCTCAGCAGATGCGGCTCAGCACCATGTGCCAGAAGGGCCTCTGTGGTCCAGCTGGGAGCTCCAGGGGCTTCAGGGGGGCTTTCCCCCCACTTCCTGTTTTCTGTGCCACAGCCATGGTTTTTATTTTTCCCTGCATATGGAAATCCCCCCACAAGAGCCAGTTACTTGGATATCTTGTTTAATTAAAAAGTGGGGAAAGGATAAGCTTACAAAGCACCACGGCAAACCAGAAGTCATTGTTGTAACAGTTTTATTCAAGTCTGTGTGTGCTCTGGTGGTGGGACCAGGCTGAATCGGCATTACACTGTAATACGATAAGAGGTTTAGCCATTGAACCAAGCCTGCTTGGCATCCCTAGTTAACAATTTACAGTACCTTGAAAAAAAAAAAGCCAAAGAAAAGAACCTGGTAAGTTTCCTTCAGGACTTTTCTATTTTTAAATATTGTTGACAAATTACAATAACTTAAATCCCAAAGCAAAATGGGAATTCAAGGACACAGGGTTAGGACATATGAACAAGACACTGAAACGGGGAAGGCCTAGGGATGAGAACTAGTAGCTAATTACAGAGAAACAAAACGAACACATATGTGAACTTTCACTTTACCTAGACTCAAAGGCTCTAACAGGAAGGAAAATCCCAAAGAAAGCTTTTCTGCGAACTAAGTAAAACCCATCTCCAACTTCTTTCCTTAATCCTCTAGAAGATAGTCTAAATCTGTATGTGAGCATGTGAATATGTGAGTGTGTGAATGTGTGAGCGTGTGTGTTTAGGATGGATAGTGAGGAAAATCAGAGGAGAAAGTTGACAAGTTCATCATCTCCCTTCTTTGCTACAGCTGGGTTCCAAGGGCATGTAGCTCAACACAATGGCTCTTCTCAATTTCTAGCTGCAGTCGTGAGCTAACAACCCAAAGCAAGGCTACAGGCGGGGGATGCAGGGAACCACAGGCAGTAAGAATCAGGAAGACCAGTCCTACCGGCTTCCAGGTTAAGGAAAGAGCCCGACCTTCAGAACAACAAATGACCGGGCTCCCTGAGCTGTCTAGGGAGGCCAGGGTGCTGCCAGTGCCCAAGACCGGAAATGAACAAAGCGGGAGGGCTGTCAATATCTCATCAGGACAAATGGGAAATCGTCAGCAGTCTGAGAAGATGATGAGAGGTTCACCTGACCTGCACAGCCAACCAGAAGCCCAGAGCTGGGTCAGGCTGGTTAGGCACCTAAATCCTATTAATTAGCCGTAATTAGCTGGGACTCTGGTTTCTGCCTCCTGCCTTCAAAAACCAGTGCCTGAGATGCCAAGGGTCCAGTGGCAAGGCCTGGAAGGTGCCAGGGACCGAGAACTCCCAGAAGCAGCAGTGGGTTCTCCTTTCTGATGTGGATTTTTATTAATTTGAATTCCTGATCTAAGAAAGCAATGATTTGTCTGAAAGAAGAGAGCATTTAGGAATGTGTTCCTAGGACTAAATGTAGCTTGACAAGAAGCCATCCTCAGGCCTGAAGCCAAGGAGAGAGGCAAGTGGCCTAGTAGGCTGAACCACAGGAAATTGCCAATATTCGGCTGGTTTTGACCTACAACCACCCCCCACCCCACCCAACCCCCACACTTTTCTCCACAAAGGGAAATAAACTAGCAAGGTGAGGCTTATCAGTGCTGGACCCTGGGTTCCAGGACCATACATTTTAAAGTTAAAGGGCTTCGTGCTTCAGGTAGAGAAGACAGCATCATCCTCAGTTCGTTGTTGGGCTCACAGGTCTACAGAGGGGAGGAGACACTTGCAACTTCGCACACTAGCATGTGGGCAGCTCAGGTCACCGTGTTCCTGCCGTTCTTGCCACCATGGTCATTTATGATCACAACACACTGCGGTGCGGGCTGCTCTCACCCCTGACCCAGGGCCAGTCTCTGGCAGAGCTTTCAGGAAAGGCCCAGCACTACAGCAAGGGCAACACCTGCCTCTTCCCCCGAATCCTCCAAGAGGCAATGGAGTGTTTCCAACCAGCTTGAAGGCAGGGGGGGGGGGGGGGGGGGGGCTCACATACCTGAGTCAAAAGCACAGGCTTAATTAAACACATGAAGAAAAGATCAAGGCTCCCTGAAGTGTAACCATTCACAGCCATCCAGCCTTTCAGAACCCGCTGTTCTGTGCTTTTGTTAAAAGCAAGCTTGAAGAGTTAGCAATGCTCAGGAGGGGTCTCCCTCCTTGTGGGGGCCAGAGGGAGGAGGGGGGCCCAATGTGGGGACTGAGGAATAGGAGTGTTGACAACAAGCCACACCTAGATGCCCTTGGGATGTCCTGTTGTGTCCCTGAGCAACCGTGGTCTGAGGGGAAAGGGGCCTTGTAAAGAACCTCACACCAGGACATGCGTCCCAAGGGCCGGCAGACCTTCTCGCAAAGATTCTTCCAGGAATTAAATTGGCCTCATTCCAGTCTCGAAAAAAACAAGACTCTGGGAATGACTCCTAAAAACTCCAAGACCCCAAACTGTCATTCTGATGCTGACTCCAGCCTCCTGGTCTCCTATTTTCCTCCTTCCTAAGACACTAATGCTGGGAAAGACCAGCCTGACAAGTTAAGTGGGGGATCAGAAAGGAGGTCTGTAAACACCAGGTGCTGCAAAAACGCAGAAGATGTGCCTGACCATGGCCCCCGTTAGTCATTCTAAGCCAGCTCCAAACCACTACTCTTCCAGAAACCAAAGTAAGAAACACTAGGCAAGTCCCTTAGAGGCAAAAGTGGTGAGGACCACACTGTTAAGGTCAGCAATTTGTCCTAATGGCCGGCTGGGAGCTGCATGCTTCGCCGACCTGCTCTGAAACATGTTCTCATTGCCCTTGACCGGGAAACAGGTAATGGTTGCTTTTACAGGAAGGAAATGTGAGAGTGGCTAAAAGGGGAGCCAGACAGCAAAACAGATGGTGGAAGACAGACACCTTGTTCAAGTCTTAGAGCTTGGTGCCCGACTCAGCGACCAGTCCAGGCAGCTTTCAAATTTCCCTTCCCTTGAATTTCTTCCTCTTTAAGCATTTTCTCTTCTCTACCAGCAAGTGTATCAGAAGGAAAATGATGCAATTTTGTAAAGGCCAGGAGGAAAGGTTAGCACTATTCTGAGTTGACAAATAGAAGACATCATCATCATCACGTTCATCATTACTACCAGACCCTTGGGATACTAAAGGATGTGAAGTGAAGAGAGAGTAACCACCAAGCCTCTTAGAAATAATATGAGGATAATGGAGACATCCACTCAGCCCCTGGCAGGGACCTGGATCCCCAAGGGGGGGTAAACAGAGGATAATCCTGTTTAGAATCAGTGGAAGGAGACGAGGGATCTGAGGACAAAGGGCAGAGAGCAGTATCTGTTTCCAATCACCATCACTGGTGGCCCCTGATGCTGGGGGCCACTGGATTCCAATCATCCAATCACTTTTGGGTAATGAACACCTGCCAAGAACAGAGGGAAGGAAAGAAACGGAAAGAGTAAAAGGGATTCTGGCTACTGCCAACGCAGGGGCTCAATCCCAGCTTCAAGGCCTGCTCCTGACCGTGACCATAGAGACAAGGGAGCCTACGTGGACAACTCAAATTCTATAGGATCCTTATCCCACCACGCCTCACCTTACAGAGAGAGAATGTGGCAGGCAGGGGCCCATCAGAGACGGGATATGGAGGAGCTGAGAGAATGCCTCTGTCTTTGCGCCAGCTCACGAAGCAGCCTCAGACTAATCCTGCTTCTGCCTCCGACAGGTGCAATTCTACCAATGGCAGACCCAGTCTTTGTCTTTCCTCCGGCTGGAGGAGTAAGAAATGGGTTCAGCCTCTTACTCAATGGCAAGTGGCCACCACTCCGTGCCCATTACATCAGTTATACTACCACTTCCCCAAAAGATGGCTGCAACCTAACAACAAAAAGTAGAAAACGGTCAATTGCCTCACAGCACAGAGCACTGTCCAGAGCCAGCAAGGTTTGGATTATGCTGTGTGCTGTGCCCCGCCAAAGGGCCATTTAGTGGAACCAAGGGCTTATAGACACATTAGAGACTTAGGAACTGGGGCTATGGAGAGTCCAGGGAAGGGCCCAGAACACACCATCTGTGGCCCCCTCCCCAATCAAGAATGAAGAGGAGTCCCTCGGTTGGCTGGAACTGTTAATAGGATTCACATTCCACAACTCCTCCCCCCCCCCCCCACCCCAGCCAAGGGGTGAGGGGACGGAGGCAAAAAAAAAAAAAAAGAAATCTCTACAGTCTTCACTGAAAAAAGAGGAGAGAGATGAGACACCATGGGCAACAAAACTGAGTGCCTCCCACCCAAGATGAGGGGGGGCCCTTGAACCAAAGTGCCAGCGAGCTCATAAAACCGGGAGCCATTCGAAAACCAAGGTCACCCCTTTCCTCATTCCCGGGTTGGGACTTGATCATAGTGACAGAGAGACAGAGCGGTGACCAAACTCATCATCTGTGCCAGCTTCACTGCTTTCCTCCTTCTGGCAGGCGGGCAGCAAATGCAGGGAACCTGCAGGCGGTCCGCCAACGTCTCCAAGGAAATATTCCATGATAAGAGACAGGGAAGCCACATTTGGAGAGTCTGGAGGGGAGAGGAGCATGACCCAAGGCTCTGCTCCCAATCAAGTTTACGTGTGCGTCCTGCACAAAGGCAACCGCTCACACTTGACACGGGAGGCCCCAGGGGAAGTGGAAATGGTGCAGGCACACAGGAGGAAGCTCCACAAGCAGCTCAACATTCCAGTTAAGGAAACAGATTCCAGAAAAGTCAGGGTTGGCCTCTGCTCTCCTTCCTACCCAGCTCAGGGTCCAGAGCCCAGCATCAGGGGCCACCTGTGCCCAGAGGCATGAGCCCTCGGTCAGTCTGCAGTGCCTGGGGCTCAAAGGTTCCTGTATATCAGTGGCTCACTAAGCACCCCACGAACATCATCGCCTCACCATATCCATGTGTGGAAGGTACCACTAATGGCTCCGTCTTACTTCAAGGGCATCCCGTAATGGATGGTGTGGCTGAGAAGAAATCCCCACAGTTCCAGCTCCCAGTGTCCGGGACCCTCCCACCCCCCCACCACCAATATGCTATTTTGGTGCAGTGCAGAGATATCTACCAACCAAACACATAATCCACTGGCTCCAGGGATTGGAGGAAAGATCCAGGGAAGGGCATAACACATAACGACCAGAACAACAGAACGGACCAACACAGGAACTTTGTCTCTGGCTTCAGAACTGGCACCAGTGAGTGAGTCTCCCAAGAAACTATCCCTGGGATGAGCATGTTTGTATCGGAAACTGGTCTGGCCACGTCCAGACCCCGGGTAGGAGATGGATGCCATCAACAGGTGCTGGTTTCTGCCTTTATTTGTGTGTTTCCGAAAGGAACAAGGGCAGACTCTGTTACCCTCTTTGCTGCCACTCGACTCTGTTTTTCCTAATTCCCTCTCCTCCCCCCAGGTCCCCTTACCCCTGTGGGGCTCAAATAAATAAGCGGGGCACCTGGAAGGGCAGGCGGGTAAGTACCAGGTCCCTCAACTCCTACGTCCCACACTGGGGCACCTTGCCTTCAGTCCTCCAGCGGGCATGTAAGGGCTTAGGGCACACAAAAGCGTGTTATCTCACACCAGATGAGACTCTGATTCATGGGTGCTGGGGAAGAATGTGGAAGAGGAGCAAAATCAATCACAGATCATCCAATACTGGTGTTTGGGAAGGCTGAACTCAGGGCTCACAAAAGGACTCCGGGACAGGCTCCAGGCTTACCCAGGGGGCTGAGGAGAGGGGGCAGCAGACAGATTTGGCTGAGTGACCCTGCAGAGTCACCGTAAAGGCGAGGAAGACTGTGGAGGGTGGGGGACATGCACGCACCCCGCCCTCCCCTACACAGCCAGAGCTGATGGCCGCAGCCCCTTCCAGTGGACATGGGTAGAAAGGCCCTACAGGGCAGGGGACCCTCTGAAGTGGCCCTGCTTCCATCCCTTCCACCTTCAAAGTGCATTATCAGTGCAAGAAGTAGGGCTGGATTTCAGGGGGTCCAACTCCGAGAAAGGGCTGTGCCAGCCAGCTCCCCCCATCTCCTCCTGCTTCCCCCTTGCCCGCCCCCAACCCTTTTCGTGTTAAGACCAGAACTCTTGCTGAATCTCATAAGGGGCGGGCCTGTGTGTGTTCAGTTCGGCTCTGCACAGCGGCACGGTGCTGTCCTGGCTCTGGCCCTCTGCGTCCAGGTCCAGAAGCGTCCGCTCAGCAGGGGGCAGCGGCCCCGCTTGGAACGGGAGCAGGGCCGGGAGTCCGGGCCGCTCATCCACAGTGCTGCTGCTGCTAGCGAAGCAGGAGTCCAGGTTGCTGGGTGTCTCCGTGCTGGAGCTGTTGGCTGGGGAGGCGCTACGGGCATGGCTGGGGGACACAAACCACCAAGGGTCCAGCCGTTGCCGGTTGGCAGAAGGACGTGGCCGAGGCAGAAACTCCAGGGTCTTGGGTCTCTCCAGGGTAGAATCCTGCTGTGTGTTCCAGCGCCTTGGGGTCGGGGGAAAGACCACATTGGGGTCAGGGAGACGGGGGAATTCACCTGGGTCTCGGCTGGGGCTGGGGGTTTTCAACATTCCTGGGCAAAGAGACAGAGGGAGAGGCATCAGGTGATGGCACACATTTCTAGACCAGATAGACACTGCTCCCTCCCCATACCTGCCACATCCCTATTCACCTGGAATAACACGAGCAACAAATCTTTAAGCAGCACCTACTACGTGCAGCGGAGTGTGCTGGGAGGCACTGGGGATACAACAGTGAACTAGAAGGCCATGATCACTGTCTCCGATAATAAAATAAGAAGAGGACATAGGGGGGTCACATCCATAATGAAAACCCTACGATCCATGGGCCACCCTGTGGTCTGCAAAACAAGTTTTATTGTAACACAGCCGCACCTACGGCTTGTTCTCCCACGACAGCAGCAGTGTTGAGTAATTACAACGGAGACCGTACGACCCCAAAAGCTTAAAATATTTACTATCTGGCCCTTTACCGAGAAAGTTTGCTGACCCCTGACGTAAGGAAGTGTCTGTTTATTTCCAGTTCATCCATTTAATAAACGTGAGGCCAGAACAAATCTAGGTCTCAAAAATCTGAAGATGAGTCATAAGGTCTCTTCCCAAAGAGGACACATACCTGAGTACAATAAAAAATCTAAAGCCGAAAGGGAAAATACAATTGTCATTTACACTCAAAATCTCCCTGAAATCCCAGTCGCCATCTCCTCTCCTACTGGGTGAGAGGGGTTGCAAAGTCAGGTTTCGGTCTTCTAGGGAGCAAGTGACAGTGGCAGGAAAAGACAGGGATGTGGACACCCAGGTGGCCCAGCGTCAGACAGGGAAGGCGAGCTCATGCACAGGCACAGATACAGGAATGTATCTGGATTTGGAGTCAGGCACGAACAAGGGATGAGCGATACAGGCAGGATGCATGGGAGGAAGCTTGCCCACGAGTAGGTCTGTACTAAGCTGTAATCACAGGCAAGAGCCCAGCTACGTGGCACAAATACCCCTCCTGTATGAGTGTAGCATTCCTTCTGGTAACTTTTGTCTCCACTTCAGGGAACGAGCACAGCTCGGCTCCTGCCCCTCCTATGCCCTGAAGGCACTGCACTGTGCCCTCCAAGACCCAGGGCCTGAACATCCTACAGGAGCCCTGGGTCCGATTCTTCCCAGAACCTGCGGTCTGCCTTCACTCCTCAGGGAAGCCCCCTGCCGAGGCACAGGACAGAGAGAAATCAGTCGGGCCTGGACATCTCTCCAACCCCAGGGCAGCACGTCCTGGTGGGCCGAGTCAGAGGAGGAACTGTCATTCTAATTTTGCCATTCACTCCAATCTTGCCACACCCGGGAGGCCCAAGAGCAGGAAAGAGAAAAGGAGGACAGGACTCACCTGTTCCTGGGCTGGGGCTCAACCCATTGCTGGAGGGGCTCCTGCTGGCTAAGAGAGCCGCTGGCTTGAGGGCCCCGTCAGAAGGAGTCCGCCGGTGACCGCTGGGCTGCGTGGGGGCCGTAAGGGTGACATGGGTAGGAGTCAGGGATTGGTTAGGGTCTCGCTTGAAGCGTTCCACTCGGACGTTGACCAAGGGGTTGTGGGTGCAAGGGGTCAGGGGTGGGGCTTCAACCGGACTGATGGGCATCTCGTACACCACGATCTCGTCACTGTCGGAACGCAGCAGGGAGCGGGTGGAGTTGCACTCCGAGATGGAGGAGAGAGAAAGCAGCGTGAGGGAGGCAGAGGGGTCTCCTAGCAACAGCATGGGCTCCTCCTTCTTGAAGAGCTTCCGGGATGGGGGGCTGGTGCTCCGACGAGGACGGCTGGCCCTCTGGAAAAGACCCTCACGCCTCTTCTTCTCCTCCCGGGCTGGTGGCTCAGGCTCCTCTGGGGGAAGCAGCTGGCACTTGCCAGCTTCAAGCAGGTCAAAGCCCAGGCCTGTGGCCGCGAGAACAGCCCCACAGCCAAGCAGAGCCACCTCACAACGGCGGTGGTGGGTGCCACCCCGCTTGAGGCTGTTAGTTGGCGTCAGCTGAGGGGTACTGGTGGCTGAATTGACTGGGGTGGGCTCCTCGTGGACTCCATCACTGGAGGGGCCCTCCCCATCCTCTCCTCGAGGGAACGGGATACAGAGGTAGGACTGGTTGGGTGAATGCTGTAGACGACTCTCCCCACTCCTGGGGCCTTCGCTGTCCTCATCCTCTGGAGATGACAAAAATGGCAGGGTGTGGGGGACAGGAAACGGGAATGAGGCAGCAAGAGTAAGAATCTCATCCTTCTCCCCAACCCTGGGCCTCCTGGTGGATTTTCAGGAGTGCAAGGGTCAAACAGTCTCACAGGCAGGATAAGGACTGGGCATTGCACCCACAGGGCTTTACCCCTCCACACTCAACCGTGGCCAGTATGAGGCAATCACTCTCCATTCCAGAGCCTATTTTCCTGTGTGCAGACAAATCTGCTAATTTCCTACTTCTTGCATTGGGATCCTCAACACAAGAGGTACAGTGTGTGAGTTTCCTAGAATAGTGGGTAGAACAGAAACATCCCTAACTTTTTTGCACCTTAAAACTGGAAGGGACCTTGAATTTCTACAACAATGGCCTAGAGGCCGGTCTCAAGACCAGTGTCCCGCAACGGACTGGAATCCTCTACATGGGTGAAGGCCCATCTACGCTGTAGACTGACCTACTAAGACTTGAAAATCTTCAGAGAGAAGAGGACATCCTATCTGAGAGAGAGAGGGAGCCTGGAGAAGACCTTACCCATTCAGCAATCACAGGCAACTAGAAAGCTTCCTTAGAGAAAGACCACAGTGTCTTCCACCACCATCTCCTGTCTTGCAGACTCCCCATGTTAAAATACAAAGGAAAGAGACCCAAGCAGATGGAAGCGCCTGATTCAAGTCCTCACCCTCTGCACTGCCCTAAGGAGACTACAACCGGCGCCCTGGGATAGGAGGCCAAGGGCAGGCTCCATGGCAGCAGTGGGAACAAACTGTGATTTGGGAAGGTTTGATGCAATGGGAGTAGAGCCAATGAAGAGGGAATAGGGTGAGGGCCCAGGAGTTGGGTCAAAGAGGAGACAATTCCCATGAGGTGGTACTAGGGGTCCTCAAACACTCCCAGAAGCTTGGCCAGAAGTTCCCTGAGGGAACAGGGACAGTCAGGACAAGGGCCATGCTTACCCATCTCCATAAGGCTGGTGAACCCTGGCAGGGCTGGGCTACTCCTCGGGCCCTTCCCCAGGTTGGGGGCACTGGACGACCACTGTTTATATCCATCTACCAGGGACTTGAGGCTAAATAGGAGGAAATGGGGGAACTGTTAGAACTGGTGACTTCCCTTACTCCACCCTCACCTCCAGGGGCCCATGGAAACGTCTCTTTCTGTGTGCTTAATTCCACCAAAGCCCAAGAGCCTCGGGGTAACGAACATTACTGGGTCCCCTCGTGTCACAAACAGAAGTGCACATGCTCCAGGAAAAGAAAAGCAGGGCCATGAACCCACCCCTTCACATGCTGCTACGGAGCTGTGGAAAGATCTAGCAGGCAGGCCGGCAAGAAGACAGGAAGAATGAGGACTGCCCAGCACTGGCCAGGGTCTTGCCTGAGCCCACCTTAAGGCAGAGACGATCACTCCAGGACACTGTGTCCAGCACACTGCTGACATCAGAGATACTGCAATTCGAAGCCTTGTGATCCCAGGCGAGCCCTGGGCAGATGAGCTAGCAGGGATGGGCCATTTCTCAACTTCTCCTTCCAAGCTCACGGCATGCTTAGGCAACTTTCCAAGCCATCCACTTTTCAAAAACAAAAATCAGCCAACAAAGCTGCACCAAAGCAGTGCACTTTGGGACAGACCTATGTGGGTAGTACATAATGCTTCACTCGAGCCCCTGGTTTGTCTGGGAATGAAGAGGAAAAGGGCAGGAGCTTGCTTTCAAGTCCCTGTGATGAGCTCACACCTGCCAGCCAGTAACTCTGAGGATCCTGACGGGGCACCCCATCAACCCCCTTTACGATGGGGGAATCAGAGGCCCAGAAGCACTGGTCTTTTCTCTAATGGACAACGAAGAGAGAAGGCTGAGGACTCCGTGGGTTATGGCTGCTTTGGACATACCAGGATTATAACCAGAGGTGGCTCTCATTTTAGGGCCAGGAAAAGCTGTTCAGCTAAAGCCCACTCTTCCCGGTCCATCTTGAGGGAGAGAGAGGGACCAACTTTTCCCCTCACTTCAGATCTCTATTTCAAGTGCTGTCAGAAACACCAGTGAATTCAAGTATATTCCGGCCACCATTGGTTTCAACCAAAATAAACAGCCAGGGATAAGCATGCTAACCAAACCCACAGCCTGGGACTTTTAGCTGATGATCTTATAACATCACCTCCAGCCCTGAGTTCAAGGGGAACCCAGATTAGCAAAGTCAAAGCCAGTGCTAAAGTTCAAAGCATAAATAGTCATGTACTGCCCCCTAAAACTAAGGGTGCCAGGAGAATATCCACAACGGGAATGGTCAGAGAAGTGAGGAGAGGGAAAGTCAGACCAACACAGGAATTTCCCAGGGTGCACGATGGTACTGCTTTAAAGGAAAAAAATCAGCATAGCCTTGGCAATAATGAGGTTTGATTCTACCGGATGTGCTGTGAGGACAAGGAAATGGAAGGGGACTATTACGAACACATTTGATGAAAGGGTGCAGATTAGACTCACCCCAGGTGGAAATGTGGAGACTCTGATGGGGTACTTAAACCATTAGCTTTCTCACGTCTCTGAGGGGATCTTCAATGAATAAAGAAAATCAGTAGTAGGTGACAGTGGGTACATCCAATTCAGTATCTCCCACATGGGAGCCCTCAAGGCTTGACTCTAGCTACATTGGTAGCTGCCCTCCTCTGGCCCGGTAAGCAAAGCCCACGTGATGAAGGAATCCTAACAAGGAGACCCAGGACCTCCCAATCTGTGGGACAAAGGTCCTTGAGCAGCCACAGCATAACTGCAGAGGCCGCGTGAACCCACAGATACCCAAGCTATCTACAAGCAAGTGCATACGTTTCCTATAGATATGTACTCGTTTTTTAAAGGATGTATAGTCACTTAACATTACTGAATTCAATATAGCTTTTTGTTGTTAGGGATTATTTTCTTCCGTTGATAGGGGCTAAAATTAGAAATATTATCACACAGAGGCTCCCAAAATTTCTGACGTTAAAGAAGCCTTTACTCGAGAATGAACAGAATATACTTTATTTCTTCAACAGGAATGGAGAATCATAAAAAATTCAAGTCATATTTTGGGGCGCCTGGGTGGCTCAGTCAGTTAAGCGTCCGACTCTTGATTTTGGCTCAGGTCATGATCTCACAGTTTTTGAGTTCGAGTCCCACATTGGGCTCTATGCTGACAGTGCAGAGTCTGCTTGGGATTCTGTCTCTCCTTCTCTCTGCCCCTCCCCTCCCCCACCTCTATGAAATGCTTCAGTAGTTTTGAGGACACATCTATGCAAGGAGGAAGAAAATTCAAAGTTAATATTTTGAAACATGAACCAAAGTTAATTCACTAAACAAGACGAAAAACATCTATAAATGAAGCAGAACCAGAGAAGCTACTGAAATGTCAGAAACATCCAGGGATTCAGCGTGACTGACTTTCAGACCCATCCTAACCCTACTCTACCCCAGGGCTCGAAGGAATCCAAACTGAGGGAGATCCTGCCTCTACAGGACCTAGCACAGCAGAGCAATTCACCATTCCTAGAGGACCATCATCGAGCCCTCACAGAGCTCAGGCAGTTCACCCTATGTACCTAAATTTTCTATTCCAAGGTATTTGTGATTTCTAAAGCCTGGCTTCGGAGTCAATCCTTTTTGAATCCAATTGCTATTTTCGTTCTCAGCTCAGATCTGACATGAGAGAACAGATTTTGGACATGAAATCTTCTTAGTATTCGAAGGAATACCAAGGCCACTTACAGGTTCGGGCACAAGTTCAGGAAAGTCTCTGAAAAGGGCGAAGGGGATTACTGCCTATTCTCACAGGCTCAGAAAAGTCAAAAAACAGGATTCTAGCCTCTAACACCAAGAAGAAGGTACGAAATAGAAAATGCACCAGGAGCAGGGAAGAACCATCACAGCAGGTATTACAAATGCTTCCTATGAGCCAGCTAATCTTGTATGCACTTCCCAAAATGGACTTATTTAATCCTCACATCAACCCCGGGAGATGGGTACTGGTATAACCGCCGATTTACAGATGAGGAAACACAAGGCCACACGGTGAGGCATGGTGGAGCCAGGATTCACGCCCAGGCAGCCTGGGGTCAGGGGTTATGCTCGCCACCACTACACGGTGAGCGACTGGCCTACGAAGAACCGGGACTTGAGAGAATTTAACTTGTAAGAACACAAGCACATCCAGGGCACAAAGCCGGGTCCCCTGCTTCGCTCAGAGGACGTGCTCACACCTGTCCGTGTAGCAATGAGGTGGGGCTTAAGAGAAGCTCCGGTTGGCCCTGGGGTCACATGGCTACCAGGGCTGGGTCATTCCACCTGCCCTTGCTTCGGGATAAGCCTCCAAGTCAAGAGAGGCCTGTAAGCCTTGCTCTTCCTTCTCTTGGCTCTGAGCGGATGTTTTAAGGGAAGAGCCGGGTACAAGTAGGACACCTGGCTGAACTCATCACATTTGGTTCATGCTTAATGTACCTGCAACTCTGAGTCAGACACCTGTAGGTGTCGGCAAACTACAACGAGGGGCCTAAATCCTGTCCACCACCTACCTTCGTAAAGTTTTACTGAATCAACATAGCCACGCTCATTCATTTACAAAGTGCCCATGGTCTATGGCTGCCCTTGCACTACAACACAGGAGGTGAGTAATTGCAAAAGAGAGGATGTGACCCACAAAGCCTAAAATATTTATTATCTGACCCTTTACAGAAAACGTATGCTGAGCCCTGTCCTAGGAGGTTCAGGAAATGAGGACATTGGAAAACTGAAGCTTGTAATTTCTCAGAAAGCAATGAAACACAACAGAGGAGACGGTGTTTCATATCATAGTTTTAAAAGGGTATACCCATCTTTAAGTGGAAAGAATCTCTTACATTCTGGCTCTTACCCTTCGTCTCCTGAGGCAAGCTCCTTCTGACCAAGTGTACTTGGCCCCCACGTCCGTCCTTTCTTCTTGGGGGCCCTCTTCTCCTCCTCCTCCCCTTCCTCTTTGGGGACGACTGAGTTCCGGCCCCAGGTTTTGCTGCTTTCACCTGGTGTCACTGTGAATAACAAAAGTTGGATGGGATCTGGAAAGAAAGATAGACAGGGCCCCCCCCCGCCCCAAAACTAGCCTCTACCTTACCGGACAGACACAGACACATGCGCACGTGGACACACACGCACGGAGTTACAGGGAAGAAGTCACACCTCCTCAAAAACTCTGTGCCCAAGTGGAGCCTTCAAGTCCTCAGCCACCAATCACTGAGCACTCGCAAAGTACCAAACATGGAAAAACTGCCCAGATTCTCGTAAGTCCAATGCAAAGCTGGAGCTCAGGCCAGCCAGACGGCAGAGTTCCAAACAGATCTTGGTTTTGTTGGGTGGGACTGGACGGGGAGGGGCAGTGGGTGAGGAGTTAGGAAGGAGAGAAAAAATATAAGGGGGTAAGGAAGACTTGGAAGTGCAGAAAGGAATTGTAGGTAAGAAAGAAAGATAATGAGGAACTTAAGACTACGGAGAAGGAAGTCAGGAGTAGGGGAAGGGGAGGGAACAGGCCTAGAGAAATATACTAGATAAGAGAGGAGGAACATTCTTCTGACATTGCTACCTTATAACAAGGGCTGAAACCCAAATGCTTCAGAGGCTTACATCATACATGAGTGAATGATTTCAGACACCAAAAAATAGGGAGCTGAGGGGACTGAGGCAAAATATGGTGCATAAGGAAACTGCCATTGGTTCTAGCCAACTGCGGCCACGTGAAAAAGGGAATCCACTGATACGAACCGATTTTTCAAGGATAGCCAGAAATCTAGGGCTTTTAAAAAAATGAAATCTCTATCTTTAAGTTAGGGGAACTACTTTGTTCATGTACACACACACACACACACACACACACACACGTGTGTGTGTAAATTCTTTTCAGTCAACACGGTGGTGAAAATAAAATCGGTCCCAATTTGGCCTATCACAAAGTCTTTGGCGAGTTTTCTTAGGAACTACACTTTGAAAACACCCTTCCCTGGGAAGCATGAACAAAAGAAAAACAGTGATGCCCCAAACATGCGGAGAGTGCACAAGGTCCGTAGGCCAGGGTACCAAGCAACCCAGGCCAGGTACCAGGGTATCTATATCACACACCAGTTTCCAAATTGCTTTGTAGTTCACTAAGGATCCCGTCGATACCCACAACCCCCTTTGCTGGGATCTAAGAGTAAAAGGTAGAGGAGGCAGTAGTAAAGCTAATGGAGAGAGACAAGAAGGAGGGCTACGGGTTTGCGTACATATGTGCATGTATATACACATTGTCGAGGAGAGGTGGCAGAAGTTATGGATGGAGCAAGCCTGGGCCAGTCGGTGGCTGGACAGAGCAGGGGACAGGTGCCCCCGGTGTGTTCTGGCCCCAGCTAATTTGGGAAACAGTCTCACACTGGATGGCTCGAAGGCGAGGAATGATGGTGGGGCTCGCAGGAGGACTGGAGCGGCTGTTGGTGAGACTCTTCCTTTTATCCATGGTGGGGGAGGCCTGAACCGTGAACTTGTGCTGGAAATCTGCTTGGGGAAACACAGACATGTGTGTGCATTAGCATTTTCCCATACTCTAGTTCCTATGAGAAAAGTGAATGCATCCCCGCTAGATGCATTTTCCCATAATCTAGTTCCTATGAGAAAAGTGACATGTCCTGGGCTTGAGGGGACAGGCCCCAGTTTCCCAAGAAGCAACTTGTTCACCTAGGAAATGTTCTCTTTCTCCCCAAAGAAGGCAGGGCAGCAGGACCAACATATGAGGAGAAGGAAAATTCACTGTCTAAGCAAATCTCATATATACAGATTTACAATAGTTGTTTAAGACATGAGACTTGTTGCGTATTCTAGGAAATCTAACTTAAAATTCTTTTTCTTGGGGTGCCCGGGTGGCTCAGTCGATTAAGTGTCCCACTCTTGATTTCAGCTCAAAATAAATAAAAACAATTCTGTTACTTACAATCTATTAGTACATGGCCCCTTTTCTTAGGGACCAAAGCAGGGAGACTGATGTTTCTCATTGAGTGCAGGCAGGGCAGAGTAATTAGGACTAATCCTTGGTGGGAACCTAGGAAAGTGAGGGCAATGGGGCTAATGGTCCAGACTGCGACGTCTTCCAGAGGCAGTTATGGCAGAGCATGAAGAACGTAAAACTCGCAGCTCTGGATTTCTAAGTTCCAGTGTCCTCATGTATCGAGAAGCGTGAACAGCTGAGTGTTCACACCTAGGTCTCCCCACTAGATGCAGTGTCCCGGAAGGTGGGAGCTGCTGTTTTCCTATGAGCCTTCCCCAGCACACGGCAGCAGCGCGGCACCACACACAACACGTTCGAGAGGGACTCAAAGACTCCCTGTTGCCTGGCCAGAAAAAATGTGCAACACGGACACCAGTACATGTCCCACAAACAAAGTCACGGAATTTCACTGAATGGATTCCCTTGTCTGTACCGAAGCCACCAGCGCTTACCAATCATCGGCTATTGTTCCTATTCCGCCCTTTTCCCTTGGTTCCTTACACTTCTATAGGTTTGCTTCCCAGACCTGATAAACTTAGACTACAACGAAGTTTTTTTTATCTACATAAACACACACTCACCTCCCTCCACGGGTACACTACACCCCACAAAGATTCTACTTCACAGATTCCTTTTACTTTGCATTTCCCCAAGCCTGGACGTACTCCAGATGTGCCTTTATTCACCCAATGTGCTTCTGAAAGGTTGTACATAAATCAAATTCTTACACATTAATCCTGATCTCCACTGCTCGCACACAACTAATTATTTAAAGAAAGCCAGAGATAAGTTATTCTGCAGAGCACGGCGTTCTCTCGTCTCTGGCATACTCATGCCCCGGAATCTGCCCCTGCAGCTCTGGGCCTCCTCACTGGGCTTGCCTCATGTGAGACGTGTCTATGTGAGCCACCACGCGACTGTCAGTCTGGACCGTGCCCGCCTGTCAGGTCCACCAGCCACCAGTCAGTCTTCCTTCACACCCTGTGTTCAGTCACCCTCAAAAACTCCCCCGGAGCCGGGTAGCTTTTCCGCAGGCCAGTCTTTCCAGTGAGCGGAACGGGCCATGTCCAACCTGCTCCGTTCTGAGCCCCAGAGCCCCATCCCCGGCCACCCCCCCGGGTCCCCTGCAGCAGGCTGCCCTGCTCCCTACCCCCCCAGCCGCCCCCAGCCCCGCCGCTGACCGGAAGGAAGGCTGATGCGGTTCCCATCCTTGAGCTTCAGCCGGCTCTTCCTGAACTTGCCCTTGCGTTTCTTCACCCGGGGCTTCTCCTGGCACAGCTGGTGGATGATGATGTTGAGCTCCCGCTCTAGGATGTCGATCTCCCGCTCGGCCAGCTCCTGCTCGCGGCGCCGCAGCAGCTCCTCCTGCGTCTTCTGCTGGAGCGCGGCCCGCGTCAGCTCCTCCTCCCAGGTGCGGAGCTCCTGCAGCGGCAGACGCAGCGGGGAGAAGACGGGGTGTTCAGTGCAGGGATGGAGGCCGAGGGCCCCCAAGGGCCAGTGCTTCCCGGAAACCTGGACAGCGCTCCTGTGATGCCCATACCCCCGGTCCCAGGAGGAGATGCGGGCCTCACAGGTAGCTGGTAAACGGACACCTGACCACGCCGGACGCTGGGGACGGGAAAGCTGGGCACGGCCACACTGAGGACACGGCCACCGCAGCCCTGGAGACAGGAGCTGGTAGTTCCCAGGTGCTCCCTGATTACTGATAAAAATTGCCTGTGATTGGAAAAAAATGGGGGGGGGGTTGGGTAGAAAATATAATCCTGTCATTAAATTTTACAGACTTGGGGAGCGCCTGGGTGGCTCCGTCGGTTAAGTGTCCGACTTTGGCTCAGGTCACGATCTCACAGTCGGTGAGTTCGAGCCCCGCGTCAGGCTCTGTGCTGACAGCTTGGAGCCTGCTTCAGATTCTGTGTCTCCCTCTCTCTCTGCCCCTCCCTCCCCTGCTCATGCTCTCTCTCTCTGTCTCAAAAATAAATAAAAACATTTTAAAAAAATTCACAGACTTGGTTCTATTTTAATTTTTTTCCCCATTATATAAGGGACGTTTCTTAAACCGGAGACAACTAAATGTGATCTAGCTTAAAATGTGCCCCCCCTAGAAATGAATCACCCTCCAGGCATCACCTAACACTCAAATAAAAATATATTTCCAGAGTGATTGTTCAAAAAAGGGAGTCTTCTAAACCTCTGTTCAGTTGGTGAGGGACTCTACTGAGGCATGTGGTTTGAACTCTCCTCTTATCTCAAAGGACAACCATTTGCTGTGGAAGGACCATGACAGCACAGAAGAGAAGAGAAAACATTTCCCAAAGTCTTTGCCAGGCGCTTGCTCTAGTACCACTGCCCTAGTAGATGGGCAAGCCCTCTTGCCTGCTTCCCCTTTTTCCTTCTGCATGAATTTATGAAGTTCCTGAGATGGGGGGTCGGGGGGAAGGGGAGGTGGTATTAGGTATTAGGAGAGGAAACAGGAATGAGAACAGAACATGTACATACAATTGTCAAATCTGGCATCTAAACTGTTAGCACTGGTTACCCAGGGCGTAAGACTGAAGTGAGGGGGCATGATGTAGTCAAACCTAAAAAAAAAAATGGGCATTTCTTCAATAAAGTAGTCAGAGCAACACTTCTGTGGTCGAAAGCTACAATTTCTCCATGGAATGCTCCACTGTAAGAAGTCATTCTGGACTGTAGAAAGGGAGCCTAGAGCTAGGAAAAAAGTTTGTGAACACATATTGGCAAAGCTGAGCAGTGGGTAGAGAACAAAGAGAGAACAGAGACCTGAGGGGAATAAAATATTCTGACATTTAGGAACTTTCACTCAACTTGCCCTCTACTCTCAAGAGAGTATCAAAATTGATAATAAATGTTATAGAAAAGGCAGAAGTGAGAAAAGGATTAGCACCTTGAAAACTGTCTTGTACATGATAGGTGCTCAGTGTCAACGCGTGAATGAGAAAGGAGGGGGAGACAGAATTCAATTTTATAAATACACGCCTTTACGGGAACCCAGATTCATCCAAAGTGTCTGAGAGATGAGCCTGAACTTTTGGACTTCTCCTTCTTTAATGAAATAAGCAACTGTTGTATGCTCCCCCCAAAACCTTGGCTCTCCTTATCCCAGTACTTTGTTTTCACCATCAGGAGAACACACACACACGGAAGATTGAGAAAAATCATTCCTGGTTGGTTGATTTCGCTGCTAGATGGGAAAGTTAAAAAGTTCAAGCTGATTTTCAGCTTTCCTAAGTCATCTTCTCCTGTGCGCTCTTGTCTAGGGGATGGTTTGTGTTGTAGCCCCCTCTTTTGTGGGAAGTCAGACCCCAGTCCAGAGACAAATCCATTGTCACTATATGTGGAAGCTGTCAAGTTGAGACACGCTGAGAATGAGCTGAATCATAAGGGAAACCAGGACATTTGTGGAGTACTTGCCAATGGCACCATATATCTGGAAGACTCAAACATGTGAGTCTCCTGCTTGTGAAACGCCTATTTGGGGATCAGTCTTCTAGTATGCAAATCACATTATCTGCATACAATGATTTAGTAGGAAACTCTCCAGAGAGAAAGCTCATTATCCATCTCACCCTCACTTGCCCAATTACAAGCCTTATAATGGACAGGCGTCATAGCAAGGGCTCTGGGGGCACCTGAGTGGCTCAGTCGGTTAAGCATCTGACTCTTGACTTGGGCTCCGGTCATGTTCTCACGGTTCTTAAGTTGCAGCCCCGCGTCGGGCTCTGCACTGACAGTGTGGAGCCTACTTGGGATTCTCTCTCTCCCTCTCTCTCTGCCCCTTCCCCACTTGTGGACATGCTCTCTCTCTCTCTCTCTCAAAATAAACTTAAAAAAGAAAAAGAAAAAAGAGCAAGGACTCTGGAACAAACTGGCTGAATAGTGGCCTGGAGTGAATTACCATGGGCATCATATGCAATATGGAGTTAACAGCACTGACAGCACATGGTACGTAAGACAATTATTATCTTATTGTGTAAGATTACATAAGAATTCATATTAATTACTTAGAGCATGGCACAGGGAACATGCTCTACGAATGTTAGCTGTTATGAGAATGGGTTTGGCTTTTCCTAGTAACTATTTACTGACAAAATCCAAGTTTCATTCTTCTTTTTTTTTTTTTTTAAATTTTTTTTTTCAACGTTTTTATTTATTTTTGGGACAGAGAGAGACAGAGCATGAACGGGGGAGGGGCAGAGAGAGAGGGAGACACAGAATCGGAAACAGGCTCCAGGCTCCGAGCCATCAGCCCAGAGCCCGATGCGGGGCTCGAACTCACGGACCGCGAGATCGTGACCTGGCTGAAGTCGGACGCTTAACCGACTGCGCCACCTAGGCGCCCCCCAAGTTTCATTCTTCTTAGTGGCTAGTACCCTTATAATTTCATCAATCAAAAGAAAGAAAACCAAGAGTCAAATGATTCAACAGTCTAAAAAGAACCAGCAACTCTAGGTTTCTTCTAGTTGGAATAGCATTAGTAACAGGAACAAACTCGATTAATTACTCTGCTCCAAGGTCAGTGTCGGATTCCCCCCACCCCCCAGGTCACAAAAGATGTCATAGACTCACTCCATTCCCCTGCAGAGTGCTCATTGACTTGCCAAATAGTACCAGGTTTAGGACTACTATATGGCATTAAAAAAAAAAAAAAAAAGAGTTTAATTTCTTCACATCAGCTCCAGAAATGATTTTTAAGTCATTTGTTTAGGGAAACAACAATGATATTGGAGAGAAAAAGGTTTTGGAATCAGAAGATCCAGGTTCAAGATTCTGCCTCTCACTATACTGGCTGTGTGACTTTAGACAAGTCACTGACCCTCAGCCTTGAGATGAAAAAGATAATACCTGCCCTACATGCTGGGGGCAAGGGCCATAACCCACCCCCCCCAAGATAAAAATGATACAAGGTTCTTTTATCATCAGACATTTCAAGTGAAAGAACTTGAAAGACATACACAGTTTTAGCTACTGTTATTATATTAAATTGCTTCCCAAATGCCCATAATGGGGAATGGGAAGGGAAAACAGAAATTAACCAAGAGACACATGGACGCCGCTTATGCCCGCAGCTATAGCCCTTAGGTCCAGCCTGGCCCCTGTAGTAGAAGCAACATAGGTGCTGGTGTTAAGCTTCACCTCTGTGGATACTGGCTGCTAACCAGGCATGAAGGGCAAAGAGAGGAGCCACATAGGGAATGGACACCAAAACAAAAAGGTAGATCTTTAGTAAGCTAAGAATATCTGAACTCCTCAGTCAGTTTGGGCTTGAGCCCTTTTCATAAAAACACGCAAAATACCAATAGTATTTTTAGCCCATCACTATTTCTGATCCTGATACCTGTGCTCAGTGTTGAAGCATCCCTGTAACAAGTTAACCCCCCAGCCCCAGAAGTCCACTACAGAACCAAGAAACATTTCTAGAACTTTCTCATACTTTCTGCTGGTACTTACCCAGTGGTGCTCTTCCTCTGGTTTGGACAATGAAATAGATACTCCGTAAGAAGAGCTTTGGATCATGACTCCCCTACTTGTTCCTGCCATATCCCGGAAAGAAAGAAAACGTCTATACTATTTCAGGGCATACCTAAGGCCTGGAGAACTCTCTCCATGTAAAGCCGGGAAGAAAAAAGCTGCTCTGTTACCACAGACCAAGCAGGAAGGTGGTTGTGTTGGAATTTGTCCAGAGGCCCCAGTGGGGAAGGTCCACTGATTCAATGCATGGCTTTTTCTTGTTTTATTTACCTTTTCTTTGGCCCTGAGTTGGTCAAACATCTCCTGAATCTCATGTTTCCAGTCATCCTGCAGGCAGTGGAAGGAGTCCTTGGGCATTTCAAAGAAACCAGACTCCTCTATGGTAGTTAGCTGGTCCAGGATATTTGTGAAAGATGGTCGTGAGTGAGGGTCGGGATTCCAGCAGTCTGCACGGAACACGTGAGCGGACAGAAAGCATGAATGGACAGAGACAAGCGTTAAGACTTAGAATATTATGGGACCTCACTTACCAGAAATAGTTTTCCCTCCAGAAACTGAAACACTGGGTAGGTAACCACAAATAGGGCTGGGGAAATAAAACAAGCTGCCCACCCTCAATATTATAAAGACTGAATGGGGAAATATAATGCGGCCGCCCCCATCTGACTCCGTTGAGTTAGCATAAGAAAAGCAAATCCAGAGACTCTGCCTGCGTGAAGTTCAACAGCCATGACTTCTCATGTTCCTACACGATTCCAGTCTTGACAGTGGGTCACGAGACTTGGGGCCTCAATCTCCCACAAATAAATGAGCCAGCCTTGCCCACCTCTATGGGATGATGATAAGGCAAGGATAAAAGGCACCAGGCTGGGCAGCAGGAAAAGTGAACTCTACCTACTCTCAGCTCAGACACTAGCTAATGGAGTGCACCTTGCCTCTCTCAGCTTTGGGTTTCTCACTTAGGGTCTGACCAGATGACTTCTAGAGTTCCTTTCTTCTCCGATGTTCTTTGCTTCTATGTGTAATATGCTCATTTTTTATTAAGTAATAAAATGCTAAAGCCCTGGATAGCAGGCTTTAGTTACTGAGCCAAGCTCTACAGTCACTGTAGATGGACAGAAGGGACATCTGTGACATCAGCGAGGCAGGGTGTTGACATATCTTCAAGCAGGTCTTCCAACCACCCACAGGATTCCTCTGTGAGTGACCAATGCTTCACCTCCTCTTTCAGTAACCGACCCAGCAGAATTGTCCGCAACGTACCCAAGGGCTGCCGAAAGGTAAACTTTCTCCAGTTTTGTTCCAGCCAGGGGTCACTTACCTTCCATGAGTTTGGCAAAAGGTTCTGGGCACGTAGAAGGAATGGGAAGAGCGAGCTTGTTCATGGCCACTCCATAAGCTACAGCTAAGCCATCGATTCCTCGGAAGGGCACCTCGCCAGTCAGGAGCTCCCAAAGCAGCACCCCGTAGCTGAACAGGGGAAGAAGACAGAAGCCACAAGGCAGTCTCACCGACAGGGCTCATGAGACCTTTCTGAGCTGCCCACACTCTTTCTGGGACGGAGGGACACCAACAAAGCAGACGCACCAATGGAATACAGACCAGGAGACCACGAGGCCAACCCACTAAAAGCAAAAGCTTTGGAGTCAGGCACACTTGATTTCGAAGGCTTGTTCCTCAGATTCCTCATCTGTAAAGTGCAAACAACACGGCCAGTCTCACAAGGCTGCCGTGAGATTCACTGAGCCACTCTAAGGGTTTAAATCTGTGCCGGCCAGCCACAGCTATTCTGCTGTTATCCATAACGTAACACTCTGGAAGAAGAGGCAGCCTCCCAAGAATACATTTTTTGTCTGTTTTAAGAAAACTTCAGTGTTAGCCACAGATATATTTCTTTGGCTTTACAAAAGCAGAGACCTGACCACCTAGAACAGATTTTGCTCCTGTAACAGATTTCTTTAAATGCCCATTAGGTTGGGTAGATTCCTGCCGCTGATCACTTAACAGAGACTCTGTCTAATTCCAAGGGGAAAGTTGCACAAGCGTGGCCGACATGGGGACAACAGAGCAGTGTGTCAGCTGTAAGGACTTCAGTTTCCTCTCCACCTTTCAAAGCCACAGCCACATGAAGAATTTCTTTTCACATGTCCTGTGAGTCAGAGAATGGGGAGCACAGAATTTAGTGGAATAATTATTCTATGAATTCACAGTCAGAAAGAGGCAAAATCATGCAGGGTTCAATCCTTCCAGGAATAACAATCCTTTCAGGACAAGCACCATAAGGCCACGAACAGTAAAGAGTAGCTCTCCTCATATTTTTAACACAAGCCTCAAATTTTTAAAAATACTCATCGGTAGTTTATAACCAACAAAGTCATGTTATTTTCAAACAAAACATAGCTCAGGTGGGAAAGTGTGCGACTCTTGATCTCGGAGTCGTGAGTTCGAGCCCCATGCTGGGCATAGAGATTAATTGGAAAACAGCCTAATATTTCATCATGGTACTTTGTATGCACAAGATGCTAAGACCTTTATAAACATCATCTTAAATCCTTACCACGAACCTGCAAGATAAATATTATCACCATTTTGCAGATGAGGAAAGCGAGGTTCAGGTAAGTTTAGCAGCATATATTAAGGGCATACGTGGAATAAGTCATGGTGGGCCCTGGACCAACTCTCAATTTCTTCTCTCTAGAATCTCCTTGTACCATTTCTCTGCTTGGTGAACTATAATTGCCTTTCAAATTCAAATGCTCCACCCTTTATTCATTCGTTTTAAACATCTACTAAAGATTTATTGTGCATCAAGCTCACTGCAGGCCACTGGGATACAAGACACAGATCTTATCTACAAAGAGACTACCGACAGGAACAGAAAAGACGTCAATTAGCACACAGAGTGGGTCACAACAGACATATTATGAGTGCGCAAAGAGACAATGATGGGCCCCTGGCCACCTAAACCAGACCAGAATGGGTCCAGGAGACAGCTCAGCCCGGACTGCTAGGCAAAAGAAGACAGGGATCGGCATATACAAAGCCAAGGCTTGCCCTCAAAGAATCCCAGGTGACCTGGCATGGCTCCAAAGGAGAGCAATGTGCCAACCAATGCACCAGGGCATCCCAGAAGATCCCCACAGACGGTCCTCCAGAGTGGCCTGGCCAGTCTCCTTGGACAACGGCGTTCCCCCAGTGCGCCCTCCAAATACCATCACTTTCTTTATGTATCTCAACAACCACAAAAAGCCTGGTAGACAGTTACAGGTCTTGTCTTGACAGGGTTGGCTTTTAGTCTGAGGCTGATGGCAACAATGGACACTTTAGGAAGCCTTCCCTGATGCTGCCAGTGTTACTTCACCCTTGTCTGGGTTGCCGTGGACTGTGGTTGTTTGTCTGCCAGCCAATGGGCCCTGCGAGAGCAGGGAAGGTCGTTTAACCTTTGCTTTCTCAGGGCCTCGTACACAGAAGGCCTCGTCTAGTGAGTGAGCTGGTGGGAAGCACTGTATGGATAGACAGTCCCGCAGGCTGCACTGGGCGCCCTGGAGTAAGCCCTGAATTCCCAGAATAGCACTGTTATTCTTCCTGCCAAATCTTTACTGTGACTCATCCAGACAGCAGTCGTGCTAGGCAGCTGCTACCAAGTGACCTCTAAGAACTGTCCGCACTGCGGACTAGACTCCTAGGCTACGGTGACCCTCAGCTTCAGTTGTCTGCTCCTGGCATCACTGCCAACCTCCACTCTGGGGAACAAAAACCCAAGGTCCCAAAGAACCCCTCTCCTGGTGTCTGAGCCCTAACTACCTGGAAAGACAGTAGAGGATTTCAAAGATCTAAACATGGGTCCTATTTGTGTCCTCGCATCTACTCTGTGACGCTTTTAGTGCTGAATCCTAGGTGACCCATGGAGATGCCTCGGGCCACCTCGAAGAGGGTGGAGCCAGGGACTCCGTCTCTCTCAGTTTCGACGAGGGCAGCCCTGCTCTCACCTGGCTTGTTTCTTTGTTCCACCGCATTTTGTTCCATGTGAAATGCCCCACAACTAGGAGAAATGGGTCGAATGCTGCCCAAGGAAGATTCAGACAGACTTGAGTCAAATGTGTCTGCTTCACCACTTACAGCGGTGGGGCCGTGGGAAAGGAAGCTTACCTGTCCAAACCTCAGTTTCCTCACTTGTGCAACAAAGACAGCCAATTCCCACCGCACAGAGTAACTGCAAAGAATAAGTAACAGTAACTACTGCTTCTCCGGAAGCTACCCTCTACAGCTAGTAAACACGGTGTGCTTCCCCTTGGGAAGGTCCTGAAACAAGAAAGCCTCTGGTGGGATTTAGGGTGAGACTGCAGTGTCGGCCGAGAGCCTTGCTGAGGGACGACAGCAATCAGGGAAGAAGCATTCCTGGGGATGACTGAACCAGTTAGTTCTCCTCTGCCAACGTTCCTCTTTATTTCTGTAACAGAAGGTGGTGATGTAAATGAAGACTTGGCATTCCTTTGGCAGGAATAGAGTCCAAGAAAGGAACTAAAGAATGACACATTAGATGTGTCTGAGCCCCCGGGAGAGGTGGGCAGGAGAAGCCCACATGGTTTACCTCAGGTTTGACCCACTCTGATGCCCTCCCAAGGTTGAGAGAAGGTCAACAGGCCCTTTCAAGACCTTGTACAAGCGGCCTGGAGGTACCAGCTCAGCTAAAACTCTGCCTCAGTCCCTCCCCCAACGGGGAGCCGCCCATTCCCACAGTGCTGTCAGTGATTTCCCAGACGTCCTTGCAAACCTTGGGGAATGCACCCTGTGTCAATGATTAACCACCTCCAGAGGTATGGTAATGCCTTCCACCATTTGGTGGGGTCACAGGTCAGGGAGGGGCGTTCTGTGTTCTCAAAGTGAGGAAAAGCATCAGAGTAGATAGCAACCCAACCAAAGGCACAGCAAATCCACACCTGAGCTGGACCAGGACTATTTTTCTTATTAACCTATGTTGTCTCTAAGACACACATCCTGATAGGAGAGGGTGTCCCTTGAATGGGCTTCTGCACTTGGTAATTGGCTGCGACCCCACATTCCAGAAACCATTTAATAATTGTTGGTGAAGATAGTTGAACTACCACATATGAAAGCACTCTGTAAATTGTGAAGTAACACAAAACTGTTCTTGTTGTTGTTGTTAACCAGACCTCATTCAAAATGATGATCTATTTGTTACTATATATGTAATATATAGATGAATACATTGACATGGTAAATATTTACTGATATGGTAATATGTGCATGCTATATTACATTATTATTATTTTTTTTAAGAGAGAGAGAGACAGACAAGCAGGAGAGGGGCAAAGAGAGAGAAGGAGACACAGAATCTGAAGCTGAGCTGTCAGCACAGAGCCTGATGCAGAACTCGAACCCACAAACTGTAAGACCATGACCCGAGCCGAAGTCAGACACCCAACAGAGGTGCCCCTGTATTATATTCAAAAGCAGCTTACAAAACAGAATGATCTCATTTTAAGGGACGAGTAGATGAGCACAGGAACAGAAATAAATGCACCAAAATATTAACAGAAGTTATCTTTAGAAGTGAGTAATGGGTGATTTCTTTTTCCCTTTTTTTTCTTTTTGTTTACCCATATTTTCTAATTTTTTTTCCTACAGTGAACACATTTTACTTCTATAATTTTATTTTAATGTTTATTTATTTATTTATTTTGAGAGAGAGCCAGGTAGGGGCAGAGAGAGAGGGAGACAGAGAATCCCAAGCAGGTTCCAGGCTGTCAGCACAGAGCCCGATGCAGGGCTCGAAACCACACACGATGAGATCGTGACCTGAGCTGAAACCAAGCATCAGACGCTTAACCCACTGAGCCACCCAGGCGCTCCAAGTTCTATAATTCTGAAAACTTAAAATGCCTCCACTCCATCCCCCCCACACCAGGCAAGAAGTCATTATAGGAGACCACTAACCACTGCACTCTGTGCACACACAACCAAAGGGAAAGGTTTTGTCAATTACTTCTCCTAAGGCGGTCTAATCCAAGCACATCAGGAAACACATGAAGTCGAGGATCTGGGCCGTGATCATCATACCCTCCATCACAGCATGTGGAAGAGACCCAGAGACCTACACTCGAAAAGCAGTAAGACAAACTCAGCTGGGCCTCGGCACACAGCAATAGAAGAGGCCCAGAGGCCCCAGACCTTGAGGAGTTCCACGAGGGGTAGAGGACGGACACAGGCTCTGCCCAGTACCTGGCACACAGTAAATATTCCACAAACATTTCCTGAATGAGTAAATGAGTTACAAGTCGATTTGTGAACAAACGTTGTCCAAGCTCCTGGGCATGTGTGGGCCCTCTCTGGGACATCCTGCTGAGCCCCAGGCCTAGTGGGCCAATCATCCCAGAAGAAGCTGCCTGAAATGCAGGCACAAGGGTATACAGATGGCAATATGGCTACACCACAAAGTTTTAAGAGACACATATTTAGTTCCTTTTTTTAACTAGGCTTCACACCCAGTGCAGAGCCCAGCATGGGGCTTGAACTCACAACCTTGAGATCAAGAGTTGGACACTTAACTGAGTCACCCAGGCACTGCTCTGATTCTAACCACAGCTTTGTCTCTACCACCTGGATGAACTTAGACAAATGACTTAAACCATCTAAGCCTCGGTTACCTTATCTGTCAAATGGAAATAATATCCTCTACTTTTGGGGATTCTTGTGAGGAATAAAACGAGATAAAATAGAGGTATAGTGGGGTGCCTGGGTGGCTCAGTAGGTTGAACGTCCAACTTTGGTTCAGGTCATGATCTCGTGGTTTGTGAGTTCGAGCCCCATGTCCGGCTCCGCGCTGACAGCTCAGAGCCTGGAGCCTGCTTCGGATTCTGTGTCTCCCCTTCCCTCCACCCCTCCCGTACTTGCACTCTGTCTTTCTCTCAAAGAAAGAATAAAACATTAAAAGTTTTTTTTAATGGGGTACAGTATTTAGCATAGAGCCTAGCTCATAAGCATTTGTGTGGGTAGCAAATACTGTCACCAGTGTATGCATATTGTACAAACAGCAATGGGTACAAGTTTTCCTCGGACACAGGTTTGAGATCATTTGGAGCCACTTAGGTAAGTAGGCTCAAGGAGTAAAGGCCCATCTAAGGGGTTCCAATACATTGTTCCTTGCAGGGAATACTGCAGTGCGGAAGCTAAGACAGCTGGAGGGAGCACAGTGAATTATGTCTTCAAACCACATTCCTCGACCGAGATGAGTCAGGAAGCTGAAGTCCTGGGAACAACTCTAAACTGAAGACCTAGTGGCAGAGCAGACCACATGACCATTTCCAAGCCACCTCATCCAAAGTGCTACTGATTTGGAGTTTACCTCCAAGCCATTCCCTTCAGAGAGCAGAATAACTTCATCAGATGATTCACCAAAGGCTCCTCAAGCCTGCTTTCAGGATCTGTGGTTGAAAGGCAAGACCTGGAGGTTAGCCTTAGAACAAGGGCACTTTGGGTAAAAGATGAATGGTCCTGCCCTGTTCCGTCCATGATGGACAAACTTCTACAATGGCCTTGTTCTTCCTTGCCGGCCACTTCTGTCACCATGAAAAGACCTTACATTAGATATTGGGGCTTTTGCTTCCCACTTAGAATGTGCCTGCATACCTGCAGCAACTCTCATACTCTCATATACTCTCATATACTCTCATATACTCTCATACTCTCATACTCTCATATACTCTCATACTCTCATACTCTCGTATACTCTCAGTATAGCAACAGAAACTTTTGGCGTCTGTGGCAATAAAATCTGCACAATTTCAGGGCCAGGCTGGAGAAGAAGCCTAGCAGGAATACAGGAAGTAGAAAACAGTAATGTTACTGAGAAGTCATGGTTTCCTATGAAGAAAGGGTAAGATCAAGTTGAGTGTGGCAAGTAGCTGATTGTCCCCCAAATCCACTCTCCCCTTCTTCCATCATAAGAGTTTTAGCTGGACACACAGTTACCCAACTAGAGCCTACATCTGTCTCCCTCTTCTGGAGCCGGGTGTGCGCATATAACAAAAGAGCAGGAGATGTACACAACTTCTGGGTTGTCTCCAAATTAAAGACAACCTGCTTGTCATGGATAAGCTCTCTTTCTCTGTTTCTGCAAAATACAACGTGGAAGCAACAGTCACTCAGATGTAACCATTTAGATAAGAACAATGCACTGAGGGACCCGGAAAGAACCTGGGTTTCTGAAGGATCTCACGGGGCACAGCTACCCCACAGCCTGGACTGGCTGGACTACTCTTTGAGTACTACTTTATTTAAGCCACTGCATCTATAGGTCTCTTTGTAATAGTAGCTTAGCCTAATTAATATATTAGCTATTCTCATTTAGCCTATAGTCAAGTAATGAAAGCGTTAGATTGAAGCCTATGAAATTGCTGTTTTTGTAGGTCAAAAACATTGGAATATCACTACACAGTTCACACTGATGAAATCTGGCCAGATACTTTAAGGGAAGAAAACTCTTTTCTGCATGATAGTCACTTCACCCTATAATTAATGCTTGGGGATATACGATGCAATATACAGAAGCTACAAAACATCACTAAAAGAAATTAGAAAAGGTCTACGTAAATAGGAATATATCTCATGTTCATGGATTGGAAGACTTAATGTTGTTAAGCTGACAACAGTTCCCAAAGTGACCTACAGGTTTAACACAATTCCCATCAAAATCTCAGCTGCCTATTTTGGAGAAATTGATAAAGTGCTCCTAAAATTCATTTGGAAACGCAAGGCACACAGAATGGCCAAAATAATCTTGAAGAACAGCAAAGCTGGAGGACTCACATGTCCTAATTTCAAAACTTAGTACAAAGCTACAGTAATTAAAATAGAATGGTACTGGGATGCTTAGGTGGCTCAGTTGGTTAAGCATCCAACTTTGGCTCAGGTCATGAAATCATGGTTTGTAAGTTCAAGCCCTTCATTTGTCAGGCTCTGTGCTGACAGCTCAGAGCCTGCCTTGGATTCTGTCTCCTCCCCTGCCTCCCTCTGCTCGTCCCTGCTTATGTTGAAAGAAAAGAAAAGAAAAGAAAAGAAAAGAAAAGAAAAGAAAAGAAAAGAAAAGAAAAGAAAAGAAAAGAAAAGAAAAGAAAAGAAAAGAAAAGAAAAGAAAAGAAAAAAGAAAAGAAAGGGAGAGAGAAAGGAAGAAAGACTGATTAAAACAAAAGAGTCGTACTGGCATAAGGATACACACATAGACCAATGAAGTATAATTGACAGTCTAGAAATAAACCCTTCCATCTGTGATAAATTACTTTTTGACAAGGGTGACAATTAGCAAAGAACAGCCTTTTCAACAAATGGGGCTAGATACAGTAGTCCCCCCTTTATCCATGGGAGATATGTTCCAAGACCCCCAGTGGATGCCTGAAATTGCAGGTGGTACAGAACCCTATAGATGTTTATTCCTATGCATGTTTATCATGCACCTGATAAAGGACTTATATTAAAAATATATAAAGAACTCTTTCAACTTAAAAATAAGACAGATAACCAACCCAGTTTCAAAACTATTATTCCTTTTCTTTTCTTTCAACATAAGCACACATAAATATGATAAAGTTTAATTTATAAATTAAGCATAGTAAGAGATGAACAATAAAATGGAATAATTATATTATAATAAAAGTTATACAAATATGCTCTTTCTTTCAAAATCTTATCATTCTATACTCACCCTTGTGATGATGTGAGATGATAAAAAGCCTACGTGATGAGATGAAGTGAGATGAATGATGTAGGCATTGTGACCCAGCGTTAGGTAATACTGACCTTCTGATGATAGGTCTGACCTTCCAGACTATGGTTGACCATGGGTAAATGAAACCATAAAAAAGCGAAACCACTGATAAGGAGGGACTACTGTAGTCACAGGCAAAAGAATGAAGTTAAACCCCTTACCTCACACCACATACAAAAATTAAGTCAAAATGGAACACAGACCTAAATGTAAAAGCTAAGAGTTTTATAACTCTTAGAACATGGGTATAGATATTCATAAAACTTGGGGATGGTTTCTTAACTATGACACCAAAAGCCTAAGCATAAGCACTCAAAGCACAAGCAATCAAATAAAAAAATAGATAAATTGGACCTCATCAAAATTAAAAATGTTTCTGTTTCAAAGAATACCATCAAGAAAGTAAAAAGAGGGCAGCTGGGTAGCTCAGTCATTAAGCATCTGACTTCAACTCAGGTCATGATCCCATGGTTTGTCAGTTCGAATCCCACATTGGGTGAGCTCAAGTCCCGCTTCTAGTGAGCACGAGCCCCGCTTTGGGTGAGCGTTGCCTCTCTCTCTCTCCACCTCTACTTCTGCCCCTCCTAGGATTCTCTCTCTCTCTTTGCCCCTCACTCAAAAAAAAAAAAAAAAAAAAAAAAAAAAAAAAAAAGAAAAGAAAAAAACAAGAAAAAAGAAACCCACAGAATGGGAGAAAATATTTGCAAATCATGCACCTGATAAAGGACTTATATTAAAAATATATAAAGAACTCTTTCAACTTAAAAATAAGACAGATAACCAACCCAGTTTCAAAACTAGCAAAGGATTTGAATAGGCATTTATCCAGAAAAGATATACAAATGGCCAATAAACACATGAAAAGATGCTCAACATCAGGAGTCATTAGAGAATAAAATCAAAATTACAATGAGATACCACTTCATATCTAACTGGATAGCAATAATTAAGAAGACATATAATAACAAGTATTGAGACAATGCAGAGAAATTGGAACCCTCCTACATTGCTAATGGAAATGGAAAATGGTGCAGCTATGGTAAAAAAAAAAAAAAATAGTTCGGTCGTTCCTCAAAAAATTAAACACAGAATAACCATATAACTTAGCAAATCCACTTCTGGGTATATACTTAGGGGAACTGAAAATCTATGTTAATCTATGTTCACACAAAAGCTTGCACAAAAATGTCCACAATAGTATTATTCACAACTGCCAAAAAGTGGAAACAACTCAAATGTTCATCGACTTATAAATGGATAAATAAATTTCCATAGGATGGAATATTATTCAGGTATAAACAGGAATGAAGTTCTGACTCATGCATGCTACATGGATGAACCTTGAAAACATGATAAATGAAAGCAGCCAGTAAAAAGACCACATGTTGTATTGATTCCATATATAAGAAATGCCTGGAATAGGCAAATCCATAGAGACAGAAAGTAAATTAGTAGTTGCTGGGGACAGGGGGAGGCAGGATTGGGGAATGACTACCAACAGGTATTGGGTTTCTTTTTGGGATGAGAAAAATAATTCTGGAAACAGATAGCAGTCGTAGTGGTTTGAATGGTAGCCCTAAAAAGATACATCCATGTCCTAATATCCAAAACCCTTATGTGGAACAGAATCTCCCCCAAAGTCTCAGAGGGGGCATAGCCCTGTTAGTACTGATTTCAGACTTCTGGCCTCCACACTGCAAAGGTCTATTGTTTAAAGCCACCAGGCCTGCGGTAGTTTGTTACAGCAGCCTTAGCAAGCTGGTAACAATGCCGAGTGGTACAAAGTTGGTAAATTTACTGTAAACCATCGACTTCTACATTTTGAAGGGTGAACTTCGTAATACGTGTATATCTCAATAAAGCTGTTTTTTTTTTTTTTTAAAGCAATTTTTTTTTTTTCAACGTTTATTTATTTTTGGGACAGAGAGAGACAGCATGAACGGGGGAGGGGCAGAGAGAGAGGGAGACACAGAATCGGAAACAGGCTCCAGGCTCTGAGCCATCAGCCCAGAGCCTGACGCGGGGCTCGAACTCACGGACCGCGAGATCGTGACCTGGCTGAAGTCGGACGCTTAACCGACTGCGCCACCCAGGCGCCCCTTTTTTTTTTTTTTTAATACACACATTCGTCATATACACACACAAGCTCACTTTACAACTCACCAGGAAGAAACAACTTCATAGACTGAAGTCCGATGATAACCATGGCCCTTTCTTTTGGTGTACCAAGGTGATGCTACTTCTCACAGCCAGGAGGATGCACCCTCTGCACAAGCTCTTCCTCCCATCAGTGGGGATTAGATTTTTAGATCCATGTGCCTATGACCTCTTAGGCGGACATTTACTAGGGGAATGGCTAGTCTAATCTGTGACTCTACAGTTCTCAGTACATGCTTGAGACCCATCTTTTCCCATTTCTGTATCAATGTTCAACAGATAGTGCCCTGACTAAAAGGTTAACCATATAACTAGAAAGCATAATTTCCAACCCACCAAAACAACAGAGATAGCACAAAGAATACTCATCAGCTGAAGAGCTTAGAGTGAGAACAAGTCCAGCAATAACAGCTGCGGTTGCTAAGGAAGCCAGGGGGACCCCGTGGAAGGTCAGTCCCCAGGAATGCCTGGGTGCCCTCACCACCCTACAGTCAGAGATGGGAGTACACACTGCCCCTGGGATCTACTGGTCTTTCCTACGGAGCAATCACTAACACATAGAGGCGGTACCTGCCACAGCACTAAAGGAATTTTGGATAGATGAAGGCGTTAGAAACTGTCCCACGGCAACCTGGGAGTTACTACAGATTGCTGTGAAGGGGTCACTTAGACCCACTTGGGGTGTCTGGGAGTCTATGCATCCTCAGTTCTCCAAGTCCTGAAACACGTGTGCAGCCAAAATAGACCAGGGCGGCACTGCCCCTGACCCTTTGGACCTTACCTCCACACATCACTGCCTTTGGAAAACATGGAGGCACGGATGACTTCGGGTGCCATCCAAGCATATGTCCCTGCTGCGCTCATCTTTGTGGTTCGGTGCCATTCTCGAGCCAGGCCAAAATCAGTGATCTTCAGAATCTTGTTGCTCAGGTCTCCATTCTCCACCTTCTGGAGGATCAGTACTGGGAAGAAAAGGAACATAGAAGAAACCAGAAAGTCTGCATTAATCACAGGGAAACCACCAACTACAGAGCCCTCCTGCCAGATTCTTACCCTCTCCTCTAGGCTCCACTGTGCAGCTACTATGGACTGATGGTAGGAGCCATCATTTTTGGTAAGATGCACCTACGATGCATCCATTTTCGTGGCAAGTCCTTTATAGGCATTATCATTAACTCACAACAACCTTATGAGGTAGGTACCATTGCCATATCCTTTTTACAAGATGAGGAAACTGACATAAAAAATCAACTAATAAGCCAGGACTGACACAGGCAGCCTGACTCAAAAGCCTTCCCTCTTAACCTTCACAGCACACAGCCCATTCACGCCCGATGGAGGGACCCGTGATGTCACAGCTGACCCTTCTGAGGAGAGGCTCCTTGGGCTTCCTATCTGGCCAGGCACCCCTGGGCCATAACCACTCTCAGACCACAAGGAATGGGGTGCATTTTGGAGGCGCAAGGAATGGATTTTCAAGGTTCCAGACAGTGCCTGCACAGTTCCCATGAACCTCTCCCAAGTTAAGTTTGTAAGAAAGCTGTCTCTCAGGCACAGAGATTTTCCTTTGATCCAGGAATTCCCTCCCCCACCCCCAGCCACTGAGAACTGCCTGATAAATTGAAGAAGTCAGAGGATACATGTATGTTCGCAACCATGAAACTCTCTGTGTGTATGACCCAGGAGGAAAGAACTAGTTCACTGAATCAGTAATACTCTGGGCCTGTCTCCCCAGTTCTAACACCAAAGCACCACAGTGTGGAGCCATCTGGGCTCTCCTAGGACAGTAGCTGAGGCGGCTACCTCACCTACATGACAGCTTCAGCTGTCTGCATCCCCTTGCAGGAGTCAATCTTCCTAAAAAGGGCAAACACGCTAAGGGGCACCTGGGTGGCTCAGGTGGGTAAGGGGCTCAGGTCACGATCTCGCGGTTCGTGAGTTCGAGCTCCCCATCGGGCTCTGTGTTGACAGCTGGGAGCCTGGAGCCTGGTTCCGATTCTGTGTGTCCCTATCTCTGCCCCTCCCCCACTTGCAATTTCTCTCTCTCTCTCTCAAAAATAAATTAAAAAACAAAAAAAGAGCAAACACGCTAAGTGACTGAAGTGCTGTATGCCAAGCAGAGAAGCTCTGAGCGGGCAGAGGGTACGTGCGAGCCAGGCCTCCATTTCCACAAGCAGGAAGGTTCTGAAGGCCTCATGAAAGCACAACCTCTCCCGGGCTGGACGCTGAACACCTGGGATTCAGAGCTTTATACTCAGGACTTCAGAGAAGGTAGGAAGAGTCTCTCCCCATCCCTGCTCTCCAAGTCCAAATGGGAAGGGGAGGGAAAGGAATCCACTGAAGACCGAGTAACAAAAAAGTTGACTCGGTTCCTCCAACCACTCTGTCTAGGTAAACAATGAGAAAAATCAGTTCTGAGCCCTACTGTGCTGGGTCACACCCTCCCAGGGTTGACTTTCCAGTGACCCTCACTGAGGGCCTCTTCAGAAGGCTTTACCTTTACCTCTGAGAGGCAAACTCCTTCAATAAAGGGATGTGTGATGGTGGTACTCTGGGTACCATGGAGGGGTTTAGGGGTGCTTTTTAGGGCACAAGAGCCTTAGGCAGTTCCTTCAAGTCACACAGCTATACTTTTCTCATCCTGCCCCCAGCCTGCAAATGCCCACTGGATTGTTACCTATTGGAAGGATGGTTACCTATTGTTACCTATTGGAAGGACAAAGATCTTTCTGTCCTAAGTGCTTCTCAGAAAATCAGCAGTGAAGAGGGGATTACAAGCAGCTATAGAGCTGGAAGCACAAAAGAAAACAGTGCTGGCCCCTCCCTAGATCTAATGGACTAGGTCTCCTTCCTCCACACCCTCTCCCGGACTCCCCTGACACACCCCTCCCCACTGGGAGCTGAATGGATCCAAGTCTCTAAATGCTTGGACAGATTTTAAAAAAACTTTCTCCATCTCCTCGAATAACAAACATCTTTCCAGATTCTTCTGTGCCCCTCTCCCCTTCTCTGCTGGCAGATATAACAAATATGCCCTCAAATTGCTGGGCCAGTGGCACTAAAGAAACCCACCATTCCCTGATTAGAGGCAGCCACCAGCTGCTGACCCTCTCTCTCTAAGCCACCCTTAAACCAAAGATTCAGAGTGAGCCCATCCCCTTACGTAGCCAATGGGATTTAGTCTTATCACCCAAACTCCAGGTGCTGGGACAGGGTGAGTGGGAGGGTAACAGTTTGATGATGCATCTAGAACGAGCTGAGCTTCCGCAGATCCTAGGCTGGAAGGGGGAACAAAGAAGTTTAGGTTCTGTTACAGGACATGGGTTTAGAGAGAATGAATGGTACAGCAAAGATGTTTAAATACATTAGCCTGCCAGATGGCTGGAGAGGGATGGCAGAATGATGGAGATGGGGCAAGAATCCACCCAGGGAAGGTCTCCCTGAATACAAATGCCTTTAGACAGTGCAGGTCCAGCCTAGTTCCACCTAATCCCCACCACTCCCTGCTGACTTCTATCCGGCTGACCTCAGACACAGATCCCCATAGATTGGACCCGTGAAGGCATCAGAGTTAGAAATCGCCGGCCATGGGGTCCTGACCTCAGCAAAGAAGAGACTGTCGTCAGAAGCCAGCTAGTGATCCTGGCTACATCTATCTCTGTCTAGTTCCAAAATATTTTTCATCACCTCCAAAAGGAAATCCATATTCATCAAGCAATCATTCCCCATTCTCCCCTCCACCCAACAACCTGCTCTCTCTTTATGCATTTACCTATTGTGGATATGTTACATAAATGGAACCATGCAATATATGACACACTTAGCATAATGTCCTCAAAGTCCATCCATATTATACCTTGTATCTGCACTGTATTCCTTTTTATGGTTGAATAATATTCCACAGTATAGACACACCACCATTTGTTTATCTCTCCACAACAGACATTTCGGCTGTTTCAACCTTTTGATTATTGTGATTTAGTGCTGCTATACACACATATGTACATAAATATATTTATTTGAGGACTTGTTTTCAGTCCTTTGGGCTATGTACACAGGAGTGGAATAATGGCTATAATGGTAATTCTATGTTTGCTGTTTCCCACACCAGCTGTGCCATTTTATTTTTCTTAAATTTTTTATTTTTAATTTTGGGGAGAGAGAGCATGCATGAGCAGGGGAGAGTGGCAGAGGGATAAAGAAAGAGAATCTGGGGCGGGATCCATGCTCAGCGCGGGGCCAGGTGCGGGGCTCAATCCCATGACCCTGAGATCATGACCTGGGCCTAAATCAAGAGTCAGACACTCAAACAACTGGGCCACCCAGGTGGCCCTTTCCAAAAAAATGTTTTAGTTGTGCCATTTTACGCCCCCACCAGCAGTGTATGAGGGTTCCAATGTCTCCACATCCTCAACACACTTATTTTCCTTTAATTTTTTTAGATGATAGTCATCCTAGTGGATGTAGAGTGGCAGCTCATTGTGGTTTTGACTTGCATTTCTCTAATGACTAATGATGCTGAGCATCTATTCACGTGCTTGTTTGCTGTCTGTATATCTTCTTTCAAGAAATGTCTTTTTGGGGCACCCGGCGGCTCAACTGGTTAAGTGTCCAACTCTTGATTTCAGCTCAGGCCATGATCTCATGGTTCGTGAGCTCGAGCCCCGTGTTGGGATGTGTGCTGACAGTGCAGAGCCTGCTTGGGATTTTCTCTCTCCCTCTCTCTCTGCCCCTCCCTGCTCATGTGCTCACTCTCTTTCACTCACTCTTAGTTAAAATAAATATATTTTTTAAAAGTAATGTCTTTTTGTTTTGAGTTATAAGACTTCTTTCTATATTCTGGATACTAAACCCTTACCAAATAGATGATTTGCAAACATTCTCCCCCTTTCTGTAGGCTGTCTTTTTCCTTACTTGACAATGTCCATGGATCGACAAAAGCTTTTACTTTAGATGAAATCCACTTTATCTATTTTGTTGGTCATGCTTCTGGTGTAAGAAGAATTCCATGGCCAAATCGAAGTGTATAAAGATTTACTTGTATGTTTTAAGAGTTTTACAGGTTCAGCTCTTGTATTTAGGTCATTGATCCATTCTCAGTTCATTTTTGTATATCATATAAGGGTGTGCAACTTCATTTGTTTGCATGTGGATATCCAACTGTCCCGTTTGTTAAAGAAAATGGCTTTACTTTTAAAAACAGAACAGAGTAGCTGTCTCCCAACACACTTTCCCCAGGGAGAAAAAGGTTTAATCACAGCAACTCACTTATCTGTACCGCTGCAGTTAGACCATTCTGAGTTTCTACCACTGACAAACAGCCACAGAACTAACGAATGATTGTGCTTTACTTCTTAAAAACTTAAGAATGGTTTATCAAAATCTAATGAAGTCCATCCAAGCGTGTTGTGTGGCCCTCACCTCTCATGACTAGGGCAGTGGAACAAATCCTGAAATCAACAAGTCCAGGCCTAAGTCAGTGGAGGTGCCGGCCAGGGAAAGGGGAACAGGGGGAAAAAACCAAAAACCTACTGGCTAACCAGATACAGAGGCTTGATGGAGAAGGGGGGGTTTCCCATCTTTCAGACATGCGGGACAAGTAGAATAGAGGTGTCGCGGACTGAAGTTGAGAGGCACAGCCCTTTGAGGAAGCCAAGTACAGTTTGGGAAACATCATGCGTATACGGTGACAGTAACAAGAGTCAGTGTGGATCAAACAAACTAACAAACCAACACCCAAAAAGCAGACAATTTAAATCCCAGGCTCGACACTCCACATAGGACCCTGCACAAATTTCATCAACTCTGCATTTCTATTCTCGTTTCTGTAAAATGGGGATAAAGATTAAAGGTGATGTAGTAACAAATCACGTGGCAGAGGGTCTGACACATACACAGCCACTCAGGACACTATAGCTATTATGACTACTATCATGATTAAGTGTCTCATGCATAAGTGGAAGCCATGGGACTCGGTGGTAAAGGTACTGAGGACACTGGTGGGGAGCCTGGGAGTCCCTGACAGATGATAGCCACGCAATAAATTTTCGCTGTATAAATAAATGGAATGGTTGATAAATTAATAATGATAGCTACCCATTATTGATCACTTGCTATGTAGAGGCATGATGCTCTTTACCTAACGTATGTGAAGAGCTTTACATAAATCACCTTAGTTAATTCTTAAATCAACCCTATGGGGTAGGTGCAAACATTCTCCCAGTTCTACCCATACTAAAACAGATACAGCAAGGCTAAGTGAGGGATGGAGATGGGACCAAAGCCACATCTCTCTTCATGTGCTGTGCCATCCAGAGGACAGTAAGGAATCCTGTGTGTCTTTAAGGCTTATCTCAAGTTCTGCCTGATCCCTAAACTGTCACTGGTTAACTAGTCTTCACTGCTCTCCCTTTTCCTGAATTATTCCTTCGGCACCCAAAATCAGTATCACAATTGAACTTTATATACTTCTTTTAAGTCCTTCCCAACTGCTGCACGTAGGTGTGTCTCATCATCCCTGGAATGTGATGGATAGGACTCCTCGAGGACAAAAACCCCATTCTCTTTCTTCTGGAATCCACACCATTCCGTCTCCAGGAACCAGAACAGAGCCAGACTCTGCAAGAACTGACCCTTCACTTATTTCACTGAAGAAGTATCTTGTACATCTTCTCAGGCAGTCCACTTCCCCACCCTATGGGCACCGGGGGTGACATCCTCCAGTGTCATCCGTCCTGAGGCACAAAGGGGAGCCGATAAGGACCAGGCAAGATAACGAGACTGAAGAACGAGGAATGCTGCAGCCAGGGTTTACTGATGAATAACGCATCCACATCTGGCTGCTTCCAGGTCAGATGGGGGTTTACAAGGAAAGAGAAGCTAGAGACTCTGCCCTTAAGGGCCTTCTACGTACTGAATGGAAAGATACAAGACAGGGGCACCTGGGTGGTTCCGTTGGTTAAGCATCCAACTCTTGATTTCGGCTCAGGTCATGATCTCATGGTTTGTGGGATCGAGCCCCGCATCGAGCTCTGCACTGACAGCACAGAGCCTGCTTGGGATTCTCTCTCTCCCTCTCTGTGCTCCTCCTATGCTTTCTCACATGCATGTGTGTGTACTCTCTAAAAATAAATAAACAAACAACAACAACAAAAAGAAAGATACAAGACAAAATTGACTATCAGGTCAAGACAAAGGGAACATCAATAATAAGGGCCTACATTTTGCTACAAGGATAAGCAGGAGAAGCAGTCTTCTGAACCTGAGTAACCCATGGACATTATTCTTGATTATTTCTAGATCAGGATACCACTTATATACCATTAACTTAATAGTTTTCTTTACAGTGACTTTTTAAAAATTACTAAAAGAAATTTTATATTGTTATAAATGAAAAACACAAATATTCTCCTAATAGCAGTTAACCTGTACAAATAAAACAAACGAAAACAAAAATCACTGTTATTAAGTTTCAGTAGACCCTGTTACAGGTCAAACTCCTTTTTTAAGGCCTTCTATCTCCATTAGAAAGAAGTGATTAGAGGTGTTGGAGAGTGGGGTGCCCGGGTGGCTCAGTCATTTGGGTGTCCGACTCTTGATTTTGGCTCAGGTCATGAACCCAGAGTCATGGGATCAAGCCCTACACTGGGCTCCATGCTGTGCATGGAGACTGCTTGGGATTCTCTCTCTCTCTCTCTCTCTCTCTCTCTCTCCCCCCCCGCCCAACCCCGTTCCTCCCCTGCTTGTGTGCACACTCTCTCTTTTTCTCTAAAATTAAAAACAAACAAACAAACAAACAAAAGGTGTTGGAGAGGAATCAAGAAAGGTAACTAGTGCCAAAGTGAATCTTAATCCTCCATGAATATAAAGAGCTTGAGTGACTTTCTATGGAACTCAGTGGTATTTCAAACTGACCACCTAAAAGGCCAGCTCCGGTCAGGTTATCAGAGGGAGAAATGAGTCAGGCAGGGGAGGCCACAGAGGGCTCGGAGTCTGACCTAATATCCTTTAGCTGGAAGCCAGGCTCTCAAAACTTGGCACAACTGAGGAGACACTCCCATATGTCGTAATGGCAAATTTAGCTTTGGTGGATGATTTATCATTTTGAGATTTCTTATTTATTATTCATCACCATTAGCACAAGGGGCTCTGACTTGCTAAATGTTCACCTTGGCGCCAAGGCTCCGTCCCCAGGCCTTCATTCGCTACGAATGATTCAGCACCAGATTAAGCAGCTGGTCTAACTCTGTTCTGAGTGTTGTTGTGTTTTGCTTCGTTTAGTCTTTTTTTTTTCCTCAATTTATTGTCAAATGTGTAGACACATAGGAGAGTGTACAGAACACGTATGTAGTTTAAAGAAAATGAGAGGACAACTCCTATATCCCCATCTAATCTCCTAGAAGCTCTGTGTGTCCCTCCTAGTCACATCCCTTTCCTAGCTTCTGTCATTCATTCTCTTACTTTTATTTTTTTTGATTATTTTTTTTTTATTTTAAAGAATTCTTTTACTTTTTTAAACTTTACTTTTTTTTTTTAAGTTTATTCATTTTTGAGAGAGAGAGAGAGACAAAGCACGAGCAGGGGAGGAGTAGAGAGAGGAGACACAGAATCTGAAGCAGGCTCCAGGCTCTGAGCTGTCAGCGCAGAGCCCGATGAGGGGCTTGAACTCACCAGCCGTGAGATTATGACTTGAGCTGAAGTTGGACATTTAACCAACTGAGCCATCCAGGGACCCCTAATTTAAAAAAATTTTTTTTTTCAACGTTTATTTATTTTTGGGACAGAGAGAGATAGAGCATGAATGGGGGAGGGGCAGAGAGAGAGGGAGGCACAGAATCGGAAACAGGCTCCAGGCTCTGAGCCATCAGCCCAGAGCCTGATGCAGAGCTCGAACTCACGGACCGCGAGATCGTGACCTGGCTGAAGTCGGACGCTTAACCGACTGCGCCACCCAGGCGCCCCAAGGGACCCCTAATTTTTAAAAAAATGTTTATTTATTTTTGAGAGAGAGAGAAAAAGCGTGAGCAGGGAAGGGACAGAGAGAGAGGGGAGACACAGAACCGGAAGCAGGCTCCAGGCTCCGAGCTGTCAGCACAGAGCTTGATGTGGGGCTCGAACTCACAAACTGTGAGATCATGACCTGAGCCGAAATCAAGAGTTGGGCCGCTTAACCGACGGAGCCACCCAGGCGGCCCTCATTCCCCTACTTTTTATAACGTCACCGCCTGTGTATACATCCCTGCAGGAGATGTTTTGCAAAGGCGAGTGGCCGGCACAAATGCAGCTGTGTGTAACTAGTTTCCCAGGGCTGCTGTAAAACGGTCATGACAAATTTGGTGGCTTAAAACAGTAGAAATTTTTTCTGAATTCTGGAGGCTAGAATTCAAGTCTAAAACCAAGGTGTCAGCAGGGCTATGCTCCCTCTGAAGACTCAGGGAAGGAAGAGTGTTTCCCTGCCTCTTCTAGCTTCTGGTGACTGCTAGCAATTCTAGGTGTTCCACGGCTTTGGGCAGCGGTAACTCCAGTGTCTTCATCTGGCTGTGTGCCCTGTGCGTGTGTCTGTGTCTTCCCACGGCCTTCTCGTCTCTGTGTGTCTGTATCCAAGTTTCCCTCTTCTTACAAAGACACCGGTTGCTGGATTAGAGCCAGACTTCATCCGTGTGGCCTCATCTTAACTTGATCACATCCGCAAAGACTCCACTTCCAAATAAGGTCACAGACACAGGTGTGAACTCCTCTGGATTTTCTATTTCTAAATTCACTTTGACCTACCTCTGCTTCTCCGGTTGGGCAAAGAAAACACTTGTCTATCCGGTAAGCAGGGCAAGGAGGAGCGCCCAGGAGCTTCATCAACACATGAGCAAGACAGCTGAGTGTAGATAAGAATCTGGACCAGGCTTCCCGCAGGCAGGCAGGCCTCAGGTTAAATCAATGTAACACCAGCAGCAGCCGAGGTGGCGATGTCAGTCCTGACTCACACTGCAGGATGTCAACTGCCCAACCTCTAGGTCTGGGGCACAGCCGTTCTCCTGGGCTCTTTCTTCACAGTCTGCGGTGTTTTTCCTTCCTTTCCTGCGGGGTTTTTCCTGCTGTGTTAATCCCTGGGTCCTGCAGGGACAGGACACTCTCTCTCTCTGCTGGTTTCTTCTCTGGCTTGAGCGGTGTGCATTCTCCAGTAGCTCCTTAGAAAGAATGCACGGAAAGTACTTTGTTGTTGTTGTTTGAAAATGTCTATATTCCATCCCCATACCTGGTATAAAATTGGAGATTTCCGTTCACAATTTTGAAGGCATTATGCACCATTTTCTTGCTTCCAACACTGTTAAGAAGCCTCAGGCCATTGAGCCTCATGATGCCTATAAGTGATGTCTTTTTCCTTTGGGAAATTTCTCCTCTCTTCTTCGTCCCCTGTGGTCTGAAATCTTAGAGGGATGTGGCTTGAGGCGGGAACTTAGTACTTTGAAATCTGAGCACCCATGTCTTTCAGTTACAGAGAATTTTCTTGAAGTGTTTTACTGTTAATTTCCTTGCCTGTATTTCTGTTTTCCCACTCTAGAACCTCTATTATTCAGATATCGGGCTTTCTAGACTGGTCCTCCAGTTTTCTTTTCTCCTCTATTTTCCCCATCTGTTTTTTCTTTTTGCTCTTCTTTAGGAAATGTCATCACTTTACCTTCGAACTCTTCTACTGGGTTTTTCATTTCCCTATCATGGTTTTAATTGCTAAAGGAGCTCTTTTTCCTTCTCTGATTTTTTTTTTTTTTTTTTGGTGCTTGGCATCAGGTATCTGTTTTTTGTTTTTTAATATGGGCACAATATCTTTTCTTCTACCCCCGTGTATTGCCAATGGTTCTTTTTTTTACTTCTTTGTTTTCTCCAGTGCACTTTGCCTCAGCTGCTTTTCCTATCTGTGTTTTGGCCTCTAATGCACTTTCAGAGTTATAGCAACCCTTGGTTGTCTGTTTGTGATTAAGAACCAAACGGTGCTTAGGTTTAAAACAAAATTTTTTTTAATGTTTATTTATTTTTGAGAGAGAGAGAGACAGAGTGCGAGCAGGGGAGGGGCAGAGACAGAAGGAGACACAGCATCCGAAGCAGGCTCCAGGCTCTGAGCTGTCGGCACAGAGCCCGACGTGGGGCTTGAACTCACAAACTGTGAGATCGTGACCTGGGGCGAGGTCAGATGCTTAACCGACTGAGCCACCCAGGCGTCTGTGCTTAGGTTTTAATCCTGGGGCACCTAGCTAGCTCAGCTGGTGGAGCGTGCGACTCTGGATCTTGGGGTTGCGAGTTCCAGCCCCACGTTGGGTGTAAAGATTACTTAACAATAAAATCTTTAAAAATAAATAAAAGTAAAAAGTCCTCATATTTTGAAGGAAGTACTGAAATAGTTACTGAAAATATGAAATGATGCTACAGATTTCCTTCAAAATAATCAAGGCTGGGGAATGAGCGGGGTAACAAAGGAAGATTACCTTCGAGCTGGCCAGTGTTGAAACTGGTGAGTACATGGGTGTTCGTTATGCAATTTCCCTTACTTGTAAGTTTTCCATAATAAGTAGGCAGGAAAAGGTGTGAGGAACCATAAGCTGACTAGAACCTCTAAGCACATAGGAGGAATCTGTCAACTTTGAGCTTCACTGTGGGGAAATCCAGATAAGCCTAGAAAGGAATACCAGAGGTCACTCCTCTTGAGCTGGTCAGCTCTCAGGGAGCAGTTCTCTTCCAAATGGCTGGGAAAGGAAAGGCCTGGCTACCAAATGTGCTGGGAAGCCAGTCGTGAGGGCCAAGGGGGTCTCAGAATGCACACTGCAGTCTGTAAACACTTACTTCGTCCCTCCTTTTTTTTTTTAATGTTTATTTATTTATTTATTTAAAAAAAAAAATTTTTTTTTCAACGTTTATTTATTTTTGGGACAGAGAGAGACAGAGCATGAACGGGGGAGGGGCAGAGAGAGAGGGAGACACAGAATCGGAAACAGGCTCCAGGCTCTGAGCCATCAGCCCAGAGCCCGACGCGGGGCTCGAACTCACGGACCGCGAGAGCGTGACCTGGCTGAAGTCGGACGCTTAACCGACTGCGCCACCCAGGCGCCCCAATGTTTATTTATTTTTGAGAGAGAGAGAGAGACAAAGAGAGCATGAGCGGAGGAGGGGCAGAGAGAGAGGGAAGCACAGAATCCGAAGCAGGCTCCAGGCTCTGAGCTGTCAGCACAGAGCCTGACATGGGGCTCAAACTCATGGACTGCGAGTTCACGACCTGAGCCGAAGTCGGACGCTTAACCGACTGAGCCACCCAGCTGCCCCATCCCTCCTTTTTTTAAATAAAACACCCATACCCTCCACTGTGCTTAGTCCCCCTGTCTAGAAACTGTTAACCTCTTCCAAATGGAAAGGCGGTCGGTGGAGGAGTGGAGGAGAAAGATCCATGGGACTCAAATGCATTGCACAGCACTGCTACCCAACCTTGCTCACTTTAGGACCTCACTTGGCCCCAGCTCCAGAGGCGCCTGGGGCTGCCAGTTGCTAGACTTTTTAGGAGTCTGTGATATAAACTGACTGGTTCTTTGCTTTTCTGTCCGTTTAAAACGATCTTTTTCAAATGTCCTACGTCACCTAGTTACCATTCACCCCCCTGTTTTCCAGCTTCCAAAACTTGGTTGTTGCGGCCTCCTCTCCTGCCGGCCTGGTGAGTTCCTGCAGTTTTAGCCGGGTTTTAAGAGTGAGCACCAGAAGATGCAGTACGTGTATGTGTTCAATCTGCCGTCCCAGCCCGGGATCCTGCCTTCAGTTTTGCTTGTTTTCTTGGTGTAGGGAGAAGGAGCTGGTATAGTCTGTACCCAAAGGTACCTGCAGGGGCTTCCCCTTTGCTTGGCTTAGTTCTTCCACCTCTCCAGTTACGGAGGTTCTCCTGCGTCTTCCCGCCAAAGCCCAGACCTACGTCACAGCTTCCCCTCTCTCCCACCTTAGCAAAAACAACCTCTGAGCTGCAAAAAGGCAGAAAGAAAAAAAGTAACAGTTGAAGAGCCAGAACGTCTGGGTTCTGGCTCCACCACTGCGGATCTGCACCAGGCCCCCGTTCCCCCTGCTTCTGACATTCCGAGTCTGTAACTCCCTGAAAGCAGTGTCGGTCTTTCCTGGGGCCAGCCAGGCCCCACCACCCATCCGAGTGGAGTAACAGCTAAACCAAAGGACAAAGAGGAGTCAGGCAAGATGACTCTACCCCAGAGAAAAGTCCCATTCACTAGACGCAGCCAGGCCTTAGGGCACCTGAGTCAGTGCGCGAGACATTTGCCTCCTGCGGCCCGTTGTCTCCAGCGGAGGAAGGAAGAACTCAGGCTCTAGCCCCACCCAGCAGCCCAGAATGCCAACAGGTCCGTGGCTAACATGGAGCCACCTCCCTGCCAGGCTAACTCAGCAAGAACCACGCGGAAAAGCTTGCCTCACGGACCACTACCGTGCATGCATCCCCTGGCCTCTCCCGGCCCCTGCTGACCCTCAGCCCACTCTGTCCCGCCAGGAAGGGCCAAGAGAGGCCAGACTCGCTTACTGAGGCAAATGATTCACCACCTAGTCTCCCCGACTCTCCGCCTCAGCAGGTGCGGCGCTGCCTGGAGACGGCCAGGAGACGCAGCCTCGGAGGCCCCAGCCAGTTCAGCAAGGTCAGCAGAGCTCCGCTGGGTTCCACTGGCACGACCGGCAAAGCTGTGCTTCCCGGCAACACTCAGCCCGGGCAGCCGAAGGCCCCATCAGAAGTGCAGAGAGGTGAGAGAACCGGGTCCTCGAGGACTTAGGATCCGCCTTCTCTTGGTGCAGAAGAGGCAACCGAAGGAAACAGAAGAGGAAGCCCTGCTGGAGCAGCCAAACAGCACTCAGCACAGTGACCTTTGCCTGTCCCAGAGCTAGAGCAAAGCTGAACCACGATGGCTCCCTTTCTATGCCTGCAGCCTGAGGAGGCATAATAGGTGCTCAGTAAGGACTTTTCTTGGTTGAATCAATAAATGGATACAGGGGCACCTGGGTGGCTCAGTCGGTTAACCAGCCGACTCTTGATTTAAGCTCAGGTCACGACCTCCCGGTTTTCTGAGTTTGAGCCCCACGTCCGCTCTGCATGCTGACTGTGCAGAGCCTGCTTGGGATTCTCTCTCTCTCCCTCTCTCTCTGCCCCTCCCCAAATAAATAAATACATTTTAAAAACTTAAATAAATATATAAATACATACATGCAAATCATCCCAAAAGGTTTCTGACTGAATCAGTTTACATGGTGGTCCCCAAACTTGTTTGAGGGCTGGCTACGTCGGAATCACCAAAGAAGCTACAGCAATGGCTCCCAACCTCTTGAAATATGTCCTTTCACCCTTAGAAAAAATGCTATTATGATGACAGATGTACCTTTAATGTTGATTAAGAAGAAAATACGACTCAGAGCTAATGTTCATGGGAGCTTCAGTGTGCCGTGCACTGGGCAAAATGACTTACATCCATAATCTTACTTCGTTCTCCCAGTAATTCAGGAAGGCACTTTCAGATGTGGAGACTGAAATCCAGAGAGGCTAGTCCACAGGCGATAAGAGGCAGAGCCCGGACCTAACCCAGGTTTGAATGAAATCACATTCAGTGCCCCGACCACCCTGCCATATTAAAATATTCATTGAGAAAAACACTTCTAATCGAATTTGCATTCTATCAACACAACAGCACCTACACACATTTGAAAAACAGACATGAATGTTGACACTCTCTGCAAACACACTTAGATGCAAAAAGGCCTTGCAGTAGCCCCCTCCCCAGAGGGCTACAGCCCATCACTGGGAACCACTGATCTCAATGATGTCACTGGAAGCCCACCACGCACAAAACAGAAGGCTACTGCCCTTGAGGAAAAGGGCAGCCAGCCACCAACTCATATCCAAGCAGGTGTCTCAAGGCCTCTGACTCCAGAGGAGGCGATGGGAGAGAAATCTCCAAGGAAGGGTTAAAACAGAAGGACAGAGTCAGCAGCGTTCCATGAGAAACAGAAAACAAACTGAAAACACAGCAGAAAAGAATTGCTACATTAGCAATCCTGGCAACATATCATGGAAGGACTAACGAGGGATTAATGATAGGAACAGAGCCTGAAAGCTGTGACCCAGACTGCTAGTCGCCCTTCAATGGTTATTCTCCCTTCATCCCATAGTAACAGAACCCTCAAGTGCATGATGGGCACCCGGCCACATATAACATTAACTATGTTTCCCAGTCTCCCAGTTCGAAAGCATAGCCAGGTGACTCGGAAGTATCATGTGGCTGCCTTCTGTAACTGGTCTTAAAGGTCATCAGCTCAAGGCCTTTGGCTGTTCTTCATCCCTTCCCACATCATGCTGCCTGGAACACAGACGTGATACCTGGAGATCTAGCCGCTACCCTGGACTCTGAGGATAAGATTCTGCCTGAAAGTTGGCAGAAGCGTGAAATGGAAGGAGTCTAGCGCCTGTGGAACAGACATGTCATGCTAACCGCCGGCCGTCTCCTGCCAGACTTTTACATTTAAGACAAAAAGATTTCTTAGTTCAGCCACTGTTACTTTGGGTGTCTGTCTCGCATCAGCTAACCTAATCTAACAGGTACGAAGTTCAATTCCACTGCTACAAAATCTCTTTTAGCAAACAGACACATTAAAACCGAAAATCTAAACCCAAAGCAACAATTCCAGTCAATAAAATCTCTGTACAATACAGCCGAAGATTTGGAAAACCTCTCCAAGCTTCTATAAAATGAATCCACTTGACACGTTTCAGCTGCATGTTTTTTAAGTAGTATGTCATGTTCTATAATAAGTGTTGACTTAAATTTTTTTTTTTAAAGAGCCCCCTGTAGAGAGAGCCCATATGTACTGTGCTAAGTACAATGTGTTCAACTATAAATTAAACTAGTACTTCCTCTCAAGATCACTAGCCAGGAGGAAGATTCAGGGAGTAAGAAAGGCTAGAGCAGGAGATCTTTGTTTCTTATTATTAACCCTGTGATACAATTTAGCTTTTTAAATTTTTTTTTCAACGTTTATTTATTTTTGGGACAGAGAGAGACAGAGCATGAGCGGGGGAGGGGCAGAGAGAGAGGGAGACACAGAATCGGAAACAGGCTCCAGGCTCCGAGCCATCAGCCCAGAGCCTGACGCGGGGCTCGAACTCACGGACCGCGAGATCGTGACCTGGCTGAAGTCGGACGCTTAACCGACTGCGCCACCCAGGCGCCCCAATTTAGCTTTTTAATAGGTACTGTATATGCACTTTAAAATACATATAGAAAGGGGCGACCGGGTGGCTCAGTGGGTTAAGTGTCTGACTTCAGCTCAGGTCACGATCTCATGGCTCATGGGTTTGAGCCCCGCCTTGGGCTCTGTGCTGACAGCTCGGAGCCTGGAGCCTGCTTTGGATTCTGTGTCTCCCCCTCTCTCTCTGCCCCTCCCCAGCTCGTGCTCTCTCTTTCTCTCAAAAATAAATAAACATTAAAAAAAATTTTAAATACATACACAAAAAAGATGTAGCAAGCAATAATATATATATATTTTTTATATATATTGTTTATATACATAAAACATTAGTATACAAAAATACATGGTTTGATCAGATTTCTTTTTGTTAGGAATATGCTGTCTGTTTACCAGACAGAAAAACACCTGAAGGATATATACCTAAATGTTAACCATAGTTACCTCTGGGTACCGGGTTTTGGGGCGATAAGTTTTTCTTATATTCATCTAAAAATTTTTTTTTAATGTTTTATTTATTTTTGAGACAGAGACAGAGCATGAGCAGGGGAGGGGCAGAGAGAGAGGGAGATACAGAATCCAAAGCAGGCTCCAGGCTCTGAGCTGTCAGCACAGAGCCCGACACAGGGCTCAAACCCATGAACCGTGAGATCACGACCTGAGCTGAAGTCGGAGGCTCAACTGACCTCGCCACCCAGGCGCCCCTCTTATATTCATCTTTATTATAAAAAATTGTCTACATTAAACGGGTATTCTTTGTTAATATTTTACAAATTAAGTCGTTAGGGGTGCCTGGGTAGCTCAGTTGGTTAAGCGTCCAACTCTTGATTTCAACTCAGGTCATGATCAGGTCATGGGTACAAGCCCCATGTTGGGCTCTGTGTTGACAGCTCGGAGCCTGGAGCCTGCTTCAGATTCTGTGTCCCCCTCTCTCTCCACCCCTTTCTTGCTTGCACTGGCTCTCTCTCTCAAAAATAAACATTAAAAGCCATTTTTTTTTAATTACAAAAAAAAAGAGTGGTTTTCCGATAACACTGTCAAGTTGATGGCTATGTCTTAGTGGTAGGGAGGGACAAGGAGGAAAACCTGCATTTAGAACAGGAGAGAACTAGCAGAGAAGCCACCAAAGTAGGAGTCAAACCTAATTCTACCTGTGTGCACACTGCCCTTTTCATCGGAACTCCAGGGTCTCAGACTAAAGCCAAACCACCTGAGAAGTGCTCTGTATCCTTGTAGGGAAGGGAACCAGCTTTTTATGTTTAAATAAGAGTATATTAGAAATAAAGACTATATTTCCGGGAAGCTCACAGACACCCACACCAGGACAGCTTTGGCAAGGAGTGGAGGCAAAAGCCTGCTGGTGGGCAACATCTCACCAGGCATTATTTAGGGCAAATGTGTGCTAAAAGCGCCACGGCTGAGACAGTACATCAGCTTGGGGGCACGGGGCAAGACAAGTAACTGTCCTACACCAGGTCTGAAACTGTTTTAGAAGTCGTGAGTCTTGCGGTGAGTGGTGCAGGCTGGACCCTGCAAACTCAGTAGCACTGGTCACCTTCCAGTCACACCCCCCAGATGGTAACTCAGTGAAGCCAGTGGGAGGGCTGACTTCACATTAAATGTTCAAACATATGAGGATAGGAACTAACAAAGCAGGGGAATCCTGGGGCCTTAAGTCCTATTCTCTCCACTGGACCTTCACCCTCAAAATAGGTATGTATTTGGTGCTGAGCAGTGGCAGGAAGGTCCAATACAGCTGTTCAGCGACACCCAACACAGAATGTTGTTGTTGTTGTTGTTTTTAATGCTTTATTTATTTATTTTTGAGGGGCAGGGGGAGAGAGAGGGAGAGAGAGAGGATCCCAAGCAGGCTCCTGGCTGTCAGCACAGAGCCCAATGTGGGCCTTGAACTCACAAACTATGAGATCATGACCTGAGCTGAAGTTGGACACTCAACTGAGCCACCCAGGTGCCCCCCCCAACACAGGATGTTCTTAACCCAGGATCTCTGCTTTGACTTACAGAATCTTCTCCCACTGGCCCTGCAGACACTAGGCCGTAAGAGCTATGAAACACCCTAGACTGACGAGCCTCCAATTTCCCATCTAGCACCAGGGTCCTGTTAGTTGGTCCAGTGCCTAGGTCACTATCCCTTTCACAGTGGGACCCTCTGTTCCTGTCCCCACCCATGCCTCTCTTTTCCCTTTTTCTAAAATGTGTGTCTTACCAGGCTAGCATAAAGGGCCTCTGGAGAGGGGGAAAAGAGGTTGAGGTTATATATCAGAAGTGCAAAGAATATGGGTCAACTCCAAGAGCTCTGTACCTCAGCTCCCCTGTTCACCAACAGCCACAATCCACCATGGGAGAAACATTGCTCACTGCTCATTCACCCCAGGAACGACCATTCTCTACATCCCCAAATGGAGAAAGGTTATTTTAGAGAGGAAGATTCTCCTCGCTCCATCACAGTCCAGGGGCCAGAAAGTCTCCCCTGTAAGACTAGCCTGGTGCTATTATAAGTGGGCAAGTTACGGGGCGGAGTTTGGAAGCATAAGGGTCAGCCCTTCACTGGAGGGGCCCAGGCCCCAGCAGGTCAACTCTTAGGGTGCTGGGCGTGGCCCACAGACCATGAGGCCCCACCCTGCCTAAGTGCAGCACCCACCCTCCTCTCTGGGAAGAAGGCACCACACCATGGGTGAAAAGGGATTCGGGGTTAACTAAAGCCTCTAAAATACAACCAACATCCAGGATCAGAGAAGCCAGGATGTTACTCAAGAGAGCAAAACTCCTCCCTGTTAACCCTCCTGCCTAAGAATCTGTGGACTTTGGTTAAAGATACTAGCTGTGCTGCTTAGGCCGGCAGTCCCCTACACAGGGGAGAGGGGGAGGGAGGAACGAGGAAGAGTTGGTCCTATAAAGGAAAACAGGAATGGAACCTCCTTCCCCCTCCCATCCCCCCTCCCATTCGTTCTGGCCACAAGTCGCCCCTTATAAGGACGGCCATCAGCGCTGCGAGTATTTATGGAGCGCTAACTACATACCAGTCACCGTGCTAAGCAGCCTACATGCACTACCTCCATCAATCGATCACCTCAGGAAACGGGTACTGTTTCATTTCTGTTTACAGGTGAAGACGCTGCGGCCGAGTGAAGTGAGCACATTCGTCAGTTACACAGCCAGGACGTGGTAAATCTGGGACGATTGGCTACCACTCCCACGCTCTTGATGATGATCTTAGTGTACCCCACAAGCCCATCTTGCTTTAAGCATCTACTGTGGAGAAACGTGGACACGAGAGACAAGAGACGGAAAGAAAATCCTCGGAAGGAGGTCACAGAATACACAGCCACCGGGGCTCCTGGGTGGAATGTCTGACTTCGGCTCAGGTCATGATCTCACAGTTCATGAGTTGGAGCTCCGTATCAGGCTCGCTGCTGTCGGCGCAGAGCCCGCTTCAGATCCTCTGTCCCCCTCCCCTCTGCTCCTCCCCTGCTCGCGCTCTCTCTCTCTCTCTCTCTCTCTCTCTCTCTCTCAAAAATAAAATAAACTGAAAAAATTTTTTTAAGAATACACAGCTGCTGAGCTGTGAAGAAAGGACAGGGCTTCATCCAAGGGAAAGAGGCAGGAGGCCACTCTCAGCAAGGGGAATAGTGTGGTTTCAGGCCAAAGGGAAGAAACCCTGACACATGTAGGGAAGAGGAAGTGGTCCCCAGTAGCTGGAATAGGACGCAGCGGCAGCGAAGGGCTGGGGCCGGACCGGAAGACTGCAGGCCACGCAGACATGCTGGGAATCTGTCCCGGAGTGACAGGCAGTTTGTGAGCAGGGAAGTGGTGTGGTTGCAGCGGGACAAACAGAACTGAAAGAGCAAGAAACAGGCAGCGAGGACACAACAGTGACCTTTACAGTTACCCAGGGGAGGTGGCGAAGAAGGAACCACGGTACTGGGGATGGAGATGACGGGCCAGCGAGATGCAGCGATTAATCACACGAACAGGGAGAAGGAGCGGCCAGTGAGTCCCGGGAAATCTCTCCGGCTTCACAGCACCCACGTGCTCCGGCTGGGTACCTGTAGGTCATCGATCTTTCGGGAAGGTATGCGCATTCAGCGAGGACGGGGGCTTTGGGAGGTTTCACTGCCCCTACCTCTGTGCCAACACACGCCCACCATCTCACGGCTTCCGATAGACTGAAGCTTCCCAGACCCTCCCAGCTCTCCATAATCACCCGGGAACACGGTTCCTTCACTTCCAGGCACAGTCACAAACTCACACATTACGAACTGCCACGGTCTGGACCACATGCAGTTCCACGGCCCTGACATGCTGGGACCAGACACTATTTGCCAACGCAGCTCAGTCCCGCGTTCATCTGGGACAACGGGCAAGCCCCAGATACCAGTGCTCTGTGCTTCACGATGTCAGCCAAGGGCAGGCAGCAGAGAGCTCGGAGAATGGCACGGGCTGAGAATGAGGCCAGAATTGATAGATGGGCTTCCTGGGGCTGCCTGTTGAGAGCCAGTCCTCCGGCACCTGGGCCGTTAAGCACAGTGTTCAGACAGGCTAGTTAACAGGACTGTGATACTGGGGCCTCGGTTCAAACCTGGAGGGCGTCCAGGGCTCCAGGCCACTCCCAACTCTGGCTGGTTTTCTCGCGAATACGTGCACGGGGGACAAGGGAAAAGATGTATACGTGTAAGCCAGCACTTGAGAGACAACTCCAAGCACCAGCCTTCCTGACGTGCCCACATCTGTGCCTGCTACATGATTCAACAGCACGAGGGGTGGATTTCTGCTGCTTTGTAGGGCTGGAGGATAGAAGGGGACATGAGCGAGAACTCATATATTTATAGACTAACAATGGCTGGTCTCAAGAGACACAGCACAATTCATCAGCCTTTTTCAAGCTATTTTTCAATGACCCCTTTAACCAGCCCCAGCTTTCCATGGGAACTTCACTTTTATCTCTTCTCTCGACGCAGTGGCCCCTTCCCACCTCTCTCACGCTGCCGAGTGAAGGTTCTCTCACAGCCAAGCTTCTTGTGATTAAAACACAAATGGCCACTGCCACCTTGCTGGCCAAACTTCCCAGCGTGTGTTTGCAGGACACCTTGCCCCCTGCCACATCCTAAAATAGGACTATTTCAACTCGGGCACCTACAGCCATTGCCACCTTGTGCAAATTAAGCTCAGATAACACAGCTGGGACTCTAGCCCTGAGCTCGTCCAGACACAGTTATCACCAGCAGGAAACAGAAAGGCAGAGGCAGAGCTTTTATGCAGCCATTTTCCTTATTAAAGAACATCTCCACAAATACCTGCCAGCTCTGACCATTCCCACCACACTGTCTCACCCTGACCGTGAAGAGCTGCCAGGTCTCAGTCATGCCTCAGCTACAAACTGGATAAAAATGATCAAGAAAGAGGCAGCACATCAAACCTTTGATGATTCTGTCAACAAAAAGCCATTCTTCTTCCTTGGCACGTGGACATGGGGTGTTGCTCCCAGGCTCCCCACGAACCTGTGTCCCCAGGCTCTGCCACCAGAGTCCCCTTGGCAGGCAGGGCAGGTGGCATTTTCAAAATGGCACAACATCTCCCACCTTCTATGCTTTTCTCCGGTGTGATCTGGACACTCCTCCCACAGACAGGCGGGTCTCTGTCCCCTCTGAATCGCTGCGGGCCTGAGACTCCTGTTAACCACCAGAACGCAGCGTAAGTGACACTGCATGACTTCTGAGCCAGACCAGGAAAGACGACACAGCTTCTGCCTTGTTCACTGCAACACTTGTGCTTGAAGCCTTGAGCCACCGTGTCAGAAGGCCACCAGCCCCGAGCCAGCCACACTCGGAGGGCTCACACGTGGGCACCATCACCAGCAGCCCCAGCCTTTGAGTCCTCTCAGCCCAGGCACCAGACATGTGCGAACAAGCCTTTCTGAAGAGTTCCGCCTCCAGCTGCGGCCTCAACCAGACCCTCCAAATTGTTCCAGCTGAGGTTCCAGACATGGAGAAGCAGGAACAAGCCATTCCTCCTGAGCCCTTTCTAAATTCCCAGCCTGGTTTTCATGAGATAATGAAATGATTCTTGTTTGGGGCGGTTTGTTCTGAAGCAACAGTAATGGAAACAGTTGGTGACACGCTTGTGAGTCTATTGTCATATCGGCTGCTACCAGAGAAGCAGCTGCTCTTGGAGACAGTATTCTTAAAAAAGAATGAAAAGCTCCCTTTTATTGAGCATTTACTTTGTGCCAAGCATTATTCTAAGGGCTTGTGTGCATAATTTCATGTAGCATTACAATACTATGAGTAAATACTAGGATTATCCTCATTTTACAGAAGAGAAAATGGACTCAGAGGTTGAGGACCTTGCCCAAGCCCGATCTGCCTGACTCAGAGCCTAGAACACTATATCATACTCTGCTCCCCAGCCGCTTTGAGACAGGAGTGGTTTCTATATGGGAAACTTAAGTACCTGGGGACAAGGCTTTCCTGTTCAGTACTCCAGGTGTGGGAATTTCCTAAAGAATCTAGTGACAACAACCTAGGCACAACATTGACCAACACTTGGCCATGGCTGAACTGGGGCAGCCCCCTCCTCTGGAAAGTCACTGCTGTGGCCAACCATCCTTTTATCAACACCCTCTCCGCCCCCCGAACTGCTTTAAGACCTAACTCCTCCATCAGTGCCTGCCAAAGAGTTCTCCCTTCTGTAGACACCATCTCATGTACCCTTGGCACACTATTCCATACTGCATCATACTGTTCTGGTTGTCCGGGTGTGTTTATGCCATATGGCTCCTGAGGACGGAAAGAATGTGGTCGAAGTGACGTCTACATCGCATACATAATAAAGGGATGTGTCGTATTTCCTACAGCACCTATGCAATCACAGGCACGTCAGTTTCTCATGAGGACCTGCTGGTTGAGAATCATAACCCATGCAAAATGCAAACACCCCAGGCATCACCCAAGGCATCACAGAGGAGAAAAGATTTTATTGTGGAGGAAGAAACAGCACGACCCACCACAGCTGCCCATCACCATCACCATCACCTTGTAGCCAAGGAAGCCCAACCGCAAAGGCTCAAAACAATGGGAGTCGCCATTTTGAACCACAAATCCTTAATAGTCCTGGAAAGCTAAGAAAAACACAGTAAAATTTCCTATGAGTCATTTCCCAACTTCTCATCTAAGAGTAGGGAGAGGCCAACCTCAAGTAACACCTCAGGCTAAGACTAGCTTTGTTCTGACTCACTGTCTTCCTGTCTATGCTACAGATGCCTTTCTGAGTACCCACCTTCCACCTCCATGCCCACTGGGATGGGTGAGATGAGGTTTGTACCTGTACCTTCCTGGCCTATCTCCAAAGATGACTCTTGAAATCCAAGCGATAGAGTTGAGGATCTTACTATGGTTGGGTAAAATCACAACCACACAGGTTCTCAAGGTGGTACATCTTTGTTTCCAGAGGGAGACCAGTCTGTTGGTTCCTTCCCTGATACCTAGAAAGGTAGCCATAATGGGCATACCCTGAAACTGCCAGGAAAATGTTCAAATGTCTTCTTTCCTGCCCTCAGGGAACCTCCTAGTGAGGAAAGGTCTTAGAATATGTCCCTTTTCCTGAGCAGGGACATTCTTACTCTTCCTATAAGATCATTATCAGTGACCTTCTCATTCCCAGCCTCTCCTTCAGTGTACTACATATCAAATCAAACACCAAAAAACTTATGAGGAGCCTAAAATTGGCTGGATTCATGGTCCATATGACCTAGAAGGATGCACACAAAGCCAGCCTTATGGGGCATCTGGGTGGCTCAGTTGGTTAAGCATCCGACTTCAGCTCAGGTCATGATCTCGTGGTTCGTGAGTTTGAGCCCCGCGTCAGGCTCTGTGCTGACAGCTCAGAGCCTGGAGCCTGCTTTGAGTTCTGTGTCTCCCTCTCTCTCTGTCCCTCCCCCACTGGGGCTCTGTCTGTCTCTGTCTCTGTGTCTCTCTCAAAAATAAATAAACATTTAAAGAAAAATTAAAGCCAGCCTTACATGCAATGATCACGGGTGGAAAGGTGTCCAATGGCAGGGGCGGGTGGGGTGGTGGTGGCAACATCCAAAAGTAAATCAAAATTACATAGACTTTCTACTCATTTTGCCAGGCATTAGAGGATTCATGTGCTCCACAGAAACACTTCTGCAGATCCCCCTTTTTTCTCCTATTTGTTGTCCTCACAAAAAGAAACTCATGAATTTCCTGCTTAAAATTCCTTTTTAAAAAGTGTTTCTAACATGGGGCAGCCTGGGTGGGTTCGTTGGTTAAGTGTCTGATTTTGGCTCACGTCATGATCTCATGGGTCATGGGTTCAAGCCCCGCATCGGGCTCTCTGCACTGACAGTGCACAGCCTGCTTGGGATTCTGTCTCTCCCCCTCTCTCTCTGCCCCTCCCCTGCTCCAAAATAAATAAACTTAAAAAAAAAAAAAAAGTGTTTCTGTCAGGGTGAATTTGCTGGATTCCAGTCCTTGTCCCCTCTGCTTGCCTCCCGTCACCATAGCTTAAAAATACCGGTGGCAACAAACTCAAAATTCTCTTGGTGAGGCAGGAGAAGGGAAGAGCTGGGAGGCTTTACTCATAGTGGTTGGGTGTTATTTCACCAGCAGTCAAGTCAACTCAGAGCATTAAGGAATGAAGGCTGGAAAGCCCAATTTCTCTTTCATGATATTAATCTATGAATGTAAGTCAGCAGTACAAAGCCTGCCCACCCGTCCTCCATAGGGAATGGAACTGCCACATGGGCCCAACGCGATCCATCTGGTTACAAACTCAGTTTGCAGGGCGCTTGGGTGGCTCAGTCAGTTGAGCATCCGACTTCAGCTCAGATCATATCTCACAGCTCATGGGTTCAAGCCCTGCATGAGGCTCTGTGCTGACAGCAGGGAGCCTGCTTGATATTCTCAAGGGTCAAATGATGTGGAAGCTTCTGTTATGGTCCAACTTTTGGATAGCTTTATATAAGCATAACTTTGATTCACCCTGAACCCTAACAAGAAGCAAAGCTGAGGCTACAGAATGATGGCTAAGATTCATACTGTGCTCCTGGAGGGGCCCTGGGGAAAGGGCAAAGGAGAAAGTAGCCCTCCGCTCCTATGCATTTTAGGACCACCAGGTCTAGGGCTGTCAGGTCCCTGGGTTAGAACAATGAAGGATCCCCTCCCTGCAATTCCAGATGTGGGGATGATCTGCCCCACAAGGACCCCAAGACCAGGTTTAAAGCCACGGCCAGCCCCAGCGCACCCAGAGTCTGGTGAGTCACAGGGTCAGTCCTACAGAACAAGCTGCTAGTATGGGGTCTCCCACTGCAATCTGCTCCCAGAGGACAGAGAAGAAAGACCACCACACGAGTGCTGGAGGGCCCTGGACTCGAGTTCAGGCCCCACCATTCTCTAGCTATGTGTTCTTGGGCAACTCATTAAACCTCTGAGCCTCAGTTTCCTCTACTGCAAAATGGGGTTACCACCACCTCCGCCTTGAGCATCTGAGACAGATACTGCTCCAAATTAAATTCTATAGCACCAAATACAAAATATGATTATTCTTCATCTCATCTCTAGGAATACTGGGGGGCGAAATGGAGGGCATTTATCTCTGTCACCATGAATAATAAGCTAAGGGAAGAAATCAGATAATGTCACTAATAATCTTAAATCATCAGGCTTATGTGGGAAAGGCTTATGAGAGGCTTATGTGGGAAAAATTTAAGTTGCTTTTCTATTACCATCCATGGGACTTGATGGGCCACCCTTCATTGTCACCAGCTGCCATGCACTTGGAAAGGACAAGCTAATTTATGATGAATTTTATGATTTTGAGGGAGAGGGGAGAACTGGCAATTACAGAGAGATTGTTAATGACCCACCATGGGATTCCTATCCCTAAAGACAGATAGCTAGGAGCTGACTACTTAAAAATGTTTTTCAATCTGATCAGAACACGGGCAGAGGCCCCTCTTTTCCAAAGAAGACAAACAAATGCCCAACAGATACATGAAAAGATGCTCAACATCACTAATCATCAGGAAGATGCAAATCAAAACCACAATGAGATATCATGTCACATCTGCTAGGATGCTTATTACCAAAAAGCAAGAGATAACAAGTGTTGGGGAGGATGTTTAAAAAAAAAAGGGAATCTCTGTGCACTGCCGGTAGAAATGTAAATTGCTGCAGGCACGGTGGGAAACAATATGGATGCTCCTCAAAAAATTTAAAAGTAGAACCACCATATGATCCAGCAATTCTACTTCTGGGTGTACATCCAAAGGAAATGAAATCACTGTCTCCAAGAGATATCTGCACCCCCATGCTCACTGCAGCATTATAGCCACGGTATAGTGAGAATCAAGTGTCTATCCATGGACGAATGGATAAAGACGACGTGCTGTACATACATATACGATCAAGTATTATTTGGTCCATAAACAAAGAAAATTCTGCCATTTGTGACAACACGGATGGACCATGAGGGCATTATGCAAAGTGAAATAAGTCAGACAGAGAAAGATACGTACTGACTCTAAAAAAGAGGCAAACTCAGAAACAAAGCAGAATGGTGTTTGCTAGGGGTTGAAGGGTAGAGGAAATGGAGACACGCCGGCCAGAGAGCGCAAACTTCCTGTTAGAGGATGAGTAAGTTCTGGGGGTCTAACATACAGCATGGTGACTATAGCTAACAATACCGTACTGGGGATCCTGGCTGGCTCAGTCGGTAGACCATGCTACTCTTTGTCTCAGGGTTGTGCACTCAAGCCCCGCATCAAGTGTAGAGATTACTTAGAAATAAAATCTCTTAAAGAAAAACGCAAAACCTATTATATATTTGAAAATTGCTAAGAAGAGTAAATCTTAAATGTTGTCACCACACCAAAAAATAATTATGTGAGGTGACAGATGTGTTAACTAAGCCTGCTGCGGTAACCATTTCGCAATATATATGCATATCAAAACATCACATTGTACACCTTAAACTTACGCAATGTTACCTGTCAATTATATCTCAATACAGCTGGCAGGGGTGGGGGCGGGGGGTGGAGAGGAGGAGTCTTTACTGTTTTTACTTCCTGAAAACTAAAATACATGGCAGAGCTTGAACAGTGGTCTCTTTTATATAACCCAGTGAAGACACGATCGTTAGTGGGCAGGAAAGATGCAGACTTTGCTGCTCAGCTTAAAAAAAATTTTTTTTAACGTTTATTTATTTTTGAGACAGAGAGAGACAGAGCATGAACGGGGGAGGGGCAGAGAGAGGGAGACACAGAATCCGAAGCAGGCTCCAGGCTCCGAGCTGTCAGCACAGAGCCCGACGCGGGGCTCAAACTCATGGACTGTGAGATCGTGACCTGAGCCGAAGTCGGCCGCTCAACCGACTGAGCCGCCCAGGCGCCCCTGCTCAGCTTTGACCTCTGGGGCTATAAGCAAGGCATCCCTGATCCCTTGGATGGTGTAGATGCCTCAGATGCTGTCGCCCACGATACTTGGGACCTAGCTGGGAAACATGGCAGAGTGACAGGCCCCACTGTCAGGGGCTGGGAGTGCCTGGAATAAAAGACCTGTCACTGGACCCAGGCAACCCAAAAGCCTGACTTTAGGCAAATTGCTCAACGTCTTGTGGTCACAGCTCTAAGATTCCATTAAGCTCTAGTCTAATCCATAAACACAAAAGGGAGTTATGAATGACTGGAAACTGGAGACTATCACTGTTTCCCCCAACTACAGCTTTCACCTTCTTCTTGGATTCTGAAGGTTAACAGAATGCAGAAACAAACAAAAATAAAATGTATCCAGATGGCATGCACTCCACGGAGGGAAGTGGCAGGAGATGAGGTACACAGACAGGAATAGGCAAATCACACAGAAAGAAAACACAGTCGCATCTGCACTGTGCAATCTGGGATACCTCTTTTTCTTTTTTCAAGAATACCTTTTCCTGTTACCTTGCCTTATCAGGCATATCAAGTTGCAAGCAGTCACAAGGATCTGCAGAGAAGGTCTGAGTTCCTAGATCAGTTGCTGCCAGGGCCCCACAGACCCACTGTGAAGGTCAGGCCCCAAGGTAGACAGATGGGTAGAGAGTCAGAGCCTCCACGGCTGGGCAATTCCAGAGGCAAACATTACGCTTCTGACTTTCTAAGCTCCAAGAAACACCCTCTTCTAGAGTCCTAAGCTCCTGAAAAGTTTATGAAACAGAAACGGACATATAAAAAAGCAAAGCTTGATGACTGCAAATGCAGTTTGTTCAGTAGAGGAGTTTGAGTCCATCCAGAAAGGAACTAGGGGTAGAAAAGACAAGGCTATATGCAAAGTCCTATACTGGGGGTGATTTGTGGGAAAGGGGAGGCAGGGAGCAGGAGAAAATGGAAGAAAGAAAAACATTACCTCTGCCGTCAATAATTCTACTGGGATTCCTGGGTTTTCACAGAAAAAAATTATCGAAGGAGACAACAGCAACAACAAACCCCACACATCAATTACATTTGCTTCTAAGAAGTAAACTTAGGGTTTTGGGTAGGAATAAGATGGACTTTTCTTTGTATTTCAGTTTTGAACTATTCTTACCTTCTGTACGTATCACTGTGTCTATAACTATAAATATCTACACTGCAATTGGAGAACAGGACTAAAACACTTAACAGCCAAGTACAAGACAATTTATACTTAAAAGTAGAAGATCACAAATTACGGATCTAAAGACTGAGGAAATAAACGTAGCCTCTGGAATTACAATAATAATGATCGATATGTGGAGCACTTACCGTGTGCCAGACGGTGCTAAGCGCTTCATCTAGATTATTTCACTGAATCCTCACCTCTACCCTATAAAATGAGATGGGTGCAATTATCATTATTCCCATTTAACATTAACAAAAACTAAAGCACAAAGAGTTTATCATTTGTGCAAGGTCCCAGCTATCAAGTAATAGAGCCAAGGCATCAACCACACCTCACCCAGAGCTCACGTGGGCTCATCTCCAATGAAAGAGGGGGTTCACATCCTAAATGTGGACTCTAAAGGAGAATGGGGGCATTGTTGAGATAATATCTTGGGCTGGAGAGAGACGTTAATGCATGGGAACAGGCACAGTGCTGGAATCTGTGATGACCAAACCCACAAACATTTCCTGAGGACCTACTAAGTGCTGGGCCCAGCCAGATGTGCAATAGCTATAGGCAATAAAGCTGCTGCACAGAGATGGGCAAGGGGCAGTGACGCGCCATCCTCCTACCAAAAGAAGACCGCAGCATTCAAAAAAAAAATCTCTTCAGCCCGCCCTGAATATTCCAGTCTTAAAAAAGGCCGTGCAACAATCATGCTAAGTTGACTTGGGGAAGAAGCCAGGAAGAGGTGTGAAAACGGCCTTCCCTTTGACCTTGGCCGTGGACTGGTGCAGCAGAGGAGAGAGAAATATACTGCCTTCCTCCTGGGGCAAAATCATTTTAATTATCAACTGAGAGGCCAGCAGAGCCATAAAACCGGCCAGCTGTCCCATTCATTCAGGCCAAAGGCCGTAACAAGACAAGGCAGCATTTCTCAGGGGGGTAAGCACTGTGAGTTAAGATAGGTCTGGAGACAGTGAGAGAGACACCGCCTTCTCTACAAGAAGCCCAGACATGGCTGGAAGCGGCTGGGGGGGTACCGGTCCCCTTCTGCGGCTTCAGCTGAAATAAATCTGCCTTTTACAGTAAAACTACCCCTGGCCGACTTGGGAAAAGTCAGCTCAGGGCTGCCTAAAATCCTCAGGCTACTTTTTTGTTTTGTTTTAAGTAGCCTCCATGCTCAACGTGGAGCCCAGCGCAGGGCTTGAACTCACAACCCTGAGATCAAGACCTGAGTTGAGATCAAGAGGTGGATGCTTAACCAACTGAACCCCCCAGGCACCCGTCCTCATGCTACTTTAAAAAGGGAAAGTGAACTATATCCTGTGTATATCTAAAATAACAAGGAATAGAAAGAAGTTTCTCCTACTCCTTCGAAAGAGGAAAAGAGCACAGCTTCGTTACTGAACGTGGTCCCTATGGGGCACATGGCACACACTGTTTCATACCACCTCTTTTTTTTTTTTTTTTTTAAGTTTATTTTGAGAGAGAGAGAGAAAGTGAGAGTAGGGGAGGGGTAGAGAGCGATGGAGAGAGAGACAGAATCAGACAGTGCAGAGCCCTATGCGGGGCTCAAATCCATGAACCGCACAATCATGACCTGAGCCAAAGTCGGATGCTTAACTGACTGAGCCACCCAAGCGCCCCTGTTTCATACCATCTTAAAACAACACTGCTCTTTTCAGTAATGCCTACATTTTGCAGATAAGGATCCTGGAGCTCCAAGAAGCTACCCACATGTCCCATGTCAGGGCTCACGAAGTAGCTTTAATCCAAGTCTCTCTGACTCCCCAGCCAGCGTTCCTTCCATGTGTGGAAGGACCAATGGGGTTCCCAAAACCAAGCATGGGGGAAATGCTTTCTTCTCAGATCAAAACCTCCAAGTTTCCTACAGAGAGCAAAAATCCCAGGGACGAGCAATCCTCAGCTTTAATATGTCTCATTTCTAGACCTCTCTGTCATGCTCCAGCATCTGCATGAGCACAATCTTCCGGCAACTCTGTTGGGGAGGGGGACGGACGCACACAAACACCTGAGTGGTCTTGAGCCCCATCTGTAAAAGCCTAACGTCAATTCAGAGAAGTGGGGATGGGAAGCTGATAGCAAAGTTCGGAGACACCAGGATGCCCCTCATTCAGTCCCAAGGACAGAAATGGTGTTTGACGAACTGCGTCCTGCCTCCAGGATGAAGGCTGCCCTTGGTTTATTGTGAATCCCCATCATGATTCATGTGACCGGAGCATCTTCTCTCGGCAAGGCCATCTGTCATGCCCTGGGCAGCAAAGGGGCAGGGAGCTCCTGTGAGCTCCAGTCAACTGTGTTCTCGCTAAACCACTTGGGAGAATATTCCCCATCAGGAGCTCTGGCCCCTGCAACAAAAAGCCAGAAAGCAGGGAACCCGGGCCTGTGCAGACCACGTAATCACCACCTTCTCCCAAACACACATTCACACTTTAAGTCACACAATGTCAGCCTGGAAGGGACCTCAGGGACCATCTCGTCCAAACCTTTCATTTCACACTCGTGGAACCTGAGGCTCAAGAGAGCACAAGATGTGCCCAAAGGCAACCCAGCCAATCAGTGCTGAGGGTGGCACGTGGGTCTATGCTCCTTCCACTGCACCCATTCATTCTTCCCTTACTCACAGGCCCAGTTTAAGAAGTTCGCTGTAACAGGGGCACATGGGTGGCTCAGTCGGTTAAGTGTTCGACTTCGGCTCAGGTCATGATCTCACGGTTTGTGAGTTCGAGCCCTGCGTCGGGCTCTGTGCTGACAGCTCGGAGCCTGGAGTCTACTTTGGATTCTCTGTCTCTTTCTCTCTCTGCACCACACCCCCCTCAAAAATAAACGTTAAAAAAAAAAAAAAAGAATAAGAAATCCTCTCTAACAGTGTTGATTCATAACCTTCTCAGAGTCTTGGATTAGTCAAAGTAGTACACCCCAAATGAACCTATACACATTCTGCGTAGATTCCAAGGGATTCAAGGGTGCTGTGTTAACAACCTGTCCCTAATAAGAGCAACAAATATGGCTCTACAAGAAGCTGATGGGGGACTGAAAGGGATTCTAAGGTAAAGAGACGGGTGGCCCGGGGAAGAAGCTACATTTGTCTCTCGACTCAACAAGACCACGCACATCACACCTCGAGTCTCACTTTCCCTATCCATAAGTAACCCTGAGCTACCTCACAGAAATGAGGTAAAACACCGGGTCAGGAATGGAAATTCTTCCAAGAGGCATGGAGGAAGGTAGAGCCAGGCAGGCTCTGGTCTCCTTAGAGCCCCTGAGGCACAAATCTTTTTTTTTTTTTAATTTTTTTTTTTCCACGTTTATTTATTTTTGGGACAGAGAGAGACAGAGCATGAACGGGGGAGGGGCAGAGAGAGAGGGAGACACAGAATCGGAAACAGGCTCCAGGCTCTGAGCCATCAGCCCAGAGCCCGACGCGGGGCTCGAACTCACGGACCGCAAGATCGTGACCCGGCTGAAGTCGGACGCTTAACCGACTGCGCCACCCAGGCGCCCCAACAAATCTTGACCCTGTGTGGTGACAGTGCCACAGACCAGCTGCAAAAGGTTCAGGTCACTACTTAGCTGTTACCAGGCTTGCCTGGGGAAAGGTGTAGGGAAGAGAAGACACAGTAATTTGGCTTTCAAGGCAACAGCAGCTCAAATCAGAGGAAACAGAGATAAAAGGGAAAACACTAAGGAATCTGGAAATCAGAGCCCGCACACCACTAGAAGCCCTGCTTGTCCTGCAACTGCACCCTCACTGAGGCTGTTTCCCCAAGATAACAACTCAGGGTCCAGGATACCTACCAAGATCCTTCGCACCACACCATCTTCTGCTCCGACAGCAACGCAGGCTTTAGAGGTGCCTAAACATTGCCCAGGGCCCCACACTACCTCCTACACCACTGAGTAAGCTGCAGAGAAGCCCCAGAGCCACCAAAGGTGAAGGAAGGCACTCCAGAGCAAGCTTGGGGAAAGGATGGCAAAGAGACCAGTTTCCCTCCTGATCCTTCTCAGCAGCCCCTCAGCCCCACCATCCACAGGAAAGGACCCAGGGGATGTCAAGGGCACTTGCCTCTTGTGGGGGGTAGGGGGGGGCATGCTCTCACTGGACATTTGTGCCTGCTGGTCTCCTTGCCTGGACCGTCCTGGCCTTAGCTACCCTCACTGCTTTGTCTCATGAACTCCTCCCTACTCCCTCGGGAGATTCTCAGGCATGTCCCTTTATTATCATTCTCATGGTACCAACATCTGCCCTGAACAGTATACGCAGAGTCATGACTTTACATTTTAGGTCTTTCCCCCATGACCCCCCGGGGAGCTCTGTGAGGGCAGGGCAGGTGTCTATTTTCGTTTACTGTTATATTCTCAACACCAAGCGCTCCAATTGACACACAAAGAAGAAGCATCTTTGTGCGAAGACGGCCACGCCCAGGGGAAAATGGACAAACAAGGTTCCCAGGCAAAGTAAAAGAACTGAGGTCTGCAACCCAGACCTTCTGGCCTCACCCGCTTCTTCTGCCGAGTCGTGTTCACCTGGCTGGTTGGTTGCTTCGTCTCAGCCTCATCCACGTATGTCTTCATTTTGACTCGCAGAACATGTCTCTGTGTTCATGCAAAATGCTACCCATCAGCTGAACAGAATACTCTGGTACATGCCTGGTGGCTGCTAGCTAACCTTAGCTATTGCCTCCTACAACCAAAATGACCCAATTCATTAAGCACTGATATGCTTTTGCCAGGAAAAAAAATCCTCAAAACATGTCCATCACCCTCCAATTCCAAAAGAAGGAGCTTGAGGAAAGAACCACAAAGAACAGAAATGGGAAGAAAAATGGAGAGAGAGCCAGCAGCACCCGAGCCAGGTACTGTTGGAAGTATCTCACTGGGGATGCATTCCTGAGGCATAAAAAAAGGCATTTACGCACCTCTTATAAAGGACTGGGAACTGGGCTCTCTAGCCCATACTTTGCTGCCTCCCAGACCCATCCTGGGGATGTTTTATAGTTTATTTTATGCTCTTATAGGAAAAACTGCTGTTATGGCCACTCTTCATCCTTTTCTAGGCAAGTCCTTCCTGCCACATTGCTCTTGGCCAGGATCCCTGTGCCCTACTTGCTTCTTCCATTCCTTCTTTCCTGCGCATAGGAACACACTCTACCTCAGTGTACAGGAGGAAGGGCACCAGAGAGTGGAATCCAGTGGGTCAGACCGTTCCACAAGCCTTGCAGCTGGCATGCTGTCAGTCTGGAGAAATCCTCCCCAGGAAACACAGTCGGGGCTGTGGCCAGTGTCCAGTCCAGGTGTAAACCAGGGCTTAGATGTTACAGCTTGCCTGAGGTCAAGGGCAAGACGGAAGCTCTGTCCCCCTGACTCTTCCAAAGAAAGCAAGTCTTCGGCTTCCTTATCTTGTCAACTCCGGAGAGAAGGCTGAAGAAGGGCACCAAGTGCAACCGAGCAGAGACACCAGAGGGAGAGGTGCTACTCAGGCCTTGAGTCACAAGAGGAGCAGCCAATCAAACTCAACAAAACTAGAACTGAGACTGTAAGGAGCACAAAAGGGGATTCACAAGTTGGGAACACAAGGATGGCTGAGGTTGGATGGAATGGACTGGCAGTAGATGCAGGCAGCACAGGGGCGGCGGGGGGCGGGGGGCTGCTCCAGCAGTATCCGGCAGCCTGCAACTGGCTGCAGTGGAGACACTGGCCAGTGGATTATTCGGGGCTGGCATCCAGGAAGGGTGCAGGGAAAGAAGAGGGCAGAGGCACTGGAGGATGGCAACAAATACACGGCGAGAATACCACCCTCGGCACCAGAAACGATGGCGAACTCGGACTTTAGGAAGGGGGCGAGGGCCTGGAGATCACACGGAGGATGAAAAGTGACATCTGTACCAGGGAGGCAGGAGGGACGTCCTTTGACAAGAGAAGCAGAAGCTTTACATTTTGAGATCCTGTAAGCAGGCCAGTTCAAGTGATACTGCGCTCGCTCATTTATTCACTCATTCATGTACCTGGGAAGCTAAAGACACAAAATCCGTTTGGAGGCAGAGCGGATGCTCCTGAAATCATCGCCAACATAAAGAGGCCAGGGGATGCAGGCTGGCAGCCGGCTACAGGCCAGCAGTGCTTTGTTCTATTTTTCAACGGCCCGCGCTGGATGGAGCACGCACTCCCTTCATCATTCCCACCAAGCGCTATAGCTTCACACCAGCGGCTTCACAGACGTACTGACCCTGGAAGACATCTGAGCTTGCCACGCTAATATCCTCTACGTGCTCTCAGGTAGCGTGTGTTCAGCACGAGGCAACTATTTAGCAATGACCACAGTGATGGACTGTCGGGAGGAAGCGGCCAGGTTTGCGCTGAGCACAGGAAAATGGGTAAGGTTTGGACAGGCAGAGACACGAGGCAAGGCCACCCCGGGAAGCAAGGTTATTCCCATGGCAAGGGTGTAATGAAGCCTCAGTGGCCCGGAAGCACAGAGTGTATTCCAGGGGAAAGAGGAAACCAGCTTGGCTTAAGGGGAAAGTGCCTTTAGAGGAAGAGAGAGATAAAGGCAGCAAAGACCTCATGAGAAGTTTCGGGTGACATCCAAACCAAAGAAGGCGGGTGTGGTTAGTCCCAACCAAATGTAGTCCACCACTCACCTCTGGTTTTCAGCTATGAAGCTAAGAGTAAATTGATCAGCTCTTAATGAAATGTGGCTGCTATGGCTCTATGAGTAGGACAGCAATAGCATTCCTAATTCTATAAAACCAAAGCACTATAGGGCCACATGAAGCAATTCAGCGAGACGCCCCAGCCGCCCAAAAGCAGTGTGCCAGCAACAGCGTGGTGACTGGGAACACAAGCTGAGGGGTCAGGCCTGGGTGCTAAGTCTGCTCTTAGGCCTGGAAGTGAGATCCTAGAGAAATGGACGACCCCTCGGAGCCTCAGTTTCCTCATCTGTAAAATAAAGACATTCATAGTCTTTACTCTGCAGGGTTGCTGTAAGAATTAAAGCAGAATCTACATGAAATGCTCAGACAGTGCCTGACCTAAAGAGAACACTCATTTTATATATATATTATATATATATTATATACATATATATATATTATATATATATATATATATTTTTTTTTTTTGAGAGAGAGAGAGAGAGCGAGTGCATGCACTTGTGGGGGAGGGACACAGAGAGACAGAATCCCAAGCAGGCTCCACGCTGTCTGCGCAGAACCCGGCAAGGGGCTCAAACTCACAAAACCATGAGATCATGACCTGAACCCAAATCAAGAGTCAGACACTTAACCAACCGAGCCACCCTGGTGCCCCAATCACATCAGTTATATTATTATTGTTACTGTTATTACTAAGGCTTTGGTTTAGTTAATACAGCATATCTAAGTAGCAGAAGACTGTACAACCTTTAAATACCTTGTGGTGGAAGAATATTTATTTACATAACAAGTCACAACCCGCTGACAAGGAGGGCAGCATGAAAGAATGCTACACGGTTATTAGGATTTCCTGTGTATGATTCTGGTAAAAAACACACATAAATGCGAAAACTGGAAAAACTGCTTTACCTCTATGTTTTTCTGTGTTTTCTAAGAGGAGAAAAGAAGTGATTTAATAATAAAAGTAATAACACAACCTTCACTTTGGGCAAGGCTTTTCAATGTCCAAAGCTTTTTCATATGATCTCATTTTTACACTAATGTAAGCTTGAATGACCGCTATTAAACTGCTATTCTGCCAAATGCCTGTAAGCCAAAATCCAGAAATCCATCTCCTTACCCCCAAAAGGGCAATCTTTCCACTAAAAGACCATCTTTCACTGACACCTTTGCTAACCATCAAGTCGCTGGTTTTCCCCAGTGGATGGAGCGAGACACAAATCCAATTATATAGCCAAGGTTTCCTGCAAGTAGTTTAAGAAGGGATGTTTAAGTTAATGATGCAACATGGTAAAGTAGTATAAACCATTAGTTAAATCGGGGGTCTGAGCCACACATTCCAAGGCCTGGCTAACCTTGTTTGGCTATATGATGCTTAATATCTGAAGTAATAGTTCTTCCCAATGCATGTCCCACATTAAGATGCCATGGTAAGACCGCCAGCTGCTTCCACCACCGGCCTCCCCTGGCAGCAGACCCTGATTACTAGCTGGGCTTGCTGCCACCCAGATTAAAGCCCTGCCTCTCCCAGCCTCCTCTGCGCCAGCCATGGCTATATGATTACATTCTGGCCAATTAATGCAAGCAGATGTGTCTTGCTGGACTTCTGGGAGGTTCATGGGAGCCAACTCAGTGTCAGGAGCACCTTTTTCTGGGCTTCTGCTTTTTGTCCCCCTTCAGGCCTGTTACTTGGACCAAATAACTGGCATTTCAGCAGCCATCTTAGACCATAAGGCAAGCCTAAGGATGCAACCCATGTACTGGGCTGCCGTGAAAAATAGGAGCCTGGTCTCTGATGACACTGTGGTGTTCTTAACCCTGCAGACTTTTTTTCAAAGACAAATAAATGTATACTTTGTTTTAGCCACTGATATTTTGGTTTTTAGGTGATGCGCAGCCAACCCTAAACTTATTGAGGATTATGGACCAATATAGGATGCTATACATGTTCCATTGCCAGTTAACAGCACGTGACTTTTAAAAGTAGGTGACTAGGATAATAAAGCATTTTAATAAATCACCTTTTTACTGAATCTTTTGTAACATGTTTATCACCAACTACTTTCTTTTTTCCACAAAGACAGCCCCAATATATACATTCTCTTTTCTCTAGTGGTTCTAAGTCTACTAACACGTAGGATTCATAGCACTCTGCCCTCACATGACAGCAACCAAAATCCAACTCTCTGGAACCAAGAAAAAAACAGGCCAGTGTACCCAGGTCTGCAAAAACACTAAGTTCTGACTCTCCAACTGGTGGGTAAAAACTAGCACAATATTATTTTAAATGATTAAAATGATTTTCAAGTCACCCCCATAGAGCAATGGAGTAAAAACAACAATGTCATCAAGGCTCATATTGGATTTATACAGTCCCGGCAAACAGCCACCACAGACAAATTTCAAGAAGCTACCCCAACTCCCATGAGAGATATACAGCAGACATCAATATCAGCACCAACCACACAGCCCAATGGACTATGCACATTTCTGGGCATCTGTTACCGTGAGGAGATCAAGGGTCATACTGCCCCATGTAAGTCCAACTCTCATCACGACATAGTACACCTGAGGGCTCCACCTTGGCAATCCTAAAGCCCCCTAAAGACAAAGAAAGACCAGGGTTTTGTCTCTCAGATGACAGAATGGCATTGAGGTCTCTTGCCATCTCCTGCAGCAAGTAAACTTTTCCTTCACAAAAACCTAGACTTCCATACATAATCTCACAAAAGGTAAATCCTTGTGTTTAGCTTAAATTACACCCAAGTTTGAAACTTCTTGGAGGAAATGATTGACTTTTACAGTTCCATCATCCTAGCCCAAGTTTTTAAGATTAGAGCACTTTGCCTACTTCTCCTAGCATGATAAGAAAAAATAAAGTTCACTTTCTACATTACATTTTCTACCAACTCATCCGCTTATTCTTACCCCATCATCCAAAGCAAAGTCTAGGCAGAAATGTGAAAAGGGTCACCAAAAGTTTTAGCTTATTTAAACATTTACAGAACAGAATTTGACAGGAGGGATGAGAATAATCGTATTTTATTTTATGGAACTTAAATCCTTTACATGCATTATATCTAATGTTCCATGCTTTTGCAAGGATGAATTTTTCTATTGTTAAGGGTGAAGAAGGCTCAGGTAGAAGAGATAAGGGTAAGAAAGGCTATCTTAAAGTAAATTAGAAAATATATATTGGTGTGTGTGTGTGTGTGTGTGTATTTACTTTAAGGGTAAGAAAGTCTATTTTAAAGTAAATTGGAAAATATATATTTGTGTGTGTGTGTGTGTGTGTATTTACTTTAAAAATATCTAGAAGGATATGTCAAATGTAATACTTATGCTTCCTGAAGGAAAACATTATGGGTTACCTTTCTCTCTCTCTCTCTCTCTCTCTCTCTCTCTCTCTTTTTTATCTACACTTACTAACTTTTGTACAACAAAAACATGCACTACTTATATAATTTTACTTATTATTTTAAAAAATTTAAAAAGTATTTTTTAAAGTAAACAGATTCACAGTAGTATTAACAGAAAAATAAACCACATCTGGAACAGCTCGGAACAAAGTCTGAAGGATTTCTGGGCTCAATGCTGAAGAAGACAGAGAGCGAAGTTCCGGGGACCCACACCACTCTCCAAAACCCTATCTCCCTCCTCTCTGGACAGGATGCTCAAAGTGATTTATATACCATTTAACAAATTTTATCCTCTATACCACACAGTTCAGGCAAGAGAGAGCACGAATCACCACACAAAAACAGCATAGTCCCAGCACCTGCCGACTCTGCCAAGGAGACTGGTTTCTACCAACTTACCACGTAATTATGTCTAACACTTGCTTTACAATCCAGTTTATGGATTCTGGATGTTTAATAAACAGTTACTACTCAGTTCCCTGCTATTAAACACTAGGTAGTTACAACAATTAATTAATAATACCCGTAGGCTATCAGGAGTCCATAATACTACCAGCTGGTCATGCTCTCCCGGTTGACATTATCATCTGGATCGGCCTCGCAGCTCAAAGAACATGCTTCTTTTTCCTTATGGCCCCTTCCCTAGTGGGTACCTCAAATTGGGGTGCTCAGGCAGAATGCATGCAGGCAATATATATTTGCATTATCTGCTGTTCCTCTAAAGGGGAAAACCCTTTTTGTAATTACAGACACACTTCCCTCAAGTGGAAAAATAAATCTATGTACATATGTGGATTTTTGCACAGCATGTCAGAATTATACACTGTCAACCTTGCCTGCTAGTATGAGCTCAAAATTATCCCAAACCCCTGAGCTGCCTCATTCTTCTTTTCCTACACCAATTTTTCCTGGCACTCATTGTACCCCTACGTCTCAACTCAAGGATGGGATGGTTTTAAGCAAGGAATTTCACTGCCCACTGAGATTCCATTAGGAATCCACTCCCACCAAGCCATGGACTGAGTATAAAAAGTGTTCTTGAGCCCTCCAGCCCCATCTCTTCATACTCACTGTTACTGGACTTAAGGTCGCGGTGGATGATGGGGACAATTGCCTCATCATGTAAGTAGTTCATCCCTCTGGCAATCTGCACAGCCCAGTTCACCAGGATGTCCGGGGGAATCCTTTTCCCAGATAACACTCTATTCAAAGGCCCTCCACGTGCAAACTCCATGACCAAGCAGAGGTTGGGTTCCTTCAGACACACACCCCTAAGGGCAATGATGTTGGGGTGCTTCAGCATGGCAAAGAGCTTGGCCTCCTGGCGAACATTCTCTATGGTTTGGCTGATGTCCTCATCGGGGTCATGGCGAGCTGCTTTCACGGCAACCTCATCCCCTATCCAGAAAGCACGATAGACCTTCCCAAAGCCCCCGATGCCAATAATCTCTTCCAGGGTTAGCTCCGCAAAATCAATCTCTAACACTGAGAAAGAAAAGAAAAAAAGAAGTCAAAAACATTCTGAAAACACCCTTGAATCACCCATTTACCTGGAGGGTTAAGAGCAAGTTGTCTGTTCACTTGGCTTTTTTGTCTCCCCACTGTAAGGAAAACTCCAAAAGGGCAGGAAATGTTAACCTATTGCATTATTCTTAATGACTAGCACATAGCAGGCATTCAACAAATATTCATGTAATAATTTCTATTTGGAACATCATACAGAATGTCATACCAAGACAAACCATTTTAACTAAAGGGAACACAGAAGGAGATCGTTTTACTGTGTACTAGATGAGGAGAAGCGTACAACCCAGTGACAAGGCAGACACACAACAACCAAACCACGGTGTGAAAAGAACCTTTAGAGCAGTATAATCAGATCAGGAAAAACACCAACTCCCACTGCAGGACAAGGATTAAGAGGGTGAGTGGGAAAGGATTCTCAGGGAAAGCAACATTGGGAATGCACCCTAAAGAATGAGTCTGCTAGAGGGGAGCACCTGGCTGGCTCGGTCAGTAGAACATGCTTGACCTCGGGGTTATGAGTTTGAGCCCCATACTGGGTGTAGAGATTACTTAAAAATAAAATCTTAGAAAATGAGTGGGAGGGATCTCATCAGGCAGTGAAGATCAGGGGTGGGAGAAGGACAATCCAAGCAAAGGGAAGGTCATGAGCAAGAACATGGGGCATGAGAGTACATGGCATATTAAGAACTGTAGGGAGTCCAGTATGGCTGCATTAGATGCATTAGGATACAAAATGAGGCTCAAAGTGTTGTTGGGGTCACCTAGGCTGTGAAATGTTTTAAAAGTCATTCTGAGAGGCTTGAACTTCACACTGTGAATGATAGGACTAGCACATTTTTAAGTAGAGGAGTGCTTTTAGACTGGGACTTAGAAAGGACATCAACTCTGGCAGCCATGGGGACTATAACCTGGCAGATGGGGAGCCTACTGCAAAAGGTACCACTAAGGAGGCCACTGAAGTAACCCAGGCATGCAAACACCAAGGTCTGAATAGCAGCAACAGTGAAGACAGAGAGTGTGCAGTAAACTGGGAGGATATTTTCAAAACGCGGTTCTACCAGGACCTGGTGACTAGGATATGTGGGAAAGGAGCCTCCCAGGAGACATCTTACTCCAGAAGTCACCTGCTCCACAGCTCTATCCTGATTCTCCCAGTACCACACCCAACCACTCATCTTCTTTCCAATGCAGAGTTTGAATCTAGGGTACCTGATTATATCTTCTGCTCTGTTTGGAAAGGCTTCCATGGATAGATAATAATAGCTATCAGTGATTATAAATCTTGAGCTAGATAAGGTGTTGCTATATGAGTAAAGTGCTATTTTATGTTTCTCTCATGAAAACCCTGTGCTGTGTCTTCTCAGTTTGTCTTTACCTGGCTGACTCATATTCAACCCTCAGGTCTCAGCTTAAACAAAATCTCCTAAGAGAACTTTTCCTAACCCTTGCCTCAATGAGGTCAGGCCCCCATCAAACATATCCATAACAGTCTCTGTTTGGCAAGACTCGGCAAGGTTTAATTACTTGTTCAGTGCCTGCTGTCCTGCTAGATTGTGAGATTCACAAGGGCAGATTCTGTCTGCTTTACTCACCACTGTACTCATCCTGCTGAACACTCAGCAGGTAAGTGATAGTCAAGTAAAATGGGGGCAAAATCTAACTCAGTAGGGACTAAACCAAACTCAGACAGACCTGAAAAGTTGAAAAAAAAAAAAATGCATTGGACCTCCTGAAACAGAGAAAATAAGGTTGCTAAAAAACAAAACAAAACAAACAAACAAAAAAAACGAAGAAAACAAAGATACATTTCTGAACTTTTGGCAAGATCAGAAGAGGAAATGCCCACTGCTGTTCTCTTCCTTCCTCAGCCAGCTCCAGGATGCCTCCATCTTCCACTCAGATGCTGGCAGTCCTCAAACCTCTATTCTCCCTGAATTAGAGTATTCCTAGCCTATCTAGGGCTAACATTCATTTGTAGTTTACAATGCAACTGGCAGTCTGCACAAAGGAATACAAAAAGTTATACAGAAGGTATAGCCCCATCTTGACCCAAAAGTTTCAGCTGTTCAAGCTTTTCATCTCAATCTGGCACTCTTCTCGAAGAATCAATGGTGTGGCTGGTCCTGCAGACAAACAATCAACATCTGCTCTACAATTCTCTACATGATCATTCAGAGGCCCGAAAGTTAAGAACTACATTTCCCAGACTCCCTTACCGCTACTGTTCTGCTTCTGCCAATTAGATGCACAAGATAGGGAAGGCAGAAGTGAGATGGACACCATATTCTTGCTTTTCTCCTGGCAAGCATGGCTGTGGAGAAGTAGGATTTTCCTGCATGTCAGTCATTAGCTCTAGGCAGATGGAGAAAGGAATGTTGTAAAGTCAAGTGGTTGCCTAATCTCTGGACAGTAACTACAAGAGGGTGTTCCTAAGATTGACAGCTTCAATGTCACCCCCTGATTCTGTACGTTTCTAATTAGAGAAGTGGTGGCTTGCCGGGTGGGCCAGGTCTGCAATGTTCTGAGAGTTGTTCCCACAGATCCAGCTAAGAGCCCCTTCTCCCTGCCCTTCCAACACTTCTGTAAGCACTCATTTTCCTGTGCTAACTCACTTTCTGCTTAAAATAGCTTAAATGTTTCTGGGTCCTAAAATGAATCCTGATTACTAATTCTTGTCTTATCTCATTTATATGAATGAGAAAAACATGGGTATATTAAGGGGCTGTTAGAAACTCTCTTGGAAAGGAGCGCCTGGGTGGCTCTGTGGGTTGAGTGTCCGACTCTTGATTTCGGCTCAGGTCACGATCCTAGGGTCATGGGATTGAGCTCTGCACAGAGCTCTATGCTGAGCGTGGAGCCTGCTTAAGATTCTTTCCCTACCCCACCCCCGTGCACCTCTCCCTGACTTGTGTTCTCACTCATACACACACTCTCTCTTTCCATCTCAAATAAAAGAAAAAAAGAAAAAAGAAAAAGGAAACCCTCTTGGAGAAATATGTAAGTTATGTCAGGACTCTCCTTGGTCATGGAGGGAAGGAACATTCACTTTTCTTTTCTTTTTTTTAAAGATTTTATTTTTAAGTAATCTCTACGCCCAATGTGGGGCTTGAATTCATGACTCTGAGATTGAGTTGCAGGCTCTAATGAGCCAGCCAGGTGCCTCAAACATTCACTTTTTCTAACAGCTTCTACACTGATGAAAAGATATGTCTCTGTAACAAGTTGGCATTTACACATCTTATTTCCTCAACTGAATATCTGAATTTTCCTTAAGGGAATAAACTGTTCAGTACTTTGTTTTATACCCTCCCTTCTTTCCTCTGTTCTGAGGCATAGTTGTAAACACACAGGACGTGTTAAGTACTTATTTAAACGTACAAGGATTTAAAAGAAGGGATTCTGAATCAGGGTGCTGAAAGGACAGCTCCTCAAATGGCATTTCACAGAAGACGGAAAACCTCTGTGGGGAAGGGAAAGTGATAATCTCTCTCTGGTAGAACATAAACTCTCAGGTTCTTGCTAACTAGCTAAGGAAATAGTATGACCAGCCTTCAAGAAAAGTATAGAGCACAGCTTGCAAGCAGATAGAAGATAGAACAGTGAGGACTGGGGGAGGGTACTTTCTTTTCTCCTCCCTGTGAAGATTCCTTTGGGTAGGAACTAGACCTTCACTGCAGCTGAGAGAATGTGGGGCTCTCCTTTCCCCCTCCAGTCAAGACCTGGTTTTAAGTAAAAATCAGGTCAAGTCACATTCAGTACATTTTTCAGTTTCTGTGGATGGATATTTTCAGGAATATCAAGAACAAAACCTTATTTCTTTCGTTTTTGCAGTCAAGATGTTATTCTCTCTCAATTGTATTCTTGGAAACTAAATGTATAGGCACATTCTGGTGGGTTTGGGCGAGTGAATGGTACACACGTGACTCATTTAAAAATCCCAAGTATGCCTGAAAATACATTCTTATGTTTCTAGTAGATGTAAGAAAAAAATGTAAATTAGTAATAACCTTAATTTATACCCTGCTTGAAAACAGACACAATCCTCCTGTAAAGAAACTGTTTTTTTTTTTTTAAATAACCTAGGGCTATTTATCTCTCATGATGATAAATTTGGAACTGTACATTTTTCCTCTTTCGCTAAAAAAAAAAAAAAAAAAAAGATGAATGAGTTCCTAGGTTATTTGTATTTGTCAGCTCCATGGAAAGCTAAACTTTCATATCTACATTGGTGGGGATAACTGCACTATGTAAATATTAGATGATTTCTAGTATCACTATTTTTTTTAAATTTGTCACAAGGTTTGGTAATTTCCCCTCTTTTGAATGAAGTTTGAAACAAAATTTTCAGTTTGAAAAGCAATATTTGAAACTAAAACTGAACATTATTACTTAACTGAGTGTCTGCTGTTCTTAATCTAATGTCACAATTCATGCCTCAAAGGAGAAATTCAAAAGGGTAACTGGGGAAAAGCTGTCAGTGGCTCAATTTTATTCCAAGTCTTTGGAGACAAGGTTGCCAATCACCTTTATTTTCTGAGTGACACTAACTGAACTGGTGGACACAGGAGACCCATCAGAGCACCTGTTAGCAACTTCCCATGTTCATCTTTACCAAAGCACTGCACTGAAATGATGTATTTACATCACCAATCTCCCTCGGGCATGATTTACAAGCACCTCCTTATCTTATTATTTCTTTATCTCTTGGTATTTAACACAGTATCCATCTTTCACAAGGCACTCTAATTGGTTTTTGGATGAAATTAAACTTTCTGAATTATCAAGAATTAATCCCATTCAAGTTCAGAACTCGTGGTGAGACTAAATAAAATAAGTTACCAGGACCTTCAAAAATCATGTTCTTCAAGTCAGTTCTTTTAAGAAGCACAAAGTACTCCCTACTTTCTCATCATCTGAATTCCACATACAGGAATCTAGTCTACCCAAGGTAACTTTTGTTACATTAAAGATTAAGTCCTGGCTCTGTGCTGTCAGTTCAGAGCCTGGAGCTTGCTTAGGATTCTGTGTCTCCCTCTCTCTCTGCCCCTCCCCCACTCACGCTCTGTCTCTATCAAAAAATGAAGAAAGGATAAAAAAAATTTTTTTTAAGATTAAGTCCTGGGCACCTAATGGAGGAGCTGCTAATGTAGCACACTGTGGACACATCTGGTGTTCTGCAGATGAGTTCTTCCAGCCCAAGTCATATTCACTCTTGACTGCTTGACAGCTGGAAGTACAGACATTAAAGAAACTGAGTCCCTGCTCAGGAGCCTCACATAGCTCTCCTACTCTGACATTAGCTGTAAAAAAAAAAAAAAAATCACAAGAAGTCACCCACAAAGAAACTCACAATTTGACTTCTGTTTAAAACTACACTGTGTCTAATATGTCAGGCCATTCTTCCAATCTCTTCCAATATGTGACCATGTTCACCTTCAACACTATTTCAGACCCGTATGCTAGGACCCTTAGCCTACACCTTCCCAGTACTACAGGCAAAAAGATTTAACACTCAGAAACAATTTAAAGTCATTTGTCCCCTCCAGGCTTTATATAGATCAAATTGTAGAAACACGAAGTTTTAAATTGAATGAGAGGGAGATAAAAACAAAGGGAACTAAGGATTTGAACATCAATTTGATAGTCAAAACACCAATAAAAAAGAACAGAAAAATAAGGAAAGAGGTTGTGACTTTCATATTAAGTGATGGTATTTTATAAACATCTTAAATAAAGTAACACAATTCTTCAGGTGAAAATAAGTTATAGGACCAGAAAGATAAATGGTTTGTTTGTTTCAGAAAGATAAATGTTACAAGTGAAATTTAAAAATTCAATGTTGGCCCTGGGAATGACTTTTTTAATTGACTAAAATGCAAAGTATACAAAATCTGGAATAAACAATAATAAATATGTATTAACAAAACCTGTATTAGCAAGAAAGAAATTAAGAGAACCCTCAAATATAAAACAGTGTAAACTGCACAGAAGATATTTACATCTTTCTTCTAAAACCACCTAGCAGAACTGATTAAGGAATTCTAATGGCAATTTAACTCCTTTAAAACAAAACAAAACAAAACAAAACAAAACAAAACAAAACAAAAAAGGGAATTTTATAGCAGGGTGTGGAACAGGGGGCTCCTGGGAAACTGATGAAAACCAGGACACTGGAAGAAAGGCCCTGGGAGGGACCCGTGGGCATGGTCCGCTTGAGATTTGGCAAATACCAAATATAGGCAAGGATCTAGGATGAGAAGAAAGGAGAAATGTATTATGTGAACAGCCTGGGTGTCAAGAGACTGGGATTTAGCCACTCTCACGGGGGAAGATCTTTTTCCCTCTCTAATCATTTCTCACCCCATCACCTGCTTCTCCACACACTAGACCCTTCTCAGTGAGACTCCTAAAGGTACAACTTCTGAGATACATGATTGCGATCCAAGAAATAGACAAGACGTTTCAAAGACACTTCCGACCCGAGTTCACACAGGCTTCCGGGACTTGAGAGCCGGCCCAGCCAGCCCTGCGGGAGACACCCCCATCTGCTCCCTAGCAAATGCCTTGAAGGGGCGGGGACAGGCGGCAGAAGAGGTCAGGAAGGTCCCTGATTTGGGGACTAAGGTTAGGACAGAAACTACCAGCTGGCCTGAAATCCTTCCACAGTTGGGGGGAGCGGGGAGTGGGAAATGGGGAGATTCTCACGCTGGGGCTTCAGGAGGTGGAAAGCAGACGCTGCCGCTGAGGTGGTCAGATGAAGGTTAAGGAGCCCGAGCGCCTGAGGTTCCAGGCAAGGCCTGCGGCATCTCTACCTTACCCAGCGCACCCACCAAAGCCCCTACAGCGCGAGCGCGCGCGCACACACCCACCCGCGGGTCAATCATTCCCCACCCGTTACGAGACCACCCCTAGGCCTCCAGCTCCCCCCTCCCCGCCCGGCCCCGCGGCCCCGCCTTCGCCTTACACTGAATGGGCGGGTAGCAACTGGGGTCCTCGCCGCCGTGCTGGCAACGACTGGAGAAGGCGCTGCGCGGGGTCACGTAGTTGCTGGGGAAGATGCCCACCCGCTGGTTCAGCTGCCCGGTCCACCAGCCCTCGTCGCCGGACACCTGCGAGTCCTTGGACAGCACCTCCACCACGTCGCCCAGCCGCAGGGTCAGCTCGTCCTCGCCTGCAGCCTCGTACTCGAACACCGCCGTCCAGTAGGGCAGCGGTGCTTCGGAACCCAGCTCCCCGGGGGCCGCCGCCGCCTCCTCCTCCTCTTCCTCCTCCTCCTCGGCCGCGGCCCCCGCTCCATCCTCCCCCGGCGGGGCGGCAGCGGCGGCGCTCGCCAGGCAGCCGAGAAGCGCTCTGGAGGGCTCCATGGAGCGGCCGATCCATAGGGTGCGGGGCTGCCGCCGCCCGCAGGAACCGCCGCCGCCTATTGTTCATGCGGCTCCGCAGAGCTGGGGGGACCCCCCTCCCCCGACGGCGGCCGCAGGTAGGGCCCGGGCTGGCGGGGCGGGGAGAGCCGGCTCGCTGGGGCTGGCGCGGAGCGGCGACAAGTGCGCCGAGCGCGAGTGCTCACCGCGGCATGGGGGCGCGGCGGGCCCGAGCCCCCGCCTTCGCGCTCGCCCCCCCGGGGCGGCCTGGCCACCTCCGCCGCGGGTACCTGCTCGCGCAGCCGGTGCCCGCCGCCGCCCGCTGGCCGCCGCTCCCCTTTCCGCGCCGCGCCCCGCCCCCAGCGCCGCCCGCACGCCCGGGACCACCTGACGCGGACCTGGCTCCGCCCCAGGCCTGCGGACCCGAAGGGGCGGGGCCGCCCGGCACCGGACCCACCCCCCACACGCCAACCCGCCCTCCCATTGGCCGCGGCCGACCGTCCGCAGGTTCCTCCCGCCTGCCACCCGCCCGCCCCTCTCCACCGCCGGCGCCTACGTGTCCCTCCCCCGAGGCCCCGCCCCCTTTTGCGGGCTCTCATTCTCAACCCCAGGTCGACCCATTTCCCTCTCCCATTGGCCCGCGGCGGCTCCAACCATTGGTCCGCGCTACCTGTCCATTTCTTGCGAGAGTTCAACACCTCCTGGCTGGAGGAGGCTGCGGCCTCATTGGGTGCATGCGGAGGGATGGGTGGACCCAGAAAGGTAAGGCCGAGCCTCCATTCAGACCAAAAAGGCTGTGGGAGGCTGCGCCCTTTGTTTGCTGGCGTAGGGCAGTGGCCCCGTTGGCCAGCACCTGTGCTCTTGATCCTAAAGTGAGCTTTTGAGAGGGAGCAGAGGAAGAGAGCTGGGTTGTACCTCCCCCGCCAGAGCCCTTTCTTCTCTAGCTCCCTCCTGCAGTTGGGTTCTCCCCGCTCTTGGATGTGCGTCTGCCCCTGTCCAACCAGGTGGATCAGCTTCCGCTCCCAGCCCCACTCCCACCCAGGAAACCTTTCATCTCTATCAGGCCTTTAGGCCCATTGGAACGTTCTTTAGAAGCACTCCTAAAACTACAGTTCCCGCCCTTTTCACACAGTTCCCGCCTTTGTAAGAGATTCCAATCTTTTTAGAATTGGCACTTTTTAGAATTCAGAGAGAATGAATGAGAGACCACCTTACTGGGGCTTCAAACTGAGGCCGGAAAGCTCAGTTTGAAAACTATCCGTGAAGAGAGTGCTTGGCCTCTCTGAAGAGACTCGGTTTTTCTACTTTTGCTCGAATGAATTGCACCTCAGATCATGCTGATCTCTAGAAATCAGATTAAGAACCAAAGTAGAATATACACACGGACCAATGCTACAGTTCATGATCAAGGACCAACCTTTTCCTACATCTTTTTCTTATCCTCCATTTCTCAAACATTAGGAAAGAATGAGGTAAGTGGCCCCGAATACTCCCTCTTTGTTGTAATCCTATCATAGTAATGTAGATTTCCAAGGAGAAAGTTTTCTGACATTTCAAAACAAGTTAGCGATAAAAGGTCCAGCCCAATCTTTACCAAACCGTGTACCCTTTTCCCTGATCAGTGGCACGAGTAAATACAATTTGCTTGGCAAGAGTTGGTGCTTCATTGAGTATTTTCCGTTTAGTTTTAGGTGGAGGTTGATTGTTAGACGAGCTGGAGACAGTGGACCAATCTGTAAAGGTAATCAGGGCCGGCATCTTCAGCCCTGTCCCAACTAGCTGCATGATCGTGGGCAAGTACTTAACACTGTAGTTCAGCCTGCTCATCCTTTAAGTGAGGGGGACCAACTGGAAGATCTGTGTTCTTGTAGGCCCCACATTCTGTGGTTTTCATAAAAGTATGGCTACACTGTATACCTAGGCATCCCACACACTGGAAGCCTTGGAACTTCTGGAGAGCATCCAGGGTAGGTCTTGAGGAAGGACTTCTGAGGAAACACCATAAAACAATGTTCAGATTCTTATCTGAACATCGAACTGGAAAAGATATGGATGAGTCCTTGAGTAAATTCGCCGGGTTTTGTTCAACCTCGAACAAACTATTCCACCTTCAAGCAGAAGAGCAGGAAAGTGGGGTAGATGTATTCGGTTTAAAAAAAAAAAAAGACCATAAGAAAAAAGATTTTTCTTGATCATCTTGGAGGGAAAATAAATTTTTCCTAGACACACACACAGAGAAATAGAAACAGAAACAACTAGGAAGATAGAAAGCTGTCAGTGGTAGATCTCTTTCAAGTAGTAGGATTTTTGACGTGGTTTTGGAGAGGTGGGCATCCGGAGCTGACGGCCAAGAAAGAAGTCTTGAGACATCTTTGGTGCAAAAAGGTGATTTCAGGGGCTCCTGGGTGGCGCAGTCGGTTAAGCGTCCGACTTCAGCCAGGTCACGATCTCGCGGTCCGTGAGTTCGAGCCCCGCGTCAGGCTCTGGGCTGATGGCTCAGAGCCTGGAGCCTGTTTCAGATTCTGTGTCTCCCTCTCTCTCTGCCCCTCCCCCGTTCATGCTCTGTCTCTCTCTGTCCCAAAAATAAATAAAAACGTTGAAAAAAAATTTAAAAAAAAAAAAAACAAAAAGGTGATTTCATTAAAGCACGGGGACAGGACCCGTGGGCAGAAAGAGCTGCACTGGGGTTCTGTTGGGTGACTGATTATATACCTTCAGGCTGGGAGGGGGTTAGGGATAGTGAAAGTCTAAGGAATTTTGGATGCAAGGTTTCCAGGACTTTGAGGGGGCTAGCTGTTGTTAGGAAAATGTTATTTATTATTGTCTAATAAAACTTTAGTCATGAGACCCTTAAGATATATATCAGTGAGGCATATGCTTGGAGGATGATTGCCAACATATATCTTGAGGGTGGCAGTAAAGATAAAGGAAGTTTCCAAAGGAATTTTTATATGTCAAAGTAGACTTACAGGATTCTAGGGGATCAGGATCACGTTAAGCTAAGATTCCCTTTTGCCCTTAGCAAAGTGTCATCATCGAGGCAGCTGAGCTCCTAGAGGGAGATCACTCTGCCTGTCTCAAGGACTTGTCAATGGGCTGTAAGCGGTAAGGGAATTTAATTTTTCATTTGCCTGTTTCCTACATCATTATGAGTGATTGGGCAATTTTTATTGTCATTTTGTTGATTGGTAATTTTATATGTTTTACTGTAGCTTTTTTGATCTCCACTCTTCTCCCCCACCCCCACCCAGAGAAGAGGAAAAAAAGATCCTTGATCCCTCTCAGTAGGAAAAGTCTAACTCCTTATATAATTTAAATCTTTAATACGTAGCATGTGTTTAGGACTTCATGAAGAGTCATTCATCAAACATTTCAAGAAGTCATTCAGTAAATATTTGTCCAATGGATAAGTGCTAGAAATTCAAATGAGGGAAGATCCTTTGGGTTCAAGTTGTGGAGCAGGGTTTCATGGAAGACGTGGAACTAAAGCCAGTCCTGGAGGGGTAGAGGGTGGAGCAGGGAAGAACCCACACCCAGGAAAAACAGGAGAGTAAGGGCACAGCCACAGAGGCGGGAATGGAATGAGTAGGCTCATCTGAATGGAATAAAAGATGAGAAGGAACTGAAAATAGGTTGAGACCAGATTCTAGAGAACTTTGTAATTGCTTGAATCATACTAATAATTATTTAGTTGATTATTTGTAATTATTTAATGTCCAGTTTGTTCACCATCAGGATAGAAACCCGTCTGTCTGGTTCTCTACAGTTCGCCCAGCACCTCAAGAGTGCCTAGCACATAACTGGCTCTCAGTACCTATTTGTGAGTGAATGGCTACCTTGAATACCAAGCTAAGAAGCCTGGCTTCTGTTTAGCAATTAAAAGGCTATCACTGAAAGCTTTTGCACAGAGCTGTGAGGTGATGAAATGTCTCTGTCACCTAGGACCAAGAGATGAGGAATGCGTAAGGAGGTGCTTAAGGTGGGCACTGAAGGATGTATGCAGCTTGATAACGGAGACTAGAAAGTGTGGACGAGGAAATCAATGTAATAGACAGCAGCGGCACAAAATACCAGCCTGCAAAGAGGAGAGAGTGCAGAAAGGGAGTTGTGGGAAGTGAAATTGACCAACTAAAAAACGGGCAGATGGCAAAAGACTTTGAAAGCCGGGTGGAATTACCAAGATTTTACCATTGTTAAGTTCTTGAGGAGAGGTTAACAAATATCACCCAGAAAAGGACCATTTTCTCCACCATACTGAAAAGTATAGCATAAAGCGGGGAGACAATAATAGCGATCAGCAATGCAAGTTGGCACCAGACTTCTGTCAGATCATGATTTATCCTAGCTCTGTTCATTAAAAACTGTGTGACTTTGGGCAAGGTGCCTGTCTGAGCCTCAGTTTCCTCATTGTTAAATAGGTATAACAATAGAAACTCCTTTTTCTAGAAGCTTATAGGATTAAATGAGACCAGTCATACAAAAGCTCTCAGCATGCTGCTTAGCGCCCACTAAATATTCAGCATGTTTACTTCCTTCTTTGCTCCACTCATCACCCTCAGAAACAGCCTTTCATCACACCCACGGAAACTGCAAAGGCTTCCTGACTGGGAGTTCAACTATGGTTTTTCCGTCTAAAAAAGAGAAGGGAGGCAAAAGGAAGGAGAAGAGAGAAGGGAGGAAGGATGGGAGAAAAGAAGGAAGGGAGGAGGGATGGAGGTAGGGAGTAAACAGAAGGGGAAAAAAAAGCAGACTGATGGTTAAGTCTGGGGCCTTGGACTCTGACAGAATCCATACTCACTGTTTGCCATTAGGCAAGTTAATCTCCCAGTGTCGCAGATCCCTCTTTAGGAAAATGGGGATGATAATACTTCTCTCAGGGCACCTGGGTGGCTCTATACGTTGAGCGTCTGACTCTTGATTTCAGCTCAGGTCATGATTTCACAGTTTGTGGGACTGAGCCCCACAATCTGTGCTGTCTGTGGTGACAGCGCAGAACCTGCTTGGGATTCTCTCTCTTCCCCTCTCTTTCTGCCCCTCCACCCGCACTCTCTTCTCTCTCAAAAAAAAAAAAAAAAAAAAATTAAAAAACATAAGATGTACTTATTTGCTGATCAAAGAAGTATGTTATTATAAATGATTATGAAAACATTTAATGATGTGGAAATGTGCTTAATATAATGATAAATGAAAAATGAGTGAAAAAAACCCCTTTATACTGTTAAAAACATGACAGCAGACCCCAAATGGAGTCACTTATGCTAAGCCCTGTGTCACCAAGTTGAGACTTATTTACAGTTTCAGCCTCTCCCAGAAATGGAGTCTTAATCTGGTCAGTGCGAATCACCCAGTCAGCACTCGTGAGGTCATCTGCCTGATAGACACTGGCCATGCCCTAAAGGAAAGTGATTTTGCTATAACCAATCCACTTGTTGTCCAATTAACTTCCTTGTTTCTGCTTCTTCCACCTGTAAAAGTCTTCCGTTTTGCACAGCTCCTGAGAGCTCCTTTCTGTCTGCAAGGTGGGATGCTACCCAATTCGTGAATCGTTGGATAAAGCCAATAAGATCTGTATAAACCTACTCGGGTTGAATTTTGTTTTTTAACAATACAACGTGATCACAAATGTGTGTGTGCGCGTGCATTTGCATAGTATCAACATCTTCTTAGTTATTTCTGAGCTGCGTGGTGGGATGTGGGTAACTTGTATTGCCTTCATTTTGCTTTTCTTTATTTTCCAGGCAGCCAAAATAACCATGTAACACTTTTGTAATTAGAATAAAGACCCACAAAATCTTTTTTTTTTTTTTTTTTGTAATCTGAAGTAAATTTCAAGCCAAAAGCACTATTGTTAGTTGGAGAGAGGGTACAGGAGGGGAAAAACTATAACCCAAGGATGACTGTAATAATGATGTTAATAACAACAGTGACAATGGCTACTATGAATTTAGGGCTGACTGTGTGCCACGCACTGTTCACAATCTGTTTTATTTGTCAGAGTCTTTAACGGCTGTTTCAAGCCAACAAAAAGGTCCTAGAATATAAACAGTCCAGTACTTTCCTAGCCTTCCTACCTCCTGGAGGGAACATTCTTGGTTATGTGCAGACAGGTACGTGGCTACTTACTTTTAGAACTAATTTAGGATAGCTATGGCCTCACCTAACACTGGCATAGACTTCTTTTGTTTTACAGCTTTTCAGCTTGTTCTTTAAATCACACTGGTGACAAAGATTTAGCTGAAATTTCCACTCTCCGTTTTGCTTTTGAGATTTATGCCGTCTTATCTAAAAAAAAAAATCCATTTAATGATTTCTGTTGTTATTGAAACAAACCAGAGAGATGTGATGAATGAGCAGCTCTCACAATTGTCCATGAAAAATGTATTTTACGACAGGCGGGCTGTTTAGTCACAGGCTTGGCACAGCAACACCCTCTTAGAGACGGTGGTAGACAACTGTGCCACCGTGTGGTATTGAGGGGTATGGAGGCAAATTTTTTCTTTTTCTTCTTTTTAATGACTTTAATACTTTTACACTTTAAGTGCGGAAAGTAACCTTACTGGCCACTGGGTGGAGCTCTCTCTATTTGTTGTGGAAACTAAGACCCAGACAAGTGTTCTCCACCTGGGCTTGAAGGCTTGAACCCAAATCTTCAGAACCTCTTCAGACCCTTTCTTGCCAAACAGCTACTTCCAGTTCTAGATGTTCACCCAAGGATGTCTTCATGTCAACTTTGGGGAAGTTCAGAGCCATCTAGTGCCGACTCAGTCTTACATCCAAGGATACCGAAGCCTAGAGAGGCTAAATGACTTGCTAAAGGATCCACAGCTAATGTTGTGTCCCTTGTTTATTATTCCATTCACTCATTTACTCACCAAATATTTAGACATGTGTCTACTATGTGTCAGGTGCTGTTCAAGGCACTGGAGATACAATAGTGAGCAAAATGGACAAAAATCCCTTCATACATCTTATCTTCTAACGGGGGAAACAGACAAACAAGATAAACAAGCAAAATACATAATATATAGTATTAAAGAGGAATCAATGCTAAGAAGAAGAAAAGGTGGGGCGGGGAGTGGGGGGAGAGGGGTCACATTTCAGAGTGACGAGACTAGGTCACTTTCACAAGGTGACTTTTGAAATAAAGATCTGAAGGAACTGAGAAAAACAGCCATACTGATAGGGGAGGAGAACATTCAGGCAGAGGAAACAACCTAGCAGGAGTGAGAATTTCAGGCTAGGAGGAGGTAGGAGATAGAGGTCATGGGGGAGCCAGATCATGTGGGACTTTCAGGTCAAAGAAGGACCTGGGCTTTTACTTTGAGTGACATGGGAGCCACTTGGGGGTTTTCAGCAGAGGAGTGGTGTGGTCTGACTCAGGACAGAAGCACCAGGGCTTCCAGGCTCACAGTGGGCTGCAGAAAACAAGGGCAGAGACAGACAAGGAGGCTCTTCAGTGATCCTGGCAAGTGATTACGGCAGGTTGGGACAAGGGAGGTGACAGTGGTATGGTAAAAGGTGGCCCCACACTAACCAAAGAGGCAGCGTCCCCAACCCCTGACCCTCTCCTTTTCCTGCCACATGAGATTATTTTATTAAAAAGCTCAAAGGAGGGGTGCCTGGGTGGCTCAGTCGATTAAGCATCCAACTTCGGCTCAGGTCATGATCTCGCAGTTTGTGAGTTCAAGCCCCAAGTCAGGCTCTGTGCTGACAGCTCGGACAGAGCCTGGAGCCTGCTTTCGATTCTGTGTCTCCCCCTCTCTCTGCCCTGCCCCAGCTCATTCTCTGTCTCTCTCTGTCTCTCAAAAATGAATAAACGTGGAAAAATTAAAAAAAAAAACTCAAAGAAAAAAAAAAAGAAGGTGGCCCCAATTTTAAAATCAATCTAGCTTTGCTGATGGGTCAGAAGGGGTATGAAAGAGGAATCAAGGAAGACACCAAGGGGTCTTTGGCTTGAGAAGATTGGAGCATAGCATTGTCATTACTGGAGATTGGGAGCAGCACCTCAGCAGTGTGCTGTTAGACCTACCGAGTGTGAGGTCACTACTCCATACCCCAGGGGATAGGTCAGGTGGGCAGTCCATTACACATGTCTGGAGTTCAGCCAAGGATCATTAAATGGTAACAGTCACTCAATAAAAACATCACTTCCATAAGGTGACTAGGGAAAACAAAAACAAAAAACGGGGCGCCTGGGTGGCTCAGTCGGTTAAATGTCTAACTCTTGATTTTGACTCATGTCATGATCTCAGGGTCTTGGGATCGAGCCCTATGTCAGGCCTCTGCACTGAGAATGGAGCCTGCTTGAGATTCTCTCTCCCTGTCTTTCTGCCCCTCTCCCTTGCATGCTCTCTAAATAAAATAAAATAGAATAGAATAGAATAAAATAATAAAACAAAACAAAATAAGGGTACCATAATGACTAGAAAACCTCCAGGCCCAAATTATACAATACTTCCTATTTTAGCATTGGGCTTTCCGGATCTCTACCCAAAGAAACTTCTTAAAATGGCTCTGCTTTGCGTAGTTGACGGCTGTTAACCTTTTGCTCACAGACATGAGACATGAGTCTCCTGACACCTGTTAGGCCTTTAGGAGGATGGTTGCGTGTTTCCTGGGTTAAGGGATGAAGCCTGCGTGAGGGGCCCAGAGGGCGGCCCCGCCAAGCCTGTGAAACAGGAGGAAAGCTATCCTGTGCTTCCTGTTTTACTAAAGGTAGAGGAGATCCCAGTGTCAGGACTTCCCTTCCTTTGCTTCCTTGGATTTCGTTGTGCACCGGTCAGGTGCGGTTGCTTGCAGCTGTGTGGTCTGTTTCTTTGCTATTGTGTTACCTGCCCTTGACACGCCCACAATAGCTCTGTACATGGGAGGACTGACATTCCTTATTTTGCGTCGTCTCCTCTCTTGGAGACAAGGGCAAGGGTGGCAGAGTGACTGAGCGCTTCTTGAGTACCAGGCAGTAGTTTAGGAGCTGATCCACAGGCCCTCACTTAGTATACAAAGACCAGATGTGCCACTGATTGTAATAACAACTGACCTTCAAACAGTGGTTTGCAGTTCCAAAGACACTTCTATGGAGGCGCCTGGGTGGCTCAGTCGTTGAGCATCGGTCATGAGCTCATGGTTCATGAGTTCGAGCCCCGCGTCAGGCTCTGTGCTGACAGCTCAGAGCCTGGAGCCTGCTTCGGATTTTGTCTCTTTCTCTCTCTGCCCTTCCCCTGCTTGTGCTCTGTCTGAATCTCACTTCTGCTATGACTCGCTGTGTGGTCTGGGACAATTTACTTAAATTCTCTGTTAAGCCTCTTTCTTCAACTGCAAAATGGGGATAAAAAAATCATACCTATTTCCTAAAGTGGTTTTTTTTCTTAAGTTTATTTATTTTGAGGGGAGGAGGGGCAGAGAGAGGGAGAGAAAGAATCTGAAGCAGGCTTTGCACTGTGAGCACAGAGCCTGACGTGGGGCTTGAGTCCACAAACTGTGAGATCATAACCTGAGCTGAGATATAGGGTCGGATGCTTAACCAACTGAGCCACCCAGGTGCCCCCTTAAAGTGTTTTCTTAAGAGCTTCGCTGAGGTATAATCAATACAAAAAGAACTACACACATTCAATGTGTACAGTTAAAAAAAAAATTTTAATGTTTATTCATTTTTTGAGAGGCAGAGAGAGAGACAGAGCATGAGTGGGGGAGGAACAGAGACAGAGGGAGACACAGAATCCGAAGCAGGCTCCAGGCTCTGAACTGAGAGCACAGAGCCCGACGGGGGGCTCGAACTCACAAACCGTGAGATCATGACCTGAGCCGAAGTCGGACGCTCCACCGACTGAGCCACCCAGGTGCCCCTCAATGTGTACAGTTTTATGATTTCAGATACATGCAAACATCCAAGGCCTAAAGTGGTTTCAAGGATTAAGTGAGGTGATACACGGGCAGCACTAAAAACAATGCCTGGAACATAATGATCCCTCAATTAAGGCGGAAATGATTACATTACCTCTTTGGGCCCTTAAAAACTTCCTGTCAGTTGGAAAGTCTGGTTAGCCAAGGCTCAAGAGGCTCAGAGAGACTATTCAATGTGATAATGCAGTATTAAGGATGGACCCCCTTCGATTCCCAGGCTTTTTCCCCACTCAGAATCGATTCCTCCAAGAGTGTTGGTTCTGTGTTACACAAACCAAACTTTCCCACCACATCTCCTGGTGCCCACCAGCTTTGTCCTTGTGAAAGGACACACGGGGGTTGCAGGGGGGTGATGGCAAAATGAACTCACCTTCTCAGGCCCATCAGCCTGTCAGGCCTGTGCCAAGCACTTCTTGGGCATTTTCCGCTTCATCTTCACCAAAAAACCATACCCTGCGTACTTTCAATAACCCCTTTGTATAAAAAGTGGGCCCCACAACCATTAAGTGACAGGAGCGGTAGCAGTTGGAGCAGAACCCAAGATCTGCCCAGGTTTACCCACAGGAAGCCTTCCATCAGGAGCAGTTTATCTCCGTGCAAAATTCACTGCACTGGAGAGACTCCCTTTTAGGACTCAGAAGGGACTGGGGTGGGGAGGCAGATGGGACGTGCCCAACGTTGACCCCGGGGGCAGCCCACTCAGCCTTCATCGCTGCTTCTCTTTCTTCCTCCCAAACACAGAGGCTGGGGCCAGGTTGACCACCTCCCCCCTTCACTTCAGAGGCAACGTAGCCTCTCCCTCAGAGAATTCCCAGTTCTGACCCAGTGTGGACCTAATCCCATGCCCTGTTACCATTTCTGACGGGGCACTTGCAGCCCTCTCTCCAGCCCCCCAGCCACCTGTCTAAGGGTTAGGCATCTGCAGTTACCTCTTGCCTCTTGACACGGAAGTTCCCATGCTCCACTTCTGGGCCTCTGGCATGTTATGAGTAGAAGTTTTCTCTCATGCTGAAATGGAACCATTTCCCCATTCATATGCAGGCTGGATGTGGAAGAATAAAAAACCTCTGAAGAGGACACCGGGGTGGTTCAGTCGGTGTCCCACTCGATCTCACGGTTGGTGAGTTTGAGCCCCGCATCGGGCTCTCTGCTGTCAGCACAAAGCCAGCTTCAGATCCTCTGTCCCCCTCTGTGTGCCCCTCCCCCGCTTGCACTTTCTCAAAAGACAACCTCTGAGGGCTTGGCCTGAGCTTTGGTTTTGACGTGAGGAGCCTGGTGTCTTTTTTTCCCCTCCCTTTCTCCATCCTCCCTTCCTTCCAACCTACTTACATTCCTCCCTCTCTCCCCTCCGTCCCCTCTTCCTTCCCTCTTCCCCGGCTCCCTTCCTTCCTCCCTTTAAAGAGAATGGTGCTCTCCCTGCTGGGCTGCAGGTGCGCCAGGGGCAGAATTGCAACAGACAGCTTGAGCAAGCACTGAAGATCTTGCTACTCCTACCTGAAGCAGCCTCCTTGCTAAACTGGGCGAGCTAGGTTCCCAAAGAGCACTTTGCACACTTCAGGTGTCTTTGGTTTAGGGTGTGGATTTGGCTAGGTGTGACTGGTCTGCTCCTAATTTAAGCCACTGGTTGTAAATATAGGTCTTAGTGCCTATTAATAACCCACAGTCAGCACACTTGTCTCCTGTTACTCCAATTACTGCAACCGTGACCCCCTGTCTTCCCTGCCTCCCCCCTGCCCCACAGCTCAACATGCACAGGCTGAGCCATCTGGGTACCTCGTGAGCTGTAGCTGGGCCTGCCGTGTGGCCGTTCAGTATATCTCCCTTTCTCTCTTCGGAGCCATGACACTAAGTCACTAATAGGGGTAGGTGAGAAGGAAAGAGGAAAATAAAATAATATCAATTTATTCCAATAAGTCTTGAAACCCTTAAACTTATACCCCTGGGCTCCTTCCCATCATTAGCTAGGACAACAGTGGTCCTGGTTCTCAGAGCTCCCAAGGTCTGTGGTTTGGATAAGGAGCCTTTCCACTGGGTAGGATTGCCACAGGTGCTGAATCCACTAACAGCCACGGAAGTTTCTCTTTTTGTCTGTGAAGTCTCCAGCGCCCCCATTCTGTTTGCTCCCTCCTGTCGGCTTCTCTCCTTTTTATAACTTGTTGCCAAAAAAGAACTGGAAACTTGAGGTATAAATAAATAGTTCCACAAGTATTACCTGAAATGGGGATTTGAAACTTAAGAGGAACCAAAAGAAGCATCTTGATAGAGGAAAACAAGAACTCTAGGAGAGGGGCACCTGGGTGGCTCAGCCAGTTGAGTGTCCAGCTCTTGATTTCAGCTCAGGTCATGATCCCAGGGTTGTGGGATCGAGCCTTGCGTCGGGCTCTGCGCTGCGCATGGAGCTTGCTTAAGATCCTCTCTCTTTCTCCCTCTGCCCTTTGCACTTGCCCTCTCTCCCTAAAAATAAAAAAAAATAAAAAAGAACTCTAGGAGAAACTGTCCTGGGTTCTATATCCTTAGTTACCAACTGGCCCTCTCTTGCCCACAGCTTCCTCTTTCATAAAACGGGGATGCCAATCCATACCTACCTTGGTGTAGAGGACGACACCAGATTGTTTCTCAAGATCTCTTCCAGCTCGGGAGAAACAGAGCTTAACAGCAAGCTGGGGAAAAGGAATCCAGAGCCTGTGATTTCCAAGAGCCTTTGTGGTTGGTGCCCCTGAAACCAGACTGCCAAGTGTGGCCTGTGCAGCATGAATATGAGGCCCTGACAGTATCTGACAATACTAATATCATCCTCAGGCCCTTTTGTAATTCAATCACCTCATAATTAACCTGTTATAATTCCACTGCTTCCTGTAGACATCGCTTCCTCTGCCTAGAGAATTCCTTTAAGACCTAGCTCCAAAGCTCTGCACACTGGGAACCCTTTCCTGACTATCCTAAAGACACACAGGTGGCTTCCTCTCTGGGTCCCATAGGACTGACCCACACTCAGAGCCCCCAGCACTTTGCACTGCCATCTGCTCCCCATCCTGGATCGTCAGGCCTTTGAGAGAAAGGACTTGGCCTCTTCATCTTTGTGGTCACAGTTCTTATATGTCTTCCTTGAAGGGAGAGAGATAATTGTGCTTCTATAACTATCTCCCATCTATAAAGAGGTGGGACGATGGACACAAAGGGGTGAAGTGACTTGCCCAGGTCAGTTGGATAATTGGCGTAACAGGAAGATCCAACCCAGTTCGGAGACCATAAAACCCTCGTAGGTATCCCTTACTGCTTCCTGTCATGTAGTAGAAAGCTTCCCAACATGGCACTGTCCTCCTCAGCTTCTTTCTCCTTTTTCTCCCATCAAGTTCAAGTTCAAATGTCAGACAGCTAAGATAGCTGAGTCAAGGGGCACCTGGGTGGCTCAGTCAGGTAAGCGACCGACTCTTGGTTTCCACTCAAAACATGATCTCATAGTTCATGAGATCAAGCCCCACGCTGGGCTCTGTGCAGACAGTGCGGAGCCTGCTTGGGATTCTCTCTCTCTCCCCCTCTCTCTCTCCCTCTCTCTCTCTGCCACTCTCGTGTTCTTTCTCTCTCTTTCAAAATAAAGAAATAAACTTTAAAAAAATAAAATCAAATAGCCGAGTCAAGTCCCAAGGAAATGATAGTTTTTTTTAATAACCTTCCCTCTTTTCTTGTTTGTCTACCTCCTCTGACAAAGACCCTTTCTGGAGAGCTGAGGCTGTTCTGGAGGCCTCTAACGTCAGAGTCTTGGCCCTTTGCCTTAAGGTATGATCTTTCTAAGCTGCTACATGAGCCTCTTGCCCAGTTGGCAACCTAGTGTAAGCCACAGCATAACTGGGGGCTCTTGAGGGGTCATCTGCATTATAATACTCTGCACCTCAATTTTCTTATCTGTAAAAATAGACATTCAACTGGCTGAGCATCAATTAGATGCCACCATGTATGGAGCCCAGAGCTAGGCATTACAGATATAGATGCAAAGATAAAGAGGATATGGTCTCTGCCTTCAATAAATATGAAGTCAAGTGGGAAAGGCAAGAATTGAAAAACAGATACCATGGCAGAGTCAAAAAAAGTAGATATGAAAGAAATACTCTTACCTGATTATGCCTATCTCATACAGTTAGGCCAAGAATTAAGTATTCTTCAAGTATTCTTAAAGCGCTCTAGAAATAATAAGCAAATATTACACTATTTGGCTTCTGTACGAGACACCAGTTGGGTTGTCTGCTCACATCCCCCTTCCTTTCCAAGAACTGCTCTCATAGCCAAATTCATCATGTAATGGTACTCCCTCCCCCCACCCCACCTTCACCAAGAATCATTGGCCATCTTGGTTGATTGAGTCAGGGGCAGACCCCTGGCCCAATCTGGGCCAGGTAGAGTCAGTCCCTGCTCTGGGTTTGGAATGGAAATGAAAGTAACAACGTTTCTGTCACCCTGGGCTTTGAGAGGAAAAGATACAAATCCTGGAGGCATGGAGAGCTATTTACTGGCAAGGTAGACTGAAAATTAAAGAATGCCAAACTTCTGGAAGAGTGGAGCAGAGGCTGAGAGAGGAGGGAAGACAGGGCTGGAGGCTGCCTGATATTCAGGACTAGGTTCATCTCTGACCCTGCCTGCCCGAAATGATACCCCAGCAAGGACCATCTTTTGCTGAAGATAACTCTGATGGGCTTTAGTCACTTGCAATGGAAAGATACATAATTAAGCAGTTTCTAAACGAATTCAACTCAGCTAATGAATAGAAGTCCCCCCTTAGCCTGTGTAAGAGTTGTATCATTCATTTATTCAGTCAGTTAATGAATATTATTGAATGTCAACTATAACAAGCCTCATAATGAGAAGAAAGAGGGGCACCTGGGTGGCTCAGTTGGCTAAATGTCTGACTTCTGATTTCTGCTCAAGTCATGATCTCACAGTTCGTTGAGTTCAAGCCCCACATCAGGCTCTGTGCTGACAATGTGGAGCCTGCTTTGGATTCTCTTTTGTTCCCTCTCTGTCCCTCCCCTGCTCTCTGTCTCTCTCTCTCTCTCTCTTTTTCTCTCAAAATAAATAAACTTTAATGAAGGAGAAGGAAGGGGGAGGAGGAGGAGAAGAGGAGGAAGAAGAAAGAGTTGGCTGTATCCTCTATGATATAAACTACACTGGGTGTCAGCCAGCCCTCAGAGCTCCTGAAATTATCCAGTTGTGCCCTGGGAACATGTAGTGTTGCCTGAACTTGCTGTCACTTGCAGATATCCCTGAGTTTTGGAGCCTTGGACACTATGATGTTTGTCTGCCCCTCCCCTCCCCCTTCTGGTAGCATCCACTAGACCCCACTCCTACCACACACATACACACACTTTTGAGGGACTTTCCCACCCCTGTCCATGCTCTTCTGGTGCAGTTGTTAATCACAGGACCCGTCCCTTGATCATAGGGTAGACATAGGACCAAAGCTGGGCAATCAGAATCCCTTCCCGGGAAATCTGAATTTTGAGCTGGGACAAATCCAGAGGGTCATTCACAGTGGTATTCCATAGAAAAGATCCCCAGGTGCCTTGCTGAGCTCAGGAAGCTCACTCCCTGAACTCAATTGTTCAGTGTGTTCCTTTAAAGCTCTAGCCACTCCAGTATCCTTCACTCAGAACATATCTTTTGAACTAAATTAGCCCATCAGTTATTTATAACCAGAGTCTTGGCACATTTCCTTTTAAGATAAAAGCTCATGGATGAGTGAAGAAAAGACAAGGAAAGGGAAGGTGAGAGAGGAACGTTGCATTGTATCCCATACCCAAGGCTACAGCCCAAGCCTAGATCCTATTTTTAAGACAGTTTAATGAATCTATATTTACCATGAGGTTTTTTTTATTTATTTATGGAAATCTACACATGTCATTTGGCTGAAGGCTCAAGCTTATTTCAGGAAAGCAAGTCTGTCATTTCTCCAAAACCCCTGTTAGCTCCTTCCACACCTGTTTTCCATTCTGCCAAGCCTCCTAGTGCTCATTTCCAAAGCAAAGAATAAGGATCAGGACCCAGATTCCAGAGCAGGTTACCAGTGATGCTTGAAGAAACAGGCCTGTGTTTTTTGTCATAAATGTTCTTTTTTTTTTTTTTAAGTTTGTTTATTTAGTTAATAATCTCCATACCCAATGTGAGGCTTGAATTCACGACCCCCAGATCAAGAGTCGCATGCTCTTTCCACTGAGCAAGCCAGGTGCCCTGTCATAAATGTTCTTAATGGACATTCTGTATTCTCTTCAGTCAACATAGATCCCTCATGAAAATGCATTCCTTATCTCACAAAAGTTGTCTCCCAAAGTAAGACTCATAGAATCCCTAATTGACCATTAACCCAACTCCTTTATTTTATAGACTGGGAAACTCAGAAGCAGGGAAAGTAAATGGCATGCTCCAATAACATGGTGCTAACCAACAGCAGATCTAAGAAAGAACTCAGGTCTTACAGAGTGGTACAGATCCTTTTCACTACTTGATGCCTCCTTCCATGGTACAATTCCTTTTCTTTAAGAATAAGAATTTTCTTAATCTCTCTATATAAATGTTTCATTGGGCAATAAATAATTGACAAAGAATCTGGATACAGAAACCCTGAAGTGTTCGCCTCCACCACTATGTGAGACCTATAAATTATGCAAATTATGTCACTAAGGATATAGAATCCAAACAGCACGATCTGAACACGTCCAACTCTTAATTAAGTATAATGTAAACAAAGTAAGTTACCTGGTATGTATGTATGTATGTATTTTAACTCCTCCAAGTGACTCAATTACACAGTAGACTTAGAACCAAGGACAGAGGGGGCACCTAGGTGGCTCAGTCGGTTAAGCATCTGACTTAGTCTCAGGTCATGACCTCATGGCTCATGAGTTCTAGCCCCGCATCAGGCTCTCAGCTGTCAGCGCAGAGCCTGCTTTAGATCCTCTGTCCCCCTCTCTCTCTGCCCCTTCCCTGCTCATTCACTCTCTCTCTCTCAAAAACAAATAAATAAATAAATAATTTTTAAAGAGAAAGAACTAAGGAAAGAAAATGACAAGCTTGATTTGGCCAGGAGGTGTTTGGGGGGACTGCTCAGAGGTGGTGAGTTCCCCATGACAAGAGGTCAAGCAGGGTCTGGGCAAACGACCGTTGGTCAGGGATAGAGCATCCCGACTATTTCATAAGCAACAGAACCTCCCCAAGGGGTTCTCAAAACAGACCTTGCTGGGCCCCACCGCAGAGTTTCTGATTCAGGAAGTCTGGGAGGGGGCTTGAAGCTTTACATTTCTAACCGGTACCCGGTTACTGCCAATCCCGCTCATCCAGGACCACGCTTTGAGACCCACTGCGGGGAATGGGAATTCAAAAGTCACCGACATGAGCCACTTCGCTCCATTTAAGCTTCACAAAGCGAGGTCACGTTTCTCTTCAATGTCCTATCAGACAGCTTGAGTCCAGTTTTGCCATGTGAGACTGGGGCTACCTTTGGTGATAGCCCTAAATCCTACGCAGGCTTCTCTGCGCTCACCTTGAAGCTGGGACATAGCTGCAGATCACCTCAAGTGCCCCTAGTTCTTTAGGATCAGCTGCCAGAGATGTGGTATCAGACTCACGCCTGGGACACGATATCCAATGGGACAAGCTACCACAGTCTCAAGACAAAGCACCAGTTCTCACTCATTCCAAGTGCCTCAGGAGGGAAGGCCAGAGAACCTGCCATGGCTGCCTGTGTGACCACAATTGAAAAGGGACATCTTGCACAGCCCTGTGCCATCCTGGTCTCCACCTGTGAATGCACATAAGCAACATTTGTTGACCTTTCACCCTGTGTCAAGTATTGTTCGAAGCAAGTTACATGCATCTTCTGCGTAACCCTTGTAAGGATTACCTATAGGTAATATTGGTAGGACTGGGGCTTGAACCTGGAGACTTGAGCTCTGCACCCCACACTCTTCATCAGAGAGAAAATAGTTTTCAGAGTATAAGGGATAGAAGAAGAGAAGATACAGTCTGTCCTAAATGAGAAGGATAAAAGGCAACATCCATCCCAGGTCTCCTGCCCCAAAGATGACAAAGAAGGACATGGCATGGGGAGAAGGGGAGCGGGGGTAGACGAGAAGGAAGAGGTAGTAATCAGTAGTCTGAAACTGTCTGCTAGTAAAAAACAAACAAACAAACAAACAAACAAACAAACCAGAACAGCCTAACATCAAGACTATTTAAGGACAGACTCAACCGAGAAATCGTATTAGCCAAAGCTATCAAAATAGACCCCACTTTCTAAATATGTAACTAAACTTTTTACTCTCTAACAACTACATATAGAAATGTCCTGCAAGAATAATTTTTCTCAACCCTCTGTAATACATAATGATGTTCCTGTTTGAAGAGCAAAACAATTGAGGTGCAGATGGTAGGTGACTTGCCCGCTGTTATGACACAAGACAGTAAAAACACGACACAGTCGTTCTTAGGGACCTGAGAACTGCCTTAGATTTCACACGGGGCTGGCCCTTAGGTGAGCATTGCAGGCATCTTATTACTGCATAGCAAGCCACCCGAAAACGTAACCACTTACGACAGCCATCTATTTGCTCATGATTCTGCAGCGGGGGCCAGGCTGACCCAGTCTCACCTGGGGTCACTCACGAGCTTGCAATCTTCTGGTAGGTTGACTGAAGCAGGATGATCTAAGATGACCTCACTTATGGGACTGGAGCCTTGATGCAAGCTGTCAGCTGCTCCTGTCCAGCTGATGTCATTAAGTAGTCTAATGCAAGCTTACATGGCTGCAGGGGTGTGCCAGGAGGGCCACCAGGGAGCTGCAAGACCTCTTAGGCCTACGTTCTGGAACTTGTGCAATGTCACTTTTGCCATATCCCATCAGTTAAAGCAGGTCACAAGACCAACCCAAAGTCAAGGAGCAGGGAAAAGACTCTACCTCCTGATGGCAGGAGCTGCAAAGTATTGTGACCGTGCTTTTCACAACGAGAGACGGCTGGGCTTCATTTTTACCAGTCCACGCACACATTCTGGCTCTTATTGTCACTTATAGGACCTGGCCAGCATCTACCAGCCCCTGCTGCCTATGGGGGGATAGTAGCAAGAAACATTCACATTGGAGCTTGGGAGCTTGGGGACTTAGCTGTAGCCCTTGGATGATACCCAAGCTCCTGAGATATTATCACAAATACATGCTGAAATGATCCATGAAATTGCAGACTATCAATCATCACGTAGACGTACTCGTGGTAGTTGCTGCCTATGCATCAATACGCAGGTGCACAGATCAGACATCATACATTCCTGGGCACGTGATTTCTCAGGTGATATCCTGGCATCCCCAGGCATGGCCCATCATTTCTCCAAAGACCAGTTAATACTCAGTGATGAGTAAAACCATATTAAATGTGTTTAGTAATTTTTTTTTCAGATTTCAAAATATGCTTTAGAAGAAAATACTTTGCTCCCCTTGATCGTCGTTTGTCTTTATAAACAGACCTCTTACTATTTGGTGGAGCACAAGAAAATCCTGGCTCAGACAAGGCGGCCAGAGAGTGAAAGGAGAGCCAGAAATAGCTCTGTACAGGATATGTAAGAGGGGTCAGCATTGCTACAAATGAATTAAATCTGCCCAAGTGAGGGCTTATGAAATGTAAATTGTTTTGCAGCTTCGATGAGGTATGACCGAAATGGTTAGCCGCACAGATTTCAAGCAGACAAGATGATACTGAAACCATTATCTATGAACTCATCAGTACGATCAGGGTAATGAACATACAACTCCCTAAATGCTCTTGTGCCACTTTGTAATCCCTCCCTCCTGTTCCTCTCGCCTTTCCTCCTCCCCAGATCATCACTAATCTGCTTTCTGTTACTTTGATAACTTTGCATTTCTAAGGTTTTATACAAATGGGATCACCTTGTATATATCCTCTCTTTTGGTCTGGCTTCTCTCACTCTACATGATGATCTTAAATTTTATCTGTAGTGTTGAGGACATCAATAGTTTATTCCTTTGAGGGCACCGGGGTGGCTCAGTCGGTTGAGTGTCGGACTTAGGCTCGGGTCACGATCTTGCAGTTTGCGAGTTCGAGCCCCACATCGGGCTTGCCTGCTGTCAGCGCACAGCCTGCTTTGGATCCTCTATCCCCCTCTCTCTGCCCCTGCCCCACTTGTGTGCTCTCTCTCTCTCTCTCTCAAAAATAAATAAACATTTTTTTTAAAGTTTATTTCTTTGAATTGCTGAATAGTATACCATTGTATGGATATACCATCACTACTTTATCCATTCTTCTGTTGATAGATATTTGGGTTGTGCTATGTACTGACATGCATCTCCCCCTTCTCCCGATTAATATGTTGAGGCCCTAACCCCCAGTGTGACTGTATTTGGAAATAGATCCTTTAGGAAGTAATCAAGGTAAAATGAAGTCATAAGGGTGGGGCCCTGATTGGATAGGATTAGTGTCCTTAGAAGAAGAAATACCAGAAAGCTTGCTCGCTTTTGCTCTCTCTCTCTCTCTCTCCAAGCGCCCTCAGAGGAAAAGCCATATGAGGACAAAGTGGCCATCCATAAGCTAGGAAGAGAGCCCTCGCCAGAACCCAAACTCTATCGGAACCTTGATCTTGGACTTTCCAGCCTCCAGAACTGTGAGAAAATGAATTTCTGTTGTTAAAGCCGTGCAGTCTGTGGTATTTTGTTGTGGCAGGTGGATTAGACTAATATAGGTGGTTTACAGTTTGGGGCAATTGTAAATGAAGCTGCTGTGAATGTTTGTGTATGTCAGTGTGTGGACACCTGCCTTCATTTCTCTTGGGTAAATGCCCAGAAGGGGAACGTCTGGGTCACATGGTATGTGTACCTTTACTCTTTTAAGAAACTGTCAGCACGGTTTTCCACAGTGACCATACCATTTTGCATACCCACCAGCAGCGTATGGGACTTCCGATTGCTTTGTTGTTGCCAATACTTAGTGTGTTGAATTGTTTTAATTTTTAAAAATCTAACTTTTTTGACAGCGATTAATTTGCCATTCTGGAGAATGTGTGGTGTTATCTCACTGCACGTTTAATTGGCAGCCCCCTCATGGCCGATGATGTAGCTCATCTTTTCGTGTACTTACTTGCCATCCTTGTATCTTCTTTAGTGAAGTATCTGTTCAAATCTTTCACCCTCTTAATCATTGATTGAGAGCTAATGAAACACATATTTGAATAAGCATAAGCATAGAACATCAGATTGTGGGTCTTACCGACTATCCAGGTTGGCAGTCTGGGAAAGGAGACCAGAACATCCTGGAAGAGCACACGGCATTGAAACTTGGCAGAGGCTGGTGAGAGCTGAGGATCAATTCTGCCAGCTTCCCAGTTGTTTCTAAGTTTGGCCTTGTGACCTTCCTAACAGTTTTCTCACCATTCGCCCCCGGGGCTTCTGAGAACCCCAATTTCATGAAATTTCTGTGGGAGTCTCTTGTCACAGGAGTGCACCATCTGTGACTTTTGCCTCAAGAAGTTTGCCAAGATTGTAGGCAGAGACAGAGACACCCACAGAAGTACCTAGATAAGATCTGGTCTGGAGTTGAGAACAAAGTAGTGTCTAAAACACATTCCACTAGAGTGAAGTCCTTGGAAAGGAGGAATGAGGAGAAAGGACCACGGGATGATAGGAACGAGAACAGACGATAATGGTTGGAGCCGTGATCAAGGACACCGTGTTCCGTCATGGCCAACTCCATGCCTGGAAAAGATAAGCGGGGGAGACTCCGGGGAAGAGCAGAGAACATGATTAAAGAATGAAGACTCTGATTTATGAGGCCGACTTCATAGAGCTCACTGAAGCTCGTTCATTTAACGAAATGTAACTGAAGCTAATTTTCCATCAGAGCCTGAAAGGCAATGGAAATGCTCATATAAAAGATTAGGAAAATTGCAAATGTAGGAGTCAGATTGTCTAGCAAACCCATTAAGTAAAATGAAAATAACTTCTGCATTAAGCGGACCAGTTCGTGATCTAAACTTGTCTTCTCTGTGTCCTGACAAGTCCCTCGTTCACGTTCTCTCCTTCTCTTCCATCTTTCTCTTTATTCCCTCCCTCTTTGTTTTTTCTGGGGAAATGTCATAACTGTATACAAAACCCCAGCTCCGCAAGTGCTTTTTTTTTTTTTTTTAAGTTTATTTATTTATTTTGAAAGAGAGAGAGAGCATGAGCAGCATAGGGGCAGAGAGAGAGGAAGAGAGAGAATTGTAAGCAGACTCCACACTGTCAGTGCAGAGCCAGATGCGGGGGCTCAATCCTATAAACCATGAGACCATGACCTCAGCTGAGATTAAGAGTCAGACACTTAACTGACTGAGCCACCCAGGTGCCCCTGCAAATGCTTATTTCTTCACCTTTAGGGGAATCCTCCTGGTTGGCTCCTGTCCCTGGGTCCATCTATTCATGGACATATCTGTATTCTTTCGGCTTCATCCAGCTGACCTAGGTTGAGGTTTACCCCCATCCCTTCTCTTATATCTCAATTGCTCTTTGAATCAGGCCTTTCTTCAAGCCAGGAGCTCAAATGACCCTTAATTCCATCATCGTGTTAAAAAGAAATAACAGACCCCAGGGTGCCTGGGTAGCTCAGTTGGTTAAGTATAAGACTTTGGCTCAGGTCACTATCTCACCATTCCTGAGTTTGAGCTGATCATTGGCCTCTGTGCTGATAGCTCAAAGCCTGGAGCCTGTTTCAGATTCTATGTCTCCCCCTACTCACTGCCCCTCCCCAGCTTACGCTCTGTCTCTCTTTCTCAAAAATAAATAAATAAATAAATAAATAAATAAATAAATAAATAAAATTTAAAGAAAGAAAGAAAGAAAGAAAGAAAGAAAGAAAGAAAGAAAGAAAGAAACAACAGGCCCCAAATGGAGTCAAAAACCCCACCAAGACTTAATAACTAACCTAACTACAATTTCAGTAATTCCCAGGAATGGAATTTTAACCCAGTAAGTCTGAAATTTCCTGATTAGCACTAGTGAGGTCACCTGCATGTTAAGACCCTCTCTTGTTCCCCCAAGGAAAGGTGACCTTGCCTGAAACAATCCTTTCTTTCTTTTTGCTAATAACCTTGTCTTGCCCCATTTCTGCCTATAAAATATTTCCACTTTTTTCCCCCAAGTCTTTATCTAAATTCCAGTTAGTTAACATACCATGTAATATTAGTTTCAGGTGTAGAATTTAGTGATTCAACATTTCCACACAGCACCCAGTGTTCATCAAAGCAAGTGCCCTCCTTAGTACCCATCACCCATGTAGCACATCCCCCTGCCCTGCCCCGAATCTTTCCACTTAGTACAGCTACTGGGAGCTCCCTCCTATTTGCTAGATGAGATGCTGTCCAATTCATTAGCTGTTGAATAAAGCCAATTACATCTTTAAATTTACTCAGTTGTATTTTTGTTCTTCAACAGTTCTAACACAGTTGCTTGTAGGATTTTGCTGTGTTGGCATCCAGAGAGCAAAAAAGCAAAAGGATTGATGCCCCCTTGTTAGATGGACACTTGGAGACTGGCAGCTGAGAGCACTAAGAGCCAGAGAGGTGTGGAGAGATTAGTGGAGCCTCCCATCCCCCACCTTCTAGGAAGGGCAGCACCGGGGCAGGAAGTAGGGGCCCAGGAGAAGCTGAAGGGGAATGGTGAAGAGGTCCTTCCTACTCTGTGCCTCTCACCATTCACAACTTCACCTGGCTCAGGAGTTCCAACAGCTTCCCCAGAGCTTTATATTCTTATAAGAGAAGCCACCAGATGTAGGTGACATTGTCCTTGACCTTCTCCAAAAGTTCCCCCGTAGTTAACCTCCTTTCATATATAAGGTGTAATTTGTTTTCTTAAAAAAAATTTTTAATGTTTATTTATTTTTAAGAGAGAGAGAGAATGTGTGTGTGTTGGGGGGGTGGGGGACAGAGAGAGAGGGAGACACAGAATCTGAAGCAGGCCCCAGGCTCTGAGCTGTCAGCCCAGAGCTCAACATGGGGCTTGAACTCACAGACTGCGAGATCATGACCGGAGCCGAAGTTGGACGCTTTACTGACTGAGCCACCCAGGCGCCCCTATGGTGTCATTGGATGTGCAATGCACTAACAATCTCTTCAAGCTTATGTAGCTTTTTAAATGATGAGTCATTGAACATTGAGTGAAATCCATTGACACTGAGAGTCACAGAATAAACGTTTCTACTCCATGTTAATAATGCCAAAGTCTTGTTTCAACTGTTAAAGTCTAAGAGCGTCTATATTAGAAGATAAAGATGTCATTTCACCGTTGTCTTGAGCCAGTAGTGGAAGCCTGATGTGATTTATTCAAATCAAACCAGTTATAGCAATGGGTAGAGAAGGATGTGGGCATTTAGAGCTCTATCCCTGACTGGCTCTGTGACTCCTAAGCCATTTTACTTTGTCAGCTTCAGTTACTTCGTTGAAGAAATTAAAGGATTGTGCCAGAACATTTCATCAAACCTAACCTGTATTGATTCCCCTGGGCCGCCATCACAAAGCATCATAAAAGTGGGTGGCTAAAACACAGTTCTGGAGGTTAGAAGCCTGAAATCAGGTGTTGACAGGGTTGGGGCTGTGAGGGAGAATCTCTTCTGGCTCCTGGTAGCTACAGGCATTCTTTGGCTTGTTCATGGCTATCTTCTCCCTGTATCTTCATTTTGTCTTCCCTTTATATCTGTGTCTCTGTCCAAATTTGCCCTTTTCATGAGGACATGAGGCACATTGGACTCCCTCATCTTAACTTGATCATCTGCCAAGATCCTATTTCCAATAAGATCATAACCATAGGTACTTAGGGTTAGGTCTTCCATATATTTTTAGGGTGACACATTCAATCCATAGCACTAACTATGTAAAAAATCAATAAGGGGGAATGTATGTGAACCCAAAAGAATACTGAAATATCTACCAAGAGAAGCTGGAATGAATGCTGGGTGGGTCTCCACCGCTGTCCTCCTAGCCTGATCTTTGCCTAACTTCAAAGATTTTCACAGGCTCCTTCCATAGAGATTACAGGATCTGTAGCAGGGATGGTATCCAGGAGGAAAATACAGTTTCAGAGGCTTCCTCAAACGTACCAGAAATGCCTACATACGAGTGCAAAGGTATATATGGATTTATTTGCCCTATGTATCTTTAGGGCCAGTAATACTCAAGCATATAAATCTAGCCTTTAACCCTTGATGAGAAGCCAGTATGAGTCTCTGATGTAAATATCATTTGAAAATTTGCCACTGGACTGTTTTGATTCATTTGTTCATCAACTAGATCCACCTGCCTATATAAACCCCATCTTTATCTTGCCTATGGGGTAAAAATGGAAGTCTCATTGGCTCACTCCAGCCCTCAAATTCTGAGAAATAAATGGTGACCCTTTCACCAGCCACACATTCAGGCCAGAGCCTAGAGAATGGTTTGTACACTGACCAAAGGTCAGTTATTTTATTTTATTTTTTTTGCCTCTGTCTTCTTTGCTCCCATCACATGTCATACGTGGATTTCTCTTTCCTTACCCTTGCCACACACTCTCTGTCGAAAGATGCAAAAATCTTTGTTGAGTAGCAACCTCTGTAACAATGAGAAAATTCCTCCCCAGATGACTTGGGACAGATTGGAGCCAAACCATTTCCTTCAGTCCCCGAGCACATTGTTTCCCTCCAGTGACTTCTGCAATCCAGAAACAGCTGCAAATTCCAGTAAAACAACATTCTGATCCAATCCCTCAAGCTATCCTTACCCTTTTGTTTTTCTCTCTGGAGGGAGGAAAGAGAAAAATCCTTGAAAAGCTGCCATGGTGCATTATTTCCAAGCATCTATTAATGGAGGTATGAGCCAGGCAGCTTTTTTATTGGAGGAAAGGAGAGAGCAAAAATGTGAGAAAGAAAGAGTTTTTAAATGATGGAGGAAAATCTGAGTAAATGAAATAAGCTTGCACAATGGGAAAAAAAAAACTGAGTAAACAGTGATTTATGCAATGCAATTGAAATGTGCTCATTCAGGGTTGTCTGGGTGGCTCAGTTAGTTGAGCATCTGACTCTTGATTTTGGCTCAGGTCATGATCCCAGGCGCATGGGATTGAGCCCCATGTTGGACTCTATGCTGAGCAGCTAAGGAGCCTGCTTAAGATTCTCTCTCCCTTTGCCCTCTCCCCTGCTTGTGCTCTCTCTCAAAAGGAAGGAAGGAAGGAAGGAAGGAAGGAAGGAAGGAAGGAAGGAAGGAAGGAAGGAAGGAAGGAAGGAAGGAAAGAAGTATTCTCATTCAGAAAGCTTAGACTCTTTCATTTTGGGTGAGCCAGGAAGCCAGTTTAGTTCAATATTTAACTTGGGCCATTCTTACTTGAAACTAACCTAATAAGAGAACAACAGGATATATAAAAATGGTACATAAAGGTGTATAAAGAGTACATTACTTCATCAAATAATTTATAGTAATACCCCTGTAAGTAGCAACCTCTGTAAAACACTTAAATGGTATGCCAATTTATAAAATTATCTTTCATTTGCCCTTTCAGATTTGCTCTTTACCCTTTTTCACTCCTTGCTGTGCCTGAGAGATGTGTCTTTATGAATAAAATCAATTCCTGCCCTCTAGCTTGTGGTTGGGGTTGGCTAATGGGAAGCATTACCAGGATCCTGAAGAGTAGAAAGAATGAGGTTGAGATATTTATTACTGTGGCCCCCTCCCTGGTGGATTCCCACGGATTGGCTGCTACTCTCTACTGGAGGTCACAGCTCCTGGGAGAGGAGAGTATCCCTTCCTCCTCATGCAGCTATGCTCTGCTCCTTCCCCTTGCCCTTGGATGTGTAGGGCGTGGGTAACAGGATCCCACTGCTGCTGGTCCCAGGGCACTTCATGTTTCTTTTCCAATTCCCTAAACCTCACCCACACCTTTAAAAATATATTAGTTCCTTAAGCTCTCCTTAATTGTACAGTTTGAATGTGTTTTCTGTTTTCAGGAAGTGCCCTGACTCTTACAGTGCATAATTTTTCCCTTCAGCTAGACTGTCTCTTGAATGCAGCCTTATAGGATGTTCTGTGCCTCCTTCAAAACATCTAGCATGCTCCTGTGCCCCAAGTAAACATTGGTCATTCATGACATTGATGATCTCAGGAAAGTCCTTCACTTATCTGGCCCCTCTTTCACACTGCCAGGTCCATTTAGTGAATCATACAAGATTCTATCTGTTCACACAGAGTCTGCCCATCGTTGCTGCCAAAAGCTTGCATTTAATGGCATTTTGCTGCGTCTGAGAAGTAGTGTGGTATAATGGAAACAGTAGGTTTTGGGGAGCCTTACTGACTCAGGTTCAATTCCCAGCTCTGCTACTTACTAGTTAAGTAACCTAGGGAAAGCTACTCAAAGTCCCCAAGAACCACTGTCATCATCTATAAATGTGAGATGCGGAATCACCACATCTCTGCCTCCTCCCCTTGCTCCTTCCCCATTTTCACCAGTGTGGCTATGTAGATTTCCTTGTCCCCAATTTGAACACAATGTCTGGTGGTAGGACGAAGCCAGGTTCCTGAGAAAGAAGGGATAGAAAGGAAAGGAAGAGAAAATGATAGAAATTTTAGGCATATTGACAACACAGACTATACTTATGATCAGTATGTTTTGGGAAGATGTAGAGGAAACTGTGATATCTAAAGAAGCTAAGGAAAAAACATAAAAGGAGGTATAAAAAATGAACAAGGTGGAATATTCTGGTGCTGCCTGTCTGAAGCAATAGTGCTATAGTAGCAGACTTTTCATTGAGGGCAGAATGAAGAAAAAATGCATCCGATGTAGAAAATAGGGCACTGAGTAGAGAACACGTTCAAAAGAGGAACGTAGGAAGTGACCATAATTTTTCCACCCATTAAATGAGTTGGTGTATAGGTAACTGATAAGCTCCGATCGACATGGAATTTTTTTCTTTTCCAACCCTACCAAGAAAGTGAGGACCATAAAACAGAACTCTTGGAACAAGTTGATTTACTCTTACCACTTTTTTTTAAATAAATAATACCCCAGTTACTTTTATGATGTGGGGGAAGAGGTATCTAAGTACCTCTACAAGGCAGACTTGGTGTGGATTGAACAACAACTCAAGAGAAAAGGACACGTGTGTTTGCATCATATCCTGGGCTTAGAGCGTCTCCCTCATTGGCTACAGCTAAATGTGTTCTTTTGGGCAACGGGCCAAGCCTGCATGCCTGCCTGGCTGTTGTGAAAAATCATAGCGGGGCCACAGGGATTATAATACCTCCTTCAAAGGGTTGCTATGACGCAGTTCAGTGAGAACTACATAAAGAACCTAGCGCCCAGCACACAGGAGGAACTTCATACGTGCTCTTTATTATGTTTTGTGGGACAATTTAGATAAAAGACTTTTTTTCGTTTTCTTTTGGAAAATCATGGTGGTTGACATTCTCTTACTGGTCATGCCAACTATGGCGATGCCTCCAAAAGGTTATTTTCAACCTCCTTTACGCCTGTCTCCACAAAAAACAATAGAGAGCATCTGACAACACTGAGGACCAAATGGCACAGTGGAGTTTCTTACACAAGCAAACAAGTTGCCCGAAGTCAACTATATGTTCAATAAAAGAAAATGATACAGATGAATATGTACATATATGTCATTCCCCGCCCCCAACAATATGGCCCTTAAATTCACGCCAACTATTTCATCTGGTGCTTAACCAAAGAAACAGCCATGGCCATCTGTTCCAACTCTGGGGAAAAACTGGCTGTGTTGAACTTACTGAGAGATGGTGCAGAATGCATGGAGCACTCTAATCTATACCACATGGCTGATTTAAGAGATTTTTGATGGCAATTTTTCCATATATGATTTTAGAACCCAAACCCCAAGCATGGGGCAGCACCACTCATTTCAAGTCATTGGACCCTAAGTGTATATGAAAAGTAACTCCTAACGATACCCAGTATCACTCCTAGGTTAATCTGGAGACTGTTTAGGCAGTCTCATAGCTGTGAAGACATCTGCGTGACCATGTTCCCTCCTATACGTTCCTTCTGTCAGTACTGTCATCATTGGTATTTTCAATTATTTATTTTAAAAACACTTACTGAGTACCACCTGCTAGGCCCTGTGATCAGCTCTAGGAATTCAGGAGAGAAAAAACTAAGCTTGGTCTCTGGTCTCACGGAGCTCACATTCTAGGAGAGGAATCAGACACACTGATCAATTAGTCAGTCACACAAATTCATTCAGTCGTTCATTCAACAAATATTCATTAAGAGCCAGGTATGTGCCAGGCATTATACTGGGCACTGGGGATAATATAAGTCAACAAAACAGACCCAAATCTCCTTCAGAGCATTTATGTTCTTTAGGGAAGGTAGAAAATAAATCAGATAACTATATGAACTATTTGGTGTGGTAGATACTTACTTATAAAGCCCAAGGAGAAAAAAAAATAAAGTAGGGAAGGGGGTTTTTAATGTTGGAGGAGTGGTAAATTTCAGATAGAAAGGCTAGACAGCCTCCCTAAGAAGGTGACTTTTGAGTTAAGCCCTAAAAGAAGCAATGTTTCTAGCCCTATGGGTATCCAGAGGAAGAATGTTCCAGGCAGAGGAAACAGTCAGTGGAGAAACATTTGTGGCTGGTGTGGAGAGGAAATGCTAACAGTCTACAGCAGTCTAGTCTAGAGGGATGGGTGACAATTCTCCAAACGGTCTCTGGGCAGAGCTGGGGCACTGAAGGCACGGGACACAGGAGTAATCTTTTCTGTGGGCTGTCAACTGCTGTAGAGTCTATGGTTCAAACTGATTGGTCTTCTATGACCTCTACAATGATGACGGCCTGTGTTCTCCTCGTGTGCAACCATCACCCTAAGCCGCCACTGTGGTAGCATGTGCTTTCAGTTGTGGTTGTGTTACTTTGTACCGAGATGATAGATCTGCACTGCTTTAATCAGACTCTTCCGAAGATCATCTTCTGAACAATGGATGTATTTACAGATGGCCGGCCAGAGTCAGGAGAGCAGTCTGCGGCCATAAAATAGATAAAGCAGGGTCACCACATTCTGGAAGAAAAGCCACAATCTTGGTTTCATCAGAAAGTGCTCTCCCCAGGTGAGCAAACTAGGCCTAGACGAAGCAGAAATGGTCAGCTGGGAGATTCTTACGCAGACTAGAACAGTCGTCTTCTCCTGCTCGCGTATGTAGCACATATGTGTTCTTTTCAACTGGTGTCGCACATTTTCATCTTTGCCTTAATTATATGCACATAGCACTCTTTAAATACCCTGATTATAATGAGGAGAAGAGACGGAAATGAAATGGTTCCATTCTATTCCTCCCCAGAAAGTGGATTCTGTAACTCTAACCAACTCTATTTCTGAACCATCTATCGCTCTGGGATATAACAGGGAAGAAGAGGATATAAAAATGTGGCACAATCAAAAGAGAACTAATGAACAAGAAAATGAAAATAGTTGATCTTTATTCCCATTTTCATGTGTATCATCCAAGGAGGTATAATCATTAGGCATGATTTACCAACGAAACACGGAAGCTTAGAGCAATGATGTAAATAGCTAGAAAGTCACAGCTCAGGCTCAAAGTCAGTGTAGCTACCCAGGAAGCCTAACTCCAGATTCTACACTCTTTTTTTTTTCTTTAATGTTTATTTATTTTGTGAGACAGAGAGAGACAGAGCATGAATGGGGGAGGGTCAGAGAGAGAGGGACACAGAATCTGAAGCAGGCCCCAGGCTCCGAGCTGTCAGCACAGAGCCTGACATGGGACTCGAACTCACAGACTGTGAGATCATGACCTGAGCCGGAGTCGGACGCTTAACCGACTAAGCCACCCAGGTGCCCCCAGATTCTACACTCTTAATCTCTGCTATAGTGCTTTCCTGAAATTAGCAAAGAATTAGAGGAGAAAAGGAGTGACAAGAAAAGGGAGAGTTAAATGAGAGAGGAAAAAGAAAGGAGGAAGGGGCTTCAGTAATTTCTGTGTTCCAGAAGATAAATGAGGAGAATTAATGCTGCCCTTGAGAGAAGACTAGTTCCTGGGGCGCCTGAGTGGCTCAGTCAGTTAAGTGACTGACTCTTGATTTCTGCTCAGGTCACAATCTCACGGTTTGTGGCTTTGAGCCCCCCAAGTCCAGCTCTGTGCTGACAGTGTGGAGGCTGCTTGGGATTCCCTCTGTCTCCCTACCTCTCTGCCCACCCCTTCTCACTCTCTCTCTCTCAAAAATAAATAAACTTTCAAAAATAAATAAACATAAGAATTAGCTGTTCTTACTTCTAAAAGAACAACTTCCTCAGCCCTCATTCCACGTTTTTAAAAAGTCATTGCATTGTCTTCTTTTCTTTTTCTAACTTTGCACAGTGCTTAGAATGACACTATCCAGACAGCATGTGTTCAGTGAACCCTACTGAGTAACGATGGATTTGCACCAGAAACACTAAAGGACTCTTAGGCCAGCAGACACACTCTAAGATCTGAGGCAGTAAGATCTTTTAGATGACACATTGTCCATTGTTTACTGCTTGTCTAAAGCGATAAGGTCGCAAGAACCAACCTTTAATGGGAGTGGCACCCATAAAACTGCTGTGTGATGGGTCTTGTAGTGACTCTCCATTATGGGTCCCACCACAGCTGCAGGGTGGTGGGCCCTCAGTGGTCTGAGCCCCACCCGCATCCCCACTACCAGTGAATGGGCCCGGACTAGGCCGGCCTAGGCCCATTTGGGCCAATGAGTCACCAAATGAGGTTTCTAGGCACTTCTGAAGAACATGCTTTCTTACCCTTACCTCACCCTTCTTTACCCTTCCTTACCCTGCTAACTAGTAGAATATAAAAAGGGAGGCGATTAGCCCAATAACTACTAGAAGACTACCAAAAACCAGGGAAGTTACTTTAGGATAAAGTTTAGGGTGAGGACAGGAGAGTGGAGAAATGGAGAGAGGCTTTGAAGCCGCCAATCCTGATCCCTCCCCTCATCTCTGACTTCCTTTATTCGTTCCAATACATTTACTTACCATGGAAACTAGGGTGAAGTAGAGTTGGGTTTTCTGTTACTCGTATTTTAAATTATCCTACTGGTACAGCCTGGTAAAGATAAAAACAGTGAACGTGCATGGTCTGATGTTACCCCCAGCATGGTTCATCAGTTCGAGTTCTTCTTCCTTTTGCATCACTGTGATGGCCCGCTCCCCTGACAGATACAGCCTTTCTCCTGTCATGACAGCCCAGTGAAAAACCCCAGCCAGAGCCCCAATCCCTGTAATCTCGCATCCATCCATCCATCCATCCATCCACCAACCAGCCGATGGGTCAATAGATTTACAGCAAGCACGCATCAAGGCATTTTGCTAGGCATCGTAAGGCTACCAAAAAGAAAAAATTCAGGTGCTCACTGTTCCCAGAGACCCAATAGTCTAAAAGGGGAGAAAAATTATGTGTATACCCGCCTACGGTGAAATGTATAAAATTATTGTGTCACCAGAGAAGTGCAAATAAAGCCCCACAGCAGATCAACAAGAGGAAGGGATTGTTTGCAGCTGAGGGGATTAGAGCCATTTTTGTGCTAAAGATGGACTTTGAGCTAGATCTTGGACAATACAGAAATGGTGCAAAAGAAAATGAGCATTCCTGGCAGAGAGGAGCAGGAGCAGAGGCCCAGCAGAAAATAACAGAGAATGCACAGGGAACAGTTGTCTGGAATGGTGTTGGTACTTGGAAGGATCATTGAGGCCAGACTGTGAAGGGATACGATTCCAGATCAAGGAGTTATTCTGGGAGCAGTTGGGTAGATGTTGAATCAGGTGTGAACTGGGTAACAGAATGTGGTTTTGAAAGAAAGAAAGAATATTCAAGCCGGAGCAGAAAGGGAGCAGAAAGCAGAACATCAGCAGAGTGGTTTCCCTGTGTTAAATGGTAAACGGAGGGGCGCCTGGGTGGCTCAGTCGGTTAAGCCTCCAACTCTTGCTTTGGGCTCAGGTCATGATCCCGTGGCAGGATCGAGCCCCTGCGTCAGGCTCTGTGCTGACGGCACGGAGCCTGCTTGGGATTCTCTCCCTCTCTCTCTGCCCCTCCCCAACTTGCGTGCATGCACTCTTTCTCTCTCAAAATAAATAAACTTTTAAAAAGGTAAACTGAGGCATATTAATTTTTTTTTTTTTTACAAGGGTTTATTTCAAACTGGAAACCAAACCAACGACGGTAAGGAGCACTCCACTGACAGAAGCTAGGGGCAAGGGTTTTATCGAGAGGATGAAGAAGCAAAACGAGGATCTTACTTGATTGACTATAGCTTAAGCAGTCGCCTTATTTGGGAGAGTCTGATCGGCTGTTCTCAAGTTTCATTCCCTCAGATTTGAGTGCTTCGACTCTGGCTTCGACTTTGGTTTCCTTACATAGGCTGCCAAGGCATTAGAGCCACCTCAGTCTAATGGCCTCCTTATATAATTGCTTTAACACCTGGAACATCCCGGGAGCACTCTTCTGTAACCATGAGCCGGGCTGGAGGATATAGAAGACATCGCTTGTGAGGTGGGGTCTAGGGGGAGGGACAGTTATCCAGAGTCTAGGAATGTCACCCCAGTCCCTCACGGGGCAAGCAATACCCAGCACACCTATGAGCAGCAGGATGCGGAACCCCGTAGATCAGAACTACGTGGACAAGAAGAAATGCGTATGTGCCGTGTCTCTCCAGGGGCCGGACAGGTGAGCATCTGAGCAGGATCGAGAAGAGGTGCATACCTGGGAAGGACAGGAGAAAGGCAATTCAGGAGCTGACTGGGCAGTAGCATCAAAGCCCCAAGGATGGGGTTCAGGCAAAGGGTCAAGAGCCTGTTCAAGGAGCCGGGGCAACAGCTATGTTGTGGAGACCAAGTGAAGAGAGCACAGAGTCCAGCAGACCCAGGTTTGAATCCAAGGGCAGCTACGTATCTGCTGGGTAAACTTAGGCAAGCCATTTAACCTCTCTGAGCCTCTGTTTCCTTGACGGAAAAGAAACATAATAATGTCTTCTTCACAGAGTTGTTATAAAGAGTATGAATAATTCATGAGAAGTGCTTGGCACTGGGTGCACTCAATAAATGAGAGCTATTATTGTTATCAATACCATCATCATTATTTATATTGAACCACAGAGATTTCTTCAGCTCAGGCTCAGAAGACAAAGCAAAGGAGAGGAGCTTTTGCCAAGAGCAGAGAAACCAGGAGGGGGAGCCGGACCTCTCGGAGCAGATCACAGATGACTTCTCTCCCGTGCTGGCCATTTGTAACTGTTGGTCTGCTCATTTGTCCTTACGCTCGGGGCTGCTGTCATTGTCACCATTTCCTACAGCAGAAATGAAAAGAACCTTAGATTTCTGTCCAACCAGCCCTGTGGCTCATGCTCTGCTGCTGGCATAGCCATTCATCTTTTCTGTGGCGTGAGCTGTCACCGATACCCAGGGACACCACCTGCTCGGAGGTTTCGGACAACTGTCTCCATGGTTTCTGGCCAGATCTCATTAGCTAAGTGAGGTGGAGCCCAGTGGGGTTCATAGGTTAATGCTGGTAGGGGAGACCTTGGCGGCGGGGGCTAGGAGACACAGGTGGTTACAAGAGATAGTGCTTGTGATAGGAGGGTGTGACTGAGCCAGCTTGGGGCCGGAGGATGCTTACTGGGATAGAAAAGCAAGGTCACGACCTTCTGCAGCCTCTGAGGGGTCTGTGACAACATATTTCATCAGAGGAAGACGTTCACCACAGTGATCCCGCATGTTTCCAGTCGATGCGGTTTGCCCCCTTTATATTCGACTCACTACCTTCTTGGTGCCCAATCCAATGATGGCCGACATTTATTAAGCCATAACTGTGTGCCAGGAGGTACTGGGCTAATACATTTTACATACTGTCCCATTTAATTCTCACCACGACCCTATGAACTTGGTACTATTGTTTGTTCCATTTTATAGATAAACAGAGGCTCAGAGAGGTTAAGCAACTTGTCGAAGGCCGCACAGTCAGTAAAACTGTGGAGCCAGTTTGAGAACCCAGCTTTTGTCGATTTCAGATTTCCAGCCCTGAATTGGGATGCTAACCCGTGCCTCTCACACTTTAATATGCATATGAGTCACAGAGGATTTGTTAAAATGAAGATTTTGAGTCAGAAAATCTGGATGGGGCCTGAGATGCTGCATTTCTAACCGGCTCCCAGGCTACGTGTATGTTGTTGGTCCATGGATCACACCTTGAGTAGCAAGGGACTTGCCTGATGGATTTGGTTCACAATGGTTGATAGGTTTCTCCCCAAAGGAGGTTGTATTTTTGGTCTTGGGTAAAAATCTTTGTTTTTAGAATTTTTTTTTAATGTTTATTTATTTTTGAGAGAAAGAGAGAGAGAAAGAGAGAGAGCAAGCAGGAGAGGGGCAGAGAGAGAGGGAGAGCAGAATCCAAAGCAGGCTCCAGGCTCCGAGCTGTCAGCACAGACCCCGATGCGCGCCTCGAACCCACAAACCACGAGATTATGACCTGAGCAGAAGTCGGCCACTTAACTGATTCAGCCACCCGGGCGCCCCTTGGAGAAAAACCTTTTAAACCGTTTTGCATTTGTTTTCTGTTATCACAAATTATCACAGATTTAGCACCTTAAAACAACACCCACTATTGCCTCGCAGATTCCACGGGTCAGGTGTCTGGGAACAGCAGGACTTTCTGCTCAGATTCGCACATGGCTTCATGAAGTCGTCATCCAGGCTGTGTTCTCACCTGGAGCTCAGAGTTCTTGTTCAAGTACGTTTGGGTTGTCCTGAAATTCAGTGTCTTGCGGCTAGAGGACTGAGATCCCTGTTTCCCAGCTGGCTGTCAGGCAGGGGCCGGCTCTCAGCACCCCTAGAGACTGTCGCCTTGCTAGCTTCCTGGCCCTGCCATTTTCGAAGCCAGCAGTGGAGGGTCTCCCTTTTGTTGACTCCTTCTCAGACATCAAATATCTTGGACTTTTTCTGTCTCTGACCTCTAGATCCGGATGTAGAGGGCCATGTGATGAGGTCAAGACCACCCAAACAATCTCCCTGTCTTGAGGTTAACTGATTTAGGATCTTAATTGCATCTACAGAATTTCTTCACAGCAGGGTCTAGGTTAGTGTTTGACCAACCAGCTAGAAGGCTTGAGCATACCAGGCACCAGACGTCTGGGCGACCATGTTAGAATTCTGCCCATAACAAAGTATATTGGTTTTCCTGCTTGAGCTGTGTCGTTGACTGATGCATGTTTGTAGAGTCATGGAAACTGAGGCTGCGTAAACGGCCTCATTTCTGCTTTCATTTCTACTTATTTGTCGTAAGCCCCTTCTTTAGCATTAACATTTACCAACAGTTGTTTCAAAATAATAATGAACTGTCATGAGGGAGATTCCAGCAAATTGAGCTCAGCCCTTTTTCTTGTTTGTTATGTAAACTGAAAGGGCAGGCTGATACATAGATCATTTGGGGTTTTTCACTGACTCATAACCAATGTCCAGGAATAAGACTTCAGATGCAGTGATGTTTACATGCAAGCAGCAGCTTCTACTTAAGGAGGAGTGCTCCGTAGATGCCGTGAGCTGAAAAACATTTTTAAGAAGGAGGGTTTGTAATACCCTGACAGCAAAGATCTGACTGAGGTCCCGGGATTCCAGCCCATCCTTTGTGAGTCCTGTCCTGTTTCCCTTCAGTGGCACTGTCCTAGAGTTACGTGGCTCATAAAATGAGCCAGCGTCATTTTCCTTACTTGGGTCTGAAAAGAGAAGTCAAAGTAAGAAGTGGGAAAGAAGCTATAGAAACCTGCAGGGGGAGGGGATTCCTAGGAGTTTTATACAGGGGGGACACTGAGAGTGATGTAACACACACACCCTGTGGATTCTGGGTTTGGAGAGTGTGGACAGATTCAGCTCGTTGTCAAGAGGCAGGGCTGGGCAAGGCATAATCCTGGTGATGCTGCTTCCACGGCAATTCTCCTTAGTACCTCCAAAGCTATAGCAAGATCACCATGTAGGAAATACCCCAGGTTTCTTAGCCAGCTTGCAGCATAGAGAACAGTGAGGGAACCGTTGCAGGAAATCTATTGTCCACTGGAACCTCGCAGTGAGGGGGGGTGGGTATTGTAGGGATTGTAGGGATTGTAGGGACTGTAGGGGGTGGGGATTACTTCCTCTAGAGTGTGAAAGGTTCGACTGAGGTGACTGCCTTTAACTACATTCTTGCCAACACAAAATGCTTTGCATTTTTGGTTTCATGGCATCATTTTTGAAATACGAATCATAAAAGCAGTGCATTTCTGCTGTGTCTGCTGAGACTTACTTTATCACTCTCCTATTTCAGTGTCAATAAAATGATGCTGTCATTCCAGCTGGGAGGTATTTTGATTGTTCCAGACAGAAAGCTGGCTGATCACGTTGGGAAAGAGAGAGAGAGAGAGAGAAAGAGAGAGAACTTCTGTGTGTCTCCTTTCTGAGGTTGAGAAGAAAATTATCTCATTTTAGCAATGGATAAATGCATTTTGATGGTAACTGATTACCGAGTTGAGACCTCCTATAAAGTCTTCTAGCACCGTGGCGATTTACTAACGGACAAAGAGAATCCCTTGCTAAAGTCATCATTAGCAAAAATCTTATGCCACTGGCTTCTAAATAAGCATAAATGTAGAGTAGTAAAATAGAGACTGGGGATAAAATAAGAGGGTTGGAGTAAATGATCTCCTTTGATTTACAGAAAATTCCAAGCTGGATGTTGGAAGACTCAGCAATGATGAGAAATGCCTGAAGAGAGAGAGTATTCATTTAGGAAGGTAGTGGAAATCTTCTCAAGTGATAAATGAACTTGTGGATATGGGTGTGTGTGTGTGTGTGTGCGCGCGTGTGTGTGTGTGTGTTTGTCTCCAACTTCGAGGTGAATATTTTTTTAAAGTCTTGGAATGGTGGCTCAGTTGATGGCAGAGTGGAAAGGACTCAGAGACCAGCCAGAAACCTTGGAGCAAGGCAGGCATTTCCAGAAGGTCTTGGCAGAAAGAGTCAGATGGAGAGACGGGCTAGCTGGTTAGTGCCAGGGAGGGTGAGAGAGGAGCCACAGGTGGGTGGGGCACAGCCCACATGGTAGAGAGGTCTGGGCAGTCTGAAACCCCAGTTAGCTGCCCTGGGTAGTGGGTAGGAGGGACTGTGCCTTAGAAAGCATGGTGGTGGGATTTGGGTTCTTGGGGGGATTGACAAAGAAGAGTACACACCCAGTCTAGAACAAATGGGATACAGCAAGCGTCCCAGAAAAGGGCCTTAATCTCCAGGCAGGTGACCAGTTACTAGAATCAGGGGAAAGTCTGGTATAGGCCCAACACAAGGCTGATCTGATGCTATTCTCTTAAGAAACCAGCCTAGGGCTCCTTAAATTCCCCAGACTAGAGACACTCGAGCACCTCAGATGTTCCCAACTGTACTAACTGCCAAATCCTAGAATCAGGCCCGTGATTTCAAGAAGTGTAAGATGTGGTTCTGTCCTCAAGGAGTTTATAATCTATTTGGGAACAAAAGGTCAGCACACATCAGACAGAGAAGAATATGTCTGTATGTCCATTAACTCTGTTGTGTACTAGTTGTAGGTATTATGAAAAGGGAGAAGTCAAGGACAGATTCATGGGAGAGGTGAGCTTTGGGGGATGGCTTGGATTTTTTCCAAGCAAGGAAGAACAGGTTCTGGGCATTGGGGGCTAGATGCTCATGAGGGTGGACAAAAGAAGGTAAGAACTCTCCTGAGATACCTTCCCCATCCTGCTCCAACCCAGGCAGGAATAGTTAAGCCCCTCATTCCTGTAAGGGAAGCCACTAGGGGAACAGCTAGAAAGTACAACATAGAGAAAGGAAGTGGAGTTTGCTTGACAAGAGGAGAATGTGATCAGAATGGCTGGGGAGGGAGCTCCCAGCTTCTATGTGTGGGACTAAGAGTCTGTTTCAGACTCCAAGCTAATTCAGCCTTGACTTGTACTAGTGCCATTCACAAGCCTATAGGGCATTTTCCTACATGCTTCCTGTCTATGCTCCCCACCCTTATCACCCTGACTCCTTATTTCCCTTCTATTAGTTTAGTGACTACAGCAGAATCAAATTTTCCTATTAACTAAAACCCTTGGGATCTTGGAGCCTTCATCCACTTTCCCCCTCACAGATGACATAATGATACACATTGTGATCCAGAAGCTCTGGATCCCGTGGCTGACAGAGTAGGCCACCTGTTCAGCATCGTCAGGATGAGTATCACCATCAAGATGACTACTCTGTATTGAGGGGTATGAGTCAACTCAGCATCTTTGTCTCTCTTTGTGACTTTTACTGTAAAAAAAAAAATGAGTTTTAACGTATTTCCTTAGCACTGGCAGTTGCCTTTCCCAGCCGGCTACCACTTAAGACATTCCTGATGGCTAATGTCAGATCTCAGGATACTGGCCTATGATGCTGGGAAAGGAGCTGGTGTCAGAGTATTGGCTCTGAGCTGAGGTTTGACTCTGTGGGAGCAGCCACAAGCAGGAGCTGGGATAATCCTTTTCCTTTAGCAGCTGCTTAAGCAGACCTGACATTTGGGTTGGAAAAGGATTTCAACTCACCCCAAAGTAGAGAAATTACTTTTTCACCATCAGAAAGTAATGTACGTGCTGCAAGACGGAGGAAGCTTTTCCTGACTTGCAGCAGGAAAAAGCTGGACGCCCCCAGGGCTACTGTGCAGGGAGTGGATGGCGACTGACACTTGTTTAGCAATTTACAGCAGATTGTTTTAAACCTCATTTAATCCCCCCAGCAAGCCCGAGATAAAGGGGTCATTTTATCATGTATTCCACAGACGAGGAAACAGATGCACTTTCTTAAGCAACCGTCAGTGAGTTGCAATCCAGAAATGAACCCAGTCTCTTTGAATCCCCTTCCCACATCCTTCCCAATAAATTAGAGGTTCTATTCTACCGTGTGGCAAGCAGCTGTAGAACACGTGACTTTTGATCTCAGGGTTGTGAGTTTGAGCCCCATGTCGGGTGTAGAGGTTACTTAAAAATAAAACTTAAAAAATTAGATTTAGTGGTAATAGGCCATTAGATTTAATGGAGTTAGACCATCTGGGATGGGATCTGAATCATGGTTCCACCAACGTTTATCCGTGTGACCTTGGGCAAGTTACTTAACCTCTCCGTCTCTTGTTTCCTCACTATTACAAGGGGGAACATAATAGTACCCACCTCATAGCACCATTGTGTGCATTGAAAAAGGCAATGCAGGGGCGCCTGGGTGGCTCAGTCGGTTAGGGGTCCGAGTTCAGCTCAGGTCATGATCTCGCGGTCCGTGAGTTCAAGCCCTGCATCGGGCTCTGTGCTGACAGCTCGGAGCCTGGGGCTTGTTTCCGATTCTGTCTCCCTCTCTCTCTGACCCTCCCCCGTTCACGCTCTGTCTCTCTCTGTCTCAAAAATAAATAAACGTTAAAAAAAAAATAAAAAAAAAAAAAGAAAAAGAAAAAGGCAACGCACCGGGAGTTCTTTAGCTCAATGGCTGACACGTAGCTGTTGGGCGAATGGCAAGTATTGAAGTGTGGGATATATAAGCAGCGAAAGCATGCAATAAACACATTCCTATAGAGAGGGATGAGTGTACTAAGCTATAGGGATTCGAAGGAGACCAAGAATTTCTGCCCTTAAAAAAAACCTCCCGGTCTCCTGGGAAAGGTAGAGACATAAACAAATAACTATAATGCGATGTGACAGTGCTACAGCAGAAGTCTGTCTGGATTTGCCAAAGGAGTTTTACTCAGCAGTGACCATGACATTCTGCTGCTGTGGATAGATGTTAGTTTTTATTCCACCAGAGAATCACAATGCATATTTCATCCTCCTTGAAGTAGAAGGGAGTTGAGTAAGTGTCCCTGGGTATCGGAGTTTGGCCAACCCCACTGCTAAAATCCATAGCTTAAGAAACGAAGATGTGTCTCCATTCTGTCTTTCCTGCTGAGCTCCCCTGTCCTTGGGTAGCCTGGGAGGGGGTTCCATACCCCGTGTTCTGCCTCTTGATTAAGAAGACTCTGGGGGCTCAGCAGCATCTTATAATGCACCCAGGAGCAAGCTACCTGGCCTAATTCTACAGGAGGTTAATCATGCCATGTCTACAAAGAACCTAAATTAATAAAGAGAACATTAAACATGTCAGGTTTAAGTGACTGAAATCACTTAAGCTATACTTTGTTGTTTTCAATTGTTTATCCTGTGAGTTCATGTCCTGAGCAAGGACATTTGCAAATAGCCATCTGGATGAATATGCCACAAGCATTATTCCTTGTATGATTTCAAGACCTTTTTACCCCATTGTCTCCCCAACCTCCAACCCATATCATGGCCTAGGGTAAGTTACAGAAACCCTCTGAGTTATTGTTTTACTAATTAGAGTCAATGAAAACTGAGATGTTTTAAAACATTTACAGAGAATATTGGCAATACTTTCAGTGTCATAAAGCAAGAAGAGACATTATCATGTAACTGCATAAAATTAAAGTCAATCAAATGGGGAAAAAAAGTTGGATTATTCCAGGATAAATTCCAAGTGCACGTAATATTTAAATGTATAAAGATGAAGCCATCTTCTCTCTTAGAAGAAACTAAAACAGAGTTTTTCACCTCGGAATGGGGGAAGGCCTTTTTAATTATGACATGAAACTCAAAACCGTGGAAGAAAAGATTGGTATGTTCAATCCCATAACATTAAAGTTTGCTGCAAGGAAAAAAACCATAAGCAAAGTCAAAAGGCAAATGACAAATTGGATGGAAACATTTGCAGCTGTATTACAGACCAAAGACTAATTTCCCTTAACGTATGAGCTCCCGCAAATCAGAAAGCGAAAGACTAATGGTGTAATACAAACATAGGCAAAGCATGTGAACTGGCTGGAAGAGGAAGAAATGGATCCTAGGCACACAGAAGTGGCTTGGCATCACTCACAATAGAAGAAATTAATTTAAATTAAAATCATACTGAGATGACAATTTTCATTCATCAGGTTAGCATAGATCCCTGAAATCTGATAACATGCCCTGTGGATAAGGGTATTCTGAAACGGGCACTTTCATACTGTGCCTGTGGGGGTATAAATTGGCACAACAGTAGGTAGAGCAATTTGGCATCAGCTCCACTTTTATTTAATTTTTAAATGAAACTTTTTAAATGTTTATTTATGAGACAGAGAGGGCATGCAAGAGTGGTGGGGGTGGGGGAGCACACAGGGAGGGGGAGACAGAGGATCCGGGGTCAGTAATAGAAAGGATGTTTCACTGTATGTACTTTTTGTTTGGTGTTTGATATTTCCTACCTATTGAACTATGTGAAGGTATCACCTATTAAAACTTCAAAAATGAAATACAAAGTAATAATAGGCCAAAATTTGCTGATGGTAATTAATTAAACACAATTAATTTGATTCATAAATTAAATGATTAAATGGCCAAGTTTCTAAACCCATGTGTGATTGTCTACCTGTTCCATCCGTATTCCTTCTCCCTGATTTAAAAAAAAATTTTTTTTAATGTGTGTTTATTTTTGAGAGAGAGAGAGAGAGAGACAGAGTGTGAGCAGGGGAGGGGCAGGGAGAGAGGGAGACACAGAATCCCATGAAGGCTCCAGGCTCTGAGCTGTCAGCACAGAGCCCGACGGGTCTTGAACCCATGAACCGTGAGATCATGACCTGAGCTGAAGTTGGACACTTAACTGACTGAGCCACCCAGGCACCCCAGCCTTCTCCCTGATTCTTAACATAATCCAGTTTTATTTAGGCATCTACCACTCCCAACATACCCCCTGTGTCTCAGTCTACATCTGGGACTGGCTGGTCTAAGGGCAAGTCCTTTCCCATGGCCAGTAACTGGTTCAGGAACCGTGGCCAAAGTCAGTGTATATCACTGCCCTGAGAACAAGGCTTGACTCAAGAATGCCAGAGCCTCCTGGGAAAGACATGCCCTTGCTCTTAGGTGAACTGCGCCTCAGTTGATGGCATTTCTAGGTGGAACCAGTCACCGCCACAGCCATTTTGCCTCCATGTAGGGAGCAGCTTTAGGTGAAAGCCAACCCATTGAGGAGGTCATGTCAGGAGACTACAGAGAAACAGATCCAGAGCCACTACATTAAACTGCCCTTGAAGCCGCCCTACCTCCTGGGCTTGCAGCGGTATGAAGCAACACTTTTCCTCATCGTTTATGTGAGTTTGAATCCAATTTTCTGTTACTTGAAGCTGTAGGCTAATACCCATGTCACAGAGGAGTATTTCCAAGAATCTATGAAACACATGGGTAAGTCAGAAGGAAAAAATACCTCCTGAAGTTTCTCAGACTTAGCAAACTGCCAAGGCACATGGCATGTGTTGACATAGAAACTTTCCCAATCAGGCTCTGAACTCCGAGTAGAATATGGTACAGAAGTAGCCAGGGGGATGGAGTGGAGAGACAGAGAAGGATTCCAACATTTTCTGTGGTTGTGACTGGGTAGGGGGCCTACTGGGTGAGTTTTAGCTCCCTTTTCTATATTTCCTCTGATAAAAAAAAAAGTAAAAAAAAAATTTTTTTTATGATGAAAAACTAAATACCAGCCAAAAAGGCCACTTGGAAGCAGATTGGTAGAGAGGCTGGGCCAAGCAAATCCCAATAAGTTAAGGTCAGGTTTTCAAAGTACAAGCCTGAAGGCTAAATAAATAAATGCTTATAAAAAGCTCTTCATAAATTAGAGATTAGAAGTTTAAGAACTCCTAGTAGCCGGAGGCTATTAGGAGTGAAGGATTTAAAATGAAACCCCAAAAGCAAATATAGATCACAGCTGGAATACTTACAGCAGACCTTACTGTTCTGCTCCCGAGACACTAATTTGCACCAATAATTTGGAGGTGATGTGTTTCTAATCGCCCCTCATACGGACTCGGTTTTCACTTTCTGGTACTTTCCACAGGCTGAGGTCACTACAGGACTCAGGGTGGGAGGCTTTAGCATCCCCTGGAAGTGGGTAATAGGACATTTTTTCCCCTTCTTACTCCACTGACAACCTTTGAGGAATGCGAGGAGGACTCCATAGAGGAGACCGAGTCTAGGATAATCAGGGAGGGAGGTGACAGGAAACCAGGAAGAGAGTGCAATGACCCAGGAGCAAAAAGGTTAGATAAGACAGGGACCGAAAAGTGTCTGCTGGACTTGGCAACCAGGAAATCACTGGTGACTTGGGGCAAGAGCAGTGACCAGAGTTAAGTTCAAGGCAGGTGAGGAGCATCCTTCCAGTCTTAAGAAACGTGGCTGGGAAGCAGAGGAGAAGGAGGGTGGACGCTGGAGCAAGCAGAAGGCTTATGGAGGACAGTGCCTGTTGGTAGGCTGAAGGAAAGAAGCAGTAGAATGAGAATGCTTTTTGGTGCCCAAGGAGTCAAGGTTAACAGGTTGAGTATGGTTCAGAGATTGCGGGAGGGGCATCCAGAGAGCCAGGTGGAGCGAGTTCCTCAGGCAGAACGACTCCTGTTCCACTCAGAGAAGGAAAAAAAAAGAGGGAAGGGAAGATGGATGCATGTGTAGATAAATACAGAAGTAGGAGGGCAGGAAATTGAGAGATGCCAGTCTGATATCCTCTATTTTCTTTGTGCCTACGGGAGCGAGAGGGGTGTAGATGTCTTGAGAACATTGGCAAGCTTTTTTTTTTTTTTAATTTAATTTTTATTTTTTTAAAATATATGAAATTTATTGTCAGATTGGTTTCCATACAACACCCGGTGCTCATCCCAACAGGTTTGGCAAGCTTTTAAAAGTCATTACGAGGGGTGAAACAGCTAATAACTGGGAACCAAAGAACTGTTAGGAAGAATCCAGGTGGCAGCTGAGGTTAGAACCTGGGAGGTTAGCCTGTGTGCTGAAGGTAGAAGAGGCAGATCGTCCTGGGTTGTGGTGTGGTGGATGTTAAGAGTGGGAGGGAAAGGAGTGAAAAAAGCACCGGCCTTGGAATGATTGCATTGCAAACCCCTACACGAGATGAGGAACTGAGGGCAGGAGAGGTGGTGGTGGTGGTGGGAGGGGGGTCAGGAAAAAGAAAAGAAGGAAGGACTTAAAGAAAAAAAAAAAAAAAAAGAACGGTTGGGGACAGTGGTTCTCAATACAGGTTTGCAGGATAGGGCCCTTAACATGCAGATCTCTGGGGCGCGTGTTAGAGATTTCAAGTTAGTGAGACGTAAGTGGAACCTAAGGATCTGCATTATTTTCCAACTTATTATTTTTTAAAAATGAGTAACATGCATGTGACATGAAATTCATAAAGTACAAAAGACATGCAATGAAAAGTAAGTCTTTCTCTCACCCCTGTGGCAACTCCTGCTGCCATTGTCTCAGATGTTCTGTTAGGGACATTCAACACACAATCCCATATAAAATATGCTTTTTTTTTCCCTTTATGCAAACAACAGCATGTTATACACACTGTCCTACACTTCTTTTTTTCACTTAACCGTATATCTTAAAGATCAATCCATATCAGTTGTTAAAAGCTCCTTCAATGTTCTATTGACTGCTTGGAATTCTATCTTTTGATAGCGAAAGATGGAAAACAATAGGTGCTCATATTAATTCTCTGCTTCAGGGATTGCCAACACTGGAGGAGTTTTTCGATACCCTGCGTAGAGATGTACTAGAATTTGGAATGTTCTTAATAGATTGTGATTTGGGGGTGCGGGATTCATGGGTTACATGTTGAAAAACACTTGTCACAGGACGTGAGAGCAAAATGAGTTTAAACAATGGAAATACTGAGAGAAAGAGAAAACTGGATGGACTAGGAGCTTTTAGTTTGCATCATGATCTCCACTGATTTAATTGGGAGATTTCATCCTGAAGATATCATTCCCTGGGACATATATACAAAATACACTATCTGTGCATAATTAGAAAATGGTGATGTATATTAACAGCTGCTGAATCCCAGTGACAATAGGCAAAGCAAAAACAAAAATAAAACCCAAAACCAAAAACAAAGCCAAAAGAACAAACAAAATTCATAAGAAATACATTCCCATGTGCTGTCGAGGTTTCCATAAAGAAAGCTATGGAAAATCTCCAAGGGACAGATCTTTTTATTACATCGTCGTTTATTTTTGCTGCTAGAAAAAGTAACTGAGAGGCGTCTGGCCGGCTCAGTCAGTAGAGTCGTGAGTTCAAGCCCCACAATGGGCATGGAGCCTACTTAAAAAAATAATAATGAAAAACTAAAAATAAATAAAAAACTATCGAAACTAAATGCAATGAGTCCGCCACATTGAATTTCCCAGAATTCTTCAATTCTGCTTGGATTTCTTGATTTGGGGCTAGGACAGCCTTAGAAAGTAGATGACTCTGAATTGAAACACAGGTTGATTGCACACCCCATAATATTTCCACTCCTGGCCACCACTTCCCACCAAGGAATGTTCTTGCCAGAGAGCCAGACATCCAGCCTCCAGAGGTGACAACTCTCATTTGCTGCGTAACGACAGGCAGGTGTTCTAGATGACACTGACGGCTACCAATCAGGTGAGCTCTTCAGGGAATCACCCAGCGAGATCACTTGGTCCAACAGGTCCCGCCAGCATTACGCTACTGTGGCTGAAACAGAAAGGTAAGCAAGACCTTTAATATGGAACAAACACATCAGACATCCGTTGAGATAGAAGAATCCTTAAATGTGAAAAGATGGGAAATAATGCATGTGCATATTGTTTCTAATTCAGGGATTACCAGCATCTGGGGAGTTTTACGACATCTTATACACTTCCCCTTTCCTTTCATTGCCCTGCCCTAAAAGTGTTGTGTGTGAGCTTAAGAATAGTGGATTGGGATTTTGAGATATATCAGAAGATCCCCTCAAGATGACACAAAACCTCCTCACATGGAGTTGATATTTAAAAAAACCCAGTAGCGGGGCACCTGGCTGGTTCAGTTGGAAGATCATGCAACTCTTGATCTCAGGGTCGTGGGTTGGAGCACCATTGGGTGTAAAGGTTACTTAAATGAATCAATAAAAATTTTTTTAAAAGTTAAAAAAAAATCTTGAGATTTCCAAGAAGGATGAGGTGCTTTACTTTTTAGCTCTGTACCCAGATATTGATTGGTGTTTTATAATTATATAATGTAGGATTCACCTCCCCTGCTTTGACATTTATTTTCCCGATATGATATAAAATGGTATGTAGCATATAACTAAAAAGAGATTCAGGGAAGGATTCTAAGGCACTTCCTTTCTCTTCCAAATTATCCTAACCTTCATTCCATAGTTTTTCTAAGCTGGTGATAATGCCTTTGAATGTTGAAGAGTTACCAGGTGAAACCTAAGACAGGTGAAATCTTTAACTGAAAAGTCATTGCCTTCTGTAATGCTTTATTTTTTCTTTTTAAAAAAAATTTTTTTTTAAAAATCTTTGTTTATTTTTGACAGAGAGAGAGACAGAGTGCAAGTGGGGGAGGGTCAGAGAGAGAGGGAGACCCAGAATTAGGAGTAGGCTCCAGGCTCTGAGGTGTCAGCACAGAGCCTGATTGATGTGGGGCTCGAACTCACGAACCACAAGATCATGACCTAAGCTGAAGTCTGACGCTTAACCAACTGAGTCACTCAGGCGCCCCTGTAATGCTTTATTTTTTCAACTTACATGGATTGTCAATTGATCATAACAGCTTTCTGCTAGGCATTGTGGGACAGGCTGAGAAGTGCCTTGCCTTCAAGGAATGTACAATTTGGTTGGAGGGATACACAGTAGCACACAGTTCAGCGTTACATGAATGGAACAAAGGAGTGCTTTAGGCTATTCAAAAAACAGATGAATGGATTTGAAGTTAGTCACAGCAGACTTTAGTAGGCAGGTGGAGGAATAAGTTTTTCTAGGTAAGGCAAATGGCCTCAGTAAAAGCATAGAGGCAGGAATTAATAAACGGACGGGCGTGTAGATTAAATTAAATAAATGGATATGCTGAAAGGGTTTACGATTGGGAGTAGTGGGAGCTACGTTAGAGAGGATAGTGGGATTCCGTTGTGGGGGACCTTGAAGGCCTGGCTAAGCAGTATACCTTTAGTACTGGAGGCACCAGGAGGGAATTGAAAGCTTCTGAGAAAAGGAGGGGCACAGAAAAAGTGGATTAGGGGCGTTGATTTGTTGGTGGAAGGTAGAATGATTTTGAAGAGAGATTGGAGGTGAGAGAGGCTGTTTGGTACGAGTTGATGAGGGTATCCACCAGGATGGTTAGATTGACCTTGGGAAGGAAGGGTGAGGCAGGAGAGAGACTGCAGGAGACTAGACCACGGGGGAGGGTATGTGAGGTTTCAGGTTGGAGTTAGTTGGAAAATACCGGTTTCATGAAGAGAAACACATCAGAAGAAGGGCTGGTTTGGGTTGAGGGAGAAAACATGGATACCTGCTACATTCAGGTTGCTGGCGGGACACTTGGGCGATAACGTCCAAGGTATGTAATTGTTGCTGCATAAACTGACCAGAGCTGCGGTTTGTTTGCCTCTGCTCCGAGGCGGGCTTGCGTGGGGGTTATTAGAAGGTTTTGCACACTCAGCTTTGTTCCTTTCAGGCAGGAGAGGAGCACATGCTGGCAGAGCATCCCCAGTCCTCAAGGGGCCCATGAAGTCAGGAAGTATAATTTTAATAGAATTAGCTGAAAGATGAGCAGAAGTCAGGTGGTGGTTTGGTAGTATGTCACTGCCGCTAACTTTGACATGCTAAGTGTATCATTGTTAATAGCTTTTGTGCAGGGCTCAGAGGACTAACACTTAGCAAATTAGATTCCTTAGTTTTTGTCCTGCTCTTATAATTTAGGGTATATTACCTTGGGCAAACCATTTAACCTCTCTGTGCCTTGGCTCCCTGTCTATAAAATAGAAAGCTCATTGTGGCAGCATTCATAAACATGTTGAAAGCTACAGATGAAAAGCATTGTAGGGTTCTCTCCTTCCACCCCCACTCCAAAGACTGAGTCAGTCTTTCAAAAAGGTCATCCGTTTCATTGAATTCTTTCAATGGCTAACTTAGCTAATAAGCATTTTTCTAAAAGGCGTTTGCTAGTCCGGGGCTGAAAAATGTAGCCTATAACTGCCTTCCCTGCCTTCTGGGCCTGCTTATTCTGCTGGCCCCCTTTCACTCAGTGGCTGGTTGTCAGTCGATTCTCATCTCTAGGCTCCTGGATCAATCCCAGCCATATTGGAAGGGAATGAGAGTTCTGTATTAACATTCTGGGACCTCAGTACAAGGCAACCGTGATCAATGTGAAATTCAGTCTCAGTTCTAGGTATTAAGTTCCTGCTTTGTTTTTATGTCTCCCTTTGCCACATCTAGCCTTTGGATACCTGTCTTATCACCCTGAGCCCAAGTCCTTGCCCTGCAAGCTTGTCTAGTACATTATCTCAAAGACCTGAATTCTATTTGTTTTCATCAATTCCTTATAAGGAGAGGAATCCAGACCTGGAAGACGGCACTGAAGCTGGGGCTTTGCTACAAGCAACATATTTTCTTAACGCCTGCCACAATTTCCCAATTTTTGTCTGCTCCTGGGTTTCCCAAGGTTGTGTTCCAGCTGCCCACTGGCTTACAACACTTGCATTCTCTGTGTTGAACCAGCGTCATGCTGGCTGCTTTCCTGGCTGCTGCCTGTGCCCTACCCTTCAGATACTGTCTTCCGGTTGCCTGCTCATCACGCCAGCTGGGTCTGCCTCCAATTCCATGATGTATCTAGGTCTGGTCTCCGCTTCTTCCAGTCTACCTCACCCTTATTACAGTTAATCCTTTTACATTAAACGAAAGCAGATATTCGCTGGTGTGGAAACTGACGTGGTACTGGAATTTTATCCTTGTTTACATCTTTGTTTGTGTTGGAAGTGCTTGGGATCACTTCCAAAACCTGCTCAGAGAGCTTTCCTGTCTCTTTTAGGAGAAACAAATGAACAGTTGACAATACCTTATGTCTAAAACCAAGCCTCAAGACCACTAGTTTCATTGTCAAATTATATTATTTAAACTTGATTGTGCTTTCAGACAAACATTTTTATGTTTATTTATTTTTGAGAAAGACAGAGAGAGAGAGAGAGGGAGAGGGAGCGGGAGTGGGAGGGAGGGGTGTTGCAGAAAGAGAGAGGGAGAGAGAATCCCAAGCAGGCTCTGTGCTGTCCACATAGAGCCCAATGCAGCGCTTGAACCCACAAGCTGTGAGATCAGGACCTGAGCCAAAACCAAGAGTTGGACACTTAACTGACTGAGCCACCCGGGTACCCCCAGACATACTAATATATTTTAAAGTATATTTTGGCCAGTGTTCATTTGTTTCTCACAATATGAAGGCATCTTATTGGAACTTGATGGCTTTGTGGTCACAAGGAAATAAACAAATCAAGGCTGGGGACAGTGTTCTACAATGGTAGTTTCAACCTCTAAGGTACATTGTAATCTTTTGGAGGGCTTGTTAAAACAGATTGTTGTGGGACGGGCCAGAGTGGCTCGGTCACTTAAGCTTCCAACCCTTGATCTCAGTTCAGGTCACGACCTCATGGTTTGAGTTCGGGCCCCACACCAGGCTCTGCCGTGATGGCGCGGGGACCTGCTTAAGATTGTCTCTCCTTCTCTCTGTCCCTCTCCCACTTGTGCTCTCTCTCTGAAAATAAACAAACAGATTGATAGGTCCCACACCCAGAGTTTCTCTGGAGCGATGCCTGAGACTTTGCATTTCTAACAAAGTTCTCAGGTGTGGTGACACAATTGGTCCTGAGAATACACTTGAGAACCATTGGTCATATGTTTAAACTGGCCACAGGTAACCAAAAGCTGCCTAGCAGTACTGATCAGTTCAAATTCTTGTCTGAATGGATGAGGTGGAGTGCTGAGAAATAAACTTCTACATTAAATTTCAGTTGCAGCAGTTAGAATGACTGCTGGTTTCAGAGGTCTTCTCAAACCACTATTACTTACGAGAACACAGTTTCTTTACACTTCAGTTTCCTTATGCATAAAATAAGGTTAGCGTCTGTGCTGTCCTTCCCCTAGCGTTGTGCAGGTCAGATGAAATGGGAATGAACATATTTGAACCGTAAAGTGGTATGGCCCCCGGAGGTATTGCAATGGTTTTTCAATACCGTTCTTAAAATAGCACCAGTTTCTTTTGGCCCTCTTGCATTTCTGATTAATTCCAGCAGCTTTAATGCAGGCATATAGAGTACTTTTATTGCTATAATAATTAAACTCAAACTTCAAACTTAAAAAAAAATTTCATTCAATGAGATCAGAAATACCTTACAAACGTTCCAAAGAGGCAAGAATGATTCCTAGTCTCTACAGCAGTAAGAGAGCTATAAGACCCACAGTTTAGGTTGGCCTATTAATAAAAATGGCTACAAGTTACAGCACGTGAAAATATAAAATCACCGTGTATAGAATGATAAACCTGTCTACCCTAGACTGTTACGTCTCTTGAAATTTCTATTAATTTATCTGTCTTTGTTAGTAGTAAATCCTCACAATCCTGGCGTGGCTGTTTTTCTCACCCGAGGGCCCCCAGCTCCCTCCAAGGGCCAACACAGTTCTTGCTCAAATTGAGCGCGTTTGTGACTTTTCATTAGTCACCAGCTGTATTGAATTCTGCTTGGCCTTCAACTAAGCATCGCAGTTATTAGCCTCACTGTTCCCAGGTGTTAACTAAAATAAACACGATAAAACGTCAGCCAGGATGCTGACATGGTTCTAAAGACAAGGTTTGGGAGTATGACGCTCCCCGTTTGGGGACTGGTCAAGGCACTTGGCAGGGTGGTTTGCCAGGGGCAGAAAGGAGTCTCCCAGAGCCCAGCACCACCCCAACTCCCCCCGCCCCGCCCCAGTCCCGGGCCCGGCCCGCGTCTGCGCGCGCTTCTCCCGGGCGCCGCCAGGAGGCGCCCGCCGCAGCCGAGGCGCTGCGCGCACCCGCGGAGAGCCGGCCCGGGGGGCGGAGGGAGAGGAGAGGAGGGGCTGGAGGGGGCGCGGCTTGCTCCCCGTCCCTCCCGGGCGCCGGGCCTCCCTCTCCGCCGGGCCCAGGGCTGGCGGCCGGCGGGGGTCGCGGCGGCGGCGGCGGCGGCGCTGACGGGCCGCGGGCACGGGGGCCTGGCTCCGGCTCCGGGTGTTAGGAGACAAGATGGCGGCGGCGCTGTGGAGGCTGGTCTCCTCCTCTTCTCCGCTCTCCTCCGCCCCGCCGCTCGCCGCCTCCTCGGTCTCCTCCTCCTTCTCGTTCGCTGCCTCCTCCTCCTCCTCCTCCTGCAGCAGCCCTAGCGACCGCCGGAGCGCCGGCCCGCTCTCCCGGAGCTCCGGAGGGGGATAGACGGGGCAGCTGCGGGCTCCGGCGACCGAGGCCGAGCTGGGGCCGGGGCGGGGACGGCGGCGGCGGCGGCGGCGGCGGCGCCGGGTGGGGATGGGGTCGCAGACGCTGCAGATCCTCCGGCAGGGGGTGTGGGCCGCGCTCAGCGGGGGCTGGTACTACGACCCGCACCAGGCCACCTTCGTGAACGCGCTGCACCTCTACCTGTGGCTCTTTCTGCTCGGCCTGCCCTTCACCCTCTACATGGTGAGTGTGGTGGGGGCGGGGAGGAGGGTGGCCCCTTTCCCGCTTCCCCTGGTCGCTGGCTGGGCAGCGCTGGCGTTCCGCAGTCCGGCGGCTGCTCGCGCCTCCCGGGCTCCGGGCCGGGGTCGCGCCTTCTCCTCGCCCCGGCGCGCGCGTGCCCGCCCGCCCGCCGCCCCCTCGGGCCCACTGCCCCGCTGGCTCTAGTGCTCCCCTCCCCCACCCAGCCCCCCTTCTCTGCTCTTTAGGGTGTCCCCTACGTCGGTGATGACAGGAGGGACGGAGCAGTAGCAGCAGCCCCTACCTGCGCCCCCGTGTGCCCCACCCTTTTACGGGGAAGTAGTAGCCTCCGGGGTCCCTTCGCAGGGGTCCTGAACCTGTAGCCCCTCCAGCCCGTTGCACCCGGGGAGGAAAGCCCGACTGGGGCTCCCTGCCCTCCGCGTTTTGTGGCAGGCGCCGAGCACTGTGCTCCTAAGGGACGCCGCATTCATCCTTGGCACGCGTGCTTATTTGCGCTCCGTTCCGCGGGCGCCCGAGCACCCCTTGGGCACTCCCTTCACCCGAGGCGGTTCTCTCTCCGCGCTCCACCTCGCCTCGAATCCGCGTGCGGGGCCCTCGGCGCGGGGGAGGAGTGCGTGCCGCTCGGTGGGGAATGTAATTGCGGGGCGGCCGGGCTCTAACTCGCGACTAGGTGGTGTTTGAAAACCTGGCTCCTGACCTTCCTGCCTCCAAAAATCATTGTTTGTGCTGGTTCTTTTCTGTTCAGCTCTGTGGTCAGCGGCTGCTGTGTTTCCAGGCCAGCTTTGGGGGGAGGGAGCGGGGGAGATACGGGGAATCTGGCTGGCATTTCAGATTTGTTTGGATTGGTTCAAGGCCGTTTACTGATAGGAAAAAGGAAGTGCTGCCTGTTGCTGAATTCAGTACGATCAGCCTCTCCGAACGATCTGGGCTTGTTTTTACGCTGTCTTTTCGCTGAAAGTTGTACGCATGTTTTGTTTTGTTTTGTTTTGTTTGTTTGTGTTTTTAAACACATTAGGTTAGGGTGGGGCGTTAGGGTGACTAATGTGGAAGAGAGATAATACTTAAACTTCAGTTAATATTTTTAAGCTTCGGTTAAAATTTTAAAGTAACCGGAAGGGAGGAAAGGATGATAACTTTTTTGTTTTAGGAGCGTTCCTTTTAATGTATTTCTGTTAACTTTGTGGTTCTTTATGGAGCTATATAGTAAAGGCGCTGGATTGGAAAATCTGGGAGTATGCCTGAGAAGTGCTGTAGTGAGTGAGAACACCCGATCCTTTCCTAAGTGAAGAAGCTCCTTTTCACTGATTGGCAGGAAAGTGCCTGCTTGGGGGAAGACGTGCGAAATTTTACATTCCCAAGCAGATTTTAGTTTTACATCAAAATTGTTTTGAAGGGACTTATTGCTGCAGATAAAAAGGACATTTAAAAAAATGCTGATGACTTCTTATTTTATTATTTTTTTTAGGGGACTTGTTCAGTCTTGTCCCATTCTGAAAATTTGTCGTGAAGTGTTATAATTTTCAATTAATTCTGCCCTAGGGGGTTCTATTTGCACTGCTCTACCTTCCAGGAATATGACATCATTAACGAACAGGTTAATTACTTTGGGTATAAGAATCCTCAGGCTGTCACAGAGCTTTCATGGCAGATTTCTCTTACATCCAAGAGAATTGTGAACTTAAAACTGAAAGTGGTACTTCAGATGTAAGGATTAGTTGCTGTGTTGCAGTGTAAGGTTTCCATGTGAGCACGTGAGCTGTGTTAAGGGCTAAGTCGCTGTGTAATCAGCAAACATTACTAAAGGAAATTAGCATAAATAGAGAGCAATACATTGAGTTTACTGTTTCATTTTGGGAGTTTATTCAGTTGAATTTAATTCACAAATATTCGAGCGTCTACTATGTCCTGGGCAATTTGCTAGATTCTGGGAAAACTGCTTCTCTGACTTTCTTGTCTTATTTAATGGTAATTCTGTTCTTCCTCATCTTTTAAAATCTCTCCTTGATTCATCTTTCTTTTCACATCCAGTTCATCGAATTTTGTGAGTTCTGTTTTGAAAACCTAAAATCCAGCTAGTCCTCATCATCGCCCACCTGGTTCAAGCCACCATTTATGGCTCCTCTGGATAATTGCAGGATTCTAATGAGGTTCACTGCTTCTGTGTTCTCTATTCTTGTTACAGGAGTCTGAGTGATTCTTTGAAACATAAATCAGATCATGGCACTCTTCTTCCCTCAGAGCCTGCCCTCTGTTATACTCCATCCCTTTGCCTTCTTAGAATTTTCCCAACATAACAACTATGTTCCTGCCTCAGGGCTTTTGCACTTGCTCTTCTCCCTCTCTCTCTGGATGACTCCTGAAGATATCTGTGTGACTTGCTCCACCTATTCAGATTTCAGTTATATGTGAGGCTTTCCCTGATAACCAATGTAACATAGCAACCGAGTAGCTCCTACAGTATTTCTAGTCCTCCTTTTCTCCTTTATTTAATAATGTTTATTACTAATTGATATATATTAGTATCTCTCTTTTTAGTGTTATTTATATATTTTTGAGAAAGAGAGAGAGAACACGTATGTCAGCAGGGAAGAGGCAGAGAGAGGGAGAGAGAATCCCAAGCAGGCTCCTTGCTGTTAACACAGAGCCCGACATGGGGCTGGATCTCAACGATGATGAGATTGTGACCTGAGCCGAAATCAAGAGTCGGCCACTTAACCAACTGAGCCACCCAGGTGCCCCTATATTAATATTTCTTTCTCTTTGGAGTATATGGTCTGAGGAGGGCAGAGACTATTTTATTCACTGCTTTGTTGTCAGGACCTAGATCAGTGCAAGACACGTAATAACTGCTCAGGTGTTGAACGATTAGAAATGAACAAGACACAGCTTCTGCCTTCAAGGAACTTAAAGTCTAGCTTGGGGATAATGAACAGTTGACAAACATTAGAACTGTTGTGAAAAGGTAAGTAGAGAGTGGCCCTGAGTTTCGAGTCAGGCGATTGATTCTTGTCTAGGGGCAGTCAGCAAAGAGGATTTGCCAGCATTTGAAGAAACATTACTAGTTGTATAGTGTTGAGATAGACGGAAGTATATACTTGAAGCAAAATTCAACATTTCACGTAAAAATAAAATGTCTTACGGGGGCGCCTGGGTGGCTCAGTCACTTAAGTGTCCGGCTTTGGCTCTGGTCATGATCTCACGGTCCATGGGTTTGAGCCTCGTGTCAGGCTCTGTGCTGACAGCTTGGAGCCTGGAGCCTGCTTCGGATTCTGTATCTCCTTCTCTCTCTGCCCCTTCCCCCCATTTATGCTCAGTCTCTCTTTCAAAAATAAATAAACATGAAAAAAAAAAAAGAATGGAAAAACATAAAATCTCTAACAGTTATAGATTATTATGTGTGTGTTCTCCCAATAATAACTATAAATGATAGTGACTTTTAAGTGTATAAGTTCTTTTTTTTATATAAAATTTTTTAATGTTTATTTTTGACAGAGAGAGAGCATGAGTGGGGGAGGGGCAGAGAGAGAGGGAGATACAGAATCTGAAGTAGGCTCAAGGCCCCAGGTGTCAGCACAGAGCCTGACATGGGCTTGAACTCACAGACTGCAAGATCATGACCTGAGCTGAAGTCACACGCTCAACCGACTGAGCCACCCAGGCACCCCAAGTGTATAGGTTCTTTATCCCAAACACTGTGTTCTCATTTAACTGATGAGGACACTTGAGGTTAGTCGTGGATGACCTGTTTTGTGACCTGTTTTGTGACCTTTTGTTTAATCTAGCAATTGAAGGGCTAGATTTATACAGGGCCTTTGTAGCCATTGTATAGGTAGCTTTTTTTTTTTTTTTCTCCTTTAAATTAAAGGCCCAAAGTCTATGAAGAAGTAGTAGGTTAAGTTAGGTAGAGTCTTAGTGCTTTTTGTATAGGAGTAAAACACTTTTGCTATTAGTAGCTTTTGTGGATGCTTTGAAAGGTAAGAGTTTATAGCTTCTGCAATTATAAAACTTTTCAGTAGTGAAAATGAAGAAGTAATTTTTTCCTTCTTACTTTCATTGTCTTTTCTGTTCCTCTTAAGGCACTCACCCCACTTTGTCTTGTTATACATTTGACCCTTGAACAACATGGGAGTTAAGGCCATCAACCCCTACTCCGTGGAAAATCCACGTATATCTTTTGACTCCCCCCCAAACTTGCCTGCTAATAGCCTACTGTTGACCTTAAGCCTTATTGGTCATATAAACAGTCAAGTAACGTATTTTGTATGCTATATGTATTATATACTGTGTTATAAAGTAAGCTAGAGAAAAAATGTTAAGAAAACCATGAGAAAATATTTACAGTACTGCACTGTATTTATCAAGAAAAGTCCGCATATTAGTGGACTCATGTACTTCAAACCCTTGTTCAAGGGTCAGTTGTAATCATTTTTGCACATGACATGTGACAGATGGTGAATGTTATAGTCATAAGCTTTATGGCATTTTTGTGTGGTGGAAAGCAGATTGGAATTGGTGTTATCTTGATTTGTGAATTTTGGCTCTTCTTGATTGTGTGTCCTTTGGGAGAGACCCTACCTTTCTGGACCTTGATTTACTCGTGAGCCATGTCTTGTGTATTTTGTAAGGAAATATTTAGGAAATGAAATTATTCACTTTCAGAGTGGCCTTCAGTAAATGTCATTTGAAAGAATGGCTAATTAGAACGGTGTTTCCTCTATAATGTTGTATGTCTGGAGGAGATGAGATAACTCTCGATTAGTCAAACCATTATTGCTCAACATACTGTTTTCTTCTGTAAAGAGTTATATCCCTAGGTGATGAACTATAACATTAGAATCTATTTACGCAGGTGCTTCTCAGACTCCAGTTGTCACCAGAATCCCTTGAACGTGTTAAAAATGTGCATGTACTCGTCATTCTGATGCATAAGATCTGGAGTGTGGCCCATTTGTATTTTATGGACATCCAGGTCAGTTTAAAGAACTTGATCGATATGCCCCTAAGTCCCATCCCCTGACCTAAATCCAGCTGCCTACTCATCATATCCTTTTGGCTGTCTTACAGGCATCTCGAAGGTATCCTGTCTAAATTGTTCTTGATTCCCTGCTAAACCTTCCCCTCACCGTCAGGACCAGACTTGTTTTCTTACTCTGTCAGCCTTGTTAATAGCACCATCGTGTGTGCAGTTGTTCATACGGTCTCCCTCCCCCTTGCCTTGTGAGCCAGTCTTACCAATTCTCTTGTCAGAATATCTCAGGCCTTCCTTTCCACTTCCTAGTTCGCCTGGTGTTTTGTTTTGTTTCCTTTTTTTTTTTTTTTTTGTCTGTACTACTACTTTAGCTTCTTTCTTTCACAACTCCTTCTCTACCAAGTAAAAGACTCTGTGTCATTCTCCCTTTCTAATATTCTTCACTGATTTCTTTTTACACCTAGACTCAAATCCGGCATTCTTACTAAGCCCTCCCTGAAACCAGTTCCACCTTTGTCTGCAGTTTGTGCCATAGTCACACTGGCCTTTCTGTTACTTCAACCTACTGAGCTTGTTCCTCATCCCGGGCCTTGGCACATGCTATGACTCCTGAAGGGATACTCTTCTCTCCTGCTCTTTGCAACAAAGCCTGCTGTTGCTTGGTCATCAGGACTTGGGCTTTAATATCCTCTCCTCACAGAGGTCTGACCTGCTAACCGTAAGCAGGTTCTCTCTCTTTTGAACATCATTCCATCCTGTAACTTTTTTTCACAGTTCTGTCCATAAACACATATATTTATCTTTGTTTACTTATTTGCTATCTCTCATTCCCCTCCGTCCCTACCTTGTAAGCTGGGGTCACATGACTTATTTGTCATTGTACATCCCGTGTCAGTTCTCATGTTTGGCTTATATTAAGCTTTGAATAAATATTTGTTGAAGGAATCTTTTATAATATATGTGAACCTTCTTTAGACTTATCAGCATAACTGGTAGAGAATTTGGAGGGATGGGAAATTACTGTGGTAGGTTGTATTATATGGTGGAGTTACAGCGTACGTGGGGGTTAGGTTCAGTGTTTGCGTGCATGACAAAAATAAGATATAGAATTATTGAAAAACTAAATGCAGAATGACTGTTGAAAAACCCTTAAATCATTCAAAGTGTAGCATACATAGTTTTTTTGTATGTGCAACTTCACAAATATATATACACATGATATATAGTAACATATACTGTAAAATCAATAGATTATATTCAGAAACTAAAATATTCATAACATTTATGAAGGTTTTAATTTTTTTCTTCCAGGTGATTTTGTATCTTCTATAGCTGATGTTTATCATCTACAGAATGATAAGTCCTTTATTAGTAAGGATTTCTCTGAGGGCTTCATGTCATTTTCTTTAGCAAAGATTTAAAAATATTTTAGGGGTGCCTGGGTGGCTCAATCAGTTGAGTGTTGGACTTGGGCTCAGGTCATAATCTCACAGTTCATGGGTTTGAGCCCCACTCAGGTTTTGCACTGACAGTAGGGAGCCTGCTTCAGATTCTTTGTTTCCCTCTCCCTCTGCCCCTCCCCCATTTGAGGGCACATGCTCTCCTTTCTCTCTCAAAAATAAACATTAAAAAAAATATTTTAGGGGCGCCTGTGTGGCTCAGTCAGTTAAGCGGCCGACTTCGGCTCGTCCTGATCTCGCGGTCCATGAGTTCGAGCCCCGCGTCGGGCTCTGTGCTGACAGCTCGGAGCCTGGAGCCTGTTTCAGATTCTGTGTCTCCCTCTCTCTCACTCTCCCCCGTTCATGCTCTGCCTCTCTGTCTCAAAAATAAACAAACATTAAAAAAAAATTTAAAAAAAATATTTTAAAGATCAATGTAAACAAGATTTTGTTACGATGACTGAAACTGAAATTGTCGTAGTTTATAATTTATATTTCCTAAAATGTTTAATTAGGACAGTTATTGTATTATAAGTTAACAATTAAACATTATTATAAGTTAGCAATTAAACATTATTTATTATTTTCTGTGTCCTTTAGGAAAAGTTTGATGAATAGTTGGTGGTCTGTTTTGACCTAAATCCTGTGTGTTTTCATACCAGTATTTTCAATAGTTAGAATCAAGGTGCATGTAATTGTTTCCATAATTGGTTATGACATAGATATAGCTCTTATCTCTTTATTATGTCATTGTCCACAGATGGTTTACAAATGAAGTTCCCAAAAAGCATCCATATTTGTCAACGTGCAGAAATGCTTGTGACTTTACAGAAATGGCAATTGATTGCTAAAATGTTTTAGTGTCTTTTGTTAAAGATGGGATGTTTTCTGCCATTTGAGAAATTACTCCAAGCTGTAAAATCATTTGGCAATTGAAAAACTAGGAAGGTTTCTTCTATTTCTTTTCCTGCTTTCAAATGCATACATTTAACTAGGTAGTTTGCCTTTGCTAGCTGACTTTATTGAAAGTTAAATTTTTCCAACATTTTTTTAATGAGAATAAAAAAGTTGGGAGAATTTTATTTTTTTTATTTTAGAGAACACAAGTGGGAGAGAGGGGCAGAAGGGTAGAGAGAGAGAGAATTATTAACCTTTTTTTTTTTTTTTTAAGGGGGATGCTTATGAAGTAACTTGCAGACATCAGTATAGATCACCCTGAAACATTTCTGCACGCGTACCATCTGCTAGAGTTATGATAGGCACAGATCCTAAGTGAACCATTGGATGAGTTTGAATGTTGATAAATGCACACACCTGTGTAGTGCAACACCATCGTGTTGTTGAACATTAATGTCACCCCAGGAACTTCCTGCTTGCCCTTCCCAGTCAACCCTCTCACCCTTATTCTCATTTTTTCCCATGGTAGAGTAGTTTATCTAATTCTAGAACTTAATTTTAATGAAGTCATGTAGCATATTCTTTGTGTAAGTCTTTCTCACTCAGCATAATGTTTTTGAGATTTATCCATATTGTATATATCAGTAACTTGTTTGCTGTCTTTTTTTTTTTTTTCAGTTTATTATTTTTGAGAGAGGGAGGGAGAGAGAAAATTCTAAGCAGGCTCTGCACTGACACAGCGCAGAGCCTGACAAGGGGCTTGAACACATGAACCATGAAATCATGACCTGGGCGGAGGAGATCAAGAGTAGGACCCTTAACTGACTAAGCCACCCAGGTGCCCCATTAACTTGCTCCTTTTTATTGATGAACAGTATTCCTTTGTATGAATATATTAAAGTTTGTTCATCTTTGTCTAGTCTCCTGTAGATAAGGACCTCTTTTGGCTTTATGTAAAAGGTATCACTCCAGCATGAGGGTAATTTTTATCGGGACTCAGAAGAAATTGGAAAACTTCATTAAATATCAAAAACGTTTTCTCTCCCCAAATAAGAACATGTTTTAATTTAAAATACATTAATGATAATTGCATGCCTTATTCTCTTAGTTCAGTTTTTGTAGTCTTGTACTTGTATTTGCTTAGTATTTAGATTTTTTCTGAATTTAATAGAATCTTTATGTATATAGGTGTTTTTGCTAAATTCAAAATTATATATAAGTAAAAAGGAGAAAGTAAAAGCCTCTTGTAATCCCATTTACCCAGTCAGTTGAACATTTTAGTAACCAGAGTGTATTTGGAGCTTATAAATATGTATTATGCTTTCTTTAAAAAATGGGCTCATAAAATTTGTACTGTTGTGAAGCCTTCTATTTTTGTTTGACTATAAATTGTGAATGTTTCCATGTAAGGAAAGAAAAGTAACAGTTTTAATAGCTCTGTAGTAGGTCCTAGTATAGATGTGTTACGGTGTATCTAATCGTTTTCCTGCTATTTTACAGGTTGTATTTTTTAGCTATTTAGAAAACACTAGGGTGAATATTCTCGCAGTTAAATCTTTGTGCTAGTCTTTTGTATAAATCCCTAGAAGTAGACTTGGTGAATCAAGGGATATGCATATCTGTGTTTGATAATTGTTCAGTTTATGAGTGAATCCTTATATTGAGAGAGAGCATGAATGAGAGAATGATGGATAATAACGCAAGGTTCCTGAGAAGGCAAGATAACTGTGTGGTCTAAAGAGCACAGGGGGTAAGGGATCATCCTCAGAAAGGAGGGATGTGGGGAGAAGAAGTGATGAACAGTTGGTGGTCAAAGCTGAGGGAGATCTGTTTTTATTTTGATGATAATCTTGAAGTGTGGAGTGTTTTCTGTTGGGAGTGAGGGGAGAGGTCAGGAGGGTATTCAAGGTTTAAGGAGGATTTCCAGAAGGTGAGATGCTGTCCTAAGTTTTAGAGGGTGGGGAAGTGAACTGATGAGCAAGGGATGGTAGGGTTGCCAGGCAACTTTGAGGATGCCTTTGAAGTTGAGGAACATGAGTTCAGAGTGTTGCAGAGGAATGTTCAGGAGAGAAATTTGGGTTAAAATTTATTTAGAAGTTACCACCTTTGCATAGCTGTCACCTACAGTGGCTAACTCCAAGCCACAAGTAGACAAGATCTGGAGAGAAAGTATAATTCATTAAAAGGAAGGTGGTTCGGACAGAACTCCAAGGCCTAACAGCAGTTAAAATCAGTGAAGGAGACAAGAAGGCAAGAGGGAAATGGGAGAGAGGAACCTGTTACGCAAGCGAAAGATAGAGAGTGTTTTGAAAAAGGAGAAAATGGTCAAAAATGCCAAATTGCCCTCTTAATTTTTCATCAACAGTGTTGAGAGTACCTCCCACCTCCGCTCAGCACTTTCCCAAACAGTGTTACTGTTGTAAATTTCTTATTCAGTGGAATGTCATATAAAACCATTTCAGTAATACTCTGGTTTGATAATTGCTACAGTTTCCCTTGAAGTACTTTTTAATTCAAACTTGGTACAAATTAAGGATGCTTACTGCACCAACATATATCACATAACATCTTTTATCTGATTTTTTCCTGTATTCTCACTTTCATAGCAGGCAGCTGATAAATAAGCAGAAATGCTTCCTTGAGAAGAGATCGGTTGCTTTTTTCTGTTATTTGAGTTACATCAAACGGTTTTCCTGTGTCTCTGCATAACTGGGGAGTTCAGAGAGTTTCTGTGTAGGTGGGCTATGACGCCCCAAGATACCCTGGAAGAGTAACAAGAATCGCATTAAGTAGTGAAATGGGAAAGGGCAGATTACAACAAATATTTTCCTACTGCTCTTCGTTAATATAGAGGTGCATTTTGCTAAATCACAGTAAAATTAGTAGTTACTGATTCTGGTTCCTCTGCTTGTTTCCTGAAAAAGTTGGTGAAATGCTTTCTTTGGTAGGATTGTAAAACAGGTCAGACTTTTCTTATCTTCCTTTATCGCTAGAACCCGAGGGGTTGTATCTTTTTTAACTTGCACTGTTGGTGCTAGCTAGTGGAGACTAGCTTTGTGTTATGTTATGTTGCTTTGTGTTATGATAAGAAAGAAAAAACCTAGGGAAAGGCAAGCCATTTCCGTTTGAGGTTTTTAGGGGCAAAAAAAAGTTCTATTCCATAGAGCTTTGTACAAACCAAATAGAACCCTGAGTGCCAACTGCGCTGAGAATAGGCAGGAAGCTTAGTCACAGATTTGAGAAGCTTGAATTATGTATCTGGGTGTTTTCCTTTTCCTACCCCTCCTCGCCCCCTGTGTGTTGTCTAGACATAAACTAAACAGATTTAACCACTAAAGTTATCTTTAAAACTTTATATTTTGAAATAATTTTAGATTTACAGAAAAGTTACAAAAATAGCATAGAGTTTTTGTATACCCTTTGCCCAGCTCCCTCTAATATAAAACCTTACATAACCATGGTGCATTTATTAAAACAAAGAAAGTAACATTAATACAGTACTGTTAACAAACTCTAGAATTTATTTGGATTTCACTAGTTTTTCCACTAATGTTCCTATTCTGTTTCAGGATCCAATCCAGGATACTTAATTGCATTTAGTATCATCGTCTTTAATATGGGTTTTTTACTGCTTTCCCTTACCATGCTGGGAGTCTATTTTTTAAGGAATTTTACAATTCATAACAACTTATCAAATTGTATAAGAACAATTAGAAGATTTTATGTCTGGGATCGATACATTTGAAATGGACAAAAGAGGAGTGTATCCTAAATGATTTTTGAATCTTGCATTGACCATTAGCCTATGTTAGGCTATTTTAAAGTTAAGATGTTTCAAATATGAAAAATTATATGAAATGAAATAATCCTAAAGACGAAAAAGACTTCAGATATCATTCATGCAGGATGGATGACGGTCCATTCCTATATAATGCTGTTTTTCCTAATTTATAAATTAGAGCCCATGAGATAAATTCATACCCAGGTTACAAGGTATAAATATGACTAATTCCTTATGTATCATACAGTGTTCAGGAATTGGAAGGAGGATGCAAATATTTACTGGAAGGCTTTATGCAAAGGATAATTCTTTATTCAAAACGTTTACAGTATGCTGGGCACTGTGGTAGGTTTTATGGTGGGGGGACCTTTATAAGTTTTGTTATTTGAGTTGGAACAGTGTTTCTCATAATCTTCCCACCAGGCAAATACATTTTTGTTTGGGGGAAGAAACTGTTCTTTAAAAGAAAATATGTTCTTAAATGTAGTGATTTGTTCAGCTACCAAGTACTTTATTATAACATATCCAATATATTAAGTCTTTCTCAGTGAATTATTATTTAAAAATTTTTTTAGGGGCGCCTGGCTGGCGCAGTTGGTTAAGCATCCGACTTCAGCCAGGTCACGATCTCGCGGTCCGTGAGTTCGAGCCTCGCGTCGGGCTCTGGGCTGATGGCTCGGAGCCTGGAGCCTGTTTCCGATTCTGTGTCTCCCTCTCTCTCTGCCCCTCGCCCATTCATGCTCTGTCTCTCTCTGTCCCAAAAATAAATAAACGTTGAAAAAAAAAATTTAAAAAAAGAAAAAATTTTTTTTAAATATTTATTTATTTTTGAGAGGTGGGGAGGGGCAGAGAGAGAGAGAGGGAGACACAGAATCCAAAGCAGGCTCCAGGCTCTGAGCTGTCAGCACAGAGCCTGATGTGGGGCTTGCACTCATGAACCATGAAAACATGACCTAGGCCAAAGTCGGAAGCTTAACTGACTGAGCTGCCCAGGTGCCCCAGTGAATTACGTTTTTAACTTCTCACAGTATCATTTATGCATATTACTGTCTCTCAATAAGTATCTGGAATGGTTAAACGAAAGGATATAAAAAGAAATAAAAACCCAAATGGGGTGCCTGGGTGACTCAGTTGGTTAAGCGTCTGACTCTTGGTTTCAGCTCAGGTCATGATCTCATGGTTCCTGAGTTCGAGCCCTGCATAGGGTTCCATGCTGGGAACCTGCTTGGGATTTTCTCTCTCCCTCTCTCTCTGTGCACCCCCCCGCCCCACTCATGCTCTCTCTCTGAAAATAAATAAACTTAAAAAAAAAACAAACCCGAATAAACCAGTTATCATTTGTACTATTTCATTTATGCCACACCATACATCGCAGATGAAGCACTGCACATCATTTCCACAAGCATCACAGACCTTTAAGACAGAGCCCTAGTGAACTTTGCAAGGGAATAAAGAGAGCTTTTGGGTGCATTTTAGTAAGGAAATCCCCAACTTAAAGATTTTGAAAAAGTGAGAATAAATTTAGCTGATCTAAAAATATTATGCTGTATTATCAAAAAGTCTTACTTTTTTCCAGGCCCTGTGCCACAGGAATATTAAAAGATGCAGTATTGTGCTATGGAAGAATAAGCGTAATTTTTTAATATGAAGGATTTTCACATGAACAAGGAAGTTGGAAGAATAATACATGATCTCTGCTTAGATTCGAAGATACGAACCTTTTAAAAGATCATATTTGCTGTAGCTATGTACTGATGTAAGATATATATCTGCACATACACACATTGATATACACATTCTGTCTTGCACATACACGCACACATGTATATCTGATACATCATGACACCTCACCTCTAAGTGCTTCAGGCTTCACCCTCATAATTGTAACACCTTTATCACATTGAAGATGATTAATAATTCTCTTATATCTCACACCTAGTTTATATTTAAATTTCCCTAGTTATCCCCAAAATATCATTTATAGCTAGTTTTTCCAAGCCAGGGATCCAGTTAGGGTTTAATCATTTCTCCATCCAACTGACTTTTTAAAAAGTCTAGGCTAATTATAGAATGTTCTACGTTATGGATTTGTCTAATTGTGGTGTCATGTTTTTTTTTCCTGTCTAGTCTCTGTAGTTTCTGTAAAGTACATATTTTTTAATGTTTGTTTATTTTTGAGAGAGTGCGAGCGGGGGGGCAGAGAGAGAGGGCCGTACAGAGGATCTGAAGCAGGCTCCCCACTGACAGCACAAAGCCTGATGTGAGTCTCGAACTCACAAACTGTGAGGTCATGACTTGAGCTGAAGTCGGACGCTCAACAGACTGAGTGACCCAGGGTGCCCCTGTAGTTCCTGTAAATTTATTTTTTTTTTTTTTAAATTTTTTTTTCAACGTTTATTTATTTTTGGGACAGAGAGAGACAGAGCATGAACAGGGGAGGGGCAGAGAGAGAGGAAGACACAGAATCGGCAACAGGCTCCAGGCTCCGAGCCATCAGCCCAGAGCCTGACGCGGGGCTCAAACTCACAGACCGCGAGATCGTGACCTGGCTGAAGTCGGACGCTTAACCGACTGCGCCACCCAGGTGCCCCAGTTCCTGTAAATTTAAACTTTATTTTATTGTCCCAAGTTAGAGTTTCTAGAACTTACATATTTCAGCATGATATTTAACATGAGTAGTGTTGTATTGCAAATTTTCTTTCATTGTTGCTTTGCCTTTGATTTGGGAATCTTTCATATTTACTGACAGATTTTACTGCCATAATTTTTGTTCATATCATTATGCAGTGTCATTGTTACTCAGGCTTTCATTATGTGTCTTTTGGCTTTCTTCCTTATTAAAGACATATCTGTGTGTCTTTAAGGAGTAAGGAAAAGAAGGAAATAAGGAAAGTCAAAGTAATTGTAAAATCACAGAATGCACCACATAGTTCTTCCCACTATTTTGGCATCTGGCTTTCAACTAATTATAACTTTATGTATTTTTGCTTACTAATAGGTTGAGGAGAATTAGAATTATCCATTATCAAGCTGTGTCCCCAATACTCTGTTCATTCTGAGTCACTGCTCATCTCTTCTCCTTCTCCTGGAGCAAAAGGCGTATCACAGCATGGGCTAGAGTGAGGCCAACATATCTCTGCCTTTTATTTAATTTTTATAGGAAGTTATTGAGCAGCTTTGGGAGATTATTGGAAAGTCTTTTTATGTTTCTTAGTGCTATCCGTCTTGATGCTCCACTCGAGAATTGCTGGCCTGGAGCACAGGACACAGGCTTGGGGCAGAGCTGTCACTGCCTTTCTGCAACCCCAAACCCACCGTCTAATAATTGGGAATTAACTTGCTTGAGGTCCTGTTTTGCGTCATATGAATAAATCGGTACCCGGGGGGAGATTCTGGACATGTGTATTTTGAAAAGCAACTTCCCCTAAATGTACCAACAGAAAAGCCCATAGGTGATTCTGTTAGACACCTCAGGCTAACAGATGCTAGCTTGGGAGGTATTAGTGAATGTCTGAAAATACCTTATTGTTTCCTGATGAGGTTGTTGGTTTAGGTCATCTGCATTTTTCAGCAGGGAATAAATTACTGAATAATTTTGATTCGGGCTGTAGTGGGAACTTTTATACTACTGATAATACCAGTAGTAAGTACTGGTATGTAAGATAGCACTTTTTACTCAGTGTGGAATATTCCTCGAGCATTTCACCCTCCAGTTAAAAAAACCACTATTAGACTTTTATCATGAAAATAATATTATCTGTAGAAACTGTATGAGTATCTACAGTCTGTAATAAAAACATGTTCTAAAGTAAAAGACCAGAATAAGAACAAACAGTGCTATGGTGCACATTTGTGTGTGTAAGATCTTATTTGTGGGAGTATATAGCATGAGTTTCTAGAAAAGAAATTGCTAGGTCAGAGTTTACATATTTAAAATCCACCTAGTTGTTGCCAAACTACACCTCAAAAAAGCGATACCATTTTATATTTTCACCTTTGTGAGAGGACGTGTTTGCCTCTGTTCTCACCAACATTGGTTATTACAAATCTTTTTCAGTGTAATAGTGTAAAATGGTGTCTTGTTTTAATTTGTGTTTTCTTAATAAGTTCTTTGAGTATTTTTTCTTAAAAAAATTTTTTTAATGTTTATTTATTTATTTAAAAAAATTTTTTTAACGTTTATTTATTTTTGAGACAGAGAGAGACAGAGCATGAACGGGGGAGGGTCAGAGAGAGAGGGAGACACAGAATCTGAAACAGGCTCCAGGCTTTGAGCCATCAGCACAGAGCCCGATGCGGGGCTGGAACTCACGGACCGTGAGATCATGACCTGAGCTGAAGTCGGACGCTCAACCGACTGAGCCACCCAGGCGCCCCAATGTTTATTTATTTTTGAGAGAGACAGAGAGCATGAGAGGCAGAGGGGCAGAGAGAGAAGGAGACACAGAATCTGAAACGGGCTCCAGGCTCTGAGCTGTCAGCACAGAGCCCAACATGGGGCGCGAACTCACGGAGTGCAGGATCATGACCTGAGCTGAAGTCAGCGGCTTAACTGAGCCACCCAGGCGCCCCACGAGTATCTTTTCATATGCTTGGTAGACATTTATATTTTTTAATTGCTTTTTGTATGCTTTATCTTTTTCTGAAAGTCAGTCATGTTGTTGTGCTTAGTGATTTCTGAGAGACTTTATACGTATAAAAATTAGTTTTGTGGGGCACCTGGGTGGTTCAGTCGGTTGGGTGTCTGACTTCTGCTCAGGTCATGATCTCGTGGTTCATAGATTCAAGCCCCGCGTCGGGTTCTGTGCTGACAGTTCAGATCCTGGAGCCTGCTTCAGATTCTGTCTCCTCCTCTCTCTGCCCCTCCCCTGCTTGTGCTCTGTCTCTCTCTCAAAAATGAATAAACATTAAAAAAAAATTTTTTTTTAAATTAGCTTTGTCGTATATTAAATCTGCCTACTTTGTCTTTTAACTTTATGTTTGGGTTTTTGAACATATAAATTTAACATTTTTAGTAGTCATGTTTACTAGTTTTCTTCATGCTTATGAAGATCTTCCCTGTAAAAGGTTTGTTAAAAAAAAAAATCATGTTTTTATTTAACTTTTAAATTGGGAATAAATATGCATAGTTAGATTCTCTCTCTCTCTCTCTCTCTCTCTCATACACACACACACACACACACACACACACACACACACACACACTTCTAAAAGCTGATGGGGTGCCTGGGTGGCCCAATTGGTTGAGCGTCCAACTCTTGATTTTGGCTCAGGTCATGATCTCATGGTTTGTGAGTTCAAACGCCGCATTAGGCTCCATACTGGCATTGTGGAGCCTGCTTGGGATTCTCTCTCTCTCCCTATCTCTCTGCCCCTCCTGTGCAGCCTCTTTCTCTCTCAAAATAAATAAATAAACTTAAAAAAAAAAAAAGGTGGTTAAAAAATTGCCCTTTTTTACCTTCCCACCATCTTCCCAGTTTTGTACCTGCACTTCCTGTAAGAAACCACTATGACTCTCACCACAACCTACAGATTCAGATTCCTCCACCACAATATTCTATATATTGTTCTTCACACTTAATACATATTAAACATACATGCATCAGAACCAAAAGGGCTTCTTCAGTTTGGGTGTTTTGTTTTGTTTTGTTTTGAGATATACTTGACATATAGCATATTAGTTTCAGGTATAGGACATGGTTCAATATTTGTATATAGTGAGATGATTACAAGTCTAGTTAACATCTGTCACCATGCATAGTTAGATTTGTGTGTGTGTGTGTGTGTGTGTGTGTGATGGAATCTTTTAAGATTTATTCTCTTAGGAACTTCGAGATATCAATACAGTATTATTAACTGCAGTCACCATACTATATATTGTATCCCCATGACTTAATTATAAATGTTTATTTATTTATTTTGAGAGAGAGAGGGAGAGAGAGAATCCAATGCAGGCTCCACACTGGAAGCTCAGAGCCCATCACGGGGGTTGATTTCACAAACCGTGAGATCATGACCTGAGCCAAAATCAAGAGTTGGGTAACCACCGGAGCCACCCAGGCACCTCCCCCCTCCCCACTTATTTATAATTGGAGGTTTTTACCTTTTGACTCTGTTTCTTCATTTTGTCTGTCACCACCACCACCCCACTCACCTCTGGTAATCACCAGTTTTCTCTGTTTCAAGGTCAGTTGTTGTTTTTTCAGTTTCCACACATAAGGGAGATCATATGGTATTTTTTTTTTCCTTCTAATTTAATTCACTTACCGTATATAATGCCCTCAAGGTCCATCCATGTTGTGGCATATAGCAAGATTTCCTTCTTTTTTATAGTTCAATAATACTCTGTGTGTGTGTGTGTGTGTGTATACACACACACAGTATATATCAGTTTATCAATTTCTTTATCCATTCATCCATTGATGGACACTTAGATTGTTTCCATGTCTTAGCTATTGTAAATAATGCTGCGATGAATGAGGGGTGCCTGTATTTTTCAAAGTAGTGCTTTGTTTCCTTTGGATACCCAGAAGTAGAATTGCTACATTATATGTTCTATTTTTAATTTTTTGGGGAACCTCTGTACTGTTTTCCATAGTGGCTGTACCAGTTTACATTCCCATTAACAGTGCACAAGAGTTCCCTTTTTTCCTACATCCTTGCAACACTTGTTATGCAAGCATAACAGGTATGAGGTGATATCTCCTTGTGGGTTAGATTTGCATTTCCCTGATAGTAATGTTGAGCACCTTTTCATGTACCTATTGCTATCTTTATGTCTTTGAAAAAAATGTCTATTGAAGTCCTCCACCCATTTAAAAAAAATATTTATTTTTAAGAGAGAGAAAGAGGGCCAGAGAGAGAGGGAGACACAGAATCCAAAGCAGGCTCCAGGCTCTGTGCTGAGCCGTCAGCACAGAGCCAACTCGGGGCTTGCATCCGTGAACCGTGAGATCATGACCTGAGCTGAAGTCGGACACTTAACCAGCTGAGCCACCCAAGCGCCCCACTCCACCCATTTTTCAACTGGATTAGTTTTTTGATATTAAGTTGTAAGAGTTCTCTATATATTTTGGATATTAGCCCCTTATCGAATATAGGATTTGCAAGTGTTGTCTCCCATTCGGGAGGTTGCCTTTTCATTTCATTGATGGTTTCCTTTGTTGTACAGAGTTTTTTAGTTTGATGTGGTTTCACTTGTTTATTTTTGCTTTTGTTGCTCTTGCCTTATGGTGTCAACCCCCTAAAAAACCTTGCAAGGACTAATGTCAGGGAGCTTACTTCCTGTGTTTTCTTTTGGGAGTTTTATGGTTTCAGGTCTTAGATTTAAGTCTTTAATCCATTTTGAGTTTACTTTTTGTATGGTGTAAGATAGTAGCCAAGTTTGATTCTTTTGCATGTGATTGTCCAGTTTTCTGAAAACCATGTATTGAAGAAACTGTCCTTTTCCCATTATATATTTTGGCTCCTTTGTTGTAAGTTAATTGACCATGTATGTGTCAGTGTATTTCTGGGCTCCTTGTCCTACTGATCTGTGTTTCTGTTTTTATGCCAATACCATACTGTTTTAATTACTACAGCTTTGTAATGTAGTTTGGAACCAGGGAGCGTGATGCCTCCAGCTTTGTTCTTCCTTTTCATGATTGCTTTGGCTTTTTGGAGTCTTTTGTGGTCCCATGCAAATTTTAGGATTGTTGTTAGATTTCTGTGAAAATTACATTGAAATTTTGATAGAGAGTGCATTGAGTCTTTAATTGTTTTAGGTAGTATGGACATTTGAACAATATTAACTATTTAAAACATGAGCATTTTATCCATTTGTTTGTGGTTTGCCTCCAGTTTCTTTCATCAGTGTTTAATAGTTTTCAGTGTACAGGTCTTCTACCTCCTTGGTTAAATTTCTTCTTAGGTATTTGATTATTTTTGATGCAATTGTAAATGGGATTGTTTTCTTAATTTCTCTGATAGTTTGTTATTGTGTATAAAAGCACGACAGATTTTTGTATACTGATTTTTAATCCTCAACTTACTGAATTTGTTTATTCGTTCCAACAGTTTTTTGGTGTTTTGGCTTAAACTGTCTTTGGGGTTTTCTTTATTATTATTTTTTAAGTTTTTAAATTTATTCAAGTGATCTCTGCACCCCACGTGGGACTTGAATGAGATCAAGAGTCACATGCTCTTCCAGCTGAGCCAGCCAGGAGCCCCTGGGTTTTCTAAATATACTATGTCATCTGCAAATGGTGAGTTATACTTCTTCCATTCTAATTTGGATGACTTTTCTTTCTTTTTCTTTCTTTTTTTTAAATTTATTTTTTTAATTTATTTTTGAGACACAGAGCATGAGCAGGGGAGGGGCAGAGAGAGGGAGACACAGAATCCGAAGCAGCTCCAGGCTCTGAGCTGTCAGCACAGAGCCTGACGCGGGCTCGAACTCACGGATTGTGAGATCATGACCTGAGCTGAAATTGGATGCTCAACCGACTGAGCCACCCAGGTGCCCCGTTGCTCTGGCTAGGACTTGAATAAAAGTGGCAAGAGTGGGCATCCTAGCCTTGTTTCTGATCTTAGAGGAGAAGCTTTCAGCTTTTCACTGTTAAGTCTGGTACTAACTGTGGGTTTCTTACATAAGGCCTTTGTTATGTTCAGGTATGTTCCTTCTATACCCACTTTATTGAGAGTTTTATAAACGGATGTTGACTTTGGTCAGATACTCTTTCCGCCTCTATTGAGCTGATCATATATGATTTTTATCCTTCATTTTGGTAATGGGGTCTGGCACATTGATTTGCAGGTGTTAAACCATTCTCGCATCCCTGGAATAAATCCTACTTGATCATAGTGTTGGATTCTTTTAATGTGATTGAATTTTGTTCGTTAATATCTTGTTAAGGATTTTTACCTGCATTCATCTGGGATATTGGTCTGCAGTTTTCTTTTTTTTTTTTTTTTTTTTTAATTTTTTTTTTTTTTCAACGTTTATTTATTTTTGGGACAGAGAGAGACAGAGAATGAACGGGGGAGGGGCAGAGAGAGAGGGAGACACAGAATCGGAAACAGGCTCCAGGCTCTGAGCCACCAGCCCAGAGCCCGACGTGGGGCTCGAACTCACGGACCGCGAGATCGTGACCTGGCTGAAGTCGGACGCTTAACCGACTGCGCCACCCAGGCGCCCCGATCTGCAGTTTTCTTGTGGTGTCCTTGTCTGGTTTTGGCAACAGGGCAATGCTGGCCTCATAAAATGAATTTGGAGCTGTTCCTTCTTTTTCTGTTGTTTGGAAGAGTTTGAGAAAGATTGTTATTAATTCTTCTTCAAATGTTTGGTAGAATTCAGTGAAGCAGTCTGGTCTTGGATTTTTGTTTGTTGGGCTCTGTTTTTTTAAATAGTTGCATAGAAGTCCATTGTGTGGTTACCTGTTTCCTGCTGATAGACATTTAATTTGTTTGCCAACTTCTAACACAAACCATACTGGGGTAAATAATTTGTGTAAACATCGTCTCCGGTGTGTTCAGGTATAGTAATAAGATAAATTCCTAGAAATGAGATTGCTTGTTCAGAGGATAAATGCTTTTGTAATTTTGAAAGATCTGCCAAATTGCCCTTCCGAGGTGTTGTGTTACTCACTTTACGTTTGGAAGCAATACATGAGAGTATCTGTGCTCACATGTTTTGCTCCTTTCATAGGTAACAAATAGTATCTTAGAGTGGTTTTGATTTGCATATCTCCTGCTTTGAGTGGGATTGAGCAGCTTTTCTTAAGCTTAAGGTGTCTTTTTTTTTTTTTTTTAATTTCTCTGTGAAGAATTCATGTGCTTTATCCATTTTCTTCTAGGTTGTTTCTTACTAATTTCTAAGCACTGTTATATATTAAGGAGATTAGTCCTTTGTAATATAATTGCAGACATCTAATAGTTTTATAGTTTAGCCCATTTGGAATTTATTTTGCTGTAAGCAATGTGTGAGTATCAAGTTAAAAATTTTTTTTAGACAGGCAGTTGTCCCAATCAACCTAATTTATTAAACCATCTCCTATTTTTCTTAGTAGTTTAAATGCCATATTTTTTATAATTTAAGTTCCCACTGGGGTATTTGGTTCTGTTTTATCAGTGTCTACTCTTACATGTATACTAAATTTTGTTGGTAACCCTTGTTTTTTATATGTATACATTTTTCTTTCATAGTAGTAGTCTTGTTAGTCTGTCTTACTCGTTTTTTTTATAGCTATTCTTGCATCTTTATCCATTTTGTTCAGTTTCTAAGGGATGTCATTGAGTTTGTGATTGTAAGAAATTGAATTTGTGGGTTATTTCAGGGAAGGAAGTTTGACATCTTTATAATATTGAATTAAGGTGATCTCTCCCTTTATGTCCCTAAAGAGAATTTTGTTTTTAAGTTTTTTTTTTTAAATGTTAGCCTTGTATATTTTCCCTTAGGATTATTATTCTTAGATTTTAGTTTTTAACGTAGTGTAAATAGAACCATTTTTTTTTTTCACTGTTTCTAACTGGTCATTGCTGCCATGTAAGGAAACTATTGGTTTTTATAAAAAAAACTTATTTTAGAATAGTTGTAGATTTATAGAAAAGTTACAGAGATGGTGGTACAAGATATCCCACATAACCGCTCATTTTCTCCTGTTGATTGCATTTTGGGTTACTGTGGTACATTTGTCACAACCAGTGGACCAATATTTGATATTTCATTATTAACTTAAAGTCCATACTTTATTCAGATTTGTTTAGAGTTTTTACCTAATGTCCTTTTGCTGTTCCAAGATCCCATCTAAAACAATTGATTTTGATTTATTGATTTTTGCAGTCACACACTTTATGGAATTAGCTCATTTTTTTTCTAATAATTTTTGTTTTAAAAGGATTTTCATATATGCAATCATGTTTATAAAAAGTAACTTGAAGTTCTTTCCAATTCTTATACTTTTTTCTCTTGTATAATTGCCTGCGTGGTACTTTACATATTTGTATTAAATAATGCTGGCAATATAGACAGCCTTCCCTGCTTCCCTACTTTAATGGTCATTCCAGTGTTTTACCATTAAGCACAATATATTTTTTGTTTGAAGTATAGATTCTTTTTTTCTTTGCTGTGATACAAAAATATTTCTCTATTTTAAAAAAATATGTATTTTTTAAAAATTATTTTTGAGAGAGAGAGACAGAGAGCAAGCAGGCAAGGGGCAGAGAGAGAGGGTGACGCAGAATTGGAAGCAGGCTCCAGGCTCTGAGTGCTCAGGACAGAGCCCGACGCGGGGCTCGAACTCACAGACCACGAGATCATGACCTGAGCTATAGTCGGCCGCCCAACCAACTGAGCCACCCAGGCGCCCCAATATTTCTCTATATTTTTTAATGACTCTGGTTGTTCACTGTCAGACTAAATATTTACCACCGGGTATTCTGAGATCTCACAAGTCTTATCTAGCTCATCTTCTCTGTAGCTCATCTTTGGTTCCTCTGAACTATTTCTATTCAGAGGTCTTTCTGTTTGTTTGCTTAGCTTAGTTTTGCCACCACGTTGCTTCAACATGATTAAAAACATCACGTGGTTATTGTGCTATTACCTCATACCCATGCACCATCCATTTTCAGATTTTCTCACTTAATCTTCATCATAACCGTGCCCTGTGAAATAAAGACACTGTTATCCCGTTTTGCAGTTGAGGAAACTGCTTCAGGGTCATGCGTGTCGCCCTGCCTTTTTTCCCCTTTGACCCCAGGACCACCACCACATCACTGTTCAGCGTCCTCCTCACACGGACGCACAAGATGCTTTTCTGATTAATCTCCTGAAAGCCAACCTGTGATGGATTTGAGACGAGTTTATGTCCCCTGATCTTTTTCAGTGCGTATTCTGAATCTGGAGCTGCCCTTCCCATCATCATCTAATTATATCCTTAATCTTGGCTGCTTTTGACCCGCATAGTGTATGACTACAATGGAAGCCCATTATAAAACACAATGTTCTCCTAGGGATTTTGTTATGGTTCTCATCTATACTTAAAGTGAGGTAATTTGTCTCACTCATCATTTTGGTGGGAGGGGTTACTTAGCCTTATTATGTGGCATCTATTATAAATGGATTTTATTAAAATTTAATGTCCTTTCGCTTATTGGTCTAATGTGGGGTTCTCTCCCCGCTATGATTATATCAAATACTAGTTCCTTCTTGCCATGGCTGTTGTTACATGTGCTCCTTCATGCCGGCTACAGAGATCCGGCATTTGCAGCCGGCTTATATCCCATCCATTCCAGGTTTTTTGTGAACAAAGTCAGGAGCTGTAATTCTTAAGACTGTGTAAAGAGCAGCAAGAGAAGCAGTTGCCGCCACTTACCTGCATTTCTAGGGCTGGAAGATTTTAACCCAGCTTTGTCACGGTTACCACTTGGTTTCTAGTGGGCAGAGGCCAGGGACGGTGCTAAACAACTTTTAAAGTACAGGGCAGTACCAACAACATAGGATTATCTGGCCCCAAATGCCGGCATTGCTGGGTTAAGAAGCTTTGCTCCAGATCATGCATTCTCAGTAAGAATGAGGTTGCTTGCCCTCAAGGAGGTGAAAATAACTTACTTGATAGGGGAGGGTGGGTGGGTGGTGGTGGTAAAGAAATCTTTTTATGTGTAACGTCCACTTGTACTTAGGGGACATACAGATGTAGTGTGTCTGTGGTGGTAAAATTTCATGAGGGGGAGTGTTTTGGAAACCTACATTTCCGTGTGTTTTCGTTTAGTCTCGTGCTGCTTCCCCACTCCTAACATTTCTGATACCAGGTGTGTATGGGTTTTCCCTTAACAAACAATCCTCTGAGTAACCAGCTGAATATCCTACAATTTAACTCAGTTCTGACACTACCTGGAGATAGCTTCAAATCCCACTGGTTAAGGGGCCAGTTCCACAAGACTGTCTCCTTCCCCCCAGGTCAGATGCCAGTAACAAGTACAGGTTGTCACCTATGCTTCTGTCCCATTGCCTACAAATTGGAAGTTTCCATGACCCCATTCTCAGGTTCAGTTAATTTGCTAGAGTGGCTCACAGAACTCAGGAAAACAATTTACTTATTGTCCACCAGTTTATCACAAAAGGGTGTGATAAAGGAAACAGATGAACATCCAGCAAGAAGGGATATGTAAGGCAGATGTGTGGGAAGGGACACAGAGCTTTCATGTCTTCTCTGGGTGCACCATTCTCTGGCACCTCCACACGTTCACCAGCCTGGAAGCTCTCCAAACTCCATACCATTGGGATTTCGTGAAGGCTTCATCACGTAGGCGTCATCAATTATTAACTCCATTTCCAGCCCCTCTCCTCTGGAAATCCCAAGCTTCTAATCATGGCTTGGTCTTTCTGGTAACCAGCCCCCATCCAGGAGCCCACCAACAGTTACCTCATTAGAACAAAGACACTCCTATCACCCAGGAAATTCCAAGGGACTTAGATGTTATCACTAAGGAATTCCAAGGGTTTTTTAGGAGTTCTGTGCCAGGAACCAGGGACAGAAACCAATTTATATATTTTCTATTATTTCACAGGAGTGATTAGGAAAAAAATGTCTGGAAAGACTCCTCAGTACGATAATGAAAAAAAAAGTTGTGAAACACTGCTTTGGGGGGAAGACTGCCTAGTGTTAGTGGTTGGAAATGCAGATTCTTAGGGCACCTGACTGGCTCACTTGGAAGAACATGCAACTCTTGATCTCAGGGTCATGAGTTCAAGCCCCATGTTAGACGTAGAGATTACTAAAATAAATAAATAAACTTTAAAAAACCCTCAGATTCTTACCACTGGACTTAGACTGTTTTTACTGTTTGCTGCCTACAGATGACTTCATTGCCTCAGTTTTCTTATCTGTAAAATGGAGATTATAATAGTATTTTATTCAAAGGATTGTTGTGAGATAATCCATTTAAAGTACCTGGCGCTGGGTTGAACAGGAAATTAGTCATTCTTCTGAGAAGCTCAAGAAGAGTAATGATATTGGGGCACCTGGGTGGCTCAGTCAGTTGAGCGTCTGACTTCAGCTCAGGTCATGATCTCACAGCTTGTGAGTTCGAGCCCCCCGTCGGGCTGTGTGCTGATGGCTTGGACCTGGAGCCTGCTTTGGATTCTGTGCCTCCCTCTCTCTCTGCCCCTAACCCACTTGCATTCTGTCTCTGTCTCTCTCAAAAATAAACAGACCTTAAAAAATTAAAAAAAAAAAAAGATCTTGTTTATTGCAGTATTATCATTCGTTAGAAGAGTATCTGGGACTTAATAGGTATTTAGTAAATATATGTTGAATGAATGAATAAAGCTCATATTCAGTGAGTTGTGTCAGAGTTGCCTTTATGGAAACTGAGTAAATGGTGGTATTAAGTATGCTGTATTCACTTCTTAATTCATTTTTTCTGTTAGGCATATTTACCTCACCTTAAATCTAGTGTGTTGATACTTTGCTTGATTTTAGCATTTACTTTATTTATTTATTTATTTATTTATTTATTTAAAGAACTAGGGCCATATCTTTTTTTTTTTTAATTTTTATGTGTATTTACATTTGAGAGAGAGAGAGACAGAGACAGTGCATGAGCAGGGGAGGGGCAGAGAGACAGACAGATTCCAAAGCAGGCTCCAGGCTCCGAACTGTCAGCGTGGAGCCCGATGTGGGGCTCGAACTCAAGAGCCAGGAGATCGTGACCTGAGCAGAAGTGGGACACTCCACCGACTGAGCCATCCAGGTGCCTCTAGCGTTTACTTTTAAGGGTAGAGATGGATTATGTGACATGCAGTACCATCTTTCTGCTTCAAGCCAATTCAGCGAGCTAGGCCAAAGTGATATATGGCTTCTGTTAACATTCTTGAGAGCTAATATGCTTTTAATTTATACGTCTTCCTGATTTGCATTATATTAGTATCTCAGCTTGCAGTTTGTGTCACTAAATTTCAGTGAAACAGGAAAGAACACAAATAACTTTCAATAACCTAATTTTTGGTGTGTATTAATTTTTTATTTAAAAATATTTTTGGGGCACCTGGGTGGCTCAGTTGGTTAAGCGTCCAACTCTAGGTTTTGACTCAGGTCATGATCTCATAGTTTGTGAGTTTGAGCCCCACATCAGGCTCCACGCTGGCAGTGTGGAGCCTGCTTGGGATTCTCTCTGTCTCTCCTCCTCTGCCCCTCCCCAGCTTGCGTGCTCTCTCTGTCTGTCTCTCCATCTCTCTCTCAAAAACAAGTAAATGAACTTAAAAAAAATAAGTAAAATAAAAACATTTACTTTTTCCTTCACAGTTTGATTTTTCCTTTCACTTAATACTTTGGTTATTGATGGAGTTATTTTCATTTTTTTTAAATTTTTTTTTTAACGTTTATTTATTTTTGAGACAGAGAGAGACAGAGCATGAACGGGGGAGGGTCAGAGAGAGAGGGAGACACAGAATCTGAAACAGGCTCCAGGCTCTGAGCAGTCAGCACAGAGCCCGACGCGGGGCTCGAACTCACACACCGCGAGATTGTGACCTGAGCCGAAGTCGGACGCTTAACCGACTGAGCCACCCAGGCGCCCCAGTTATTTTCATTTTTAAGCCTTACATTTGAACTCTTGTATTATTATTTATTTTGTGCTTGTACAGTGTACTTCATCTATAAGAGTGTAGTAAATCAGTGCAAGAAGAATCCCGTTATTTTATATATATTGGCCTAAAGATAATCCTATTGAATATATCCTCAGCTGACATTTTGTGAGGTAATAACCTAGCTGCTACTTTTCAAAACTGCAAAGTCATGTTGACAGACCTTGTTAATGAATTCTTATTTTCACTTACTATGAATCCTGGAAAAATTGTTTCAGTAAAATATATCAGAAACAAATGGAATAAAGAAATAGGTCAAGCGATTGGTTAAACTGATAAAAGAATGATTTATACACCACAATGTCAAGTTACCAGTTTACAAAAAGAAATACGAATCAAAATTGTTGTCAGCATGAGATATCCTATTCTCTTTCTGGGATGGTTAGGTTTACTCAGAGAAAGGTTTGCAAATCAAAACATTATTGGTGCTTTTCAAGTTACGTTCTTACGTGATGATTCTTTCAGATTTCATTTGGGGAATCTTGGTGAAGAATGGAGTTCAGTCTCTAGACAATACTATCTGGGTAATGTTGAAAGATAAATCTGTGCCAGTCTCTTTCATGTAGAGGCGTAAATATCTCTACCTTTCCATTTTTATTTGCTGTTCTGACATAGTTTAATAGCCAGTTAAAATTTCCAGACGTATCAGTTATTTTTCATTTTAGGTTGGCTGCTATTTGCTGGTTTGGGAATAGGTACCTTAATCTCATTAGAAAGCCATTTCAGGGGTGCCTAGAAGGCTTAGTCTGTTAGGTGTCCGACTCTTGATTTTGGCTCAGGTCATGATCTCAGGGTTGGTCTCCATGTTAACAGCATGGAGCCTGCTTCAGTCCCTGTGCACACTTTCTCTCTCTCTCTCTCTCTCTCTCTCTCAATAAATAAATAAATAAATAAATAAAATAAAAAATAGATAAAAACCCATTTCAACACATAGGAGAGGATAAGAGGATGGATTGGTTTTGGAAAGGATTTTTGTGAATCACTAATTACTAATTCCATCTATATAGTTTAGATTATTGGATAATCATATTTGGGAGTATATATTCCCAAATAGTAAATCTAAATATGTTTATTATAATTCTGTATATATTTATACATTGTTATATATACATATATATATTTTTGTGGGGAAAAATGAAAGTATGGGAAAATTCCTATAAAATGTATATGGCTATTGTAGTCCATCATTATGCATCCTTTTGTTTCTCCTTTTCATATCTGTGCCCTATTTTTCATATGTATTTTAAGCTGCCCATCTCTAGCTCCTAGTACATATATGTTGATGATGAGTTTGTATGTACTATATATTACTCTGGTCCCTTTTCATCTGGGTAGTATGCAATGCATTTTGAATGTTACCTCCTTAAGAATAGCATTCAACTGTAGCTAAAAATGTAAATACAAATATAGAGTGACAAATATAAAATACAAATATAAACAGATCTAAAAGATAGTATCTAGTATTTTTAATGATTCTATTCATATTAAAATATTTACAAATAAACTGTAAACTTCTGCAGAAATATGGGTTGGCTCAACTTCTCATTTTTCACTTGTAAGTCAGTTAGTTGCCTTTGGGGAAGGTGTATTCTGGGTTTGTTGCAGAGGTTCCCAGTTGGCCCTCTGAAGTCACTTCGACTTACTGTGTAGTTGGATTTACAGAAAATTCTATTTTTGTGTTTTTTTCTACGGGAAAGTGTGCTTGCCTCTCAGCCCTGGGAGTGCTTGTCCCTTTCCCTCTTCAGCCCTCTCTTCGGAAATGAAATACCTGCCTGGAATGCTTTATTACCTCCATCCCTGAAGGAGGCTGTGGCAAGAGGCCTAATTCCTAGAGCCATGATTGGGATATGAAGGCCTTTTTAAAGTTCTTTGGGGCAGCCTGTATGTGAAAACTGGAAGGCTTAAAACCATTCATTTCCTCTCTGATCTGCCCTCTCTCCTTACCCCTAATGGACACTCATTTTCTGCTGAGCCCTTCCTTCTTCCTCCCTCGTTGCCAGCATTTTCTCTGTTTGCCAGAAACGAAAGGTGGTACAGATGTGGAACGGTTCTGCACGTTGTAGGAATCAGCTTATCCATTGATACTCTTTTTGTCAGTAAGCCGAAAGGGATTTTCCACCAGAGTACATACGCAGAGGCAGGTTGCTCAGCTTCAGGTCTGTCAGTAGGAAAGCTCGAACCCCGGGCCGAGTGGCTGTCTCATAGAGCTTTACAAAAAGTGGTTCTTAGTTCTTTGTCCCTTTGGTCATTTGGACCCAGCCGAAACAGCTGTGGCATGGACTGATTTGGGGGCAGACTGTGGGAAGAAGGCAGCGCTCCTTATTGTTACAACTCTTTAGTTTTCCTTCTGAAAAAGTGTGAAGAAAAGTTAGTTCAGGTGTTATTGACGGATGGAAGTTACGGTTTAGGACAGGACCAGTACCTGTGGGTTTGGGTTTTGTTCTGTTTTGTTTTTTTTCTCTCTCCGCCTAGACCGTGAGGCATACTGCTTTCAAATTATGCCAGACTTTTCATTTGCCAGATATTTTTTCTGTCATTTAATTTTCACTCCCGTTTCTACAGGAGATTGGCAGAGCGGACAACATTCAAGCTAGGAAAGATTTAGGTTCAGTTTTTCTCTAAATATGTCAGTGGTTGTCTGTGTTGTAACTTACTAGAAGCACCAGCTACTTTGGTAGTTGGCGACATTCAAAGATCTCAGACCACACGAGCAGAGAAGCATGTATTTAAAAAGAATAATCGGAATGAATGTAGTGTTTTGAATTGGGAAACAAAACTGCTACTCAACTTTTTCTTATAGCTGGATATTGAGCTAAAGGTATCACAAGGCAGCAAAGAAAGGCCTCAGAGGAATGAGAGTTGTATTTATTAGTTATGAATTTATAGTGAAAACATTTTGAGGAAAATGTCTAATACAATGTCTTCACATTTATTATTTTCACATTTAATGAGAAATACATACCAAATTAGGAAGCAGTGTAAAGATGTGACCTGTATTTGTATTTTTATTTATTTTTATTTATTTATATTTATTTATTTATTAAATATAATTTATTGTCAAATTGGTTTCCATACATGTATTTGTATTTTTAAAGACTGACCAAAAAAAATAGTTTTTACTTTCAGTATTCTCTACAGTTAACCTACATTTTTAGAGAGACAGATATAGTCTTCGTGTTTGTGTCTGTTTAAAATTTTTCTTAAAAAACAAACAAAATTTTCTTCCTTTCTTTCTTTCTTTTTTTTTTTTTTTAGTGTTTGTTTATATTTGAAAGAGAGAACACAAGCTAGGGAGTGACAGAAAGAGAGGGAGACAGAGGATGCCAAGTAGGCTCTGTGCTAACAGTAGAGCCTGATACAGGACCTGAACTCACAAGTCCTGAGATCATGACCTGAGCTGAAGCTGGATGCTTAATCATCTGAGCCACCCAGGCGCCCCTAAAAAGTTTCCTTTATTGTATTGATGGGCCCTCGGCCTCTAGTCCCTAGTGAGTTTTCTGTCACGTAACTTTGTCAAATAGTTATATAAGGCCACTGAAGGTTTTTTCTTAATGTTTATTTATTTTGAGAGAGAGAGAAAACGTGAGCAGCAGAGGGGCAGAGAGAGTGAGAGAGAATTTCAAGCAGGCTCCATGTTGTCAGGTGGAGTCTGATGGTGGGGCTCAATCCCACAAACTGTGAAATCATGACCTGAGCCAAAATCAAGAGTTGGACTCAGCCACCCAGGCACCCCCAGGCTGTTGAAGTTTTAATCATTTTTCCAGTGATTTCTATGGAACTAATGGAATTTTCCCACAATTGCCCCAAACCAGTGTTTTCTGCTACAAATTAATTTTCTCATTGAAGAGAAGATACCAAAAACAGCCATTGTTCAAAAATGTCATGTCTTCTAAAAAAACAGGTATACTATATGCTTAAAAACTTGTGACCTACTTTTTAACATTAAAAATAGTTGTTTTGCTTGGAGAGCAAGGAAGATGAGTGATTTCCAGAATTTTCTTTTTAATGACACTGTTGAATGTGACTTGATTTTGGGGGCCTACATTGTGAAGAACAATTGTTTTCTAGCAGCTACTTTGTTTCACAGTTGGATGAAACTGGTGATGTTGGAGATTATAGGTTCATACTTCTCATATATGAGGGAGAAGTGCATGATGATGTTTTGTTTGGTTTAGTGGTTAAAGGAGAAAAGAGTATTTCATTCAGAGCAGATATTAGCAAAATGTGGCCCATGTAGTTTTTGTATGGCTCATGAATTAAGAATTTTTTTTTTTACATATTTAGTGGTTGAAAAAAAAACACAAGAGTAATATTTCATTCTGTGTGAAAATTATATGAAATTCAAGTTTCAGTGTCTATAAATAGTTCTATGGGAAAACACCATGCTCATGTGTTCATATATTGTCTGGAGCTGCTTTCAAGCAGCAGAGTTGAGCAGCTGCGACAGATTCTGTGACCTGTAAAGTATGAAATATTTTTTGTTTGGCTTTAAACAGAAAAAGTTTGCCAACCTTGATTTAGAGGCAGTTAGATGTCATGATTTAAAGCGAGGACTCTGGAGTCAAGCGGCTCCTTGATGTCTCATTTTGAGATCTTGGGCAAATTACTTATCTCTTTGTGTCTCACTTTCTCTGCCTGTAATATTAGAAGAATAACAGTGCTGACTTCATGAGGTAATCCTAAGGGTTAAATGAGTTAATATACATAAAGCACTTAGAAATGTGCCTGGCCCATGGTCATCACTAGCTATTAGATGTCAGTTGATATCTACGTATAAAATGTTAGTTGTCATTAAGTGTTATGTAGCTGATAATCACTTTGTAACATGAACTGGAAAATATGCATTGAAATTCTGATTGAAAATAGCTACAAATATATTAAGGAAATACTCGTTTGTTAACCATATGCTTCCAGATCTTGATTCAGTGGTGTTCAATGTAGTGAAAATTATGAATCTAACACAAAGCATAGATAGTGCATGTCTTTCTTTACATTGCTGCACATAAAGTGAGCATTGTATTAAAGATTGCTTTTCTACCATGCATTGTGCTAGCCATAGGGGAGAATTACTCACTTGAGTTTTTGAAATAAAATGTAAGATAAAATGTAATGTAAGATAAGTTTACTTCATGCCTGAAAATCTAGTATGACTATTTCTGTGATTCCAAGTGGCTTTCTCAAGAGTCCCATCAGAAATATATTTGACATCTTGAATAGCTTGAACCTATCACTTGTGACTGAAATTAGTCGTTTTTTTTTTTATGTTAAGCATAAACTATCAGAATTTAAGGGATTAAACTATGCACTTAACATAAAACTTACCACTTTAACACATTTTGAAAGTATATTTGGTAATGTTAAGAATATTCACATTGTTGTGCATTGGATGTTCACAACTTTTTCATACTATGAAACAAAGTCTATACCTATTAAATAACTCCCTCTTTCTTCCTCTTGCTAGTCTTTGGTAACCGCCATTCTGGTTTCTATCTCTAGGAATCTGACTACTTTAGATACCTTATATAAGCGGAATCATCCAGTATTTTGTCTTTTTGTGACTGACTTATTTCACGTGGCTTATTGGCCTCAAGGTTCATCTCTGTTGTAGCCTGTGACAGGATTTCCTTCCCTTTTTTTTTTTTTTAATTTTTTTAATGCTTGTTTATTTTTGAGAGAGAGAGAGAGACAGAGCATGAGCAGGGGAGGGGCAGAGAGAGAGAGGGAGACACAGAATCCGAAGCAGGGTTCAGACTCTGAGCTGTCAGCGCAGAGCCTAATGCGGGGCTCGAACTCACAAGCCGTGAGATCATAACCTGAGCCGAAGTTGCACTCTGAACCAACTGAGCCACCCAGGAGCCCCGGATGAATAATATTCCATTATATGCATAGACCACATTTTGTTTATCTGTTCATCCGTGGATGGACATTTGTGTTGCTTTTACCTCTTGGCTATTGTGCATATTGTTGCTGTGAACATGGGTATACAAGTATCTCTTTGAGATCCTGCTTCTAATTCTTTTGGATAAGTACTCAGAAGCAGGATTGCTAGGTCAAATATGATAATTATAGTTTTAAAAATTTATTTATTTTGAGAGCGAGGGTGTGCGTGCAGGGGAGGGGCAGAGAGAGAGGGAGAGAGAATCCCAAGCAGGCTCCATGCTGTCAGTGCAGAGCCCAATGTGGGACTCGAACCCACGAACCCTGAGACCATGACCTGAGCCAAAATCAAGAGTTGGCCACTTAACCGACTGAGCCCTCCAGCTGCCCCTATTGTAGTTTTTGGCATTTTTATCCATCCAGTTTTTAAGAGAGGTGATCTTATTAAAAGTATCTAACACAGTTCTCCATAGGAGGCTTACCACAACTTTTGGGTCTGTATTTGATTTGAATATCTAGAGCTATCTGACAGCCATTCATACTTTGTGCCATTATTCGGGATGTGTAATTGAGAGTTAAAATACTTTTTTACAGATAAGGAGTAAGGTAAAAAACTGCCTCGATTGGAACTTGATGTATTACTAAGTCATCCATTATTGAGATGAATATAGATCATGTCTGTGTAAAAGATGAAAGCTGATATATTCTTCTTCTAATATGAAAACTTTTTTTCACTATTAAAATTTTAGCTCTTCTAATTATAAAAGAAATATCATTACCAAAAAAATCAGGAAGATATAGCAAAGCACAAGTTTATATTTGGAATATAATACATACTGTATTTGTATAATTAATGTTGCTGCATTTGGCCGTAGTTTTCATTGTCCTGCTCCACACTGGTAACTAGTCTACAGCTTTCCATTTTCCTCTTGGTTTTCAGTTGAGGTTTTGCTCCATTTTGGGGATAAAAGTCTTCTAGGATTGCATGTACAAGAGTTCGTATCAGTTTTATACTTAGGAATTGCTAGATCTTCAGTGATTTATTTTTCAATTTGTATTTCTACCAGTAGTTTACTAGAGGTCTGGTTCTCCATACTTAATTTTTGTCTATACAGATGGATGTTAAATGACATACTGTGGTTTCTTTTTTTCTTTTTTTCTTAAGCTAGCTGTAGTCCCAACATGTGGCTTGAACTCACAACCCTGAGATCAAGAGTCCCATGCTCCACTGACTGAGCAACTGGTATCCCTAAACTGTGGCTTAAAAGTTTTTTTTAATGTTAGTTTATTTTTGGGAGAGAGGAAGTGAGATAGAATGTGAGTGGGGGAGGGGCAGAGAGAGAGAAGGAGACACAGAATCCGAAGCAGGCTGCAGTCTCTGGGCTGTCAGCATGGAGCCCCACATGGGGGTTGAACTCATGAACCACAAGATCATGACCTGAGCTGAAGTCGGCCACTTAACTGACTGAGCCACCCAGGTGCCCCCCTAAACTGTGGTTTTAAATTCTATTTTGCTTATTACTGATGGAGTTGAACATGTTTTCATGTGTTGTTTTTATCATATCTTTTTCTGTGTTAGGTCTGTCTGTTGTCCTTTATTTTCATTGGTTTGTTTGCCTCTTTGTTACTGATTTTATACATCTTTATTCTTTATATATTACATATGTACTTATACATAAATATACACATATGTATGCCTACATAATAATATATGTTTTAATATATCTTCTGATTTGTAGCTTGTCTTTTCACTCAGTTTATAGTGTCTCTCAAACAGAAGTTCTTAATTTTAATTTATCAGTCCTTTATAGTGTATACTTTGAGAATCATGCTTAAGAAATATCCTAAGGTCATAAAGATTTTCTTTTATATTCTAAAATTTTTAAAGTTTTGCTCTTTATGTTAACATCTTTAATCTGTCAGTTTAAGAACTTAAGATGTGATGAATCTCTATGTAAAACACATAGTTCATATGTTTGAATACCCATTAAGGCTGTGAAGCCAAAAGTTTGGTAAACATTGTCTTAAATAATAAGGTAGATGCAATAGTGGAAAGAGAAAATAAACATAGAAAGTGTTTTTACATTAATGATAGCTATTCTAAGAGATTTGTTAAAATATTTTTTTTCACAGCCTTGGTTGACCTCCGTTGTGGGTGATGGTCTGCCATTCTGATAACCTTTTTAGTTATAGACCACTGATTTCCTACTGAACTGGTCAGAATACTTGAGTGCGACTACAAGAGTAAGCAAATCCCTCAAAACAAGAAGTTAATCATAGCATAATAGAACTGAAAAACTACCCAGCTTGTCTGTTTTCATATTACAACTTTTCAATACATAAAATGTGTGAGCTGCAGAGACACTGAAGATGTATAAGAAGAGCACCTGAAGTCCGTGATGACTGTGCAGGTCTTGATCGTGAGCTCGCAGTGCTGTGACTTTCTGGTAATTCAGTGAGGGCCTTGTTTATCCATCAGTGTTATGCCACCTGCTACCCCATCTTCATTTTCTGCTGTCCACTGTTTGTGGTATCTTAAGGAAGAAGTAAAACCAGCCTTCCCACGTAAGCAATTTATACTTGGAGATAGACCTTGGAGTGAACATAAAATAGACTTTTATTATCAGAGAGCAGTTAATGGGCTTGGTTGCATCAGCATTAACTTGAAGATAACATCTGTGATAAAATAGTCTAACTTAGGACGAAACATGACCTTTGAAAATATTAAAGTATTGTTTGTTATGAAACATAATTAACCTTAAGTCAATAAGTACCTGCCAGGAGTGCCTGGCTGGCTCATTCAGTAGAGCATGTGATTCTTGATCTCGGGGTGGTGAGTTCAAGCCCCATGTTGGGTGTGGAGCCTACTTTAAAAACTAAATAAATAAAGGGGCGCCTGTGTGGCTCAGTCGGTTAAGCATCCGACTTTGGTTCAGGTCACGATATAGTGGTTCTTGAGTTCAAGCCCTACGTTGGGCTCTGTGCTGACAGCTTGGAGCCTGGAGCCTGCTTCGGATTCTGTGTCTCCTTCTCTCTCGGTCCCTCCCCCACTTGTGCTCTATCAAAAATAAATAAATGTAAAAAAATTTTTTTTAATAACCTAAATAAATAAAAAATAAAATAAAAAGCAAACTTAAAATATTTAAAAAATATATTATGATACATTTATGATCATACTGATACTGCCCGCTGGGCTGGAGTCAGCAGAGAGCCCAGTGAAGTAATCTAAGTTAAGTAGAAGAACAAGTTTACATAAAGTCACACAACAGCCCAGTGTGTGTCCATGCATTTTTATCCCTCCTGGGAAAAGTGGAACTGATAGAACAGCTGTCCTCTGTCACCTAGAAGCCTCCAGCGTAACCATTGATGGGGCTTAAACATTGAAACCACGGGGTGTAAAATAAATGGATAACTTTTGTAGTTAGAGTAGAAAATACAAGTGTTAATTATCTGATACTGGTTTCTGGTATGAAATGGTCACTTGAATTTTTATTTCACTTTGTCTTTTCACTGTTCAGTGTTTTTTAAAAAGAAATTCTGTCCTTATCCTGTACATTTAGTATGTTTCTTGGCATTCAGTCATGTGCTACTGCTAGCAGTATAATAGTAGGGAGAGAGTTTATTTCAATCTGTTTTAGCAGTCGTAATCTTTGACTCTTTGTAGAGGCAGACACAATAGACCATTCAGTATTAAGGTATCTCTTTTCTCTTTTCCCATTTGGAGGGTCCATTAACATTTCCACTGAATTTACTACTCTGAGTAACAATTGTGAACTTGTTCTCTTTCAGTCCACTTAATTAATATAATCAATAATTTTTATCTTAATTTGGGCTATGATGAATAATGATGGAATTCTGACTTACTTTGCATTGACACTTTACATTTAAAATGGAATTGGTATTGGTGTATACTTAAACATGCAGTGACACAGGCATGAGAAGTCTTGGTTAATTTTGTTACTAAGATGAGTAATCTTGGCTAAGTCTTTCAAAGTTAGTAGGTCTCAATTTTCTGTCTGAAAATGAAGGTGTTAAACTAAATGATTACCAAGAACTATAATTCTTATGTGAACATCTTGTATAGAAACCAGCATTATGCAGAACTTTTGTAAATACTGTAAGTAGTATATGTGTCTGTATGTGTTTCTCTGTTTGAAATTGTTTTGTCAGTTTAAGTATGTGTATCTTCTGCCCAGAAAAGGTTATTCGGGATTTTTTGTTTTTTGTCTTTTTACAAAAATAATTAGATTTATTAAAGTTATAAATTAAAACAGTTTCACACTCAAATTGAACCCATTTTTAACAACTATGTTTGGGAGTTTGGTTTTTTTTTTTTTTTTAATACAGCTTAAGACTCCTTTAATTTAAATTGTACTTAATGGGGGCATCTGGATGGCTCAGTAGGTTAAACTCTTGATTTCAACTCAGGTCATGATCTCACTCTTGATTTTGGCTCAGGTCCAGTGTTTCTCACTGTTGGTGAGATCGAATCCTCAGTCAGGCTCTGTGCTGTCAGCATGGAGCTTGCTTGGGATTTTCTCTCTCCCTCTTTCTCTCTCCCTCTGCCACTTGTACGGGCTCACTGTCTCTAAATAAACAAACAAACAAACAAACATTAAAAATACATTTTTCAACTTCAAATCATAAGCCTAGGGGCGTCTGGGTGGCTCAGTTGGTTAAGTGTCCGATTCTTGGTTTTGGCTCAGGTCATGATCTCGCAGTTTGTGGGATCAAGCCCTGCGTCACCCTCTTGGGATTCTCTCTCTCCTTCTCTCTCTGCCCCTCGCCTGCTCTCTTTCTCTCAAAATAAATAAATAAATAAATAAACCAAGAAACAAACTTAAAAAAATTATAAGCCTAAATCAGTCATTCAGTGACATTTAAATTGGGATCACAGGTTCAATTTTTTTAGATAGATACGCTAAAATGAAGGCTTTCTTATTCCAAGTTTTAAAAATACCAAACTTATACCTATTATGCCCATTTACAACTCAAAAGTAGTATACTGTGGGCTTGATTTACTTTTATTTTCCTTTCCCAATTACATCCCACACTCTTTCCTTTTCTCTCCCCACCCCAAATAACTTTCTTTTTTTTTTTTTTTTTTTTAACTTTTATTATGTTTGTATTGTAAACGTACCTGGTTCACCAGGACCTTTTTTAGTTTCACCATCTCAAGCAATTCGAAGTTATCTTTCTAAGCAAGTTTGGAACCATGTTGTCAGATGACTGAGGTTACACCTTATAAAATCTAGAGCTACAGACACCAGAGTGATTTGTGTTTCATTTAAGTGGGCATAAGTAGAACCTCGTTATATAGTCTCTGCCAGCAGTGACTCTTGAGGCCATGCCTCCCAAGTGGGGTGGCCTCCACACCTGTCACCCCTGGAGACAGGTCCACACCAGTGGATCCTCAAGTCTGACAGGTCTGCAGTCTTCATGCCCAGGAAGCATTGGAGTTTTTTCAGTTAATCTGTTTTTTTGCTTGATTCTGTTCTGTATTCTTTTATTTGTCAGGCTACAGTTTTTAAGTGTATTAAAAGAAAACCTATTTGGATTTTGCACGTCTCCCATGTCTTATCTGTGTTTACAGTCCTAGTTCAAAGGTTTTTCTTCTAACGGTTCTAACTAGAACAGCTTTGTAGAGCCCAAAGAATGTTTATATCCTAAACAAAGTTACAGAGGGCACATAAACAGGGCTTCTATATCTGGACCACATTCCTGTCTTACTCGTGTATTATGTAATGTGATATTTAACTCTCCAATTGTATCATAAGCTTTTTGGCATGGACTTTATACTGCGCTCTCCAGTGGAAATGTAACGCAGGCCACATATGTAATTTAAAATTTTCTAGTAGCCACATTAAAAATAAATAAAAAGGAACAGATGAGGGGCGCCTGGGTGGCGCAGTCGGTTAAGCCTCCGACTTCAGCCAGGTCACGATCTCGCAGTCCGTGAGTTCGAGCCCCGCGTCAGGCTCTGGGCTGATGGCTCGGAGCCTGGAGCCTGTTTCCGATTCTGTGTCTCCCTCTCTCTCTGCCCCTCCCCCGTTCATGCTCTGTCTCTCTCTGTCCCAAAAATAAATAAACGTTGAAAAAAAAAATTTAAAAAAAAAAAAAAAGGAACAGATGAAAACAAGTTTAATAATGTACTTTATTTAACCTAGTATAATCTGAACGCTATTTCAACACGTAACCAATGTAAAAAGTATTGAGATATTTTACATTCTTTTTTCTCATACTGAATCATCAAAGTCCATTGCTATTTTATTCTTAGTGCCCATCTCAGTTCAGACAAACCATATTTCAAATACTCAGTAGCTGCATGTAGCTGGTGGCTATGGTTTTGGGCAGTGCTGTCTTATACTTTTGCAACTTAGTTCTAGTAACATAATTGTTGCTTTGTGTGTGTCATTTTAGTTACAGATTTCTCTAATTGAATAAAATATACGATATTTTTAAATGCCTGTCTTTATTTTCTTTCTCTTCAAGGCTCTTCCTTCTTCAATGATTATAGTAGCAGTTTATTGTCCTGTGATAGCTGCTGTTTTCATTGTTCTGAAGATGGTCAACTATCGACTCCACAGAGCACTTGATGCCGGAGAAGTTATAGATAGGAGTGCGAATGAGTTCCCAGATCAGCGAGCCAAAGCTGAGCAAGGCAACTGTTCAACCAGGAGAAAAGACAGTAATGGACCGAGGTGAGGAAAACTCCTGCCACTCCGTTTTTACACTGCATGTGTACAGTGATGTGATGATTGTGTTGTGCCTCTGCTCTGATATGTGGTTTTAAGGCAGTGTTCGATCTTACCACCAGATCTTCCCGTTATATTAGAGGTATAATGACAGGTACAGATTGTCGCATTAGACCCCAGCAAAGCTAATTGGCATATCTGGGGGATTAAATATGGCCTTATTACTAATAGCATGCTATACCAGTTATAACTTTAAAATATTTTATTCACACCAAAGACCAAAACCAATGAAAAACAGTGTAAGAAAATAATAAAGCATGGCTTGTAAATCTTAACATTTATATTGAATTTATATATATAAATTAAATGTATACATATCTTAAGCAAATTGTGACATTTTCCTTGACATTTATAATCTGCAATTTTTACTTAATCTATTGTAAATATTTTTCAATGATACATTCTCACCGTGGCAACTTAGCTGTTTCTTCCCTCCATCTTTTCGTAACTGACCTCTTAGGATTCAATTTTGTATAGCTGTCACCTTCTCCTGGGGGTTTTCTTTCTCCATCCCAGTTCAGTATTCCTCCTATGGCTCTCAGTCACATTCTCTTCAATACCTTGGCCTCATCCCCTTTCTCGTGTTGACTGAAGGATTTACTTTATCCACAGTCAAAAGTTTATTGTGACTTCAAAGAAATGATAGGTACCACTAATATAGGTCTTCAGAAAACAGTGTATGAACACTTGACATATGTAATAGTCCTCAAAACAATTCTGTGAGGTAGGTGCTCTTATTACTCCTGATTTTTAGATGTAGAAACTAGGGTGTGAAAGATTAAATATTCCAGGGAATCAGATCTGAAGTCCATGTTTTTAACCAATCTGTCATGTTTCCACTCAGTATAATATGAAAAGTGAGTACTCATTTTTTAAGAAAGGTGATACTTCTCTTTTCCAGTGCATCGAAAGCCTTTGTTTATTCCTTTAAAAAAAATGTTTTTTTAAATGTTTATTTTTGAGAGACTGAGAGAGACAGAGCGCAAGCGGGGGAGGGGCAGAGAGAGAGAGGGAGACACAGAATCCGAAGCAGGCTCCACTCTCCGAGCTGTCAGCACAGAGCCTGACATGGGCACGAACCCACGAACCATGAGATCGTGATCTGAGCCGAAGTCAGATGCTTAACCGACTGAGCCACCCAGGTGCCCCTGTTTATCCCTTTTCAGTTACATTTTCTCTACCCCAACGTGATTATCCTGTGTGTTCATTGAGCAGATATTTTACTTCTGTAATAATTTTGTTCATAGCACCAATCACTATCTGAAATTGCCTTAATCATTTGTTTGCATTTGTAAGCTTCTTGAAGGTAGGGGCCTTGTTTTTCTTATGAACTTCAGGTTCTAAATCAGAGCCTGTCACTGTACTTAGAAAATATTTGAAGTAGTGAAAGCATTTCTTTTGCAATATTTAAAAAAAAAATTTTTTAAATGTTTATTTTTGAACAAGAGAGACACAGGGTGAGCAGGGGAGGGGCAGAGAGAGGGAGACACAGAATCCGAAGCAGGCTCCAGGCTCTGAGCTGTCAGCACAGAGCCTGACATGGGTTCAAACTCACGAGCAATGAGATCATGACCTGAGCCAAAGTCGGACGCTCAACCAACTGAGCCACCCAGACGCCCCTCCATTTTTAAGTTTTTCATTGTATATTGTCAAATTCCAAAGATTTTACTTTATACTTACTGTGACCAGCAATTTGAGGGCTGCTTTCTCTGCATTTTTGACAACATTGAGTATTTAGTATTTAGGCAAAACTGTGGTAGATACCTCATTGTTTAATTTTAAGTTTTTGGATTACTAGTTAAATGGAGGTATTTTTCCTATGTTATTATTGTCACTTATATTGTGTGACTGGTATACATTTCTATTAGTGGTTAGTTTCTTACTGTTGATATGGAGAAAATATTTATGAAGGACATTCTTTACATTTTGTGTGAAATACTTTTTTCAGTTTATAGCATTTTTAAAATTTATATGTCACAATTTATTTTTGTGTGTTCTCTTCTGTGAATGTTTATTAGTTCTGCCTTTGATATCAAATTGTGGAACATTTTTTCTTCCTCCATATAACATAAGTGTGTACCTGTGTCTACTTTCAGCATTTTTTGTTTTTTAGTTTTTTTAATGTTAATGTTTTATTTATTTATTTTAAGACAGAGAGAAACAGAGCATGAGTAGGGATGGGGCAGAGAGAGAGGGAGACACAGAATCTGAAGCAGGTTCCAGGCTCTGAGCTGTGAGCACAGAGCCCAACGTGGGGCTCAAACTCACGAACTGTGAGATCATGACCTGAGCCAAAGTCAGATGCTCACCTGACTGAGCCACCTGGGCGCCCCCAGCATTTTTCTTTTTATAATGTTTATTTATTTTTGAGAGAGGCAGAGACAGAGTATGAGCGGGGGAGGGACAGAGAGGGAGACACAGAATCTGAAGCAGGCTCCAGGCTCTGAGCTGTCAGCACAGAGCCCGACGTGGGGCTTGAACCGCGAGATCATGATCTGAGCTGAAGTTGGACATGTAAATCGTCTGAGCCACCCAGGTGCCCTTCCTTTCAGCATTTTTATAATTTTATTTTTCATTCTTAAATTGAAGTCAAGCTAAAAAATTCTGGTGGTTTTTTTGGTTTTGTTTTTTAGGTTAGTCCCAACACTATTGAGTGAATAATGTATTTTTCCCCCAGTAATTTTAAATGTTTTCCTTTTCATTAGTATACTTATATATACTTATGTCAGATTCTGGGCTTTATTTTCTGCCCCATTGCTCTCTTTCTGTTTTGTTTATGCCATAATGCTTTTATGACTTACTAATATGCTTAATATTTAGTGGCATGAATCCCTTTTCAGTATTTTTATTTTTTTAATTTTAATTTTAATTTAATTTATTGTTTTGAGTGGGGAGTGCAGAAAGAGAGAGAGAGAGAGAATGAGAGAATCCCAGAATCCCAAGCAGGCTCTATGCTCAGTGCAGAGCCCAACATGGGGCTCAGATCCCACAACCAAGAGATCCTGACCTGAGCCAAAATTAAGAGTCGGACACTTAACTGACTGAGCCACCCAGGTGCCCCCTTGGTATTTTTCTACTTTAGTGTTATCTTGGTTCTTATGCATATACAGCTGACCCCTGAACAACGAGGGAGTTTAGGCGCTAAACACCCTGCCTCATATAGTCAAAAATACATGTATAACTTTTGACGTCCCTCACACCCCCCCCTACTCCCCCAGCAAATTTACTACTAATAGCCTACTTTCCCTGGAAGCCTTACCGAGAACATAAACAGTTAACTAAAACATATTCTGTATGTTATATGTGCTATGTACTATAGTCTTACAATAAAGTAAGCTAGAGAAAAATTATTAAAGTCATAAGAAAAAATACAATTACAGTACTGTAAAATGTAAAAAATCCACATATAGGTGGACCTTCACAGTTCAAACCTGTGAAGTACAGGGTTCACTGGTACTTAGTTTTCTGTGAGATGTCCCTTGTGTGCTTAGCCTCCAGAAAATTCTATTAGAATTTTGTTAAGTGTATTTAATATAGGACGAAGTCAGCCTTTAAAATATGAAGACTCATCAGGGACATGGTGTATACGTCCAATTTTTCATTTGCCTTTTATGTCTCATATATGAATTTTTTCTTTTGGGGTGTATGTATTTTTTAAGTCTATTCTATTAGGAAATGCGTAACCTTGTATTATGGATAAACAAACCTGCACTTAACCTGCCAGGGCTTGAATCACTGCATGACTGTATGACCTTGGGGACTGACTTAAGCTTTTTATGCCTTGGCTTTCTCATCTGAACGATGAGGCAAATAACAGTACTGTATCATAGGATTATTATAAAGAATGAATGAAAGATCATATATGTAAAACATTTAGAACCATTCCTGATACAGTTAGCTCCCGATACAGTAATTGTTAGCTCCTATTTTTTCTGGATATATGTTTTTAATTCCTTTTGTTAATGAATTATTTTTCCTTTTTTTTAGTTTAAAAAATTTTATTGTGAAATGTATATATTTCTAAACACTTTATCAATCATATTGTTCAGTATAATTTAGGGAATAATAATTAAGTGACTACTTGATTCCCCACCACACAACTTAAGAAATAGGATATTATACAAATACCATACAGGCCTTCATGCAGTTCTTTCCCATTTCATTCCATTCTATTCCTTTAAGAGTGACCATTATCTTGAATTTTGTGTTAATAATTCCCTTGACTTTCTTTATCATTGTGTAGTCTTTGTAGATATTATTAAACATATATTTTATCTGCCTTGGGGTATCCTTAAGTGAATAATACTGTATGTCTTTTCTCTGCGAGGGGCTTTTTTGTGCCAAATACTGTGTTTTATAGGCTTATTCATGTGGATGCTTATAGTCATCATTTATTCCTGCTTGCTTTTGCATACTCTAGTAAACAGGAATAGACTACAATTTGTCCATTTTACTTATCCATGTGTTCTGAAAACACATTGTTGTGTGTGTTTCTTGGTACACATGTATGTATCTAGTGAACATAAGCTGGTTTATAGGGTATTTTCATGTTCAGTTTTAGTAGATAATTCCAGCCTGTTAGCCAAAACGTTTGTACCAGTTTACACTCCCACCATTAGTATGTGAAAGTCCTTCTTGTTGCATGTCCTCATCAATATTCGATATTAGTAAGTTTTAAAACTTTGTCATTCAAGTAAGTGTGAAAGGTGTCTCATTGGGACTTTCTGATTACTAATGAGGTTGAACATCTTACCATATATATTTGGTCCGGGTAGCTTTTCTGTTCTTTTCCATTGTCCATTTGCATCTTGTTTCATTTTTCTTTGGAGTTGTCTTTTTCTTATTGAATAATAGGAGCTTTTGAAATATATTCACGGTACACTACTTTATTGGTTACATACATTACAGACATCTTCTCCCACTTTGTGGCTTGCTGTCTTGCTTTCCTTAAGGAGTCTTAAGATTATCATATATCCTTTAAGACTTATCATTTTTTTGGTAATCAGCACTTTTGTGTCTTAAGAACTTATTTCCTACAGGAAGATCAGAAATATATTCTCTTATATTCTCCTTTAAAAGTTTGCATTTCTTTTGTTTTCTCATTTGAACAAATTATTTTAATTGGTAGTGTCAGGTAGGGATTCAAGACTTATATATGAATAACTGGTTTAATCAGTATTTGTTAAGCAGACTATCTTTTCCTTGGTGATCTGCAGTACTCTGTCATAAGTTAAATTTCCATATATGGTGGGTATGTTTCTGGCCTCTCTTTTCTGTCCTGTTGATCTGGTTCTCTATGCTGTGCCGTTACCACACTATCCCAGTTACTGTAGCTTCATAATATAACTTTTGATAATTGGTGGGGGGTAGACCTCCTACTTTGTTCTTTTTCAGGAGTGACTTTTATTCTTGGCTCTTTGTTTTTGAAATAAAATGTATGGTCTGCTGGGCAAAGTCTACAAGAACTTAAGGTTTTTATTCTTTTGCTGAGAATCATTATCTTTACAATAGCAAATCACCATTTATTTAATCTTCTTTAATATCTTTCAATAAAGATTTATCATTGCTCCATTAAAAGGCTTGCATAGCTTTTGTTAAATTTGCCAAATTATTTTACAGCTTTTCTATTATAAAACTCCTTTATAATTACCTTCTGGTTCCCTTTAAATATAGCAGTTTACTTTTTTCCCAATGTTTATTTATTTTTGAGACAGAGCACGAGTGGGGTAAGGGCAGAGAGAGAGGGAGACACAGAATCCTGTGCTGTCAGCACAGAGTGCGATGCGGGGCTCGAACCCATGAACCGTGAGATCTTGACCTGAGCCAAAGTTAAGATGCTCAACCGACTGAGCCACTCCCTATTTAACTTTTTCATTGACTATGATTTCTAACACATTGTTAAAATGAAACAGTATTGGCTTACATCCTTGTCTTTTTCTAGCCTTAAATAGTGTTTTTAAAGTTTCACCATTAAATGAGATCTTTGTTGTAGATTTTTGTTCTTGACATGTTTTCCCCACCCTCCCACTTGGGACTTTCACATTCTGTTCTGAAGAGAAGAAATGAACAGGAAAATACTTTATTTCCAGAGCCTGTCACTGTGCTTGATACAGTATAGTTGTCAATTTGTTGCATGACTGAATGAATATAGTAGGACTACTTGAGCCTTATGGTTTTCATTGGCTCTGGGATAGCAGTTCAAAATGCTTATTAAATCTTTATCTTAGAAAAAGAGTCAAAGTCATTAATGTTTGTATTACACTTCTAATGTTTCACATTGGATTCCAATACGATTTCAGGACTGGAATACAAGTATATTGAAGACCATATTTTCTGTTTCTCATGGCCGTAACGCTTGAAATATTGTAAATTAAGGATCCATTTAAACTGTAGGTAAATTTTAGGCTAAAGTGTTTGAAGATTTATTTTGTTTAAGGATTTTGTTTTTATTATATTTTTATGAACATCATTGTAATTTAGATTAGATTTGTAAATTTAGTACTGAAATGGTACTGTGAAGTTTTTGATTAAAGCCTGAGCAATTAATGATACTAATAACCAACAAATTAGTTTGTGAAGTCTCCTTTATAATTCAGATTAGACCCCTTCTGCTTTTCTGCCTCTCCGTGTACCTGGTATTTTTTTTTTTAACAGATGGGGAAATTAAGGCATAAAGGTAGAGATTCCCTGAATTTGGTGTATTGCTTACTGCAGTAGACCACTTTGCCTCTGTGAGAATTGTAAACTACTATACTTTCCAGGTATGTGCTGAAATTGCCATTGCCGAAAATCTGCAAGTCTTGCTAATAAAGAAAACTCTTACTCAGCCGTTTTGTGTGTTTAGCTATATTTAGGACAGCGACAGCTGGCTAAAAGTTCTACTTCTGAATTTGTAGAGAAGAGAGGTATAGTAATTTTGCTAGAGGATTATTTTGTTACAAAAATTGCTGTCCATTTTTTCATTCATCCTTTTTGCTCCCTTCAATTCCTGCTTCTCTCTCTGTTTTGGCCATTGGGCATTTGTTCTGGATCAGTGTTTGTCAACTGGGGGCGATTTTACCCTTAAGGAGACATTTGGCAATATTTGGAGACATTTTTTGTTTATCACAACTGGGGAAATGCTGCTGGCATTTAGTGGGTAGAGGCCAGGGATGCTGCTAACTGTCCTACAGTGCGCAAGATGGTCCCCCACAATCAAGAACCAAGTGGCCCAAAATGTCAGTAGTGCTGAGATTAAGAAATCTTTCTTTAGACAGTGGTGTTCATTTTTGGCTTTGAACTGGAAAGAGAACTTCAGTGCTTGTTTTTTGAAAGGCAAGTATTGGTGTCTTAGAGTAGACTTCAAAGCTATACAGACAAGATGTTCCGATCTTGTCTTAATTCTCACTGGCCATGAGAACCTACATTAAGGTGTGTGGGGGGAAAAAGAACAGATATAACACATTGTAGAGTACTGTGTAAATATTATTTGTATCCTCCTTTTCCACCTGAACTGCATATACCAGTGACTCAGCTTATGTCGTTTACTCCTCTGACAGGTTTTTACACCTTTTGGTTTTCAGTTTTTCATCTGTAAAACGAGGATAATTGTATTTATATTGTAGATTTTAGGAGATATTCTGTGAGAAAATGCAAATAAAGCATGTGCCCCTGTGACTGGAATGTATTAAGTACTTAATAAATATTTGCTTTTATTTATTTATAATAACTTTACTTTCAGATTGTAATCTTTTGTACCTATTGTCAGAAGTGGTATATAAAACTAGGCAATATTGTCCATCAGCTGATGAATGAGGAAACAAAATGTGTCCTGTCCAAACAATGCAGTATTATTAGGCCATAAAAATATGAAGTACTGATAGTTGCTACAACTTGGAGTAACCTTGAACACATTATGCTAGGTGAAATAAGCCAGTCACAAAGACCACACGTATTATGATTCCATGTATATAAAATGTGCAAAATAGGCAACTCTAGAAAGACAGAAAACAGATTCCTAGCTATGTAAGGCTGGGGGTGGATGGGAAGGGGGGTGGGGAGGTAACAGTGAAGAGGTTTGTTAATAAGGTGGTACAAATGTTCTAAAATTAATTGTGGTGATAGTTGTATAAGTTGATGAATGTATTAGAAACTATTGATTTGCAGAGTTTAAATGGATGAATTGAATGATAATGTGAATTGTTTAGCGGTACAGTTGATGTATATAAACTGGGCAAGATGAGGGCTCTCCGTCCTTTCTCTGGGGTTGAATATTTGATTCCTTAATTCTCACCTTATGATTTCCATCTGCTCTCCATCTTCTGATTTCCGTGGGATGTGACTTAGAGAATGGATTCTGGTGGAGAGAACAGTGACATTGCTGGTTAGTCCTCCCCACTCATTCAGTGTGGTGATAGCAGTCTGTAAACCACTTACGATGTTGCCCAGTTAGCGGTTTCTCCTTCTGGCCTACATGTCTTGTATGGATTGACACCAAACAGCTAACAAAGCTGAGCACATTTCACTTTTTCCATGTCTGGACATTTGCGTGCTGAATTGGCTGTCACCTTTGTACCTGCGTTCCAGTATGTTTTATTTCTATGCACGGATAGCAAGTTAGAAAGCTAATTTTCTTTAGTGAACATGATAGAGTTAGGAACCCATTAAGTAACCAGGGACAGGATGGTTATGAGACCATTAATAAAAATTTGCTAGAGTTTAAACAGCTGTAGTGATAAATACTTATTGAATGAAAGGTATACTGGCTAGTGAATTCTGTTTTGCCTGTATCTTTTGATCGCAGCTGTCAGAATACCTCATTGAAATAGGCTTATGGGGATTTATGGCACACGTTACTGAAAAGTCTACGTGTGAGGGGTGTCTTCAAATTGGCAAGGTGCAGTTTCAGTCACTTCATGACCTGACTTATCTTTACCAGGCTGGGCTCCTTTTGTTCACTTGGTTTCTTAGCGTCTCCCCTTATGGTTATAAAATGGCTTTAGCAGCCCCAGGCCTTTAATCATCTCAGCATTAACACTAGCAGGTATAGAGAAATACCCTCTCGTAACAGTAGAACCCCCCACCCCTGGCCTGATTCATACTAGCCTGAGTTGGGTCCTGTGCTTATTCTGGAACTAAGTTCTGTGAGCAAAAGAACGGAACGTGCTGATCGACTTTGGCCAGTGGTGCTCCCCCCCAAACCTGAGAGTATGTGGTTAACATTACCCAAAACCATATGAGAGTTTGGGATGAGGTGGCTCACCAGAAGAATTTTGGGTTGTTTTTTGGTGTTATTGTTAACCAGATGATTGAACTAGATGGTGGATGGCAGGATGGTTTATATCTACTATAATTCTAGCTAATACTAGAACTTTCATCCCTGATAATAATAACTTAAAAGTTTATCGAGTGTTTCCCCTGTATGTACCAAGTAGAATGAGTAAAAAACTTTGGGCAAAAAATAGGATTATGGTAACTTTTAGGCCTGAGTTCTAAAAGTTATGTTCCTAAGGAACCTTATTATAAAACTTTCTAAGTTTTTTGAAATTTGGTGTGATGTTTTTTCCTAATTTGAGGATCCTCTTATCTTTAAGTACCGTATGTAGACTTCTTCAGTTCTTTGAACTTAGTACTTTTCTCTCTTGTCTAATACCTGTTTTACCACATCACATCATTGTATTTTTATTTACTTATTAGAAAAAATTTTTTTAATGTTTATTTATTTTTGAGAGACTCAGTGACAGAGTGAGAGCAGGGGAGGGGCAGAGAGAGAGGGAGACACAGAATTTGAAGCAAGCTCCAGGCCCTGGGCTATCAGCCCAGAGCCCGACACGGGGCTTGAACCCACAAACTGTGAGATCATGACCTGAGCCGAAGTCAGATGCTTAACTGACTGAGCCACCCAGGTGCCCCATCGTTTTACTTTTTAAACTTAAGCCTTCTAACTCTATACAAAACTTAAAATCTTAGCTTTCTACTTCTGTAAAACAAGTTAGTATTGCAGTTAAATGCTGTTAACTTAAAAACTACAGATAGAGGTAGTTTGACAAGGCTGACTGTTCTTTTGCGTGTTGATCAGTGTCTTGCAGCTCAGTGAGACTGTGCTCTTAGAGATTGGTCGTCTAAGATGTGATTACTTTCTGGGTTTGCCATGGCCGGTTTCTCCTTGCTCTTGGGGAGCAAAAGGCAAATCGTGGTTTTATGGCACATGTCATAAAATACGTGCTATATTTAGTGTCTATAATTGTCATTAAGGCTGCTTTCTAATATTGGATTGGGTGAGAGTTTTAAAGATTTTCAAGTAGTGATGTGGTTATAAAATAGTTCAGACTATAAGACTTAGGAATGAAGAATGATCTTTTTTTAAATTGCTATATTCTCTGTTAGAAATTAGTATATTTTAGTTTTATAGAAAAAGGTATAATAACTTAAAAATAATAAAAAACCGTTGCTGGCAGAATAATGACAGTTACTCTCTTTTTCTCAATGTTCCCCACAGCGATCCTGGTGGAGGGATTGAAATGTCTGAGTTCATTCGAGAGGCCACACCCCCAGTTGGTTGCAGTTCAAGAAATTCTTATGCTGGCCTAGATCCAAGTAACCAGGTGGGAACCTGCTGTTTTGTCTTTTTCCCTCCTCTCCTCCTGATGGTGGTCTCAAGCAATTCTGTCTGTAATAGTCCATTGGTGTTGGGGTTTATCTTGCTGATTAATACATTTTTGATTGTTTATTAATATCTTTTGTTAGTATTCTTATTTTTAACTGAATTTTCACATTAATCAAGTCCATTTTTGCTGAGCATGCAGCATGCTCAGCAAAACTACTCAGGCAACTGCCGTTGCTTGCAGTAGTTTTGATCGCAACAGTTGTGCTGAGTGCCCTTCGGAAAATCAGGTCCTGGCTTTCATGGTCTCATTTACCTTCACTTTTTTTTTTTTTTTTTATCGGAAGGGTATAGATGTCTGGGGCTATTCCTAGCTTAAACATGGCAAAAAAAAAAAATTAAATTTTTAAAAATCTACACTTACTGTGTGAGCACTGAGTAACGTGTAGAATTGTTGAATCAATGTGTCAAACACCTGAAAGAGATAGAATGTGTGTTGATTATACTTAATAAAAAAACTTTCTCGGGGCGCCTGGGTGGCGCAGTCGGTTAAGCGTCCGACTTCAGCCAGGTCACGATCTCGCGGTTCGTGAGTTCGAGCCCCGAGTCAGGCTCTGGGCTGATGGCTCAGAGCCTGGAGCCTGTTTCCGATTCTGTGTCTCCCTCTCTCTCTGCCCCTCCCCCGTTCATGCTCTGTCTCTCTCTGTCCCAAAAATAAATAAACGTTGAAAAAAAAAAAAAAAACTTTCTCAAAATCTTGCTGTTCAAGGTGTTAGTGGTAGAGTGAGATGTAGAATACAGATCTGCTTTTGCCAGTTTTAATGTCTTTCCATTCTGTAACTTTTAACTTAAAATAGTAACTCTGAAAGTATGCTCTCAAAGGGTGACTGATGCCTGCTGTACTGTCATTGTGTGTAACCCCGGCCGGGCCTTTGCTGCTGCATTTCTGTCTTTCATCCTAAACATCTCCCACACTAATCCAAGTCCTACTTATTCCTGCCTGCCCTCTCCACAGACGAGCCTGCTAGCTAGAGTAACACTGCATAAGCATAAGAGGGGAAACTTAGCCAGAAGCTTCGAAGTCTTGTCATAGTAGAACTTTAGATAACTATGGGTTGTAGTAGGTTATTATTTTATGTCAGCCTTTTCATTATGGAGAAGAGGAGACCACGGATTTGTATTAGGGTCTAGATCTCACTTCTTGATTTTCACTTCAGTCTTTCTGCTGTTCTACTACTCTACTTGTGGGTTGAAATCACTCTTCCTCCTTTCTGCTCCACAGACTTAGGTTTTTGTTTTGTTTGTTTGTTTGTTTGTTTGTTTTAACTTCCTGGCCTAACTCTAACTTTTGTTAGAGCCATCCCCTGTTTCTCAAGATTTTCAGAGACCTTGTGGTATTGCCCCTCTCTCTTGCATATGGAGCACTTACTGATGTATTTATTTAGCACTTGGGATTTGGTATGTGATCATATGTGGCAGTCTGTAAGCCTCTACAGAGCAGACTGTCTTCTTTCCTCCCCTGGCTAATAGACCGCCTTGTGCAGAGTTGACTTTCAGTGAATAGGTGCTAATTATCTTTATCTACATAGATAGTAGAACTTTAGAGGTAGAATCAGACCTGGCTCTTCATTTAAGAAAGGAACAAGTAGCAGACCTAATTATCCTGACTGCCCCACAGTATTCTGCTGTTCCACATTGTTTAACCCTACATTATCTCAGAACAGTATTAGGAAAAACACCATATTCTGTGAATCAAAATCTTGAATAGGGTCTTGTACAGAAGATTTGCCTCTATTTGAATTGTATTTCATCATTTAAACTTCCAAGTGGGTGAATTTTTGGTTGCAGTTTTAGTTGTGATTGAATGTAGTGTAGTATTGAATTCTTTCCATAACAAGCAGATGGGAAATGTCAGAGTTAAACACACACACAGAACATTATGGAAAAGGACTGTGACATTTTAATTAGGTTCATACCTTTCAAGTTTCGGTTTTTACAATACCAGTTTTAAAGAAAAATGTTGCTATCCTTAACCCTCTTTTGGTTAGCCTGGCTTTCTGTGTCTCTTTACGAAATGAAATGACTTAGCCCTTAAATATGGCTGCATGTTTTCTATGCTTAACTAACTCTGGCCTTTGTTCATACTAACACGTGTTGGCAATGTAAGATTACTAGGGAGTGAGCCTGTGTTTTCCCCACAATCTTTTGGAGAGCCAAACTTTTTATCATTTTTTTCAGCAGGACAGTTGAAAGGGTGCAGCCGTCTTCAGTAACTCTACCATGTTTTATGCAGGGACTCCCATCCTGAGTGTTATTAAAGCTTGTCTGCACACAAATGCATGGCATGCCTGATTTGGTTCTCCTTAAAATATTAACTTTTGAATAAAAATTGGCAAATATTAGAAGTTACTGTGCTACATGGATTTTGGTGTTTTAGTATTATCCTAACAAAAGGAATGGTTGGCATAATTATTTTTACCGCCTTTTTGTATACTGGTAGCCATATTACTAGAAGGCATACTATATTTCTTGTACATATTTTATTATGTAGCATTTATTACACCTGATCTTAGTTATTTGTGTGAATGTCCTCAGTACTAGGTAGTGAACTGGAGCGTAGTGCCTCTATCTCAGTTGTTGTTATCATTGTTTCCTTCTTGCCACTTATACCTTTGTCTCCCTTCCATCATCTACCCTCTGTTTCCCTTCCCTTTCTTTTTTCTTGTTTTTTTACTGCTCCCTACCTCCCTCTCCCTCTCTTTCCTTTTGTCACTGGTCTTCCTTCATATATTTTAGTGCCAGATACCTTTCAAGTCAGTTTACTTGAATGGAGTTGTGGGGGGGGGGGGGGTCTTACCCTCAGAGACTTGACAGTTTCGTAGTAGATTTGCCATAAATAACCAAAGTCAGAAACATGACATATGTTACCAAGGAAATGTAAATATAAGATACAAAGTAATAATTGTCATAGGAATGGTACAGAAAAGGGGATAATGATTTTAGAGGAGAAAATAATTTGTTTCCAGCTAGAAGAAGGGGCAAAGTCTGCACGGAGGAGGTGGCCTTGCCTGATTGTTCTTTAATTGGAAGAAGTTTTTTTCTCAGACACCCATAATCCTTCCTGACCTTTCCTATGGCATTTACAAAAGAGAAGAAACAACCGGACCCTTTTGGTTTGTGCAGACTATTTTTTTTTCCCTTAAATTTTTCATTTTCTAAATGTGTTCATTTTTACAAAAATAGCTAGTGAGGGAAAGCAAACAGAAGAAAATAAAAATCATCCATAATGTCATAATCAAAAACCATTTTTAAAAAAGGTGGGATTATAGTATGCATGCTGTTTGGAACTTGATTTTCTTTATTGACTATATCATGAATATTAATGTCATTAAGTGTTTTTCTACAGTGACATTTTGGGGAATGCATTCTCCTATTTGGATGTACTCCTATTTGGATGTTCATTTTCTCAATCCCCTGTTTCATATGTAAATAGTCCCAATTCTTATATTTTGGGGGGATAAATTTAAATAATGCAGGAAAACATGAAGAATAAAATATAATCATCCATTCTGTCCATTAAGCCAGCAAGTAATAGAACTCACCTAGTTAAGTGACTTAAATAAGAGTTTATGTTTGTCAAACAGGTATGGAGGGGGCTGTGTGGCATTTGTTCAGCTCAGTAATGTTAGGACTTGGGCTGGCTTTTCCCTCAGGGTTGCAGAATGAGCACAGCAGCTTTAGTTATGACCCTGCTGGAAAGTAAGAAGCAGGTGGCACTGTGCGCAGAGTTGTCCTCGGTTGTCTCCTCAGACATGCAGAGATCTTTCCCTGAAGCCCTCCCGCAGACTCTTGCCTGTGTTCATTGACCAGGAACTAAGGCGTACCCCTAGACTGGAGACTGGGCCCCCTTCTCAGAGATCAAAAGATGGATACTCAGCATCTGAGCAAAGTGGGAATCTTGTTAAGGAAACAAAAGGGAACACTTCTGTGGTTGTGACCAAATGACTACCATAATCATATTCAAGTTTTGGTTTTTTTAATAGAAAGAGGTGATGTGAACCTTGACTTGGCTTTTTTTTTTTTTTTTTTTTTTTTTTTGAGAGAGAGAGCGAGCGAGCGTGTGCATGAGTGGGAGAGAGGGACAGGGGGAAGAGAGAATCCTAAGCAGCCTCCTGACATGGGGCTGGGATCATGATCTGAGCCAAAATCAAGAGTTGGATGCTCAAGGTGACTGAGCCACCAGGTGCCCCCAAAAGTTTTTTTTAAGTTTAAATTTGTAGAAGGGTGTGCATAAAGTGGGGTTTTTGTTTATTACTTGTTTTTCTATCTAGGGAATAATGTGTTTACTATTCTAGTTGAAAATAACATGAATTCTATAACTTATCTAGCGGGTGTGGTAAGAATGAAACTTTGTTTTGCAGTAGAATGCTTTTACATCTTTTTCTAACTGCAGAGCTTTTTATGGCTAATTGAAAACAAAGATAAGGAAAAATCAGGAGACTCAAGCTTAATAAATTGTTTAAAGATGTTGCAAAACTTATTTTTTTTATTGGCCACATCAAGTATTAGTAGTTCTAACCTGTTTGTATTTGCTTTTTTTTTTTTTTTTTAATTACTTTTTCACTGACATAACTATTTTGCAGCATAGTATACACTTCTTAAGTGTACAGGACAGTGGGTTTTTACAAATGTATACACCATTTAATTGCCATCCTCATGCCCTTTCAAACTCAATATTGACTTACATTTTGAGCAAATTTCTTATTTTATACGCCTAGTCAGTTGATTCATTGAAAGGAAAGATGTGGTAAAATGCAAAGTATTATATGAATATTCTTAATTTTATTCTAAAATATTAAATTTGCTTCACTATGTTCTTTTAATATCTCTTAAAAACAGGTTATAGAAAGTTGCTAGGACTTGCGGATTTAGTAACTGTCATGTTGTTATGTTTGGTTTCCCTAATGTGTTTATGGAATTTTTGGTATTTGTTTATATGATTTTTATGGTAGTGTAATGCATGATGACTGAGATTTTAGAGGAGTGTTCTATCATCTGGAATATAAGCATTAAAAACTCAATAGATTTTAGTTTTCTGTTTATAACTAGTGCTAAAAAGTCATTTTTCATGGATTCCTTAGTTTTTTTCTTTTTAAAGATGTTAGTAGCAGTCTACAAAGAAGTACTACTTACTTTTTGTCTAGCACTCAGGAAAGTTCATATTGATACACTAACAAGTTGACAAGATTTACGTTGCTCTTTGTAGCATATGTGAATGTTTTGTCCGAACCTTCTTTTTATATACCCTGATAAGGGCATTTGTTTCAGATAGACTCAACACCCAGTTTTGCTTTTGTTTATAATATGAACATGTCATGATGCAATATAAAAAATGGTAGTAATTGTATGACATAGATTGCTTGATGTTGGAGGCATCCTGCTCTGTGGGTCCATCAATTCTAAGCATGCAGAGGGATTCAATCAGTGCCCTGGCACATCTGTAATATATATGCAGAATGTGCTACAACAAATAGGTTATGTGGCTCTAATAGAACATGCCCAATGGGGATCTTTTAATATTGATAAAGTAACTGATAGCATGTTTTAATAATATGAAAGTTTTGCTTGATAATTTGCTAGTCTATATTGGTAATGATATATAGCATTTTAATTAGTTTTAATATCATTTTCAGATTGGATCTGGTTCCTCTCGTCTTGGAACAGCAGCAACTATTAAAGGTAGACATTATCTAAGTTGAAAGTTGCCTGTGACTTTCCATTTCATTTTTGGATGTAATAAAGATAACAGTACTGTGTATGTAATGAAAAATCATTCTTGAAATTATTTTGTAGATACAGTTATGTATCTTGTATTAAAGGTTACTTGATTTAAATTTGGTTCTCCTTTCATCATCCAAATCTCACAAACATATTTGAACATTTGCATTACATGGCATGAATTGTAAGTTTTGCTTTATAAGAAACTTCCTTGCCTTCAAGGACAATACTTTCATGGGTGTTGGTGAGGTGTGGAAAACTAAGTAATTTTATGTGAAACCTTTAAATTGGGCACAAATGAGACAGTAAAAAAGAGGGAGGGTCTTTTATGTATACCTATTACATCTATTTCAGGTAAATTCATATTTTTTCCCTATACTTTTTTAGGGGACTTTTTATGATTATCTCTGGGGAGGAAATTTATATTGTTTCAAGTTGTTATTACAAACTTTACATTTCTTTTAGAAAATTGCTTCTTTTTATTTAAAAAAAAATTTTTTTTTTTAACGTTTATTTATTTTTGAGACAGAGAGAGACAGAGCATGAACGGGGGAGGGTCAGAGAGAGAGGGAGACACAGAATCTGAAACAGGCTCCAGGCTCTGAGCAGTCAGCACAGAGCCCGACGTGGGGCTCGAACTCACAGACCGCGAGATCATGACCTGAGCCGAAGTCGGACGCCCAACCGACTGAGCCACCGAGGCGCCCCGAAAATTGCTTCTTTTTAAAGGAAGTTTTATTAGCAGTGTGAAGGTTTCCTTATTACTTGCCTTATAGTGCTGTGAGAATAAAGATGTGGTTTGATAGTCTGTGATGCTTCCTGTTCAGTGATCTTCCATTATTGTAACCAATACGAACAAAAACTGCTCTAGTAGCTATCGTGTACTAGTACAGTACATAGGAAATTAGTGTAGTTGACATCCTTTCTGGTTATGCCACACCGTACAGCCTTTGCTTTTAATATAATGTGCTTACACATTTCTCTTAATTTTGTAGGAGACACAGACACCGCTAAGACTTCTGATGATATTAGTTTAAGTCTGGGCCAGAGCTCTAGTCTTTGTAAGGAAGGAAGTGAAGAACAAGGTAAGAACATTATACTTTACACTGATACCATATATTATGGGGTCCAGGATGACTTTGTAGAATATGTTTGATTGATACTAGTATGATTCCATACTAACAGTATGGAAGCCACATAAGGGTAGAATTTTTTGTCTGTTCACTGATTTATTTACGGTACTTAGAATGGTACTCAGAACATGTAATAAGTTTATAACAAATTAATATGATATTTTGAAGAAGAATTAAAATAAAATTCTTAACTTGAATAATAGTAAAACAGTGTTGTAAGTACTTTTATTTTTTTAATTTTTGTAAAGGTTTTTTAAAAAAATCATTTATTTTTTGAGAGAACAAGTGCGCATGCATGCACTGGGGACAGGCAGAGAGAGAGAGAGAGAGAGAATCCTAAGCAGGTTCTATACAGCGCAGAGCTCGATGAGGGCTCAAACTCACGAACTGTGAGATCATGACCTGGATGCATAATAGACCGAGATCAAGAGTTGGACGCATAACCGACTGAGCCACCCAGGCACCCCTATAAGTACTTTTTGCTTTCTGGAATTCACTGACCCATGTTCTGCCAAGTAGACATGGAGAGAAAAATTTTCTGAGCATGTGCCCTGGAGTGAGTATGAGATGGGAGATAATCGGCTAGTCTAGTGGGTCAGAGCTTCTTGCCTGGTTTAGTAACCTACTTGTGAAACTGTTGTTTTCCATCTAGTGTGACCCCTAAATGTCAATTGCTTCAGGTCTTGCCTAACAGTATGTTTTGGTAGAGAAATAATTTGCTGTTGGACTTACAGAGAAACTATGTCTGCCTCCAACATGGTGCCTCCTGTAGCAGATTTTTAATAGAAATTTGGGGTTTAAGTGATTTCTCCCTGCCTTTGTTCAATTTCATTATAAATGAGTATTTCGGATTTAATGGAGTTTTGTTTTTTTTTTTTTTTTAAGAACTGCCACATTTTTATGTTTCATTATTAATTTTCAAACATGAAAGGATGGATATGTTATCCTGTTTTCAAATGGAGATTATCCCAAGTTACATAATCAGACACAAACCTGTTTTCCTATTTCCAGCCTTTTGTTTTTATTAGCCTATGAGTGATTTTCAGAAGGCAGGCAAGCTGATAAATTTCCTGTTCTTAATTATGATGGGGCATCTGGGTGGTCAGTTGATTAAGAGTCTGACTTTAGCTCAGGTCATGATCTTGCAGGTCGCGAGTTTGAGCCCCGTGTTGGGCTCTGGGCTGACAGCCCAGAGCCTGGAGCCTGCTTCGGATTCTGTGTCTCCCTCTCTCTCTCTGCCCTCCTCTGCTCCTGCTCTGTCTCTCTCTCTCTCAAAAATAAATAAACATTAGAAAATATATTTTAAATTATGAAATTTATGTAGCTACAAATTGATCACCAAATTATGACATTTTCCTCTTAATTTAGTGTTTTACCCAGGTCTAGTTCTTACAAGTGTGTTTTGTTCCTGTACTTGGAACATAAGTTTATCATGCTGTCACTCTGCTTTTTGGAATTGCAGTACCCCATCATTTATTTGCTTTTGTGGACTATCCCTCCCAACATACTCCTCCCCTCTAAACTTTCTAAACATACTGTATAATAAAGAAACTATCTTCTTATAAAAGGTGAAGGCAAATTGATCAGTTTGAGAATTACAGTATCCCTTTCTGTGATAGGTAATCATAACATCTCAAAAATTAGGTAATGATCTTAGAGGGGCTAGTGCTGCTGCATTTATGGGTCATATTTCTTTGTTTTGTATCTGGGAAGTACCATGCATGAGCAAGAATTTTGTAATCTGTTGGGTTGGGAATTACATGCACACAAACCTACTCTGCAGATAACATACTGACATAGATAGTGATGTCTAACGTTCACTGAGCGCACACTATTAATATACGCTAGGAGTCAGCAGACTTCCGGTAAATGGTCAGATAGCTCCATAGGCCATATGGTCTCTCTTGCAACTACTCAACTGCCATTGTAGAGCTCAAGGAGCCATAAACAGCACATAAATGAGTGAGCATGGCTGTATTACACTAAAACCTTGTTCAAAGTAGGCAGAGGGCCAAATTGGCTCCATGGGTCTTAGTTTGTCAACTTCTGGTTTAGGTCTTCTTTTAAGCATTTCATACGCATTCACACAGTTAATCTTCATTGTAAGCGTTCGATGTTAATGTGATTCTCACATTACAGATGGACATATCATGGCTAAAAGAGAAGTTATAAAAAACCTGACCAAAGTCACACAGCTACAAAGTGGCAGTCCTAGAATTGAAATCTAGTTTTGAATCATAGTTTGTAACAACTATCGTGTAACATTTTAATATGACAACATTGAAAATTTGACAGATAGATAACACACATAGATAACATTTAACAGATACTGTTCAGTGCTTATTACACGCTCTGAACAGATACTGTTCAGTGCTTATTACCATTCTAAGTACCGTAAATAAATCAGTGAACAGACAAAAAATTCTACTCTTATGTGGCTTCCATACTTATTAGTATGGAATCATACTAGTATCAATCAAATATATATGGAGTGGTGGGGGTTGGGGGGATTTAAGTGCAAATGGAGTGGTCAAAGAAAAGCCTCGCTGAGAGCTAAGACCTGAAGGAGGTGAAGGAGTGAGCTATCAGGATATTCGGGGGGAAATGAGCTGTCTCTATGCAAGAGTAACAGCACAGGCAAAAGTCCTAAAGTAACAACATGCCTGTCAGGTTTGAGAAATAGTGGGGCTGGTGTGAAGTAAGTGAGGCTACAAACTGTATAGTCTTGTAAGATATTTTAAAGATTGTGTTTTAGGGGCACCTGGGTGGCTCAGTTGGTTGAACGTCCTACTTCGGCTCAGGTCATGATCTCACAGCTCCTGAGTTCGAGCCCCGTGTCGGGCTCTGTGCTGACAGCTCAGAGCTTGGAGCCTGGCCTCAGATTCTGTGTCTCCCTCTCTCTCTGCCCCTCCCCCACTTGCATTCTGTCTCTGTCTCTCTCACAAATAAACATTAAAAAAAAATTGTGGTTTTAATTCCCAGTGAGATTAGGAACTGCTAAAGGGTATTGAGCAGAGGGAGTGTCATGATCTGAATTACATTTTAACAGAATCACTGTGCCTATGATCGAAAGGGGCAGAGGCTGGAGCAGAAGCTCAGCTACCAGATGATTGCAGTAATCCAAGGCATGGAGCAGGACAGTGAGAAGTAGTCTGATTGGGTGTGTAGAAGATATTAGGGACAGGATATGTTGATGTTGATGGATTAGGATATATCCTGTAAGAGAAATAGTACTCGTGGATGACTGTAAGGTTTTTGGGTTAAGTGACAGGGAGGATGGAAAGGGAGAAGGCTGAGAAGGAACAGATTTAGGAGTAGGGAGAGCAGGAGGAGGGTAAGATGGAGTTCAGTTTTGGGCATATCAGGTATGAGATGCTGTTAGACCTCTAAGTGGCAACAATTAGTAGTTAATTAGGGTAGGTCTGGATTTCAGGTATGAAGTCCGGGTTGAGGTTTTAAATTCATGAGTTTTCAGTGTATAAATTCAAAAAAAAAAAAAAAAAAAGCGGGGGGCAGGGGTGTCATGTTAACTGTGGGTTGGGTTATCATGAAGTTCATAAAGTAACTGGCAAGCCTGCATGGAGTTCGGGCTCCCTGATCCAAATTTGTTGGTCATGGCTACGATTTGGCACCACCTAGTGGCAGTTGCTTACTCTGGCTTAATTATCACTTGGGGCTCTTCCAGCTCTCTGGCTGGTTTGGGTTTACAGGGCAGCAGCATTTAGTTGGTTAGCAGTTATTGATTAGTTGGCACTCATTTTATGGACGTGACTGAGAGTGAACTAGGATGAGGGGACATGTGTCTCATTTTTTGCTTTTAAGAAGGGCTTATCCAATTTCCCTCTCCGGCTGCTCCCATTTTTTCCCTACCCAAGATCAGTACTTTACCCTATTCCCATCTGAATGTGGGCACTGGGTAAAAGATGGAGGAAGCTAATTACAAGTATTTCTGAATTTTAGTTATCATGGGACCAGAACACTGGATGAGATGTAGAAAAGAGGGAGTGTATATGGAAAACCGAAAAGTTCCAGGGATTGAGCTTTGAGCCAGTCTGGTGTAATAGGTGAAGGAGACCCTGTAGGAACAGCGGGTGAGGTGCAAGGAAGGCTTAGAGTGCTGTATCCCAGATTTTCAAGGAGACTGGAGTGCTCAGCTTTGTCCAACAGTGCCCATGGGTCAGGTGATACAAGGCTGAGATTTGGCCATTGGATTGCTGGTGACCTTGATAAGCACATTCATGGAGGGGGGTCAGAGTACCTGTAGGAGAGAATTAGAGGAGGAGAACTGAAAAGAGTGAATACAGACTACTCTTGGTGAATTTGTGTAAAGGGGATCAGTGACTCAGGGTGAAAGCCAGCAGGGGAAGGTGAGGATAAAGGAGAGATTTGGATTTTCTAAGGACATGTAAGAGAAATAACAGCTTGTTTCTTATAACTGATGGAGATGATCCAGAAGAAAGGAGGAAAATGTGGTTTTTGTTTATAAAAGTGACATATGTTAATTTTAGAAAAGACAGTTAATATGAAGAAAATAATTCACATTTTTGGCACTGACATAACTTTATTTTTTGGTGTATCACTTTTTAAAATTATTTTTGTATTGTAATATAATTCATGTACTTTAAATTTTTTTTTTTCAACGTTTATTTATTTTTGGGACAGAGAGAGACGGAGCATGAACGGGGGAGGGGCAGAGAGAGAGGGAGACACAGAATCGGAAACAGGCTCCAGGCTCTGAGCCATCAGCCCAGAGCCCGACACGGGGCTCGAACTCACGGACCGCGAGATCGTGACCTGGCTGAAGTCGGACGCTTAACCGACTGCGCCACCCAGGCGCCCCATAATTCATGTACTTTAAAATTCACTCTTCTAAAGTGTACAATTCAGTGAGTTTTAGTATTTAGTAGTTAGTGTGCACTTATCACCACTGTCCAATTCTAGAACATTCTTGTCACCCCACAAAAAAAAAAACAAAAAAAAAAAACCATACCCATGATACTCCCATTTCCTCCTTCAACCAGCCCCTGGCAACCACTGATCTATTTTCTGTCTCAATTGCCTCTTCTGGACATTCATATAAATGGAATTATATAATAGGTGGCTTTTTGTGTCTGGCTTCCTTGACTTAGCATGTAGCATATATCAGGACTTTATTCCTTTTTATGGCTAAATATGGTATATTACTTTTAATATCCCTACACATATATGCAAATATACTCTTAATATCCTTTTTAACTCTTACAGATTGGAACCATACTTTTTATATAGTGCCATCATTTTCACTCAAGTATTTTCTCACTTTATTATGTCATCTTTGAAAACATTTTTAGTACCTGTGTGATGTTTTAATAGACAATCCAATTTATTTGACCTTTTTTTATTGGGCATTTTCATACTTTTTATGTTTTAAGAAGTTTTGTAACAACCTGAAATGAACAATTTTTTGCTAAAACCTTATATACATAGGTGATTTTATCCTTTGGCAGCAATTTCTAGAAATAGATTACTGATCATGGGTGGGTATGTACACTCTTGTGAGGCTTTTGGCCACATTGCTAGATTGTTTTATAGAAGATTACGCCAGTGCATCCCCATGAGCAGTATGTGGGTGTGCCTTTCTTATCCTAAATGCCACTGGTAGCAATTATTGGTAAAAAGGTTGATTAGATGAAAAATAGTACCTCTTTGTGTTGATTTGAGCCTGTCTTAGACCATATTGCTACCAGTGAGAAAAATGTCTAAGAAAGCGTATTTACTTGAAAGTCTCCTAAAACCACCTAAGATTTCCTGACAAGATTTGATTTTTTTATGGTATATTTAGCAACATTGGAAACAGTACACGTAAAGTACTTTTAAAGTAAGTTTGCGTGTGTCTTTTTAAATGAAAAATATGTTTCTGGTTTGTTAATGTCTTGGAATTGGTTTCGATAGCATTTTTTAAGTCTTTTCTCATATTTTAGAGTTAGTGATTTTCAGTTACTTGTTAAGTTTTCGTTCTATAAAATTCATAACTTTGAATTGTGAATATCCTATTTCATAATCGCTTATTATAGAGTTTTTAGAAATAACTTTACAATTTAATACTACAAAAAAGTAAATACAATGCTAACCTTTAAATTTTGATATTTAGAGATATCAGAACCCCAAATACAGTGACAGCTGTTTTGGACAAACGATAAAGAACATGAATTTTATACTTACGTTGAAGAGTTTAAAACTTAAGATAAAGCCTAATAGGTCATTTATAAATCAATTTATATGGTAGATTCTAGAGGCTGTTTCTAAGTTTTTAATTTAAATCTAGTCTAGATTTAGATTTCTAAAAAAAAATTTTTTTTAATGTTTATTTTTGAGAGAGCGAGCATGAGCGGGGGAGGGGCAAAGAGAGAGGGAGACACAGAGTCCAAAGCAGGCTCCAGGCTCTGAGCTGTAAGCACAGAGCCCGATATGGGGCTGGAACCCATGAGCTGTGAGATCATGACCCAAAGTTGGATGCTTAACTGAATGAGCCACTGAGGCACTCCTAGCTTTAGATTTTTTAAAAGTACATACACATTTCTAGTAATTCATTTTTATTTTATATTAATCTTAGGGGGGAAGGTATGCTTTTATTATTGAGATTGCCTGGGAAGAGTGTGAGTCAACTATAGAATCTACTAATTGTATTTTTTCTATGCGGTTATAACAAATAAGATAGTTTTTCTTTTTATTGAGCTAATAGCAGATTCAGTCATCCTTGTCTGTCAAAAAGTATATAAAAAGTCAGCTATTGTACTGTTCAATTGCCAAACTGTATTTCAAGATAAATTACAGTGTAGGTGGGTAGGTGGATTTATTTATATTTGTATACATAGTACATATGGTAATTTCCAGTCACTAATCACTGCCCTAAGTGGAGTGTTAAAGGAATGGTCTTACAGATATACAGGGATACGTAGTTTTTCATGAGGCATTTTGTAATTGTTGCATGAATGATGAAAGAGAAAATGCAGTATTTTGTTCTACAACTGTTGTTTTAATTTTTTTGGTCATTGTGAACAGCAAGACATCTTACATCATTATATTGCATCTTCTTTATGGATTGGTCGGCCTTTTGATTTTTTTGTTTCAAAATACTCTAGGTTTTTTTGATTTGTAAGATAATCACATTGGTTTTTCAAAAATTTTTTGTATTGTGTTAGAGAGGTAAAATAATGACAGCTGCAGTTCATTGTGCCAGGCATTATGCTAAGAAATGCTTGTGCTAAGCACATTAACTCCATTATTTCATGGTACTACTTAGTGAGATCTCATTTTATAGATGAGGAAACCAGGGCCCTGGAAACCAGAGCTATCCAGTTAGTAAGCTAGAGACTGACTTCACATAAAAGCCCAGGGCCGTTTTATGGGGTGTCTGGCTGGTTCAGTCAGTACAGTGTGTGACTCTTGATGTTGGGGTGGTAAGTTCAAGCCCGATGTTGGGTGTACAGATTACTTCAAATAAAATCTTAAAAAAAAAAAAATCCAGACTGTTTTAAATGTAATCCTATGTTGCCCCTTATTGTTGATAGTGCATGGAACCTTTTCTCAGGCCATTCGAGGATTTGGAAGTTCAGTTCATTCTGTAAATAGAATGCTTTCTTTGTCCAGCTGTGAAATAAAAACCAACTCTTTGGAATGACTTGCCAACTTGTATTCAGTGAACTACTTGGGAAATTGTTTTTCCTCAAGTTACTGTATGCTGTGAGTTCTTTCCATTGTTAAACAGTGTATAAGCAGATCATAGATTCGTGTTAACATTTCCAAATATGTGTTTGAAACAGATTTGGCAACTGATCGGAAGCTCTTCCGTCTGGTCTCCAATGATTCCTTCATCTCCATTCAGCCTTCCTTATCCTCCTGTGGACAGGACTTACCAAGGGACTTTAGTGACAAAGTGAGCTTGCCGAGTCATGGCCACCACCACCACATCGATCAGTCTCTGTCCAACACCTGTGACACAGAAGTGGCTTCTCTTGTCCCTTTACATTCACACTCTTATAGGAAAGATCACCGGCCACGAGGGGTACCACGGACTTCTAGCTCTGCTGTGGCTTTTCCAGACACTTCACTGAACGACTTCCCTCTCTATCAGCAAAGACGGGGGTTAGATCCGGTTAGCGAGTTAGAATCTTCCAAGCCTCATTCTGGATCCAAAGAATCCTTGGTGGAAAATTCTTGTTTATCTGGGGAATTTCAGCTCGTTGGTGAGCTGAAAAACAGTAATTCTCAGCCACCTACAAAAAGTGGGAGGAGCAAACCTTTGAAAGCAGACAAAAGCGTGGACAGCCTGAGGAGCCTGAGCACGCGGAGCAGTGGGTCGACAGAGAGCTACTGCAGTGGAACGGACCGTGACACCAACAGTACCGTCAGCAGCTACAAAAGTGAGCAGACCAGCTCGACTCACATAGAGAGCATCTTGTCGGAGCATGAGGAGTCCCCTCAAGTAGGAAAGAAAAGCGGTAGGAAGAAAGAGGAGTGCTGTGCTGACCCAGAGGACCAGAGTAGCTGTACCAGTGACAAAAGGACTAACAGTGAGAAGACTGCCTTGGAAGTGAGTACAAACAGTGGGGTTCAAGAGGCCAAGGATCCCAGTACCTCTGATGATATGCACAATCAGAAAGGTCTCAGCACCTCTGCATCTGAAGAAGCCAACAAGAATCCCCACGCAAACGAATTTACTTCGCAGGGGGACAGACCGCTTGGGAAAACCGCTGACCCCAAAGACGAGCAGAGTGAAAAGTCAGCTGTCTCAGCGGACTCGAAAGTTGGTAAAGACGGTGGTGGAAAGCAAAAGGAAGGGGATGTACGACCTAAATCCTCTAGCTTGATCCACCGGACAGCCTCTGCCCATAAGTCAGGCCGGAGACGGACAGGAAAAAAACGGGCCAGCAGTTTTGATTCAAGTCGGCATAGGGACTATGTGTCCTTCCGAGGTGTTGCTGGCACAAAGCCACATAGTGCTATATTCTGTCACGACGAGGACTCTAGCGACCAAAGTGACTTGAGCAGAGCATCAAGTGTGCAGTCTGCTCACCAGGTCAGCAGCGATAGCTCTTCCAGCACCACTTCTCATTCATGTCAGTCTCCGGAGGGCAGATGCAGTGCTCTAAAGACCAAACATGTCCCGAAAGAAAGGGGCACTGACTCCGAGCACACACACAAGGCCCATCCGGGTCCCGAAGGAACTTGCAAAAAGCGGACGACACGTCGGACTTCCAGCACAAATAGTGCCAAGACGCGGGCCCGAGTGTTGAGCCTGGACAGTGGCACAGTAGCGTGTTTGAATGACTCCAATAGGCTGATGGCACCCGAAAGTATAAAACCCTTAACCACTTCAAAATCTGATCTCGAGGCCAAAGAGGGAGAGGTGCTAGATGAGCTATCTTTATTGGGCCGGGCTTCCCAGTTAGAGACGGTCACTCGGTCTAGGAATAGCTTGCCAAGCCAGGTTGCGTTTCCTGAAGGCGAAGAGCAAGATGCGGGCAGTGGAGGTAAGTAAATGACTGGAGGAGAGTTCCCTGAGAGTCACTGCGGTCGTGGGTACTATTGATTAGAGTGGTATTTACTAAAATATATAGAATAAGGCTTTGTGTTACTGTCCCTCCTTCTGCTGTGTTGGTAAACTTTCTTCTGTGTAGGAGATGCTTATGTCAGAAAAGGTTTCAATTTTTTCTTGGCCTTGGGTTTTTCAAAGTCAGTTGCCACCTCTTAATGTTTTACCAGGACTGACCAAAATTGGTTGTCTTCTTTCATTGTACAATAGTAGCAACAACAAAATGTAGAAATTTATTAGATCACAAACCATTTTTAATCATCTCCTATACAGTGTGTGCCACTGAGCTTTCAGAGTTAGATACCTCAACCAGTAAGATTTTGCCAAATATTACTTTATCTCTGACTATGTACTGTGAAAACTTGTGCCTCGTTTGTCTCTTTGGTTTTACTTCTCCCTTACTCAAGTTTCAGGCATTAACCATTTTTTTTCCGTTAGCTTCACACTTCAAGTTTATTAAATCAATGTAGTTTATATTGGCATTTAGTATCCATTAGTGGATACGTGCTGCTCCCTGTGATGACACTGATGGTGTTTGATTAAAGTGATAGCTTATTTACTTCAGACTTATGGTATATTGTGCAGAATTCAGTGGGTGATTTTATATTGCCAGTGTGTTTTGGACGTTTTATTTCTTTCGGAGGTGTTTCTTCCTGTTTTCCTCCTATCCAGAATAGTCAGTTCATTCTGTTGTGGATTTTATGGAATCTGGTTCTTGAGCAGGATCAGAAGAATCCTGACGTCTTCTGTTGCTGGAACCATAGCTTTTTCATCCTGCACTCCCATCCCCTGTATTCAGGCTGGTATCTTGTAAAACATTCTCTTATTTCCTTTGATACCATTTCTGATAAAGACTAATTTCTAATGAGAATGCAAAAAAATGATCTTTAGTACCTAAAGAAGAAAACAGTCTATCAAACTTAAGTATTGAGAACTAATTATATCTGAAGTGATTATAACCATTTGGTGACAGCATAGTAATTAAATTCCCTTAAGCCTTTGGTGTGGGTATCATTCTGTTTTTTATAAAAAGTCTTTTGAAATGCTTTTAGTGATTTCTCACACAGAGCATATCAGATATGTTCATGACCTACAAGAAACCATTGGGTTTAAAAATAGAGCTTAATTTTTCAAGGTGTCATTAAGTAAATTTTAAGAGTGAGCATGCTATGATAGAAAAATACTGCTGTTCTAAATACTGTTGAAATGTAAATACTAAAAAATATGTACAAGAGCTATAGTAAGTCTCTATGTCTTTGAATTTAAAATGCCATTTCTTTTTCACAGGGAATATGAGGTGTTCCAATTTTTAGGAAAAGTTACCTGAAAGGTTTTATTTGCTTTTCGGTGCAGATCTTTGACTGCTATGAGCTCATGCTTTTCCAGATTCCAGGTTTTGTCTTCTTTTGTTTTGTTTTGTTTTGTTTTATTTTTTTTTTCAGCGTTTATTTATTTTTGGGACAGAGAGAGACAGAGCATGAACGGGGGAGGGGCAGAGAGAGAGGGAGACACAGAATCGGAAACAGGCTCCAGGCTCTGAGCCATCAGCCCAGAGCCTGACGCGGGGCTCGAACCCACGGACTGCGAGATCGTGACCTGGCTGAAGTCGGACGCTTAACCGACTGCGCCACCCAGGCGCCCCTGTGTTCTTATTTTTAAAAAACAAGTCATTGAATGTTAATAAGAAGCAGGTAATGAACTAAAAATTTCCATGTACTTTGACGTGACGGGCTGTTAAAAAACATTTTTTTGCCAAAGGAAGAACATTGTAGGGGCTGTTTTTATTTGAGTTTCATTTATGTTTAGAATAAAATAAGAGTAAAACTAAACAGCTTAAATGTGTGAAGGGTTTGTGTTTCATTGGTTTGATCACATTTCATTAGGGTTTTGTTTGGGCTTTTTGGAAGATCGGAGGTAGTGAGAGAGGGGATATGTTTTGGTTCTCATTTAAAAATTGTATAAAATCTCAAATAATTGTTAAAGATTTATTTATATCGACATTAATTGTTACAGTCCTTTTTAGCAGTTTAGAAGACAGTTTTCTGGGCTATCTCTTCCTACATACTACACTCCTGAAATGTGTCAACAAGACAGGACGCTGCTTGACCGTTCATGTGGCCGTACGTAAGCCACAAATAGATTTTATTCTAATGAACTTGGAGGTGTTGATGAGTTCTCCAATGATTTTGTTTTCTTTTTAAGCGTAGTTAGTGGAGTTGGCAGTGTGGAAGGACGAGATCTAGAAAATGTACTCTAAAGTACTAAAAGTGAAATACTCTTAACATAGGAGGTGACTTAACATAATGACATGATGTTGGACACCCGTGCTGGCACACGGGCTCCGCTGTGGGAGAGCTGTCTATCTTCTTGTAGCCTCAGCCTCCTCATCTCACAGGGTTGCTGTGAGGAATTCATAGATGTCAGATGCTTAGAACACTGCCTGGCCCACACAAAATGCTTAATAGTGCTACTGTTTCGATTATACAGACCGCTGTTCTGCTACTCAAATGTGTTCTTTCCTTAAAGTGGAAGAAAATGATGAAATATAGAAATATATTAGAGATTTCTGATTGTGCCATTGTGAGACTCAGCAATAGTAAAAGTAAGAATTTTTACATAATACCTGATTTCTTACATAATACCAGCAGAAAAACATGAACATGTAATCTAGTAATACGGATTTTATCTTATTTTGGCCATAATATATCCTATAACTTCTCTCTTGGTATTCGGTTACATAGCAAATGATTGTTTTCATAGGACTTTTCACCATTAATCAAGTACTTTGGTTAAAATTGGATTTCATCAGTTTTTCTGCTTAGGTGGGAGAAGAGTTTTAGATGCAAGCTAAGGCCTTTTGTGTTGATCTCTTTTGCATTTAATTCTTCTTTTATAATGATAAAGCATGTCTTTAATAACTGATGGTGAATATTTGAAGGAAAAAGTACAATTAAGTTCTATATCGTAGAAGTGTCGTTTGGTACCTGCATTACTTTTAAAAGCCATTTTCTTTTGCGTCCCTTAATTTACTGCATGATTCGACAGATTATAAAGAACAACCAGAATGGAAAGGTTTATATTTGCTCTATTATACTTCGTAATATTTTTCTGAATTTCTTAACCTCTGTTTTTCTGTTCGAGAAAATTATTTCAAATGTAATGTTTGAGCCCCTACTCTATAAGCATGAAATAGGATCCTATTATATTTCTTTTGGGAACCAAAGGTAATCTTTTGTTAAGGAAATATCACTTTACTCAAAGAAAAACCAAATCTCCATAAATAATTTATGAGAGTTTGTGCCATCTGTGTAAATTGGAGGTCAGTTATTTTGAATCCAAATATCATTGAATCTTAGAAAGACCCCTGAATAGACAAGAACATGAGAATTAAAGCTTTTGTACCTGAATTCCAATACATTAAATTTCTCATCTGTCACTCCATGTGGCAAGTGAGAAGAAGCAAAGTAGTAGAAGGGAATTGGTGCTTGGAGAAGCTAAAGTAATGACAACAACAGAAATGCGCCACCAGCACGAAAGGAGAAGCTGGAATGACCACACAAACCCAAGCAGAACACAGCGGGTGGGTCATTAAATGCAGGGGTAAACTGTCTTTGGAATTTGATAGTGTTGAAGGACATTGTGGGATCCTAACTTAACACTGTATTGTAGTAGGCGCAGTGATAAGTGTTCATGTGACTGGCCCTGCTTAAGGGAAAGGCTCTATCAGTCTATGTGGAGAAGAAAGCTTAGACATCAAACCACAGAGAAAGATGCTCATTCAGTGTAGTGAACAGATTTGGATACTTCATGTGCTTGGAAAAGTTGTCTACTCTTAAAGCAGTATGAAGAAGAGGTATTTTACTGATGAGGCAAGTAAGGGTTAGTGTATAGAATTCCCTGAACCAGCCCATGCCTGATTTTGTGTGGTAGGGGCAGACATTACACTATATATATGTATTTTTTCTGGTAGCAGTGAAGTTCTGGATGAGGAATCAAACAGTTACATTTTAATACCACCTCTAATTATTAACTGGATGCTCTTGGCAAGTCATTTAATCTGTGCCTCAGTTTTCTCAGGTGTAAAACAGGAATAACTGTTTAGGTCTGTCTCAGCATTAACTATCAGATTCTAGTGAGCTTAGATTTGTAAAAGTGCTCTGTAAATTACAGGTTTAGTGTGAGAACTAAGACACTGATGCCTTTTAGTCATTTGTAAGGAAGTTTCCCTTTTCAAATCTGTGTCACTTCAAATAGATATTCTTCACTAATGACCCCTTCTTAGGTGAATCTCAGAAAACATATGCAAAAGAGTTTGAGTGCAGTTTTCTGGAAGAGTCTATATGTCTCATCCCACTTGCAAAGGATTAAAAAAACATTTGGAGCCACCGCTGAGATAAGGAATCCTGAAACTCTTTTAGGAACTGTTGTGTGTGAATCATGACTCCAGTGTATCATCTAATTTCTTGAAAGCATTTTGTCTGCCCATCTGTATTTGTTTGGCTGTCTGGGATTGTGGAAAATACCAGTAGGACATGGAGATTTTCTCTCACTGAAGACACAGCTAATCCTTTGTCGTTGGTTGCTGTTGTGTGCTGGTTTACTTATCAAAAAGTAGATTAGTCCTTTGAAATATGTTCACAGCTTGAAATTGTTTAATGTGGAATGAACGCTTTGAGGTTGTGCCATACATTCTCGGTGTGCTTTGGCCTCCCAGAAGATAACACTGATGAGTATTTGTTTTATTTTAGAACAAAACCTTGGCACACCGGTGTTGGCATCATCCTTGGCTGACATGGGAAGTAAGAGGGGGAGAGACGTTTAGATCAAATGGCAGTGTATTTCAGGATGTCTGCTTATATCTTTTATTTTTCTGAGATGTACATATACTTGTGTGTATTTTCGCCTTTCTTTCATGTCTCATTTCCGACTAGCATTTGCTGCTTTTCTGTTTGAGGTACCAAAACACAACTTTTTATTTGCAGTCTTCTCATATTTACTTTTTCCTCTAATAAACACTCCCCACTGAAAATAACACCTTTCTTGAGCAGTTTTTTTTCTGTCTAAATTTTTATTTATTTAATAGCAATCGAGCCATCACAAGAGGCCAGCCACAACTGTGCATAGGGACTAGAAAGTCACTTATCACCTATGAATCCTCTCACTAAGCAATCAGCGGCATGACTGACATGTTTTTGTGGCGTCTTTTTCTGTACATACTGATGCTTACAACTTTCCAGTATTTGAGATAGAATATGGATAACTTTCACCTCCTACCTTGCCATGTGTTGCTCTTTTATACCTCCCTGCCATTGTTGTTTTTTTAAATACGAAATTTATTGTCAAATTGGGTTCCATACAACACCCAGTGCTCATCCCAACAGGTGCCCTCCTCAATGCCCATCACCTACTTTCCCCTCTCCCCCACCCCCCATCAACCCTCAGTTTATTTTCAGTTTTTAAAAGTCTCTTATGGTTTGACTCCCTTCCTCTCTAACTTTTTTTTTTCCTTCCCCTCCCTCATGGTCTTCTGTTAAGTTTCTCAGGATCCACATAAGAGTGAAAACATATGGTATCTGGTCTTTCTCTGTATGATTTATTTCACTTAGCATAACACTCTCCAGTTCCATCCACGTTGCTACAAAAGGCCATATTTCATTCTTTCTCATTGCCAAGTAGTATTCCATTGTGTATATAAACCATAATTTCTTTATCCATTCATCCATTGATGGACATTTAGGCTCTTGCCGTAGTTTGGCTGTTGTTGAAAGTGTTGCTATAAACATTGGGGTACAAGTACCCCTATGCATCAGCACTCCTGTATCCCTTGGGTAAATTCCTAGCAGTGCTATTGCTGGGCCATAGAGTGGATCCTTTTTTTTTTTTTTTTTTTCGTAGATCTATTTTTAATTTTTTGAGGAACTTCCACACTGTTTTCCAGAGCGGCTGCAATATACCTCCCTGCCATTGTGAAACTACTCATTGCCTTTAATGCTTTTCCTCTTTTCATTCAGAGTAAAACAAACTGATAGTCTATTTCAGTATCCTCACTATAAAAATAAATAATCGTACTAAAACAATTCAATATAGGATTTAGAGAATTTTCCTTAACTCGTTTAGGTAACTGAGAAGTAACTCCTGAGGTGGGAGGTATGTATTGTGGATTTTGTTTTTTATTTGATCTTTAAGAATAGATCATACCACAGCTGTCTAAAATGTCTTAGGCTATCTGTGCCTTGTACAGGAATTGCCCTTAGGTACCCTGTAAATGTTTAAACTTACTTGAGTGATTGTATTACTACCTCAAAAGTAAAGAGCTACATGATCCAAGGTTCTTAAACTTGCTGGGCTTGTAATTCAGTCTGTTGAAGTTTGCTAACACAAAGAAATGATTAAAAAGTCAAGACTTGGTAATTTTAAAAATATACATTAAAAAATTCACAATTGTCTAAGTATATGTCCTTGAAAGTATTTTTAAATCTTTCTTGTTATTCATGGTTTTTGAGTCCATTGAATGTTTTTCCCCCTCCTATACCTATACATGCTTTAAATTTGGTTGTACCTAGAGTGTTAAATTTTTCTTACTTGTGTTTTATGCTCTTATTCTAGTTAATTTCATTTTTTTTGCCAGAAGATACTGAGTTTTAAGCAGTGTCACAATTCAAAAGCAGTGTCAACTTCAAAACCAGGTTTTATTTATTTATTCATTTTTGTGAGAGAGAGCATGAGCAGGGAAAGGGGAGAGAGAGGGGGGGACAAAGGATCCCAAGGGGGCTCTGCGCTGACAGCAGTGAGCCTGATGCAGGGCTCGAACTCATGGAATTGTGAGGTCATGGCCTAAGCTGAAGTCGGATGCTCAACTGACTGAGCCACCCACGTGCCCCCCAAACCAGGTTTTAAAGTGTTTTCTCCCTCCTGTTTGGTTCCTTAGTTCAAAGATTTTTGTGTGTGTGCGCTTTGTTTCTTTCTCTTACAAAGTTAAAAGATTCAAAAAGTTTATTATAATTGGGTTGTAGAAGTGAATTTTCAGCAAGTGTAGCTATAACTAATGTGATTGAATATGCTTGTGGCAAATTATTTTAAGCTTTTTTAAAGACACTTTTCTTTCCTTGGCGCTAATAGAACTGGACCCCCTTTGGACCCTATTCCAAATAGAGATGTTTTGATTTAGTAGTACGTTTTTCAGGGGGCATGGTTTAGTTTTATTTGTTGTGACCATAAATTATGGCGTAGTGTTTTCAGTTGAATGTGTGATCCTAGCTATTGTTAAAGTAATTGTTACAGTAAACATTGAAAATTCTTTTAGCATTAGATATTTACACCCTGAATATTACAAGGACACTGTAGGCAGTAATCATAACTCCACTTTAATACATTGTTCAGAGGATGTCTAAACTTTCATCTTAGGGTGTTTCTAAAACTATTTTATTAAGAGAGTAGTATTATGTAGTTCTTTTGCAGAGGACAAAATATGAATAGTGCAGTAATAGCAAGAAAAAAAAAAGTTTTCTGAAGAAGCCAAAGGACATTGTGACTATAAATGGACACTAATAGCTGTGTTTTCTTCTTAGTATTGTGCAATAACTAGCTTTTACTTAAAATTAACACCATTAAGTCTTCAGTAGAAGGAAGATAATAAAGAAAATGTTTCCTGTTTCCCTTCTTTCTATTTATTCTCAGTCTTTAATGATTACATTTTGCTTTTATCCAAATCCTTCAGAGTAATTTTAGTACATTTTATGGATGGAATTATTCTCCTTAAATTATATCTGGGTAAATTTTACTCTTATTCTGGTTATCTAAAACTAGAGAGAATGTTTGAAAGTTTCTTAATGAAGTGAATTGACCTGTAAATTGAGTAGTAGTTTGTTACAGTAAAATGGAAATCTTCAATATAAGTTCACGAAGTGTCTTGAGTTGAGTTTTAGGAGTGGTTTTAAATTCCATAACCTCAGTTAACATTGCTGATGTCTGAGAGCCATGAACAGTCACTCATGTAAGTTTTCATTTCTTCCTGCAAGTGGCTTGTTTTATCCTTTATCTAGTGACTGCCTGCCAGTACGGTTTCTCCTTTGTGACAGTGCTGGTTGCAGTTTCCCATTACTGAAATCATAGTTGTCAGGAATAGGCAGAGCATACAGTAGGCTTTGTAGATGGTGGTGACAGAAAGGTGTCCCTGAATTTCTAGATCAGCACTGTCCAGTACAACTTTCTGTGACGATGGAAATGTTCTCAATATTGGTAGCCACTAGGCACATGTAGTTCTTGAGCACTTGCAATGTGGTTTATGGATCTGATAAACTCAATTTTTAATGTTATTTAATTTTAAGTAGCCACATATGGCTAGTGGCTACCGTGTTGGGGACAGCACAGTTCTAGATGACCAGGTTTAATGATCATTTGTTCTCACAGGTCACATGTAATTTTTGTGTACATGAGCTTTTATATCACAAGTAACAGCTTTTTCACATTTAAAGGATTTTTCATTATATCTCAGTGAAACTGGAGGGGAAAAAAAGAAAAGAAATATTAGGAGTCCAGTCTGATTTGGAGCCAAAGCCGCAAAACCTAACTTCTTATTTAGTCGCCTAACTTAGAATATCACTGTAGTATGTGAGCTGAAAAATAAGTAGGCGTTCTGTCATTTGTGACTTCTACTTTTTACTGGCGGAAGCTTGCCAGATGGGTGAAATAGTTGTGTTTGTCATTCCTGCAGTAGAAGAAAGTGGCTACATAGAGACAGTTATCCTTTTGAAGGTAGTGCATATATTCCTAATCTAACACCCACCAGTGCAGTCTGAGGAAGGGGTACAGAATGTAAACATTAAAAAGAATACTTTATTAAAATCAACATCCAAATTGATGGAAATGGCTGTTGCTAAGCAGAAGAATTATTTGAGAATTAATAACGTTTTTAAAATGTCAAGAAAACTTGCAATAGAACTGAAATCTGAATGCAACATTCTTGGATTTGTAATCTTTTTCATAATACTTAATAGAAAAAAAGTGTTTTGAAAGAATGTTTCTGTACTACATTTTGTGTTTATTTATATTTAGTATGCAGATACCCTTTGTCAAAGTCAAAATCATCCCTAAAATATTTAGATCACTAGGAAACCATTGTTTTAAATTCACATAAAGCATCATTTTGCATTTTGTTCTAGAAACTGAAATCAGTCAATTAGAATGGTTTTATAAAATTTTATGTGACTCTATTAAGCCATGGTTGTGTATTTGTCATTGTTGCATATTTGGTTTTAGTTTGTACTTTATCGCTTTTGGATTAAACTATGAATTTCTGTACTTGCCATCTTGCTGATACTTGCTTCCTAATGTTGAGGGGACCTGTGCTGGTGGCGTAGAGTTGAATAAAGTTTCATGGCAGCTCACTACTTCACAGTTAAGATATGTCCATGCTGTCTTGAATTAAACATTTGAAAAGCTGCCAAAGTTATGCCACAATGCGGCATGGGATGAATAGCTTCCTTACCTCTGGCATCAAAAATGAAGTATTATCAGTCAGCTAAGCGTCTGACTCTTGTTTTCGGCTCAAGCCATGGACTCTCGGTCACAGGATTGAGCCCCGTGCTGGGATCTGCACTGACAGCGTGGAGCCTGCTTGGGATTCTCTTTCTCTCTCCCTCTGTCTGCCCCCCCCCCCACACACACACTCGTGTTTTCTTTCTCTCTGCCTCAAAATAAATATTTAAAAAATGCAGTATTATTGTTTGCTTCTACTGCCCTCTTGACAGTAGGAAAATAATGCCCCATTCCTGTTAGTTGGAACTAACAAATACTGCACTTGTGAAGTTGACTTAATTCAAGAGTGTGTGATTTACTTGTATTTTTTTTTCAAAGTTCTTTTTTTAATTTATTTTTTCAAAGTTTTTTTATTCATTTATTTTGGGGGGAGAGAGAATCTCAAGCAGGCTCTGCACTGACAGCTTGGAGCCGGACATGGGGGGCTCAAGCTTACCAACCGTGAGAGCATGGCCAATATCAAGTCCGAGCTTAACCATCTGAGCCGCCCAGGAGCCCCTAGATGAAGGTTTAAACCAATGGAGATATTAAAATAGGAAGTTGAGTTTGAAGAGAAGATGGTGAGGCCAGATATATCAAAAACATTATTTTTAAAGAACCAATTATCTTGAAATAAACAATGTGTATGTCTTGTGTATTCTTTGATGCGCCATATTAACAGTGTATGTATGAAAGCCCTTGGGCTCAAGCAGATAGCTTCCCTTTACGTTTGAGGGTGGGAAGACGGGAGAGGCAGGCTCAGCTGCTATTTACATCTCTGACCTAGGCTCCTATTTGACCTAAGTCTATCTTGATACAGCAGCACAGGCCAGCGAGGAGGCAGTGTCATTTCGCCGTGAACGCAGCACATTTAGGCGCCAGGCAGTACGGCGCCGGCACAATGCAGGGAGTAACCCTACCCCTCCTACATTGCTCATCGGATCACCCCTCAGGTATGGTATTTTAAAATTCCACCAAGCTTAGCATGCATGTAAGAGACCTTCTAACCTGTTCTGTCAGTGCCAGGAAAGCATTCAAATTGCTTTTTCTTTTCCCTCCAGTTTCTCCTATAGTTTTAAGCTCTTTGGGCTTTCTCTGCATGTGACCACGAGCCTGCTGCATTCTGCATGCCTTGCGTTGCACTGTTTAGACAAAACGATCAGATTGGGTTAGTCCATTTTAAATAGCAAAATTACTTTAGGGCAGCTCTATAAATGTAAATAGAGGCCTTAAGTCAGCTTTTCATTTTTTTTTCTACTCCCTATTAATATTATTGCAGCATCTTTTCCCCAACATCTTGATCAGTTTAATAGGAACAATTATGGGCTGAGTGGTGAGCTTGTTGAGGAATACAGATAACTGACCTCAGCTTGATAAGCCAGTTTATTTCATTTCACTAATATATATATTTTGTATTGCTTAAAAATTTGTATCTTTTGTTTCATAATCAGTAGAACCTGGTAAATGACATGGGACGAAAATACTCTATGACAAAGTACGGTCAATTGGATATATATGTATATATTTGTATATATCTGTGTTGAATTTCTCCACTTTTACTAGTGCTGAAGAAAAACATTTTTTGCATTTCCCGATATTCCTAATTAAGAAAACATCTATTTATAATATTGGGAATAGTTTTCCATTAAAATTTTAGTGTTTTATTCTCAAGTATGTCTTACACATCAAAATATTTATGCTTATGCTTTAATGCAAATATGGACAAAAATGCTTTACATGTGCTTGCTTAGGCAGTGCACATAAAATACCATATACTCTCATTAATCTCTGTGTTGAAAATCACCATTACCAAATTATTTTCCTACATTTTAATCTGGAATTCAAAAAGAACACTTAGTGAAACAACTCCTGTTGAATACATGGTAGATCAGAAGAGCTGACCCCCTTCCCTTGTTAAAATCCTGTTCTTGAGAGTAACAAAATCTTTCTCTTTACATTTCCCTGGAATTTAAGACTTGCTTATTTTTTCTGGGTTTTACATTACAATCAGGAGCTTCATCTTTTGTGGGTCATGTTCCTAATTAATCCTGCAGTAATACATAATTCTGTAAGAAGTAGTATGGATTAGTTAAACCAGCATTGAAAATATAAAAATGGGAAAGCACCAGTTAAAAAAACATTCGGTCTAGAAACCTTTTTCTGAGCACCTTTGCCTTTTATGAACCCTCCCCTTCTGCTCCCTGAATTAACTTCTTTCTGCTGATGGATTTGGGGTCTAGCCCCAACCTGCAGAAAGAGCTCAGCATTTCATTTTACTTTTTGTTTTGTTTTTTCTAACCTTTTCATTTTGCCCCTTTAATAACACTTGCCATAGACCTGTTTGCTTTCTTACTCCATGGTGCTGTTTATTAATCCCTTTTTTTATTTTAACCTTTTTTTGGTCTTTGCAAACCCTTTCATTCTTTGCCACAAATAAGCCTGCTGGATCCCACTTACCCAACAAACGCAGACAGATTACTTTTTTCTTTGCCTGGTGGAATATTAAAGAACTGTGTTCTAACTCCAGCCAATCATGTAGAATTCTGTAGGGTTTTAAATACATCACCGTTCAAATGAGGATAATGGCGTGAATCTTACTTGTAAAGCACTCACTTTAGAATTTTTGGCAGGTAATCTTCTAGTAGTCAGTGTGCAGATTTTGTTAAGATTCTAGGATATTTCCAGCATAAACTTTACATGCATCTTAAATAGGTGACTTCATCATGGGTGAAATAAGATACAATTTAGCTTAGAGAAATTAAAAACACCAATGGATAAAATCTTTTTTAAATTGCAAAAATATTCAGGTAGAAAATATTGGTGTTAATTCTGTTTGAATTACATAATAATACTCTCATCTTTAAGTAAATATAGGATTGCATGGTCATAGAAAACTTGAAAAACTTGTTTGTCAAAAGGAAATGGAATAGGAGTGACAGTACTTTAATTACAATTACATAACTATATAAGTACCAGTAAAACGTACTAACTTATTTTAAACTTTAATGAATAGTTCAAGTAATTGACAGTCAAAAGCAACTTGGTAAATTGTATGTTTTCAAGGATTGTGAGTGAATCAAATTTCTTCCTGAAGGGAAAATGCAGATTTTTAAAATAATTGTTAGAATGTCTTGTTTCAGAATTATTTTTAAGTGTCCTTTTCATTAAGTTAGGCTCGTAGGTAGCTTCGATAGGCCCTTGCCAGTTCTCAGTTACTAGAGAGAAAAGCAAAGATTAATATTTAAAAATTTTATAGTACTAGTATTAAGAGTTCCATATTTATCTATTTTTATCAACCCAAATATGGTATCTTTTAGAACTCTGGTTAATGGACTGGAACGAAAAATTAGTTGCATTTGGGGAGGGGACAAAAGCTTTATCTTATTCTTAGGTCTTTTTTTTTTTTTTTTTTTTAAGTGTTAGAAGATTGAAAGATCTGTAATCAAATAAGGTCATAGTAGTAACAGAATACATGATTAGAAATTCATAGGGATCATTTTGTGGTACTCAGGAAAATCCACAAAATATTTGTTGTTTGTGTACTGTGTTCAAGGCATTCCTTTGAGTATTCTCTGGAATCTGTAGATTCATAAGAATAATGTGATGATACTCTTAGAGTTTACTTTTTCATCATGGAGACACAAATAAAAATAACCAACAATATAAGGCAGAAGGTGCCAAATTCTAAATAAGTGGTACAGAGGAAAGAAAGACCAAGACCAACTATATTTTTCTGCGATTCCTTATTATTTTTAAAACTTTATTTGTGTATTTTTGAGAGAGGGGCAAGAGAGCACTAGTGGGGTAGGGGCAAGAGAGAGAATTCCAAGCAGGCTCTGTGTTGACAGATGTGGGGGCTTGACCTCAACTAACCGTGACCTGAGCTGACATAAAGAGTTAACCCACTGAGCCACCCAGAGGCCCCTGTTTTTCTGCCATTTAAATTGGAAATGTTAATGGGTAAGATTGCATGTCAGTGATGCTATTGATAGCCAATGGTTAGACCTAAATTTCTATCTTTCCTTTTACTATGTTGTAAAATAGTTGCTACCTTTTCTCAAACTAGTAGTTTTGATAGAGAATTGGTACTCTAAAAAATATTAGCTCCTGTCGGTTATTAGTTAGGTAAAGTACAAACATCCAGGAATAGTTTTCCTACCAACTTCTGTAAAAATGAGAGGTTTTTTTGTTGTTGAAGGATTTTCAAAACAGGAATTCAAGGGACATAAACATTTATGATTAGCTTTTGATGTTCAAAACCTTGACAGCCACATAGATTTTCACTAGTTTCTTTTGTTTCTTTATTCTGGAATCGATTTTCATGCATTGCCTAATACTTTGGAAACCTTTTTGTATATATGGGTATGTTGAGGATTATTGTATTCTCAAATGTGTTCACATTAAAATACACCTAACTGCCATATAGCACCTTTGGTTTTGACTTTAAGTAAAAACAAAAGAGGACAGAAAGATTTGTTGAGTACATATTGTATAAAATTCTTCTGTCTTCCAATTCAGAATCGGAAGGGACATAGTACTTGAACTACTTAAAACACCTTTTTTGTCAGAATTTTCTCCCTTGTAAGATTTGGTCATTTTGGTAAGCTTTGTAAATAACTTTGGATTTTGAGGAAGAGTAACAGACTTATTATATATGTATGGAAAATACAACGATATTTGATTCCATTAATTCCCAAGATCATCTCTCAATTTATGTCAATTGTACAAACATCTACTCCAAAGGAGTTATTAAACGAATACCTTTATAGTTACAGCTTAAAAAAATAATGCAAGTAAGCATCAACAAGTCAACATTGTGTGGACTTGGTTTTTTCATGTGTTCCACACATTCCTCTGCTCTATTTAGAGTGTATACTTTTTGTTGGCTCTAAAAGAAGCCTGAACTATGAATGTTCCAGGTAGTAATGGTTAGTAGGACTTTCTGTGGTGGTAGAAAGATCTATGTAATTAACACTGTCCAGTGTGGTGGACAATAACTACTAGCTTTTGCCCACTCCGGTAGCTCTTCACTACGGCAGCCACTAGCTACTTGATGTGGCTCTTGAGCACTTGCAATGAGCTTGGTGGAACTGTGGAACTAAAATTTTAGTGTAGATAGTCATATGTGGTTACTTTATCAGACAGTGTGATTCCAAAGTGTATTCTGTTGCCATAACCACAGGCTTCAGCAACATAAGCAGTGTTTTCTACTTAGTCTTTTATTACATGGTTACTTTAAATTGCAGCTTTCTTCACTGTCCATAAAGATGAGTTTATTTTATAGGCATCAGAGAAATCATTGCATTGAATTCAGAACATTAGAAAGAAGTTGGTACTCAAAAAAATGATAAAATAACTGAATAAGGCCATCCTATGCAGCAGTCTTGTTGTTGTTTACTCAAAGGTCTAATTTAATAACAATGCAGTTACTTTGAACATCATGTAGAGAATGACATATAATAATTATACTCAAAATATTTTCATGAGTTTCATTGATTTAAATTTGAGTATTAAGCACATTAAAATTCATAGTATTTTAAACATCTAAAATACAAAATGAGTTAAGAATATAATAGTTTCTTAATTATAGATAATGTTTAGATATTTAGATTTGATAGTTTTAATAAATGGCAAGTCTATAACAAAATACTAATAATGTATTAACAGAATTCTGTAAGATTTAAAAAAAGACTGTAATATCCCTTGAGAAATTACAGGTTTCCAAAATATTTTTAAGATTTTCTAAAATGATGGGCCCTTGTTAATGAAATGATGAAATGGGTTGGAGAAGGTAATAACATGTATACAGAGCCTGTGTGGCTTTATTTAAAAAATATGCAGGCTTTTCATAGAAAAAATACTTTATAAATTAATCATACTTGCAGCATCCCAGCAGTCATTTGTATTTCACTCGGTTGAGTCGATGTTTGTTATTCCATTTCTCTTGCACTAGTTTGTGATTTTCTTTTGATTGAAAATTGTCACCTTGGTAGCATTTGATAAGGATTCTTTGGTTTTCAGGTGCATAGAAACTTTGTTTTATTGTGAATTCGAGATGCCAGAATATTTGAAAGAACAATTCTAGAATTATAAAGGTTATAAAGAAAAGTGCATATTTAAACTGACAAAGAGGATTTATCTCTTGGGGACCAGCTACAACCCCCATATATAGTTAATGTGCTTGTTTTTCTTTGCTGCTTTCTTTTTCCTTACACTAGAATTTTGTTGGCTTGGGGTGGGGAAAAGTCACAGATTGGTTAGTTTACATATACATTAAATGTTTGCTGTGTTCATCACAATGACTCAGTTTTCTAAGGACCAGAAGATTTAAGACAGCAGTGTAATCTGTATATGTTGCAAAGTTTGTTAGCTTTCTTAGGTTACATTGAAAAAATCAGGTTACATTTTGAAATCCATTTTCTATATTGACTTCATTCTAGCTGTTGTTTTTTTCTTTTCTTCCCTGTAATGTCTCCCCAATCCATGTTTTTTCCTAGCCTTCAAGATGGTCAGCAAGGCCAGCAGTCCACAGCCCAGGTCAAAGTCCAGTCCCGCCCCCCTTCCCAGGCTGCAGTGCTCAGTGCTAGTGCCTCCTTGCTGGTGAGAAATGGGAGTGTCCACTTAGAAGCATCACATGACAATGCATCTGCTGTAGGCGGCAGCAGTTTGCACGATGAACTTGGTATGCAGGCCTTATGTAATCTTGGTGATACAAAACTGTAATACAGCAGATGATGGGTAACAATGATTGCAATTTCTGTGAGACAGCTTCATTTGGAACTATGCATAAGAGCACTTTTTTATAGGATTTGTCGTATGTGTGAGGAAAATTTGACTTGCTTTCCCTTTTCGGTTTCTCTCAACTTTTACTGTTTTGTTTTGTTTTGTTGTTTTTAGCATATTATTGGTAGATAGTTCAAAGTATTAATGTTCATGCTTTAGTGTTCTCTTAAAATGATTCGGGCAGTCCTGTTACTCGTTGGCATTTGTACTCTGTGGGGAAATGCTGATTTTTTGAAAAATGATTTAGATTAAATCTTAATTTCTTTGAATTTGCTGAATGTGCTGCAGGAAGGGCAAAAATACTTTCTGATGGTCTGTTGCTATGGAATCTTTCTTTTGGGTATTCTATATTTCATTTCAGTGTCTGTCACCTGAGATAGACTTACGTAATCCTAAATGCAGTACTCTGAGGACACCATGGCTCTATACTAATATCAATAAATTCATCAAGTTTTTTCTTTTTCCTGTTAATATACCTATAAATATTAATATAAGTTATTAAGTAGTTTATTCTCAGAGGGGTGGTGTAGTTTAAAACCTCAGTAATGCATAGCCACTCAGATACCTCTTTTGTACTTTACAGACAGTATTTTGTATTATACTTTGTATGTAAAATATATACAAAGTATATAAAATGTAGAGTATTTTAGTCTTTAGTTTCTATTTCTCTGTATAATCCATCTTGTTCAGAATGCAGATTAATAACAAGTAAGAAAATGAAAAACAATGAAGAGAATTTTGTTATTAAAAAATACACAATTGAAAGCACCACATTTGCTCCCAGTGATTTTGTTTTGTTATAGCTGTGTTTCATTTATAGAGATGATAATCCACTTGGCACTTTGGCTAGAAGGATGTGTGGTATAAAGTGCCCGAATTAGATATAATAACGTTTCATATGCCATTTGTTGACATTTCCCATTTTGTAAAATCCTTAGTTATAGAAAGTTAACAATTAGACAAGCATATTGATGAAAATAATTATCCTTAGCAAATCTTACAGAAACCTGAAAATGGTCATCTAAGATATTTATAACATTGGCATATATAGTGATTTCTAAATAAAAAGAGAAGGCAATAAAACATTTTAATTTCAGAGTGCTTTTGCTTTTGAGTTTACAATTTGAAGAAGCAAGGGAGTTTATTAGGAGGGTCCTCAATTTGGTTACTTGCTTTGAATTAGAATGGTGATACTTTTTTAGTTACAAATAATACTCAGTTAATATCTTTTTATCGCTATTTCTCTCAGGTTCACTCAAAGTCCTTTGAACAGAGGATTTGTCAGTTTGTGCATATGAAATTACAGTGGCCATCACCGTTGCCCATTCGGTTTGTGGTAGCAGCTTTGTGAAAATAAAAGGCTTAATTTTGACCCATTTTGGATTTTTAGACTTTTGCCAAATCAAACATAAAATGATGCGGTAGATGACTTTTCTCTATAAAACCTAATTTGCCCAAAAACTTGCTAAGAAAGCCTTAATGGTAAAATCCCATTCTGAATCCACTTGCAGATTATTGAAAATATGTACATATGAACTCACTGGACAGTTCTAAAGGTAAAGTCTGGAGTGACTTTAGCATCTGTGGGTGAATATTCAGGATGTTGTCTTGAAATTTGGATTTTTTTTCTTATCTGCCTTCTAATAGCTAGTCACTGGCCTGTGGGACCTGGCTGCGGCCAAATTGAATGTATTGTGATAATTAGCACAAAACAAGCAATCAGTGGACAGTGTATACCTGTTCCATAGCATATAAAGTTGGCCAAAAAAGATCCTGAAAATGAGCTACAGTTGAACTTAAAGGTATTGGTGGAGATACTGATTTTTATAATATATTCCACTAGAATATTCTTGTTACATAGTTTAATTTTCTTCATGATTCTAATTACCAGTGGTAAGATAACTTTGGGTAAATGAATTTGGGTCCTGTATACTCAAATATGTTAAAGTGAGTCATGATATTCCCTAAAAATATGAAATATTTAGAAAGGATTGTTTCCTTCCAAATTTAGCTTCTTCGGTTGAAAATTTTTTAATGTACGATATTTACATATGAAAATGTGTACACATAATGCATTTATATAAAACACTCGTACAAGCATACATATACATTCATACATATGTATGTTTGAGTGCATATAAATGTTTGCCTATGTACACATATATACGTAATACTTGGTTTACTTTAAACAGAGGAACAGCCTTTTTGGATTAAAGGAAACTTGCAGTCAGGCATTGTTTAATTCTAAGCCTAGGTAGTTTTCCTTAACTGCTTTCTACATCTTTACTTTGTGGTATCATGCTAGATAACCACAACTATAAACGACAGCCGTAAGCCCATAAACCCATTATTTCTCTGTTGAATTTTAACTAGCGTGTCAGGGTTACCAGGTAACATTAGACATGGTGGAAAAATTCACTGAAGGTGGTATTTTAAGGATTTTATTAGTGGCTTTTTCAGCAGAAGAAAATGTATTTTCATCATAGGTACTCAGCAGGCATAATTGTTAATCATATTTAATTTTAAAGGCTGAGTTATAAGTATATGATTTAGAACCTAGTTGGAAAAATTTGGATGGTTTTCTTTCTTATTTATAGACTTCACCTCCATGCAAACTTAGTTAAAAAAAAAAAAAGATTCCAATGATGTGACAGATAAGTTTTAAAGTTAGCATCTTTGAAAAGGCAGTTAGTGTCTAAGAATTTCTCAAATCCTTCAGTGTAACATACCACTTTTTTTTTTTAACCACATCTTAAGGGTTAAATTACCTCCTCACCAGTCTTCTGGGGGACTCCTTTCTTTGCACTTGGTTTCCTACTATATTCTGAATTAAATTGCAGTTACACTAAATAAAATAAGCTGTGCTTAGTGCCCAGATAAGTCACACGAGGGACTCTGAATTCACATAGCCTTAAAGTTCTATTTTTTTTTAATCTATCAAGCTTTTTCTATAAAACTTGGCAATCACTTCTCAGTTTTATGCTAAACTCAGCTTTCTCTTGTAAATTTAGACTAATAAATTGATGTAATGATGCCTTTATAGTTGATAGTTAAATGCTTAATATGTGGCACATCTCAGAGGAAACGTTCTAGATAAGGCCTGGTAAAACAGGAAAATTTACGTGTGTTTTTTTTTCTGTGTATGAAATTAGTGGTGGTCGTTGGTGGAGATATGCTTTGAAAAATTATATGTAATAGTACATAAAACTTTCATGTAAAAAATAAGAAATGAGGAAAAGTTTGTATCTATGTTTAAAATGTAAATATGAAATATATAAAAATCATAGGTGATATTCCTCTGACAGATATGTTTTCTTAATTTCATTAATGCATTCGAGGTTTAAAAAGTGATGACCGAACTTTTCTGAGGCTTTCTTTTATTTCATTGCTATGCAAGGATTGACAAAGAAGGTATTCTTTGAGATAATCTGCTTTACTACAGAATTTATTAACTTGAAAATGTGGTCAGCTCTAGAAAAAGACTTAAATCTGCCAGTACCCTACCCTCCCTATTGGCCTTTTTATTAAGCGGCTTATAGCAGCTATGCGTTGTTAAGCAGAAATATCATTTGGAGGCTTTAAAATTTTTTACTTTAAAAAGCGGGGCTCAAGGGGCGCCTGGGTGGCGCAGTCGGTTAAGCGTCCGACTTCAGCCAGGTCACGATCTCGCGGTCCGTGAGTTCGAGCCCCGCGTCGGGCTCTGGGCTGATGGCTCGGAGCCTGGAGCCTGTTTCCGATTCTGTGTCTCCCTCTCTCTCTGCCCCTCCCCCGTTCATGCTCTGTCTCTCTCTGTCCCAAAAATAAATAAACGTTGAAAAAAAAAAAAAAATTAAAAAAAAAAAAAAAGCGGGGCTCAGATGATCTATAATACTTTCATGATTTTTATTAGAGTTAGTCTTGGTGTTTAAAAAGGGTTATATGTATTATGCATTTTGTTATATGTTATATGTCTTATGTTGTATGCCTTAACATTTTGTGCTACATTACAGATACTTTTTCTTACTATACAGAGATCAGAGGGCTGTGGGACCTTGGAGTTTATACGTCAGTGCCCTATGTTACGGCAGATCATTTTCATTCATCTAAACAAAAAGTTATGTTCTTTTTGCAGCGGCCTTGATCTTTTATTGATATTTTTGAATACAAGAAAAGCTGCATTTTGTTTTTTATTGAGGGGAGTGCGACACAAAATATATACAGATGAAAGCAAAATGTTTATTTTTATTGAAGCAATAAAGATCCTTTATTATTATCTAAAAGGAAGAAGTGTGAAGTTTGGGGATATTTTCTTCATTTTGATAAATTAGAATGTATTTTTCTCATTCTTGTAACAGAAATACAAGTTTAGAAATATTAGAAACTATAATGAAAATTAAGTGATCTGTAATTTTATCACTTAGAGATAACTCAATTTTGAAATTTTATAATTTTTTCCTCCCTGTCTTTTTTAATGCACACATTTTGTATACTTTCCTGAAACGGAATTGGGATCATGGTGGGTGACTTGGTGCTACTGTATGAGTTTTGTATCTTGCTTTTTTCACTTAGCATGTATGTTATTTATCCATGTTATTAATTGTTCTTTAACTTGTTTGTAAGTGATGGCATAATATTTTATCTCTGAAATCTCCATGAAAGGGAGTAGGATGTAGTGGACTCCATAGTCAGACTTCATGTCTTCCAGTCCACACTCTACTGCTTATGAGCTGTGTGGCCTTGGGCAAGTTATTTTCTCCCTGTGCGTCAGTTCCCTAATTTATCAAATTAATAACAGTATCTACTTCATAGGTCTATAGTGAGGATCATATCTATTAAAATGTGCAAAGCAATTAGAACAGTGCCTGGCAATGATAAGTCAATTACATAAATAATCATTGCTATCATCATTATTAACATTATTATGTAATTATAGTTTATTTAAACTAAGTTTAAGTTAAACTTGATTAATATATGCATTAGCTGAAATATAGGTTGAGTTCTTCAATGGAGGACACCCTCCTCCCCCAGCCCCTCACCAATCAGTGACTAAAGTAAAAGAGAAGTTTACCTGTCTCTCTAACAGTCTCACAGGAGCTGTCCCTAGCAGGGGGGTTGGTTCTGTTATCTTCCATGTGTGGCTTCCCTGCTGGTCCATAGTGGCTGCTCCACTTGTTGTCAACAAATGTCATTTGTCTGAAAAGCAGGAAGGGGGGGGGGGTGTTGCTAAAAAGTAAGGACAGTTAGTCTTTATCTTTCAGATTGCAACTTGAGAAATGTGCCTGTCACTTTCTCCCACTTCCCTTGGGCCCATACGTAGTCACATGGCAACTTCTAGCTGCAAGAGAGGTTAGGAAATGTCTCTAATTAGGTGAACGTAGGCTCAGCTGAAATTCAATGAGGGGAAGGTCCTATTAATACAAGGAATAAGGAAAGGATGAATACTGGAGGTCAGTCATCAGTCTTTGCTACATTAAGCACTTCACATCAATAAGATAAAGATCAGTAACTAGAAAAGTTGAAATACTAGTTGAAATACAGTCACATCAGGGAAATACAAATCAAAACCACACTCAGATATCACCTCACGCCAGTCAGAGTGGCCAAAATGAACAAATCAGGAGACTATAGATGCTGGAGAGGATGTGGAGAAACGGGAACCCTCTTGCACTGTTGGTGGGAATGCAAACTGGTGCAGCCGCTCTGGAAAGCAGTGTGGAGGTTCCTCAGAAAATTAAAAATAGACCTACCCTATGACCCAGCAATAGCACTGCTAGGAATTTATCCAAGGGATACAGGACTACTGATGCATAGGGGCACTTGTACCCCAATGTTTATAGCAGCACTCTCAACAATAGCCAAATTATGGAAAGAGCCTAAATGTCCATCAACTGATGAATGGATAAAGAAATTGTGGTTTATATACACAATGGAATACTACGTGGCAATGAGGAAGAATGAAATATGGCCTTTTGTAGCAACGTGGATGGAGCTGGAGAGTGTGATGCTAAGTGAAATAAGCCATACAGAGAAAGACAGATACCATATGTTTTCACTCTTATGTGGATCCTGAGAAACTTAACAGAAACCCATGGGGGAGGGGAAGGAAAAAAAAAAAAAAGAGGTTAGAGTGGGAGAGAGCCAAAGCATAAGAGACTCTTAAAAACTGAGAACAAACTGAGGGTTGATGGGGGTGGGAGGGAGGGGAGGGTGGGTGATGGGTATTGAGGAGGGCACCTTTTGGGATGAGCACTGGGTGTTGTATGGAAACCAATTAGACAATAAATTTCATATATTAAAAAAAAAAATACAGTCACAAACAGTTCAAGTTTACTCATAATTTTTTAAAATTTATTTATCTATTTTATTTTATTTTATTTTTTAATAATTTTTTTAATGTTTATTTTTGAGACAGAGGGAGACAGAGTGAGTGGGGGAGGGGCAGAGAGAGAGGGAGACACAGAATCTGAAACAGGCTCCAGGCTCTGAGCTGTCAGCACAGAGTCCGATGTGGGGCTCGAACCCACAAACTGTGAGATCATGACCTGAGCCAAAGTCAGGCACTCAATAGACTGAGCCACCCAGGCGCCTGTACTCATAATTTTTTAAATTGCAGATTAAAAACAAGGTGAGATCTTTTTCATCTTTGTGTAATGTATCTATTATTGGAAAAAGTCTGAAGATTGAATATTTTTAGAGAGCAGTTTAGAACTGTAGACCAAAAATGCCTATAGCTTTTAGTACTCAAAATTTGCAAACTTGAAAAGATATATGTACGTGGATATTCATTATAACATTGTTTGTAATTTTGACAAACTTTAAACAGTCTAAATCTCTTGTTATTAGAGAACCTCTAAAAGAAACGATAGTACATAAACAGTATAATATTTAGAACTTGATGCATCTTTACTTTTTCAAAAATTTTTAATGTTTATTTATTTTTGAGAGAGAGAGAGAGAGAGTGTGTGTAAATGGAGGAGAGGCAGAGAGAAAGGGAGGCACAGAATCCGAAGCAGGCTCCAGACTTTGAGCTATCAACACAGAACCCGATATGGGGCTTGAACCCACAAACTGTGAGATCATGACCTGAGCTGAATTCAGAGGGTTAATGGACAGGGCCACCAAGGCAACGTATGCATCTTTATTATTGACATGAAAAGTTAAACTAGTTAGTAAGCAAAAGAAGTAAATTTTAGAATGTGTATGAGGAGAGTGATCCAATTGTCTTAGGACAAATGTACATAAAAATTGTTCAGAAGAACACAGTGGCTGTCTCTGGGGGAGTAGGGAACTTTTCTTCATTTTATGTACTACTTTTGAATCTGATGTGTAGTATTTTTTTAAATGAACCACAAAAAGAAAACAATAAATATCACTCACTCTTGATTTATATTTTGTAGAAATTCCACTGATTACATGCTGTCTCACGTTCCTCCATCTACTTAGACTCTTAACCTGACCAGTCTTTTTTTTCTTCTTTGTTTTAAAATCAACTTTTTGATATATAATTTAGGTATGATAAATTGCATCCATTTAACATGTACAGTTGGTTGAGTTGTAACAGATGTGCACACCTGTGAAATACTACAATCCAGATACAGAACATTTCATCATCTTTAAAAGATTCTTTGTTGCCCCCATTGCAGCCCATCCTTCCCCCGCCCCTGGCCACAGGCAGCCACTGCATATTCTATGTCATTATGGTTCTCCCTCTTTTAGAAGTTCATATACATGCAGTTGTAATGTGGCCTTTTGCACTTAGTAATGTTTTTAGTTCATCACGTTGCATGGGTTAGTTTATTCTTGTTTTGTGCTGAATATTATTCCATTGTGCAAGTGTGTGTATATTGTGTATCCATTCATCTGATAGATGTTTGTGTTATTTCCAGGTTTTGGCCATTGTTAGTAAAACTTAACATTTCAAAGGTGGTTTTACATTCACACCAGCAGTGTATGTGAGTTGCGCTCATTCCCATTCTTGTCCCCATTTGCTATTGCTGGCCTTTAAAATGTTAACCCTAATGGTTGTATCTCATTGTGGTTTTAAATTTACATTTTCTCTTATGACTGTTGATCTTTTTTTTTGTGATGTGTGTCCAAATAATTTGCTCACTTTTAAAATTGGGTTGGTTGTATTATTTTTGAGGTGTAAGAGTTTTTGTGATATTTTAGGCATAACTAATTTGTCAGATACAAATCACAAATATTTTCTCCCATTCTGTGGCTTGCCTTTTTGTTTACCTTGTCATTTGTAATGTCATCAGTATCACTGTCCTGTTGTAGATTTTACCAAGATGAGGTTGTCCCTTTGAAAGAAAATGTGAGCAGATGATGAAATCATAGCAGAATATGAACTTGTGCATTCACTTTTGGAAGGTTCACCTGATCTGGGGATTAGGCAGTAAGAGTGAAACTTAATGAATGAAGGCATGTGGTGTTAAGTCAGAACTAGAGGACATTGGCCACGTCAGTAAAAGAGACCAGTATGTACCCCTATTTTATTGTTGCCGAGCAGTAGAGGCATTGGTCTCTTCGTACCAGTTCTCAAAACCTCTCTTCTAAACCAACTTTTCTTCTCATACCTGTTCTTTTCTGTACTCTCTTGTTTAAAAAAACAAAAACAAAAACAAAACAAAAAAAAACCTAGCACAGTGGTGAACATCCCAGGAAGAAGGATTGGTTCTCAGTATTGAAACATTTATTTTTATTTTTTTATTTTTTTAAGTCTATTTTTAATATTTATTTAGAGAGTGAGTGAGCAGGGGATGTGCACAGGGAGAGGGAGACAGAGAATCCCAAGCAGGCTCTGTGTTGTCAGTGTGACATGGGGCTTGATCTCCCAAACCATGACCTGAGCCAAGATCAAGAGTTGGAAGCTTAACCGGCTGAGCCACCCTAGCACCCCTCAGTATTGAAACTTTTAATTACAAGTAGCATAGTGCCTTGATTACCATTCTAGTACATTTTTTTGGTCCAGGAGAGGGGTTGGCAAACTATGGCCTGTGGGTGAAATCCATCCAGCTTGATACTTGTTGATATAAATAAAGTAAAATAAATACATATTTATGTTACATGTTTTCAGTGGCTGCTTTCATGCTACAGTGGTAGTCTTGAATTGTTGTAACTATCTGACCCACAAAGCCTAAAATACTTATTTTCTGGCCTTGTATAGAAAAAGTTTGCCCACCCTGTACTATATGCAGAAATAAAATGAGTCATTTCTGTCTGGTGAAAACTCACGTTTTCTCGGAGACTCATAGGTACCACTCGTGATAATAAGGGTGGCACCATCCAAGAAACTGACACTAGTCTTAAAAGTCTTTCTCTACCACATTCATTCAGATAGCATTGTGAACACAGTACTCATCACATCAGAAATAAGCACTTTCTGTAGAGCACTTAACTTACCCATGTGGATGCATGTGGTCCTCCAAGAGCCTTCTAAAAAAGCACTTTATAAAGCTGCTTCCCTTGTGTCTAGCTTTGCTCTCATAGCTCTTGCCTGCCCTAAGAGTTAATACTTGAGAAGAGAGACCTCAATTAACAGTGTACCAGGATTAGGCCTAGTGGGAGGAGGGTCCACAGAAGGAAATCAAGAAATTTCCAAGGCCTCTGTTGTTGGTACTGGGAGGATTAGAAGAATCCTACAGAAGATCTGTCCTAGTAACTACCTCTTGCCAAGGTACATGAGTAAAATGAGTAGCATCAAGAATGCAACAGGAGTTTTTTAGTCGAGTGAACAATCTTTATATACACTTTGTGCTGTGTAGCAAGGACTTAGGAGTTAGAGAATACCATTAATTTCTCATGTCTTTTATCAGGGTCTTGCCCCTGTCTATTTTGAGTTTATCTGCTGCACCATTCATGGCTTCAGGGAAGTGTTTGAAGGGTCCTTTTCTTTAAATCAGTATCTCGTTTTATTCATCTTCCTGTTATTCATCACTTATTTATTGATTTTTGGTTATTTGAAATTCTCCTACCTAAAAAAAATGGTTTTGTGTAATAAAATGTAATTTTTATAGGCAATAGCAATCAATTCAATGTTCAAAACTGAGAAATACCAGGTACGTTAACTTTTTCCCCCCTTAATCTCTAGATGCTATCTCATGGCCAATATCATTAAGCCTAAAATTCCAGCCGCCAGTCTTATTTTGTCAGAAAGTAATTGTTTTCTTTTAAAATCATGACAGAGCCATTCTGTTAGATATAACTAATTATTACCTGGGAGTTGAATATGTTGAGATGACTTAGTTTTTAATCATAATTCATGTGAGAAGGACACATTTCATTGTTGTTCTTCTCAATTTATATTCATCAGAAAAAGTCAATACTTACAGTATTTTTGTGGATACAGGATAATATAAAAATAGGATTATTAATAAGGGCACATTTTACTTTGGACCTAAAGGGTAACTACATCATGGGTTTGATTTTAAATGAGATATGTATAAATTTGATATGTATGCTGAGGATCTTCGTACAGATTTAGGATATTCTTAATCTTTATTTAACCAATAGTAATATATACTTATTTCTGTTTTGGTTATTTTTGAAGATGCTTTTAGTAGACTATTATACCTTAAAATATTATGAAGTTTTTCACCAAGACCTTAAGCTAAACGGTTTCTAGTATAATTTTTCCTGAGTTGTTTATCCTCTGAATAAAATTTGTTTCTTTTCAAGGGCTAACTAGTTGCCAGGCCCAAAGGTACAAGAGGAGACCTAGAATCTGTTATTTTGGTGGAGTTACATTAGGAAAATACCAGGAAGCCTTAATACACTGTCAGCCTTTTCTGACCTGAACATGTTCTTTTTTTTTTTTTTTTTGACCTGAACGTGTTCTTAAAATTAGTATGTAGACAAAGCCTCTTAGGGGGGAAATAAATCAAAGTTGAAGTCATTGCACATTTGTTAAAATTATAGCCTCCTTTTTCATAGACATGTTTTATGCTTTGCTAAATTTCTAAAATTTATAACTTGTTAGTCATTGCTTTGTAAAGAAACATTCAGAGTTCTTGATTTATATAGTAATAAAACTACTCAATTTTTCCAGCCTTCTTTGTGTAAAGAGCTTTCTGAAGGGCGTGCTTTCTTTTTATGTTTCTATTTATTTAATGTGCAGCTATTTACATTTTATAACAGACATCTATACATAAAGGAGAGTATAGTTGTATAATGACTTAAGGTTCTTTGTTCCATTTGATAATTACAAAGAATAATATCTTTAGTTTATTTCAGTTGCATATAAATGTCATATTCAGTATTCCCAAAACAGAACTTGTATTATTAAAAATTCCACGGAATGCTTAAATATATTCAGAATATAGTCCAATAATTTAAATTCTATTGAATATAATATTATTTGTAAAATACACATTATATGACATAAATACTTATGTTTATCCATTCCATTCTTACTGGATTTCACACATAGCTTCCAAGCCCTCCTAGCTCTTTGTTACTCTCTGATTTACTCACTTGCATGGGTTTATAATTATTCTGCTTTTATGCCATGTGTAATTCTGATCTGATGTTTCTTTTTTCTATTAATGTAAGCTATTTATAGTAGCACAGCCAATTTTTCATTTGCCATGATAAATGAGGAAAGAGCACAACATAAAAAATTACAATTTAAAAATAATTTTGAGATCTCGGTCAAGCCAGTATTTTTGTTTAGGTTTTTTCTTCGCTAACAATTTCTGCAGCCACTGTACCACTTCAAAAAGTATTTCAGCACTACACCTAAGAAGAAGCCAGATGGACAGCTTGTATTATTTCATTTTAGTTGAGGAATCTGGTTTGTGTTAGAAGTGCTGAGTGAATGATTCATGACTAGAAGATGAGGGTGGCACGTGGAGGTGACAAAAAGCAGAGTTTTAGATAATCCACATGCTGAATAATCCTCCCTTGAAAAACAGCAAATGAAATAAACATTTCACAGAATGCTTTTTTTCTCATTTGTCATAAGAATATATTTTTCTGAGAAAAATGCTACTACAGAAAACACCATAATAAAATACATATTCTGTCTGATCCATAGAAAGCACTCAAATAATCCTACTTAATAAAGAACTTCTCAGATTCTGATCCTTTTAAAGTATGAAGTGATTGTTGAGATGTTTTGCGAACCCTTAGTTATAGTATTAGTACATCCTGGGGTCTTTTATTGTTACTTTTCAGGCATTTCACTTATATAAAAATGGTCATACCATGTTTACATTGTAGTCATGGAAGAGAAATCTTTTAGCCCTGCCATCTAGTTGAAATTGCCCTGAAGATTCCTCCTATTTATAAACAATGAAGATGCAGCCCGGACTAAGTCCCAAATGGTTGCAGAGTTCTATACCTCATTTCATTGTCCTACTGGAAATTTATATTCATTTATTTCTGCTCCCTACCCACTACTGAGAGGGCTAACATAGGTTGTCAAGGTGAGGAATGCATTTCAGACAGTCTCCAGATTTTTAAAATTTCACTATCAGAAATCATTTTATCTTATAGGGTTCATTTTAAGAGTTCTTTAAACCTGCATTCCTTTGCAACCAATATCATTTCCAAACCTTTTATTGGCTTTGTGGAGATATTTGGCTACAGCTAATGGTGTTCTTAATTTTTTTCAGAGAGTTCTTGTAGACTCATGCAACCAGTAATGTTCATTAAATACTGTGATTTACTTATTACCAACATTATACTTCATTCATTGAACTTCTTAGATCCATTTGGACACTTCATTTTTTCTTAAAAAACACAACATGATGGGTATTAAGGAGGGGACTCTTGTTGTGATGAGCACTGAATGTTGTATGTAAGTGATGAATAACTAAATTCTATACCTGAAACTAATATTACATTGTATGTTGAGTTAAAAAAACCCAAAACAAGAAACGAACCCAAAACTCTGTGAAGGTAATCTCAGAAATTTGCTGTCTTGCAGTTTGAGTTATCTTAAAACTTAAGCGGCTTTCCAAATGGCCACTCACCACTTGCAAAGTGGTCAGGTGACTTTTAAACAACGTTAATTCATTCATGTGATTACTTCAATTGAGAATGCCCTGAGAGGAGAAAAGAGGAAACTGGATTGCAAAGCTGACTTAAATCCCTTACTGTTAAAACCTGATTATGTATGTTGACATTTTGCCCCACTGTTCAGCATTCCTTTTCAGTTCACATCATGCTGAATTACATGCAGATCATTGTTTTTAGAATATTTTGGAAAAAGGTTATAGTACATTTTCTTAAATTGTAACAAGTTTGAAATTTAGTGTTTTATGATGGAAAATTTTTGAGTATTCTAATGGCTTTTTAAAAAAATCATTTATTTGCTAGGTAAGTTCTCTTCTACGCTTTATGAGACTGGTGGCTGTGATATGTCACTTGTGAATTTTGAACCGGCAGCAAGAAGAGCATCTAATATCTGGTATGTGTGAAGTCCTATTAGGAGAGCGTATGTACTTGCATATATTTGCCATGTTCAAAGCTTTGAAGCCTTGCGATGGAAAAGTGCTTTTGAAAATATTTGTTCGTATTGGCTTAAATAATTTTGTCATTGTGTATTTGTCTCCAAAGATGTAAGGTAGAATTTATTGCTCTGGAAAAAAGAAAGCATTATTCTTAAAATGAAAGCTGTTCTGTATTTTAAATAATTAAGTAAGAATTCCCTGTGGATCTTACAGTGGGATAGTGGTTTCCCACAATTTCAAGTTTAACTCTAGATTTCATGCTACACACACATACACACACACACACACGCACACTGCGTGATGTATAAAAAAGCTTCTTAAAGCTTATTAGGAAAATAATTATACTACTAACTTCAAACTCATCAGGTCTCTTTGTAATTGAAAAATTTTATTTCTTCATAAGGGTTTTTTGATCGTGTCTTTTTACGTGATCATCTTTCCTTGTGTTTTGAAATTTATTTATCACCAATAAGAAAGAGGAATTTCTTAAAACATGGGTCATATGTTATATTTAGTTTCTTTTCTCTCCTTCCCTTAGGAAGAAATTACACTGTAAGATAAGGGAGAAATTAGGAGAAAAGCAAGTAAGAACTAGAAATCTTGATGGCATAATCAGTTCTAATGTAGAATGTATTAGATTTTTTTCTTAAATTCTAATATTATTCATCTATTCAGGTTGCTGTCTTGAGGTCCATTAGTGACTGATTAGCTCATTTTTTTCACAGGGGTCATTTTATTTGATTCCTATTTTAGGACCTATTTCATAATGGGACACACCTGTTTAAATATTACATATGTATGTATGGGCAGTTCACTTTGTTTTTTAAAGTTTTTAGGAGCCATTAATTTTTTTTTTATTAATGCTCATTTATATTTGAGAGAGAATGTGCGAATGGGAGAGGGGCAGAGAGAGTTGGAGACAGAATCTGAACCAGGCTCCAGGTTCTGAGCTGTCAGCACAGAGCCCAACGCTGGGCTCAAACCCACGAACTGTGAGATTATGACCTGAACCAAAGTCGGCTGCTTAACCAACTGAGCCACCCAGGTGCCCCATAGGGGTCTTTTAAAGCAATAGGATCTTGTAGTCACTTAGCTTAATCCACTGAAAAGATAGAACATGTAGAAAACTATACTCACTCAGCTCCTTTAGTCCAGTTTTGGAACTGATCCTGTTGAGAATGACCAGCTTGGAGTGTTAGGTGATTTTGTAATAGTAGAAACAATAGAAAGATGGAGCAATGGAAACAATTATGTTTAATATAATTTAAGAATGATTCCTTACAGCATAAATGTGGTAAGGTCTCAAGTTTCAAAAACGAAACTTGACTGTGGAAACAGATTTGTCACATTCTAGGCTGTTATATTATAGCTTAAATATGTTAATTGCTTTCTTAAACACTCTCCATAAGAACTTTGTGACAGAGGCATTATTCTCCTGTGTTAGTGATGCGGAAACTGAGGGGTTTAAAAGGCTGGATAACTTGTCCAAGATCTCATTTAGCTGATGAAGAGATTTGAATATAGATACTCTGGCCCAGAGGCTGTGCTCTTAATTACATCTGTAGGAAAATGCTATTTCGCATTTTGAAGTACAAGGAACAGTGAAGAATATAAATGTCATCTCATTGTTAAAAGATGTATTTTTCCTTCTATTCCTTGACAAGCTGTTTATTTCCTGAAGTTTTTTTCATTTTATTTTAGTGACACGGATTCTCATGTATCCAGTTCTACCTCAGTTCGATTTTATCCACATGATGTGGTAGGTTTTCCTTTACTTTTAGAAGACGATGTGTATTCAGATTTAGTTAACACAAATCAGAAAAATTGAAGTTATAAAATGTCAATTTTGTTGTAAACTATGGCAAAATCACCTTTGCTGTCTCCTCGTGGATCTTTTCCTGTAAGTCCCTTGTTAGTAAACAAACCTAAAACACCGTGAAATGTAATTAGCTATGTATGAATCAGTAATTACACTTTTGAGGTTATATAAAGGTTCATTTACTGACCAATGTTATAATCTGTGCCATTTTAAAACTTCATTTTGAAAATTATGATTTTGAATATCATCTGACGTAACTGTTAGTTATTCACATGCCAGTATGTGTGTAGCAAGCTTAGTGATGGTATCACTGTGTAAAAAAATATGCCATGTGAGATACAGTGGGGATATTTTAAAAAGATAACACTGCTTTTGTCTTCAAGATGTTTATATTGAACTTAGAAAAGACAAAACAGATGAAATTCTTACGTGGAACGCATAAGAGACACACATAAATAAATGTGCCAAAGGGATTAATTATTAGTGGCTTCCTGGAGATGATTAGTTGTGAGCTGGGTTTTAAGACCATAGATGTGAGTTGGCATAGAGCAGTGGTTTTGAACATTTGGCAATGTCTGGAAACACTTCCATGTGTCACAGCTAGGAGAAATGCTACTGGCATCTGCTGGATAGAAGCCAGGGATACTATGAAACATCCCACAGTGGACAGCACAGCCCCTAAAACAAAGAATTATCTGGCTGAAAATACCTGTAGTGCCAAGGTTGAGAAACCCTGGCATAGAGGATAAGAAAAAAAGTGTTTGGGGAGGTATTTGCCAGTGTTTAGAGATAAAAATGGCTACGTTATTTATAGGAAGCAAATTTTCTTTACTGTTTCCCACATATGTGTTTGAAAAGTAAAGGTTGTCTCTGCTTTTTTTGCTGGAGTGTATTCCAGGAAACTTCATAGGAAAGTAAAGAATAGGGATATGATTATTTTTTTTGTCTGTTTTTCACTGTTAAATAGTATGGGATCTTTGGGATAGTGAAATGCTGACTAGGGCTGTGCTACATTTGGGAAATTTTAGACTCTTTCATTTTTATTTTTATTTATGTTATTATTTTTAACATTTTTTAATGTTTATTTTTGAGAGAGAGAGAGAGTGAGCAGGGGAGGAGCAGACAGAGATGGAGTCACAGAATCCGAAGCAGGCTCCAGGGGCTCGAACGTGGGGCTCGAACTCATGAGCCATGAGATCATTACCTGAGCCCAAGTCAGATGCTAAACTGACTGAGCCACCTAGGCACCCCTCAATTTAATTAAAAAAATTTTTTTAATGCTTATTTATTTTGGGGAGAGACAGAGAATGAGCACGCACGAACAAGGGGTGGAGAGAGAATGAGAGAGAGAATCCCAAGCAGATTCTTCACTGTGAGCGCAGAGCACGTTGTGGGAGGCCCAGTCCCATGAACTGTGAGACCATGACCTGAGCTGAAATCAAGAGTCAGACACTGAACCAATTGAGCCACCCAGGGACCCCCTAGACTCTTTCAGAGGAAGGGAAAACTGGTGAACTGTTGAATGGACGCGTTAAAGCTAAGAGATGTAATGTGGTAATTTCCTGTATAGCGTCAGGTGAGCAGCCTGCCAAAACAAAACAAAAGCGAAGGAGATGTAGGAGGGATTTGAAAACTACAGTGATAGAGACTGCAGGAAGAAATGAGAATTGAAAGCATTGAATCCAGTTCAGAGGAGCTTAGATTTAGTATAGCTTAATGAGACAAGGTCACAAACGTGACAGGGAGAAGGGAAGCCACTAATGGTACACTGTAAGTGATTTTTATAGATTCGCTGGCTATACGGTCATAACGTGTAAAGATTCTGAATATTTTTCCCAGTACAACTTTTCTAAAAACCTATTGATTAGTTTGCTTTAAGTATATGTCCTATTATCACCTTCTGTAGTTTTTAATGATCATAAAATATCCATAAGGAGTGTAGAGAATTGAGGGGGCTTAGATAATCCGCAAGCTGATTAAGTAGCCCTTGAATCATGACTTGAGTAAAGATGTTTTAAGCCTTTCAGTGCTGACTTTCTTTTAGCTCTCTCTTCCACAGATTCGGTTGAACAGACTATTGACGATCGATACAGATTTGTTGGAGCAGCAAGACATTGACCTCAGCCCTGACTTGGCAGCGACTTATGGTCCAACCGAAGAAGCTGCTCAAAAGGTTAAACACTATTACCGCTTTTGGATCTTACCCCAGCTGTGGATCGGCATTAACTTTGACAGACTCACACTTTTGGCCCTGTTTGATAGGTGAGAATGTGGTGTGATATTAAAGATATATGTAGATTTTATTTTTAAATTGAAATGTCCCCAATTACCCATTGAAGTTTTTGCTTGGTTACCAAGTTGGAAAATGTTTTCTGTTTTGGTCCTTTTTGAGATAAAATTTAACTTAATAGGGCTCGCAAACATTGACTCTCTTGAATTCATTAAAAATTTTTTTGTGGCAATTTTAATATGTTTATATCAAGAAATCTTTTTTATTGTCAATAAGAATCATGGAACTCTATTTAAAAGCCAGAGAATTTGAGGTGTTAGTGATCACAAGGTTATAGGTAATATGACTCTAAATACAAAAGGTATTAGAGCACTCTTTGTATTTCCCTATTTCGTAGCACTAGTCTTAATAATGAACAATATTAGTCTATTGAAACTTGGTGCTTCCTGTTGACGGAAGTAAAAAAGATTGGGTTTACTCTCCTATCTGAAACAATGAAAGAGAAGAAAAATGCACAAAACCTTGGTTTTCAAGGCATCGGAGGTACAACAAAAAGGACAGTGATTCCCAAGAGATGAAACACGTTATGTGAGCCCTACAATTGCCCCAGCTTACTGCCTTAAGGGAGTTTCCAGGCTTCGTCGCCGGCTGCAACACGGGGAGGAGGTACTGAAATAGAGCCCAGCAGACTTCCTGAGTTGAGGAAATGGAGCCACGAGTCCAGGGAGACCAAGGCATCCAGCTCAGAATGTCAAAAAGAGGACTGCTGTTCACAGGGAGAACCTCTGAGTTCCACAGCAGGTCTCCACAGCTGTCAGCAGAGCACTGACACGTGAGTGTATGTGAGGAAACTACCTGAGGCCAGGGGAGAAGCATGTGAAAGAAATAGAGGAACAGTGTCTGACACACAGGGACAGGAATAGTGTCTGTTCCCACCTGTCTGAATGAAAAAACTCATAATTCAAGTTTTATGGTGCATTGTGTAGAGTACTCAGGAAAGTCTTGCCTGAAAAGTGGGCAGTATTAGCCCTAGCATGAGCACTGCTCCAGACCCACCAAACGAGTCATAAAAGCAAGACCTAAAATGATCAAACTGTTTCCAAGTAGCATAACAAAGTTCAAGAAGACTTAACAGAAATCTAAAAATTGTTAACCACCTGAAACTTTTCACAGCGGCATCCAACCAAAGATAACAAAGCATGCAAAGAAGCAGTAAAACATGATTTATAATGAGGGCAATAATGAATCCATTGAAACCAACCTATAATTATCACAGATGTTAGAATTAGCTGTCAAAGACATTAAAAAAAAGTATAATTGGGGATGCCTGGGTGGCTCAGTTGGTTAAGCATTTGACTCTTGATGTAAGTGCAGGTCATGATCTCACAGTGCCTGAGATCAAGCTGCATGGGGCTCTGTTGTGATAACACAGAACCTGTTTGGGATTCCCTTTCTCTCTCCCTGTCTCTTTTCTGGTCTCACACACACAAGCACTTCCTCTCCCTCTCTCCCTCCCTCTCTCCCTCTCTCCCTCTCTCCCTTTCTCTCTGTCTCTCTGTCTCTCAAATAAACTTGAAAAAATATTAAAACAAGGGGCACCTGGGTAGTGGGTTGAATGTCTGATCTCACAGTTTGTGGGGTTGAGCCCCACATCAGACTTTGCTCTGACAGCGTGGAGTCTCCTTCAGATTCTCTGTCTCCCTCTTTCTTTGCCCCTCCCCCCTTGCACTCTTTCAAAAATAAATAAATATTAAAAATAAATAAGTAAAAAATAAGTATTAATTGTACTCTGTGTTAAAAAAGTTGAGACATGAGAGATATTTTTAAAGATCCAAAACAAACTTATTGAAATAGTTCTTTTATAGAGATGAAACTACAATGTCTGAGAGATGAAAAATAAAACAGATGGGATTAATGGTAGATTAGATAATCACAGAAGAAAATATTAGTGAACTTGAAAGCATAGCAATAGAAACTATCCAAAATGAAACAGAGAAAAGAATCCTCTCCCACTCCTATCCCCCAGTGAAAAGAGCATATAAATAAAATGAAAGTAAGCTGTGAGACAACTTCAAGAGACAGGAAGAGAGAAAAAATTTGGAAGAAGAGTTGGAAAACTTTCCAAATTTGATGAAAATGCTAAACATACACATTCAAAAATGTTCATGAACCCCAAGCACACGAAACATGAAGAAAACTACACCAGAGCACGTAATTGCTCAAGACTTGTGGTAAAAATCTTTAAAAACTGCAAGAGGACAAAAAGACTGTTGTACAGAGGAATAAGGATAAGGAAGACATTAGATTTGTTGTTGGAAATAATGCAAGTAAGAAGAAAGTGGATCAACATTTTTTAAGTACTGAAAGGAAAAAAACCCACAAAACTGTCAACCTAGAATTCTTTACCCAGAAAAAGTATCTTTTAAAAGTGAAGATGAAATAAAGACATTTTCAGACTGCAAAAAACAGAATTTTTGCAGGCAGACCCATACTACAGAATGTTGAAGGATATATTTCAGGCAGAAGGAAAATAATACCAAATGGAAATACAGACCTACCCAAAGGAACGAGGATCACTGGTAATGGTAAGTTAACTACATGGCTAAATATACGATATTTTTTTTCTTGCTAATTCAGTCCCTTTAATAATTGGATATTTAAAAAAAACAATAACAATGTATTGTGTGATTTATGACAAGTAAAAGTAAAATGCATGACAGTACCATAAGGCTGGGAAGGGACATATAAAAGCATACTACTGTTAAGTTTCTTATGTGAGTATATGAACTGGTATAACATCACTTGTAGCACACTGCCATAAAATGTATGTTATGATCCTAATAAACCAACCACTAAAATGTAAGAGTTCCAGCTAGGAAGTTAAAAAGGGAGATAAAATGGATTCATAAAAATTACTCTTTTAACCTAAAAGAAAGCAGAAAAAGAAGGAAAAGAGATCAAGAACATATCGACAGATAGAAAATAAATGACAAGATAGAAAAAGTCAAAAATTGAATTGGGGGAAAAAAGCAAGACCCAACTTTGTTGTCTATAAGAAATTTCTGCCTTTAAATATAAAGGCAGAAATAGGTTAAAAGTAAAAGAATTGAGAAAGATATACCATGCTGATACTAATCAAAGTAAAGCTGGAATAGCAGTATTATTGTCAGACACAGTAGATTTTAGAACAAAGAATATTACTCAGGATAAAGAAAGTCATTTTTATAAAGATAAGGGGTCAGCTCATTCATAGGATTCAATCATCCTGTATGTTTTTACACTTAAAGCGGAGCTTCAAAATAAAAGCTAATAGAAATAGAAACAGGGGCACCTGGATGGCTCAGTCGGTTGAGCGTCTGACTCTTGGTTTCAGCTCAGGTCATGATCTCATGGTTTATGAGTTCGAGCCCCATGTCAGGCCCTGCCCTGACAGCGTGGAGCCTGACTGTGATTCTCTCTGCTCCTCTCTGGCACGCGCGCGCTCTCTCTCTCTTTCTCAAAATAGATAAATTAAAAAAAAAAAAAAGACAAATAGGAGAAATAGACAAATTGACATTATAGTGTAATTCAATACCCCTCTCTGAATAATTGATAGAATAAATATGTAGAAGATCAGCAAGGACATCGCAGACTTGAACAATACCAGCAGCCAACCTAAGTTGAGTGACATTTATGGTACTCCACTCAGAACAATGAAATACACATTCTTTTTCTTTTCTTTTTTTAAAGTTTATACATTTTTGAGAGAGACAGAGCACAGGTGGGGAAGGGGCACAGAGAGGGAGACACAGGATCCGAAGCAGGCTCCAGGCTCTGAGCTGTCAGCACAGAGCCTGACGCGGGGTTCGAACTCCCGAGCCGTGAGATCATGACCTGAGCCGAAGTCGGACGCTCAACTGATTGAGCCACCCAGGCGCCCCAAAATGTATATTCTTTTAAGTGCAGCTGGAACATTTACCAAGATAAACCATATTCTGGTCCATAAAATAAGGGTCAAATTTAAAAGGATTCACGTCATACTTAGTGTGTTCTTTGACTATAGTGGAATTAACGATAAGTTAAAAACAAAAAGAACCTTGGAAAGTCCCTAAATATTTGGAAGCTAAATAATACTTCAGAATAACTCATGGATCAAAGAAGAAATTAGGAGGGAAATTAGAAAGTATTTTGAACTGAATAAAAATGAACACAACATGTCACAGTATTGGGGCTGACAGTAACACATTACTCAGAAGAATTTATAGCCCTAAGTAAGAAGAAAGGCCAATTCAGTGACTTCACCTTCCATCTTAAGAAACTAGAGAAAGAAGAATACACTAAGCCCAAGTAAGCAGAAGAAAGAGAATAGTAAAGAACAAAGCAGAAATCCGCTAGAAAACAAAAGCAATAGAGAAAAATGGAGGAAACCAAATAATTAAATTGATAAACCTTTAGCAAGGCTGATTAGGGAAAAAAAGAGAAAAGTGCAAATTGCCAGCAACAGGAATAAGATAAGATATCACTACAGATTCTACAGGTGTTAAATGGATAATAGAATATTATGATCAGCTGTATGTGAATAAACTTAACAATGTACAAATTTCTTGACAGATATAAATCATCATAGTTCACTCTGAATGGTACATTACCTTAATGGTACTATATCTATTAAATAGAAATTGTAGATAAACACCTGCCCACAAAAAAACCTCCAGGCCTAAATGGCATCAAAATAATATCCCAAATCAGTTAAGTGGAGAAATGGTAGGCTTTTCAACAAATGGTGCTGTAACCATTGGATTTTCATATGAAAAAAACCCTTTTATACTTACATTGTACCATATTATAAAATTATAAAAATTAACTCAAAATGGATCCTAGGTCTAAATGTATACTCTAAA